>NC_063448.1:49712149-50924613 GCF_020379485.1 Brassica napus
CTTATATGATTTTGTAATCATTTGTATTTTGTCATAACAAAAATTTTAAAACCAAGGATCGTAAAATTTGAATGTGAGATTTTAAACAGTTTTAGTAATTTATAGTCGTTTTACAAAATTCAAAATATAACATATACAGAAAAATCTAAATTTGTATTATATGGTTATTGTGGTTGTTTAATTTATTTTAATAGTTTAAAATTAAACAAATATGATAGAAGATACACTAATTTTTATCAAATCTTTATTATTCAAAATCATTAATTGCTATATATAGTTTAGCCACGTTAGGCAATTTTGTAACTTTTATTTAAGGAAATAATAAATAACATTAATAATGAATTTATGGTCAGTTTAATAAAAAAATTATTATATAATTAGATGGACCAACATATTTTTCTAATGATTCTAAAAATCATACTACTGATGACACGTAGGTACAGAAAAAAGTTAGCAATGTTTCTTAATTAATATATTGAGGACACTACGTAATAGTTGCATATATACGTAATCCTGTTCGGATCGTATAAAACACAACAGTCGCATATATATATATAAAATTAGCATATACATATTCCTTATATTTTACTACAAACAGAATATTTGAATCATTGTAGGTTTAACAAATGTGACAATAATCCTAATCACTCAATTAGGATTATTAGCTTATGTATCAGTTATTAATCAAGTTCAACTATCACAATCTACAGGCCAACAACAGAACCGAACAGAGGAACCATCGTATATTTAGCATACCTCATATAAATACTTTCTGGTTCAATCAAAGTCAAAATTTTGCGGATAGGTATACTATACATTTATAATTAGAACACTCCTTCTTATACTTTATCACGTCAGCACAGTTTATTGATAGATTACATTGTTTAATCTCTGCCACACAAAAAAGCTTGAAATTATAAACTTATATTTAAATCAGAGAATAGAGATGACAATGGATGTTCTTACAACTTTAAACTCACAAAAAATACTCAACAAGCACACGTTGTTGAGCACTGTGAACCTCTCTATTGTGCAACCATGTATGGACATAACTCACAATTCGTCTATTTAGAACATTTTATGTTATTTGATATTATTAATTGATTTCTGTTTCGTTTACTATGTTTGAGAATAATATAACTAAAAAGATATATATAACTTACGAGATTTACGATCTATCATTGGTTGGAGACAGATAAACATGGATAATTTCTAAGGTCAATTTTGCATAAGCTTGAAGATTATATCAATTGTTGAATATATTGAATAGAGACAACTAAGATGACACGAATTCAACCCCAGATTAAATTTGGTTTGTTTTACTAAAGTTTGTGAATAATTTATCTAAATAGAAATATCATATATATATAAGTTAATCTGAACTCTTTTAATACCAAGTACCGGTTAAACATTCACTAACCGTGCTTGGTGATAAATATTACAAATTTATATATATGTACGTGTTCGAAAAGCAAAACAACTTATTAGCAAAAAATAATTTTAATGTGAGTTTGTGTATTTAGAATGATTTTGGAAAGTTTCAAAGGCATAATAACTCAAATTATGTAAGGTACGAATGTTTTTGGAAAGAAATAAATATAGTTACTGATTTTATGTCAATTGTCAAATATACATTGTACTAAAATGTATGTGGGACTTTCTATATTTCTAAAATAAGGTAAATATGACTTTCTATAATTGTTAAATCGTGTCAATTATGAATTCCTATATAATTCCTTATAATGAAGACTATAAATTTAAACATCTACACCATATAAATTTTAAAAATGTATGGTTCTGTAAATTACTACAACGCAACAAGACTGGATTAGAAATTTTGGTGGCTTAAAATATTTCTTAAGAATTGTAGTTAATTTTTTTTTTAATTTAGAAGCTTTTAGTTATATAAAAAAGTTCAATAATATTGTAGACCAAGGCTATGCACTGCAATATTACATTACGATTAAAAAAATTACAAAAAATATTCTCTTATAATTTGAAAAGATAATAAATTTAATGGTAATTACATTTCTTAAAAGTTAACGATGTTAACCTAAATAAGCCAAACTATATAGACGATTTCTAGCACATTGACGAGACCATCATATTTCCAACTAGGCATCAACCAAAATGTAGTATAATATTCGCAAACATGCCTAATTATGTTAAGAAAATACATGAGATTTTATAAATATAGTGCTGCCGTATTTTCAAAAAAAAATATTATATGAAAAACTAAAAATATACATGCTGCGCTATTAAATTCGATTTTTATTTATACAAAATTAAAATGATATAATGTTATAAAAAATAAATATAGTTCGAGTTTTTGGTATAAAAGATAATAAACTAAAACCGACATTATATAATCCAATATCAAACCAAAGTAGATAATTTTAATATGGTCTATGATTTTATAAACCAAAATACCAAACCGAAACCGAACAGAAATCGAAATTGAACAGCGCTACTCTAAATATGTAATTTTTACGGACATTTCACTTCACGTAAACCGTGGATTTTAACCTAGACTTTGGTTAATTAATGCTATAAAAACTATCGAATATAAAATATTAATATCAATACTATATATTTTAAATATTTATAAAATAAATTTATTCTGCGTAAGGCGCATGTCTTATCCTAGCAGATGAATAAACTATAGGTTTTTGATAATTTGTGAAATGATGGTATCACGGAATGATTTCACGACGTCACGTATATGTAGTATCAGTATCATTCATATTAATTTTAGTAGATATGAGGTTTGATGTTGAACAGAAACTGAAGCTATCCTGAATAAGATAAAAATGAAAAAAGAATCTTGGAATTTTTGAATAATGATTCTGTTGAGGGTAAAATGTCGATGTACAAGTGCTTATATACAATTATAATTTATTGGTACAAACTGGTTCTATCTAAATAACTAAAATCTAAAGCTAATGCGTAAACCACATTATCGTATCCAATATTATTTTATTTAGTTTTTGACATTTCTTTAATTAGTTAACCATTCGATACAATCAGTTACAAACATTTCAAAATGTGGTCATTCTCATTCCAGTTGTTAATGTTACGTCATATTCTATTTACTAGATTATCTCCCGTGCTAATGCACGGGTGTTGTTTTGTTTTTAAAATTAACAGAAATGTTATTTTTGAATTATATAATTTACAATAGAAATCAATTGATTGTGAAGGTTATGTTTAATAGTAATTAGACCATTATAAGAGGACAATCTCTCAAACTACGTTTCTTAGGATTATTATAAATTTCTCTAAATTATTTAATTATATAATTAAAAATAATTATAATACATAGATATATATATAAAAAACATGTTGCTCAGAGTTTCTAAACTGTTGACCGAAATCTCTTCCCAATGGGATTTATATATGAAATAACAAATTTTAGGGGAAATCTCTTCTAAACATATTGCTTTAGAGTTTCTAACCATTATGCAGTTTTTGTCATGTCTAGAGAGCATAAAATGAAAAGGATATAAATAAAGGTTCATGAAAAATAATTTTACCAAGCAAAAAGAATAGGCGTTTGTAGTTTCACTAACCTCGGCTTAACCTTCATCTCCTACCTTGAAGTACGCTTAGTCTTCAATCATAGCATCAGTGTTCTTCTTTCTCTTCAGTTTTTTAAAAGTATTGTTGTGCAATCGTTTGGCCAGAATATATTTTTACTCGGATCTACAATTGTAGATATGGGAGTGTGGATATGATCATTAGAAGTTTTTAATCTATCTGGGTAGAATCGTAGAAGCTAAGATTTTACGGAGAATCAATGGAGTAGTTCTTTTACACATTCAAAACTCAAAAAAAAATTATACACCTATTTCAGATTTGCTCGCCGACTTTGGTGAAATCACCACGGCCCAGCTCCGCCGAGCGGCTCGCCGGCGCCTAGGCGGGTGCGTTACCCGCGTTTTCGAACACGGAGTAGTTGCAAGGAATTTAGGAATTTATTATTTTGACATAAATTTATAGCATCGTCTGTTTTCTAGAAAATATTAGCAGTTTCAAAAATTAGAAGATCGTGGACATAGTTGAGAAATATTAGGAATTTTTCTATTTTATAAAGCAAACAAAAGTTAGGCGGGAATGGCGGGAGTGCGGCCTCGGGCTGATGCGGCTGAGGTCCTCCAGGTCGCTGGACAGTGTAGCATCGTAGCATGGTAGCTGAGACACGGAGGAGGCGTGGGTCAGAGCTACCATGCCGCGATGCTACACTGTCCAGCGACCTGGAGGACCTCAGCCGCATCAGCCCGAGGCCGCACTCCCGCCATTCCCGCCTATGCCAGACATGTCTACACGCCCTGAGGGAGATTTCCAGCGCGTCGTAGTCGATGCTCTCACTGCCATCTGGGCCAGAGTATCGAGATGTCGCTGTTCGAGCAGGAGGAGTGTGCGAGCCAGCTCACCGTCGGCAGCAGGACCATCACGCCAGCGCAGAGGCACCTCCAGCGACGACACCACTGATGAGGACTAGTCCTCATATCTCTATCCCTATCTACTTATATTTTCTTCTACCTTCGTACTATTAGGATTTACTTTCGAACTTATTATTCTATGTTATGACTGGAGTTTATTTATTTTGCTGACCTTGTATGTGTTTGGATTGTCTAACAGAGCTAACCTAGCTGACAGATACTTACGGGGACACACTGACACGATGCAGCTAGCACATAAATTTTCTGTTACGGCGCTATCGATCGACGATGAGGTCCTTACGTCGATCGACAGTAATGCGCTTAGGTCGATCGATCGGGAGTTGTATATATCGATCGACACTAGAGACAGATAGGTACGAACATTCTTTTCTCTTGACTAACATTTTAACTTAGTAGTTATTATTTATTTTCTAAACAACCAATCTTAAACTGAATATCACTGGGGACAGTGAAGTTTAAGTCTGGGGGAGGTACTTACTGATATTAGTTTATTCATGAATTTTTAAATCATATTTTTAAACAAAAAAGTTTTTATTGAGTCAAAAAGGGAATAGTGATCTTATTAGATTTTTGTTTGTTATGTAACCACTCTTTTAGCACCATTTTAAACTTTTTGATTTCACATAGTACGAAAGATACTAAAGTGGATCAACTTGTCAACTGTCCACACTTGCTGAGATTGTTTGAAGGAACCAAAGCTGACCTCCAACACTAAACTTGACACAACTGCTTGTTTTGGGGCTTGGTATACATGGGATCAGATTCTTCAAACAAGTCTGGAAGGTAAAGCCTTGTGTAGATTTATCACATTTTCTCTCTCTATTTCGACCCTAGATTTATTGGTAGATTGAAAAAAAAATTATTATTTTATATTAATTAGGTGTTAGTTAGGTGGAATCCGAACAGAACTTGGTGGCTACAACCATTAAGGCTTGCTTCATAAGGATTCCAACAAAAAGAATTCGAATGGGACTTGGTGGCGGCAATCATCAAGGTTCGATTCATATGAATTCTTGGACATAGGTCAAAAAGAAGTGAACAAGACTTAGTGGCAACCACCATTAAGGCTTGATTCATGGAAGCCTGTCCAATCTTGGTCAATGAACCTGCAATAAGCAAACTTTGACTTAAGAGAGAAATTAAAAGAGAGAAAAGATAGGAACTAACTTTTACCTGCAGATCTAGATACTTGTTTGAGAATCCTTGCATTCTGTGATCGATACTCCCAAGGTAAAGTCTACACTTTTATTTATGCAAAGAAATGAGGTTGGTAAAGGGGAATGTCAGACAAGATTTGTTTAAGTTGCTGGCTAGATGAATTTGATTGCTAAGTTAGGATATGGTATAAAGTGCTTTTGTGATTAGGACTTTTTAGATATGGATTGTAATATTGTAGAGGTGATGATTCTAAGTTTTAAATCATGTGAGTTCCTGATGTTTTCAAACTTCTGTCAGAGAGACTGCTCTGTTGTGTTTTGCTTGAGGACAAGCAATCAAGCAAAAGAGTAAGTCTGAGAGAGTTGATAGACCATAGCTTTTACTCATTTTTAACCATGGTTTATGAGTGTTTTAAGATATATTATAACTATATAGAGTTTATTTTGAGTAATTACAGGTTCAGGTACAATCTGGAAGAAAATGATGTATTTGGAGCTATTTGGAGACTTTCTGAGCTTTGCTAGATGGTCGATCATTTGTCAGAATATCGACCGTTAGTTAGCAAGGAATATCGATCGATGTTGAGCTCTTCATATCGATCGACGGCTAAGCCACCCGGGAGTTAATGACAAATTAGAAGAATTAAAGTTTCACAAAAGTTTCAATAATTACATTTTAAGTCCATGGCCGCCTGTTAGGCTATTTATTAGGGTTTTGTATCATTTTTAGAGGAAGACTTGCCTGGAGACCTTTTAGACCTAGTTTGGAAGAAGCAAGAAGCCACCATTGAAAGGGGAGAGCTTAGAATTGGAGAGATAGATCAACACTGCAAAACAGAGAAGATCTTGAACTCCTTTGCTTTTATTCATTTTGTTGCTTACTCTATTTTACTCATTTTATTTAAGTATTATTCAGACCATCATAACTATGTGTTCCATGAATATGTCTGAGTAGTCTTTATTGTTAGTGTTGGGGTCAAAATCGGTCACGAACGAATCAATGTCTCAAAGTCCGTAAAAATCGGCATGAACGTTTTTACGAAAAATAAATCTTCGAAAAAGATTTATTTTTACGAAGAATCTTGCGGAGAAAACACATTCACGAAAAATCGGAGAAAGATTCGAACAAGGTTGCCGCGTAGCAACCAGCGCACAAGCTGGTCGCTACGTAGCGACCGAGCTCTCACCGAAGCTCGGTCGCTATGTTGGGGTTAAAAACGGTTACGACGAAGTTAATATCCAAATATCCGCAAAATACGAGTATGTCTTTCCGCAACAAATCATGCTCGGTCAAGAGAACGTCGCAACGTATGTTTCCGAGATAAAGCTTCGTTCGAATTCTGTTTAAATCAAACATAAGCCATCGGAAACATACCCAGACCAGTTACGGATAGGTCTGAGTATGACGATCGGAACACGGACGAACCAAGCTCGGTCATTACGCAACTACTGCACATGCACGCTGTCTGGTCGCTACGTAGCGACCGAGCTTGAGCCAAAGCTAGTGACCGAGCTCGAGCCAAAGCTCGGTCGCTACGTAGCGACCAGCACGCACACAGCTCGGTCGCTACGTAGCGACCAGCACGCACACAGCTCGGTCGCTACGTAGCGACCGAGAACGCACACTGCTCGGTCGCTACGTAGCGACCGAGCTCAAGCCAACTCTCCACTCGCTACATAGCAACCTGTAAGGCCTCAGAAAGTCCTCCTTTGCGTTCTCGTTTGAATCCTCATCGAAACACTTTTCGTTTCGTCTCAATCGGAGTTTCCATTGAGATTTTACGACGAAAACAAGTAGGACTCTTCTTGGCTTGCTTCCACTCGCTATGTAGCGACCTGTCAGACCTTCACTCGCTACATATCGACCTGTCAGGACTCAGAAAGGTCCTCCTTTAGGTTCTCTTTTGAATCCTCATCGAAACGCTTTTCGTTTCGTCTCAATCGGAGTTTCCGTTGATATTTTACGACGAAAACAAGTAAGACTCGTCTAAACTCCTTTGCTTGCTCCTACTCGCCCTTACCTCCATCTTTGTGTTCTTCTTCAAATCTCGATCGAAACGTCTCTTGTTTCGTCTTGATTGGAGTTACCACTGAAACTTTACGATAAAAAAAAACCCCCGCAAAGAGGATTCAGATTAATCGTATAAGACGGCAACGGTTAACTTAACACCTTAGCCGCCTCAACTATACGATTACGTTGAACCTTTTTATAAAAATTGACGTCGTATCTAAGGAGAAGATAACAGCCAAGTTCGGAAGATAAATGTCAAGTTTAAAGGATAAAGACAAATATCGAAAATGGCGAACATACACGAGAAGAGGAAGGGGAAATAAGCAAGCAAAACTGAGAAGAGACAAAACTGCGTCTTCGAGAGAATTAAGGTATTTCCGACTTGAAATTTTTGAAATCAGACTTGGAATTTTCGTAGGAAATTACTAAGAAATAAAAACGCATTTGAGACTGCCATAAAACTTTAGGGAACGTAAAACCTAGGTGGATAGTCTAGCGAACTAAGTCTTAGGCGATTTTTCTTGTCTTGATATATCGTTCCATAACTGTTCAGCCAGATCTTGCAAACCGATCTAAACTCTCCGAAAATCGAGAAACGATCGCCACGCATATCAAGCTCGCTTCCTAAAGAGAGAAAAAACTGGAGACATGAACGTCGTCTTAAAACCGATTCGTTTCTAGCAATTTTCTCGGAACCGACATATTCCAAGTCGTCAAAGTGGAAACAAACCAAATCACAGTCCAAGCGTCGTTTTTAAATCGTCCAGGATTATTTATTATTCCAAACCTTAGAAGAAGAAACATACAGAACCCTTCAAAGTATCGGTTCAACTGTTTTCTTTCGTAAAATAAAAGGGGAGTAGGTACGTATACTATACTCGTATACTCCCAAACTTCAAAAACTTTTGCAAATCGTCAAGAAAACGATTTTGTCAAAGCAAATCGTCTCAAATAGGCAAACGACAATCTAAAATTCGTCTAAACGCTAGCAACATATCCAGACGATCATGAACATAATCTCAAAGACTATACATCATTTCTTGTCGCAATCATACGTACAGAAAACATATACCAATATCAAACTGAAACTCGACGATTAACCAAAGTATTGAAGCCCTTTCCAGTTTTAGAAAGCCAGTTTCGTTTAAAAATTTCTACGAGAAATCTTCAATCACCAAAGCATTTCTTTCAGTTTCCGTTGTACCAAGTGAGTCACGGAAAAGCATCGAAAACATTTGTGACGAAGAAAACTCGAGAATAGATGTAGCATTGTGCACAAAGAGACGCTTTCCTCCCGATGGTGGCTAGAACCACCTCTGGTTGACCAATTCGTTCCAGAAACGAATGTGTCATGAGAATTCTTTCATAAAACCTATGAAAAACGTTATGGGACTAGATCGTAATGAAATAAAACTTCGGTAACACTCCATGAGTAACTCCAAGCAACTTTCACCTAGGATCGAAATCACAGCAGAAACGTTTCTCGTGAAACCCACAGAAACAACGCTACTTTATCATATGTTTACATATCACCGATCTACAACCTTCGTAAAACCGGTCCCCGTTACTTACACGAAAAATCCTTCGTACAATCAGACCAAGTCTTATGAAGAAACTTTCTAAAGTTAACATAACAGGCTTTATGAAGAACCATGCTGCTCGCTGGCTTCTGCTTTTCTTTTCCCTCGGTCACATCCGATAAGGCAGTCGTCCCGCCATTGACTCCACACTGGTTATGTAGCAAACCTCTTGGGCATCGTCTTCCTCAGGCAAAAAAGATTCGATTTTCATAATACTATAGGTCACATTATACGAAATATTCGTCGTATAACTGAAACCTAGAGCGGAGAATCATTTTTTACGACTATCGGCCATATTAGCATGGATAACCCCAGCAAACTTGTCCTATCAATCTCGACAAGCGCTCTTTGGCCCCCGGTCAATTACGCCTTCCACTTAAGGTCCAAACCAATATTTGCCATCTCCTTTAAGGACGATCGTAAACTAACATGAACTTAAATGTTAAAGTACCATGGTCTAATCCTTGACCTACAACATCCTTAGCTATCTGAGTGAACACATCCCTCACGCCAAGCCAAACTATTTGAGAAACCATAGCTCCATCACTTAACGGCTAAACGACAATCTACGATTTGTCTAAAAACGTCGTGTGACTATTAAGAGAATAATTATCCTATAGCCTACAGTCAGAAGTCATATGATAAATTCTTCGTAAAGAAACTCAGTCCTAACAACCAAATGGTTAAAGGAAGATCTAAACTTTTCGAAAATTGACCGAGTTCAATACGCTCCACAATTCACTTTAAGCCCGCAACGTTTTACCCATAATACGCGGCATGTAAGGAAAAATTCGTAACAAAGCTTCTAGAGCTATACGAAACATCCTCAAAAATGCACAAAATAGATATCGGAAAGCCAACACTTCACAAAGCACTATGAAGGAAAACGCTTCTTCCTATGGAAAAATTTACGCGACACCTCAGTGCTAATTCCTTGATCGCAAATCAAATTATTAGCATCAAAACAGGAACAACAATTTTGGCTGCGAACATCCGTAGTCAAACAAGAACGTTTCTCAAACGCAGGGCTAAGACTAAACCCTTGCAACATCGCAAAACATCTTCAAGCCCGCGAACATTTCAAGCACGAAACGCGGCATACGAAAGAATAACAAATCTTCAGCCTCGCGAGACGTCGCAGACGCCTGAAGATTTGTTCTTCGACGAAATTTCCTTCCTCGATAAAAACACTTTCTTGGAAGACCAAACAGTCATACGCACTAACATCTTCTCAAAACATATCCTTCGCGAAGACTCGAAACGGTATTTTTTACCATTAAGTTTGTTGCTGATCACAACGAACTCTTAACGTCCTAAACAGACTTAGCCATCTCGTGGAGATGACTCTCGTACATCCGACACAAGGATAATAGCGCTATAAAAGAAACCCAAAATTTTTGGTCAGCACTTCCAGGAGGCTTAAAAATTATCCTTGGAGAGATGCTCGGTTCCAAACATACAAGTCGTATAAGCCGAGAACCTATCGCGGACTTTAAATCGGTATGGAATCAGGATGAAATTGAAACGGGATACGTAAGTCGAATTAATCATCGCACCCTCTAAAACCAGGAGTAAACCTAGGTCTTGCCCTAAACCCAACGCACTGGTCTCTAACATCTCTAGGCATAGTATCAAAAACCTTGATACGAGATCCCAAAATTTGCCTCTTTGCCAATATTCGAGTGTCTTCAGAAATCCCGAAAGTTTACACATTGCGGAAAACTCTCGAAACAGATCACGGATATAGCAGTTCACACAGAGTTAGATTACGAGATGACAACTCGTAGTCTTCCTACTACACCCATATAAAATGCCATCGGCAGCAACACGCCTGATAACCTCTACATAAAAAAGAGGAAAACAAGTCATAAGAACCTCAACTCCAAGACGAACTACGGAAGGCTTGATACCTTCAACAAGGGTACGTAGGCAGCCGTCATTAGGCGCAGCCCCAATTTTATCGCGTTCTACTTTTAGAAGAGCGAGAAGACCACTTACCACGGAGTTTTTCGACCATTAATTCCGCTAACTCACCTAACTTGCCTAAATTGCCAAGCCACTCGCTAGAACCTCACGCTATAAGCCCATGGTTCTAACGAGCTGGGGGGCTAACTGTTGAGGTCAAAATCGGTCACGGCAGAATCAATGTCTCAAAGTCCGTAAAAATCAGCATGAACGTTTTTACGAAAAATAAATCTTCGAAAAAGATTTATTTTTACGAAGAATCTTGCGGAGAAAACACATTCACGAAAAATCGGAGAAAGACTCGAACAAGGTTGCCACGTAGCAACCAGCGCACAAGCTGGTCGCTACGTAGCGACCGAGCACGTGCACGGCTCGGTCGCTATGTTGGGGTGGTCAAAAACGGTTACGACGAAGTTAATATCCAAATCTCCGCAAAATACGAGTATGTCTTTCCGCAACAAATCATGCTCGGTCAAGAGAACGTCGCAACGTATGTTCCCGAGATAAAGCTTCGTTCGAATTCTATTTAGATCAAACATAAGCCATCGGAAACATACCCAGACCAGTTACGGATAGGTCCGAGTATGACGATCGGAACACGGACGAACCAAGCTCGGTCATTATGCAACTACCGCACATGCACGCTGTCCGGTCGCTACGTAGCGACCGAGCATCCGTCCTGCTCGGTTGCTACGTAGCGACCGAGCTCGAGCCAAGCTCGGTCGCTACAACGTCCATCCCGCTCGGTCGCTACGTAGCGACCGAGCTCTTCCGAAACGTCGATACGACATTAGTCCATGCATTCTCGTCTACCCTTCGATGCTATCTCCCGAAGACCGTAGTGAACCCATTTCATGTTTCCCGCCATTCTAAGTCATCGATCAAACTTTACCGTAAAAACCGCGGAAAGTTCGTTCTTTATCAAAAGAAGCCGTGATCAACGCTTCGAGTCAGAAGACGGCCCAAAGGGACCTAAGACATGACTCGAGGCCCAACTTACGATTTCTTAACCAACAGCCCGTAAGCCGCCTGACGGTTTACGCTTGGTTCGCAAGGAAAGATAAATGTCAAGTTTCTGCGGATAAATACGAAATTTTGAAGATAATTACGAAGATCGGAAAAAATGGAATATCTCCATTTTTACGCTATGGCGGCTTAAGGGCAGAAGAGGAAAAGCGCAAACCAACCTAGGAGCCAGTATATAAGGAGTCCTAGGGTAGAAGCATGGGGGAGGACTTTTCTCAGAGCAAACTTAGCACTTAGGGGAATTAGGAAACTTTCCGTTTTCGTTATTCGAGCTGTGACTCAATTAGGTTTACCCGTCTTAGGGTTGTTAGAACTAGGAATATCGCCGACAGCTCTCGAGCCCAGGCTTATACCTTGTTGTAAACGCTCATACGCAAATTCGGAATAAGACTTCTCTTGACTCTCTTTTTACGATTTCATATAATTTATCGTTGTTATCTCGTGTTCTGATTGCTTAGCATGTGGTATTAGCAGATATTCGGGACCTCTGGGAAACTAGGGTTCTCCTACTTTCCTAATTTAAACGGAAATCGACAGTGCGAATTTCGGTTCCCACAGTTAGATTTAGGTTTCTCAATAGGTTGATAAATGTATTACTGACAACAACAATTGTTAGGGTGTTTCGAAATATAATTATTTCATCTTGTTATGCTTAAAGCTAAATTTAAGATTGATCACCCTTTAAATTTAGATCTTAGGATTAATTGGGATCAAGCCATTGCTTGACTCAATACCTAAAAATAACTAGCATGATCTAACTGACTAGATACAGACGAGAGTTGGTCTAGTGAGTTAGAGAATTTAGATCAAACCTGTTTGTAAAGCTCTCTGGAAGAAGTATCGATGGACGCAGTGATAGCCCTGTCGATCAATATTTCGAAAGGTCTATCGATCGATATTCATAACGAATAATCGATCGACACTTTCTTGTGATTAACATACGAGAGTTGAAATCCGAGATCTAGACTAGATAATCAGATTGATTATATCTATAGTTTGAATTCAAGAACATAAATAAATCCCTAAAAACCCAAATTAAGTTTTACTTATCACACCTGAGAATATAACTGAATCTAGCTATTTCTCCCAACTGTTAACAACCCCAAAACAAATCAATCAAGCAATACACTTGCTCACCACTCCATTTACAGCTTTAAAACTTATAAACTATTTAATCAATATTTATTCCAAAACCATAATCTATTGTGTAATCCTAGAGTCTCTGTGGATTCGATCCTTAAGTACTACATTTGAACCTCTTATTTGAGAAAGTAATTCACTTCTTAGGGTAATTTGAGTGATATCAATTCTCCATGATGATGGATATGATGCTTAGTGCTTTCTCATCAAAGGTTGGACCAAGATCGTCGTCCAAGTGATCGTCTTCCTCATCAAAGATGAGACATAGATCAGCGTCCATGGGTCTCATGGTGCCAAAAAGCGGTCCTTGATGTGGGTAGTCAAATGGATCTTCCTCAGAATCCTGTGAAGACAAAATAAAACTACTTGGATGCTCCGGTTCAAAACAGGTTAGTCCATTAGTTTCTTCATCATCAAACACAAGATCAGATTCTGAAAAAGCAAGTTCACAACTATCCTCACAAATCATCAAACTTTCAATCAGCTCTTCATCATACTCATCAAAAATTGGTAAAGAATCTGAAAAAAAAAATTTAGATCTTCAAGGTTGTTTTCAGATTTACATTTGGGTTTTTCATTGATGAATAAGGATGGCTTAGCTACAGGTGCATGTGTGGTTGTGCTCTTCTTTTGGATCTTACTGACGTCCTTGAGGGCTTTCACCATACCTTCCACAAGGTTGTCACAAAACTCCCGGACTTCAAACTGACTAAAAAGTCTTCTTTGATCAGCTTCAAACATCTTAACCAGAAAATTCTCAGCACAAAAAGTTAACAGATAAAAATAATCCTCACACTCTCAAGTGTTTATCCTCACCCACACACGTGTTTCTCTCGGATTTTAGTGGTCACACAAGAGTTTCCTCTCAAAGTTCTAAGAGAAGAAATCAAGTAACCCAATGGAATCTCCAAGCAAACAAGAGATGAACACAAGATAGGATGATAAGAGAATTGGTTTTGAAATCCGTATTAACCACTCCAAAGCTGGATTTCTCCTCAGCTAACAGGATTTCTCTTCCACCACCTAGCCAAAATCAAACTTTTTTTCACTTTTTTTGGATAGATCTTTGTTTTTTTTTTATTATAGAAGAATTACGATAGGTAAGGTAGTGGCCTGGATTTGAGATAGAAAGAAGAAGAAGAAACGTTTAGAAATGGAAGATGAGAAAAGAGGATATATAGTACCGATTGAGTGGCTCTGATACCACTTGATATGTCCTAAATTAGGGAAATGATCCCTCAATCGGACTAAGGGGATATGAACTCGCCAAAAGGGAGAACTGGTGGATTGAACGGTGACACAAGAGGTGCGGAAAGTCTTTTGATACTACCAGACTTCAGTTGTTGCTTGATATGACGCACAAATCCAACAAAAGAAGGGTTTCTACACGTTGCTTGATATGACGCAAAAGTCTAACGAAATAGAGATTTGTTTATTCGGAGATAACCTCACCAAGAAACGAAAAGTGTTCTACAAAAAACAAAGAGATAAACTCAAATAAAAGGGAAAAATGAATGCTTTATTTCGTGGCTCATAGGCTCTATTTATAGGATTACAAGTTGTAGAAATCCAAAGAAGAATGTGCTAAAAACAAGGCATTGAAAATATAAACAAAGACTTGACTAAATAAAGTCTTTGACTGAAACTTGGACTGCCTCTTGATATAGCCACGACCAGGAATTTGAAAAGTGAAGAATATGCTCCTGATCTGGGCTAAGACATGTCTCTTTAAGGCCTGGTCAAAATCCATCTTTTTCATTAGCCAATTTTTATCGGTTTCTCCATTTGGCCCAAACAAATCTGTTTTTATTCTTTTTTGTAAACCATCAGGCCCAAGACTTTCTTGGACATTTAGAACATGAATATTCACCTTTGGCATGATTGAAATGGTCGTTGGTTCATCAGAAAGAAGGTTAGCCATTTCCAGCTTCTCGGGTGGTCTGAATTCACGAGCACTGAAGATCTCCTGATTTGTAAATGGCATAACTGTCACATATAAACTCCGTTTGATCTGATTCTTCTTCGAGGAGCTCCGTAATTGAGTTGAGAACATTCTCCAAGTGATTTCATGCATATAAGCCTCGTGGTTTGGAAGATATGAGTCAAACAATGAACATATATCTTTACTGATTCCCATGACCAAGCCATGCATGTCTCTGTTTTGCCCGGTGCGCTACCCCACATTAGTACTTGTATTATTTCGATGCAAACTCCATGTAATCTTTACGAGGATTTTACAACACTGCCCATGTAAGCTCCACGTAAACCTTACGACGATGTTACGAGGATTTCGCTATAAAATCCATGTAAAGTTTACAACGAATTTACATCGTTTCTTACCATTTAATATTAAATTAAAATTAAAATATTATTTAATATTCAAAATTTTAAATATAAAATGAAATATGAAAATCAAAACATATATTCTAAAACTATTTAAAAGTCATAACATAATATTTAAATTTATAATACAAAAGGAAACAAATAAAAAAGCTACTACATATTATCGAAGTAGTCGGTGGTGGTGCTCGGTTGAGAACGGTCTGGATCGGCATCTTCGGGATTACGTATTGGCATCCCGAGAGCTACTCGCCTCTCATTTAATGCTCTCTGCATAGTCGGGTTTCCCACCGCCATTACGTCCAGCAGATCTTCAAGAGAGTCTAAACGATCCTGCTGGCTATCCATCCGAGCTCTCAAATGAGAGTTCTCTTCATCCCGTCTCGAAGCGTATGACGAAGTTGCTAAGGCAACTTCGTTAACAAAACCTTTGCCCACTATTCGTCCCTTCTATCTAGGAGCCACCTATAAAAACATATTAATATAGTTAAAATTTATTAAATAGTTAAATTTATTTAAATAAAATTATAAAGTTTTACCTCTTCGAAGATCCTGTCGACCTCTTCGGTCGTCAGTTTGACGGGTAATCCATCGGGAAACTGCTGGGTTAATTGCGTCTCCCGCTCTTCAACCCGAGAAGCCACTGCGTTGAAGAGTTTCTCGGATGCCGGATCCCCAAAAATCCCGTCTGATGTAGCGTGAGTCATCTTGAATAGATCAGACAGAGATGGTAAGACTCACGTCTTCTCATACTACAAAAAAAAAATATATATATTAAAATTAAAATTAATTAAAGAATTCAAAATAAATATGAGAAACAAACTTACAGATTCTAGACGGATTCCGGCGTGAGGCTTTTGTCCGGTTCTGTGAACCATGGGCAAATGACCATCTTTGTCCCTCATTCTTCGGGAAGTAGAGCACGAGTTCACCTTACGGATCGAAGAGGGTAGCTTCCAAAAGACGATGAGATCATCCCATACATCCTTTGTGAGCTCGGTGGGCTTTCCCTCATAATCGTAGATCTCTCACTTGTCCTTCAAATTAGAGACAGTGTTGCAAAGGCGGGTCTTTGCCTTTGCAATGAATTCCCTCTTCACCCTCTCGGTGATTCCCAAGGACCAGTGCCAACTTTGCTGAAACAAATAAAATTTTAAAGAATTAAAATAACTATTTAATTAGATATAAATATTTAACTAGATGTTTAAAAAAAAATTCCTGGAAAACATTTAAACCAAGTCGTCTTAACGTGGTCTGGAATCTTGCTCCAGTTCGGGTAGGCTCCGTCGTAGTAGCCCTTGATCGTCTCCAACACGCTCCGGCCAACACTGTTGTTGGCCATAAACCTAAAAAGAGAACCTAATTGTTAGAAAAAAAATTAAAAATTTAATGTACTCAAAAATAATAAGTTACCAATAAGTTCCCGGTGGTCTATCGGGAACCAGAACATCCAAGCCCTCACGTACAGGCTGGACGAGCAAATCCTCCACTGTATATCTCTCGTATGGAGCAGATGGAGGCCCACGCAAATCTGGATGAACTGCACCTACTGGGACAGGCTGAGGTGCAGCGGCTGGAGGAGGAGGAGGTGGAGACATATGAGGTGGAGGCATATGAGGTGCAGGAAGGAGGAGGACTCCAAGAAACTCTATGGGATGTCTAAGAGTCCGGAACTGCCTCGGAAGATGATGGACCGGAAGAAGATGTCCCGACACCATCATGAAACATCTGAGAGTAAGTAAGTGTTGCTGGCTTTCTTCTATGACTCATCTAAATTTTATAAAAAATTACAGTTAGTTTTATCAATAACGACATAATTAAAAAATATTATTCTGATACCTAACTAATCACCTAAACTAATTACATATACTAACCACTTAAACTAATTACCTATACTAACCACTTAAGCTAATTACCTATACTAACCACCTAAAACTAAACAATGTTTTTTTTAAAAAAAATTAGAGAGAGGGAGAGGTTACCTTAAGGGGAGTGGAGAGGGATTTGGGAGGAATGAACGAGCAAAGCTCGTTCTGAGGCATCGCCAATATATAAGAAAAGGCATTCCTCGTAAAGTCGTCGTAAAGTTACAACGAAGTTACCAGGCCCGCGTTTTTCATTTACGACGAAATTACCAGGCCCGTTTTTTTCATTAAAGACGAATTTACCAGGCCCGTATTTTAAAGGTTACGGTGAATTTACGTGGACCATCTTTACGACGAATTTACGTTGACATGGTTACGACAAATTTACCAGGCCCGTGTTTTTGTTTAGGACGACTTTATGAGTCTTATCCCTAAACCCCGAAACCAGAAAACCTAAACCCCAAAGTTACTTATCTTATAACATCATCTCTTCTTCTTTACATCTTCTTCCTCTTTATCCAACTTAAACCCTAAACTCCAAATTATTTTTTTTTGTTTTTTTTAAAACATATTATATAAAAAAACTTTTTGATACACATACATTAAAATGAGAAAATGAAAAAGAAAAACAACATTTGTTACATAGATTACATCATTCTGAATCGTTTTCGTTCTCATCAATATCAGTACAATGATCATCGTCGCTTCCATCGAACTCGTCTTCACGTGCTTCATATGTCACATCTTCGGGAAGATCTTCATATTGTTGGTTTTCTGGATCGATCAGAAGGATTTCATTAAGTTGTTGATCAGGTACATCAACTTGATTGATAGCGTCTTCTTCTTGCAAAAATGGTTCTTCTCCAGAAACAATTCGTCCACGAGGTGTAATTTTTATAACAGCTAACCAGTTTATCCCAGAACTGCGAAGGAAAGGGTATGGAAGGAAGCTAACTTGCTCGGCTTGAGAAGCTAGGATGAAAGGCTTGAACTTGTTGTATCTTCTCCCAGGATTGACATCCACAACACCAAATTTGTTAACCCGAACACCTCGGTTCACAACGGGGTCGAACCATTCACATTTGAAGAGGACACATTTTAGCTTCAATAACCCCAGAAATTTGACTTCAATAATCTCCTGCAAGATCCCATCAAAGTCTGTTTCGCCTTTCACACATATTCTGTAGTTACTTGTTGCCCGATGTCTCCCATACTCGTATGTGTGAAAGGTAAAACCTCGTGTGAAATACATAGGTGATGTGGTGACCTTTGCTACTGGACCTTGGACCAAATCGTGAAACCATACGGGGTAATATGGATCGTCATACTTAACTTACAAAAAGCATCACCGTTAAAATTATCTCATAGCATCAATGCTAAATGAGATATATATATACCTGTGATTTTAACCACTTGACAAAGTGCTTATCTTTCCGTGCGTCAACCTCAGTTGAGGATTTTCCTGGTATTGCTTATTCAACTTGAGATACAAACATGCTGCAAATAAAATGAATGCATTAGAGCATATATAATTAACATTTTTCATATAATTAACATTCACAGGAATATTTACCTCTCAAAGGAACGGATTATTGCATCCTCGCAGTTGAGCAAAATATAAGTGTGGGCACTATGTTTATCTTCTTCACATGACCACCATACTTCTTTCAGTTTACCACCAAACCGTCCAATTTGACAGAAAATATCAGGAACACCATCAACTGCATATGATGTCGGTACTCCTCCATCATCATATCTTCTAGGAACTCTTTTTCTCATATGAACAGTTGGAGCAAAGTAGTATGATGTGAAGTTAGATGTTTCTGCTGTCAAACTCCAGCAACTATTGAACCTTCGACCTTTACAAGATTTCTTGCTTTTCCCTTCAAATGTTTCACGGAACGCTCAAACGGATACATCCATCCGTTGTGAACAGGTCCACGAAGCAATACTTCATACGGGAGGTGGACAACTAGATGCTCCATGACGTCGAAAAATGATGGTGAAAATATCTTCTCCAGATTGCACAATATGATCGAAATGTTCTCATGAAGTTGTTTGATGACTTCTTCCTTGAACGTACGTGTGCTAAGATCTCTGAAGAATGTTCAGATGGCTGTATATTGCAAAAGTAACCCAATTAATAACATTTCATAACATATGTACATATATTATAAATAAATTACCTGCAGTTGCTTCATGTACATTTGTTGGAAGGAGCTCGGCAAAAGAAAATGGAAGTAGTCGTTGCATAAACACATGACAATCATGACTCTTCATTCCTGAGAACTTTTGGCCTCGTTCAACACATCTTGACATATTAGAAACATAACCATCAGGGAACTTAACTTCTGATGCAACCCAGTCAAGCAAAGTTGTTTTGGCTTCTAATTACAACCGAAAGATAGGAACAGGAACGTTGTCATTGCTCTTGATATGTAACTCACTTCTTGAGCAAGTATCCGGTAAGTCCATCCTTGACTTCTTGTTATCTTTTGTCTTCCCAGGGACGTTCAGTATTGTATTTATGATGTTGTCAAAAAAGTTCTTCTCTATATGCATCACATCCAGATTGTGATGTAAAAGAAAATCCTTCTAGTAAGGCAGCTCCCAAAATATACTCTTCTTATGTCAATTGTGCGCCACACCATACCCATCAGGCATACTTCCAGGAACATGCCAGTTTCTTCCACACCTAACTGTTTCCTGAGCTCCGTAATAATCAATGTCTTCTTCGATCTGTTGGCCGGTAAGATATGGAGGAGGACTGTCTCTGAAAACTCTTTTATACCTAAACAATGTCTTATTTCTTCTGTACGGATGAGGAATGGGGAAAAGCGACGATGACAATCAAACCAACAAATCTTCCTACCATTCTTCAGTTGAAAAGCATCCGTCGATCCAACACAATATGGACAAGATAATCTTCCATGTGTTGTCCAACCAGACAACATCCCATAAGCAGGAAAGTCACTTATCGTCCACAGCAGAACTGCTCGCATCGTAAAAAAAAAATTCAATGAACAATCATATGCCCTCACCCCGTCTGACCACAACTCCTTTAGCTCTTGTATCAATGGTTGAAGAAAAACATCTAACCACCATTTTGGATGCTTCGGCCCAGGGATTAATATGGTTAAGAATAGAACTTCTTGTTCCATGCACATTTCCGGCGGCAGATTGTACGGCGTAAGAATGACTGGCCACAAAGAATATTGTCTCCCAGACATTCCGAATGGACTAAATCCATCGGTGCATAACCAAAGATAGACATTCCGAATATTTCTACTGAAATATGGGTGTACCTTGTTGAAATGTTTCCATGCTCTTGCATCTGATGGATGAGCGACCTCGCCATCCCTCTGGACATGTTCGGCATGCCACCTCATCGATGCAGCAGTCCTCCCAGATTGATATAACCTTTTCAACATGTCTGTAATTGGTAGGTACCACATCCTTTGGTACAATACCCTATTCCTCCCACGTCCTTGCGGTTTGAATCGTAGTTTCTTGAAGAATCGACACTCTTCTAGCTTCTCATCATCTTTCCAGTAGATCATGCAGTTGTCGATGCAAACATCTATCATCTCCGAAGGCAACCCAAGACTATAAACCAATTTCTGAATCTCATAATAAGATTCAGCAGACACGTTGTCTTCTGGCAAATACTCTTTAAACAACTCCGCCCATGCATCCATGCAATTTTCAGGTAAATTATGATCCGTTTTAATATTCATCATCCTAGCTGCTAGAGACAATTTAGAGAGACTTTCTCTACAACCAATGTAGATTGGTTGATTTGCAGCATCTAGCATTTCATAAAACCTTTTTGCATCCAAATTAGGTTCTTCTACATTTCTAGTTCCATCAGTTATTGTTGTAGTAGTTTCTAAAAATGCATCAGTAATTATGTCTTGAACCCTATCATGATCTACCATCAGCTCCTCTTGATGGTAATTATATTCATTATGCAAATGATTTGGTTCTTCATTATTACGAGCATCCCCAAAATTATTATTACTACTACTAACTTCATTTCCACCATAACTCTCTCCGTGTTGATACCAAATATAATATTGTGGTGTAAATCCCCGGTTTACTAAATGCTTCCATACAGTTTCACTACATGCAAATTTTGAATTCTTGCATTTTCGACAAGGGCAGAACATCATACCGCTTTCCTGCGTGAGCGGTGTAGAGCCCGCCTGGTATTACCGCTCAGAAATGCATTCGTCACTCTCCCTTCCGAATCTTTATGGGAATACATCTAACTCCGTAACTCGTAAATATTACCGCCATCCGCCATTTTTTTAAAAAAAAATTGGGAATTTTTAGGGGAAATTTTTTTTGTAGAATTTTTTTGGAAATTGTTTTTGGAAATTTTTTTTTCCTGAGATTTTTTTTCTTTGTTTTCGTTTGTGAGTTGTGAGAGAGTGAGTTGTGAGAAATGACATATATGTAGAAAACTTTTTGAGTTTGGTAGGTGAAGTATAACAAAGATTTTACTAGGAATATTTTACTAGGGTTTTAATCTCTCTTACATCTGTTTTACAACGAGTTTACAAAGAAATTATGCAATTCAAAGCGCATTCAATACACGTTTTCACCAATAAATAACGGTAACATGTGTCGTCGTAATATCCTCGTAAATTTACGACGAATATTGTTTGCCACATACTTTTGTCGTATCGTCTTAAATTTATAAGATATTTACGACGAAACGTTTTAATTGTAATTTTACGTCGTCGTTACGACGAATTTCAGTTTCGTTGTAACATCCTCGTAAACTACTTGTAAGTTTACGAGGAAAGATTTTCCTCGTAATGTTTCGTCGTTATTCTTGTAGTGTAACTTTTAAGTTACTTTAGGTTTTACTAAAATATGACCAATGAAACATAGTGTTCTTATGTTTATTTTAATTACTGTTTTAATTGAGAAAAATACACTTATTTTTACTCTTTTGCTAGAATACCTCCATTTACTCTATTTTTCTTTTCTTTTCTTCTTTTCTATTATTTTCTTTTCATCTACTTTTCTTTAACAAAACTAATCACACTTATACTATTGTACAATTTCTCAAGTAGTGTTGCATATAAGGTAATGAATGGTGAAATTTTTCTGTGCGGTTCTGTGAAAAACGCAGTCAAAGCACCAATCATAATTTTTTTGTTATATTTCGCGTTTTTCAGAAAGAGAGAAAATCACTGTTGGCGTTTTTCTAAGATAGTGTATTTGCTTAGTGGACCGCACACTTTTATTCAAGAAGAAAAACCCAGCGGTTTTAGGCTAAATCCGCAACAGTACAATATTTAAAATTTTAAAAATACTCTAACAACAACACGCATCTAATGCAAATGCAGAAAGTAATGTGCATAGTCAATTATATAACGAGTATAATTTAAGACAAGCTTGGATAAACTGCTTTACGTGTAATAAGAACTAGAGAATGATCCGCCCGGGTGTATTTTTCAAAAATATGTTTCTATTTATTTTTCATGTCAATAATATAAAAGCTAGGCAAAATACTTGAATCTGAAGAACCGAACCGATCCTGATCCAAAAAAAGTAGTACCAAACCCAAACCAAAATTGATTAAATATCTGAATTATTCATAATTTTAGTTTTTGGAAAACCGAAACTAAATCCGATCCAAACCGAAGTATTTTGGGTACCAGAATGTATCCGAAATAGATTTATATTCTTATATATATATTAATTATTTTATATATATATATATATTAAATCTAGAATATATATGGTATTTTTAACCTGGTTTAAATACTTGAAAATATATACAAAATAATAAATAGTAAATATATAAAATAGTAAAGGTATACTTAAAATACCAAAAATACTTAAAATAATTATTGATTCCCTATCCAAATATTTGAATTAAACTAATTTATATGTTAAATTTAGGTATTCTGGCATATGTTATTCAAATTTATATTTAATATACTATTTTGTTTATAGTTTTTGAGAAATTTAAAATATATAATCAGGGTCGGCTCAACACTGTTAGGCGTCATAGGGCAAAAAACACATTTTTACCCTATAAATTTTATATGCAGATAATGTTTAAAATATTTTTAAAATTTAATTAGTTAATATGTTGTATATAGTGTAATGAAAATAAAACTATATACATATCAAATAATTTTGGGCTCTTTTCAATATGATTTATTATATTTATAATTTATATAAATATAGATTTATAAAAAAAATTGGGCTCATTAATTATTATTATACAGGGGGACACGGGTTTGGGCCCATGGCGGCCGCACCGCTTGTCCCCCCTAGTGAGCCGGCCCTTTATATAATGAATTTTAAAATTCTAAAAGTAATTTATATGGGTTATCCGAACTCGAACCGAACCCGAATTGAAATTTAGAAATATTAGAATGAGGCTGAAATCTTTGACTCCGAAAACCCGAAACCCAAACAGACCTGAACCGAACCCGATTAGGTACCAGATAGATAGTATCTCATAATATAATGAACTTCCATTTTTTCTTAAAAATATAGGTGGTTATTGGTTCGACTGTAGCTGTGAAAATTTAGCTGTAGGAGTTTAGTTGTAGGTAAGTCGATTGTAGCTGTAAAGTTGTTACTATAGATTTTTGTGCAGAGACTTTGATGTAGTTAAATTTGTTGTAGCTGTAAGATATAGACTGTAGATATTTTAAAATAAAATATTTGAACCATGTGATTTATATATGAAAAAATTATTTTTATCATTTAAATAATTTATATTAATATTATTTTTCTAATTTATCAATGTTTACTATTATTTAAAATGTGATATGCAAATAATATTTCTGTTATTTAAAATATTATAAAATTTTAAAAACACCCAGAGTTAAATTAAAATAGTTATATATGTTTTTATTTATAATTATCTAATTTATTTGATATTATAGATAGTTTTTCATTTTTCAGATTCTACGGCCTATAAAAATATGATGTAGGTTTTTTGCTTAAAATACATTAAAAAAAATAATTCTTTATTTTTTTTTGCTGTAGATTTAAAAATAAACTTAAAGCATGATTGGTAAAAATTAATAGAAATTTGATGTAAGGTTTAACTTTTAAAAATAAAGGTACAACATGATTGATAAAGTTTAGGGATTAAAAAGGAAATAAAACTAAAATATAGAGATAAAACCCAATCAATCATCCCAATAAGCCCATTACTTTTTTTTTCTTAATATACCGTATTCATGTTTCCAAACAAACCTCTTTTTTAAAACTCTAATCCATATTTTCAAACAAACTTTTTTTTAAACTACAGTCTATGTTTCCAAACAAACTTATAAAAAAAATTACTATACATGTTTCCAAACAAACCTAATTTGTACTTGAGTTTTAATAAGATAGATAACAAGTGTTAATGCTTTTATAATTTCGAATATTGTTAAATTTATAATTTAAAATTATTTTAATAATAAGTAGTATTACGTAACATTTATTTTCACAAATGAAATATTATTCTATATTATTAATATTATTTAAATAATATGTACTTTGTAACATTTGTTATGACTTAACTATTTTTGTTATTTAATGGTTTAATATAATTTTATTATTTTATTTTCAAAAAAGCTAGTTAGTTTCATTTAAAAATTAAAATAAAACTATACTATAGGTATTCGGTTCTCGGTTCGGTTCAGCTTTTTCGGTTCTTCGGTTTTATAGTTCTAGAAGTTTAGGATCCATTCGGTATTTAGAAAGTTCGGTTCTGTTTTTGGTTTGGTTCGGATAACAAAGTTGGGAACCGGCTTATTTTCAAAGTAATTTTGGATCTCATGCGGTTCTGGTTTTTTGGTTTATTCAGGTTAAAAAGTAAAAAAAAAATCGGGTTTTCGGGTTATTATCATATTTTGTGGATTTTCAGATAGAATTCAGATAATTAATTTTAAATATTTTGAATAAAAAATATTTTAATAATTCAGTTTTATTATGTTAATAAATTATTTGGATTATTTTAATATATTATATATTTCATATTTTGTATTATTGTTATTTTATTTATTAAATAATCATTCAATACCTCAAATATATATTGTTACCAATCAAACAATATTCCACATTTCTTTTTAGTTAAAACCGCAGTTGCACCGTCCCGCACTTCAATTCTGTAGTTGCACCGTCTCGCACTTTAATTCCGCACGAACCGCAGTTGCACCTTCTCGCATTTTAATTTTGTACCGCTTTTATTACTAATCCGCCGTTACCATTCGGAGCCTAAGTATATAGTCTGTCCTATCTCTGCGTGTACTGATTATTTTACACCAACTTTATTTGTTCTGTACCAGACACCACTCCATGCGAAAGGCATAGCTATCAAATAAAAGATGCACGAGTTTCAATAGTGTCGCACTCGTGATTCACGCTACTTCTAGAAATATCAGTAAATTATTGAAGGTCCCATTGTCCATAATCTACTTAATTTTCCCAAGAAATCAAGCGATCCTTTTTTTCTTTTTTTTTTGATAAACTCTATCGGCTAATCCAATCGGTATCGGAAAGAACACACTTAGTGCTACAAAGTAGATTGGTTACCACACTGCCTGATCCGAGTTTGAAATACCTTCCGACTAATGTCAAGAGGTGAACCGATCATCTGTTACGATCCACCATGTAAACCACTTGGGCCAAAACCCAGACCCAAACTGGCCAAGTGATGATAAGGGGAATCAAACCTATGACTGATATAGATACACACCGAACCCCAAGATATTGCCACTAGAATATATTGATAGTTTTATTGTATATGTAAGTTTGTAACAAATCTTCATATACGGTATATATGGTGTCATATTGAGGTGCAAGATTGTTTCGATCAATAGAATATTCGATTCATAAAGTCTGTTAACTCTTGATGGAACAACAAGAGGTTAACTATCTACTGGCGTATGCGATTAATGAGTAAAACTACATTTTCTTGATATTTTTCAGCGTTATTGTACCGTTGTAGGAAGTTCTATAGGTTTTACGACGGAATATGTGTAGACTAGGCCGGTCCTGGATAAAACCAAATGAAATATTAGTTTTAAGTATCTACAATTTTTAAAAAGAAATTACATTGACATAGAATTTCAAAAAAAATAATAATAATTTAGGCTTCAAAATTTGTAAAAAATTTTTTTTTGTTAAAATGTTTAATAAATCATCTATGTCTTCCTATATCTTTGGTCCTACTTGTAGAGTAGTATTTTAAACATAGATGTTAGTTTTATCATGTTCCTAGTTAAAATCTCGGTAGAATAAGTATTTATGTCATGTTTCTAGTACTCGTGAATAGGGCTAGGCATTTTTTCTATTAAATTTTATTTGATCCGTTATTTGCTTCGATTCGATCCAAAAAATCCGGATATCCGTAAATTATTGGAGCAAAACAAATACTAAAAATCAATATTCGTTAAAAACAAAGCAAATCACAAATACTAAAATTTTAAAAAGCGGATATCCACTCCGCTCCGACAGATATATATATTGATTAGAGTTTTAAATATATGAGTTTATATAATTGTTATTTTAACAGATGATTTAATAAATTTTATTTACATTATTACTTATAAAACTATTAAATCAAAAAGAGAAAAAAAAATTTATGATATCTATACATTTTTCTTAAGCTTGTCTTTCATATAACTAATTTTAAAATTTACAAACATATAGTTTCACTGCTTCTTTTTTTTTATATATATATCATGTAAAAATATTTTAATGAACAAATCCGCAAATATCTACATATCTTCCGGATATCCGTATGTTTTGAAGCAAAACAGATAATTTTTTTTGATATCCGTAACATACGAAGCAAATTACAAGTACATCCAAAAATCCAGATATCACCAACATTAACAATCTAATCTTCTTCAAAATAAGGTACACTCTCTTCGTCCTCCATCACCGGCATTTTGTTTTTTTTTTTACTTTCTCGCCTTTGCGGAAGCGTGAAAAAACCATCAAGCTACTTAAACTTATTCAAACTTGAATTTGTTTTTCTTGATTTGTGTATATTTTCTTCACGAGAAGGCCATGTTATTTTTTTTTCTGTAATTCCTGTCTTATCAGATTCTTTCAAAAATATAAATTTATTTACTGTCTCAAAAATGGTCCAAATTTTAAAGTCCTAGGAAAGAATAAAAATTTGATTGGATAAAAAATTATGATTTTTTTAACGGGTCCATTGACATTGAGTCGGTTATGAAGATAAACGCTATTCAAGCTAAAAAAAGAATTTTGTTGATAGTTTTGTTGTATATGTAAGTTTGTAACGAATTTTCATATACGGTATATATGGTGTCATACTCAGGTGCAAGATTGTTTGGATCAATAGAATATTCGATTCATAAAGTCTATTGACTCTTGATGCAACAACAAGAGGTTAACTATCTACTATGCGACTAATGAGTAAAACTACGTTTTCTTGATATTTTTCAGCGTCACTATACTATCGTAGGAAGTTCTAATAGGTTTTATGACAGAATACATGTGTAGACAGAATATATGTGTAGACTAGGCCGGTCGTGGACAAAACCAAATGAAACATTAAGTTTAAATACCCAAAAAAATTGAAAAAAATTACATTGACATAGAATTTCAAAAAAAAAAAAAAGTTTAGGCCTCAAAACTTGTAAAAAAAAAAATTCGCTAAAATGTTTAATAAATCATCTACATCTTCCTATATCTCCGGTCCTACTTGAAGTGTAGTATTTTAAACATAGATGTTAGTTTTATCATGTTCCTATTTACAATCTCGGTAGAATAAGTATTTTATGTCATATTTCTGGTACTTGTGAACAGGGCTAGGCATTTTTCCGTTAAATTTGATTGGATCCGTAAAATTTGCTTTGCTTCGATCCAAAAAATCCGGATATCCGTATCCGTAAATTATCGGAGCAAATCAAATACTAAATCAATATCCGTTAAAGACAAAGCAAATCACAAATACTAAAATTTTAAAAAGCGGATATCCACTCCGCTCCGACAGATATATAAATATATATATATTATATTGATTAGAGTTTTAAATATATGAGTTTATATATTTGTTATTTTAACAGTTGATTTAATAAATTCTATTTACATTATTACTTATAAAACTATTAAATCAAAAAAAAATTATGATATCTATACATTTTTCTTGGGTTTGTATTTTTTATAACTAATTTTAAAATTTACAAACATAAATTTTCACTGCTTCTTTTATTTTTTGTTATTTTATATATCATGTAAAATTATTTTAAAAAAACAAAATTATCAAATATCCGCAAATATCTACATATCTTCTGGATATCTGGTTTTCCGGATACCCATATTTTTTGAAGCAAAGCTGATAATATTTTTTATATCCGTAACGTACGAAGCAAATTACAAATACATCCAAAAATCTAGATATCCGATACGCGCCAGCCTTACTCGTAAAGATAGATTTTGAACGAAAAATAAGTTAATTAAGATATAAAGGCCTAAATCCTAATTAAAATATTAATAAATTACTAGAAATTGTTTTAGGTTATGTTCTATTCCTTAAATTAATATTAATTATTTTTCTTTTATAGCTAGAAAACTCTGGTAACCTATTAAAACTCCCAACACCAATAGCTGTATTTACGATCTTGTCCAATCAATTCTGGCCTCTGGAGCAGAAGGGCCAAACCACAAAGCTACTTAATTAATTAGGGGCATGTTGCTTTAATTTTATCTAGACCACATATCTATTGTTCGTTCTCTAGAGATATATTTTCTTTTTTTTTTTTCTTTTTTTTTTAAACAGCTTACTTAGATTAAAATAAAGACCTAAAATGTTTTACAAATCTGTTGGCTATAGTTACAAAGCTCATCTTTTTTTTTGTCAACCAAACAATTATATTAAAATGAAAAGGTCTAAGCGATTACATCCAGAATTATGCTCAACAGTAATCAGATAATAGCCAGAGGGATCCTCTACTGTTTGATAAACAGCATAATACAGAAACAAAACAGCATAACTAGAGATAACAAGCTACAAAGCCAATCTTGAATCACATAAATAGCCTGATTGAGCAGTAAATAATCAAAAGACCCAGAAGGCTCATTGTTGTTTAGGGCATCTCCAACCCATACCTATTTTTTTCTCTATAATTCCCACAAAAATAGAGTAACTCTATTATAAAGTAAGTTTTGTTCCAATGGTTTACTCTATAATAGAGTTACTCTATTTTCTCCTTTATAATAAAGTAACTCTATTATAAAGTAAACCATTGGAGCAAAACTTACCCTATGATAGAGTTATTCTATTTTTGTGGAAATTATAGGGGAAAAAATAGGTATGGGTTGGAGATGGTCTTAGTAGAGGAGATTAGGAGACGTAGAATACGAAGGAGAAGAAGCGACCAAGTGAGGGAATCAGACAAGTCAGCTAGGCATGGACGTTCGGTGGACCGTTCGGTTTCGGTCCGGATCATGGACGTTCGGTGGACCGTTCGGTTTCGGTCCGGATGATTTGGATTTTCGGATTTTCGGTGTTATGCTCATAAGTACTATTCGGGTTTTACTAATTATCGGATCAGTTTCGGTTCGGTTCCTTCCGGATTCGATTCGAATCGAATATAACCAATGTTTAAAATCGTCCAAAAATATATTTTTTAAACCTCAAAAATTGACAAAAAAAAATTTCAAAATATATAATTTTTTTACAAATCTAATTAAAATTAATTAAACTATCTAAATTAACTAAAAAGTATTCAAAATAACAATTAAAACAAACTAAAAAAATATTTTGAATATTCTAAAATATCTAAATCATCTGAAAATATATAAAAATATTAACATATTTAACTAATTTCATATATCTTCGAATCTTAGTTCGGATTTCGGTTCGGGTTATAACCAAACACCAAAGTACTAAGCTTCAGCCTCAAGGTATATGTCGGAACCGTACACCTCCTTGTGAGTAGCCTTCTCCCAAACGCCGCCGTTAAAGTTCTGTCGCCCTTCAGATCAGTTGTCCCTCTGGAAAGTTCCACGGTGTTCTTAACACCACCGCCATGGGACTAACAAATTTGGTCTGGTTGTTGAAGCGAAGGGAAACTGGTGAGTGGGTGAATTTGAAGTGGTCGTTACTTCGTGTGAAGTTGAATATGCTTAGTTACAGATGGCACCTTCCTTCAGCAGGTGCTTTGAAGTTTTTAATCAATGAGCCCCTGTAGAATCTTGGACCAAGGTGGACTGTAAAAATTAGGAAAATTCCTTGAAGAACTTACTTTAGCGCCCTCGCAGCTGTGGCTGGAATACATAATGAATCCAAACAGGTAGAAACTTGGTTCACCCTGTCGAACACAAAAAAAAAAAGAAGAAGAGATACAAGGGTCGAGTCAATGCAGAAACAAAAGCCTTGAGTGAAATCAAATAAATCCAGGAGTATAACTAACTCGGTACACATGCAAGAAAAATTGCTCTTATAGGTAAAAGTATTGCACAATATATAATGTTAATATTTGCGAAGTGGTTTAGGTAAAGTACGGAACTTCATAGAACTCATTGTGATGAGAACAGCTCCAAAGGTTTTCAAAGGTAAAATGCAAGTATCTGTACATATGACTGAAATCTGCAAGACTCAATCTTCTTTCTATTGATCAAACCAAATCAATTCTATTGAATCTCATCAAAAACAAAAACTCTAACTCTATTTTGTTAAAATTCTATGTCTCTAATTCACCTATTTTGCCAAATACAAATTTTTGTATACTGGAAACATATAAGAAAACATTGTTCTTCACGATTGGATGGTCATACCTGGGATTTTAACGACAATCAAAGATCTGGATTTTGCCACCGTATGTGGAAGAAGACGACGCCGGTGATGCTCTCCGACTCCTCTATTTCCCTTGAGATGAATTTCTCCATTCAAAAAAGCTATGTAACTTCTCTTGAGAACCTTGACGCCATATATATACAGTAGCTTCGGTTAATGGGGGAGGCGGGAAATCTTCATTGATGAGGAGAAAGTTGATGAATTGATTGCATACCATCACTCGGACCGTTTCAGCTAGCGAGATGAAGCGCATAGGTCATCAAGTCGCCGTCGCACGCAGAGGAGAGACGAACTTCGTTTCTTCGATTATGCCGTTCCATTGGGCCGGATGCAGAGTCAAAAATTTCAGCCCACACACGTTAAACGATCAAGCCCATAATTCTAAGATTAAATGATACGGTGCGTTGAAGATGTCGGACACGTGTCAATCCCTCATGCAACGAATTTCTTAGGTGGAATCCCATGTGGCGTAAAGAAGAGTGAAAGAACCCTCTTTTATATATAAAGAAGACTAGATGGGTGTCCGCGCTTCCCGCGGAATATTGTTTTATTGTTGTTAAAAGTATGATTTTTTGGATAATCTAATTAGATGATCACTTTTATTTGTTAAGAACGTTATTTGGTGTTTTTATTGTGTTATGTAGTAGTAATAGTGATATGTTAATATATTTTGTCTTTGTTTTTTCAATAATGTGTTTTTTCTGTATAGTAGTGAAGTGAGTCTCTAATATAAAAATATATTGAATTTCAATAACTTAAATTTGCATTTATGCATTTGTTGATTCTAAGATTAACAGTTTCAGCGTCAAAATTATCTTTTATTTTTTTCATATTTTTGAACATTATAACTTTCAAGATGTTTTTGTCTTTTTCCCATATTTTGAAATTGAGCCTTCAACATCTATGTATTTTGTTTACCTTTCTGATATGCAGTGTTTCTCATCATCACCGAAAAGACTTACCTCATGCTCTTGTTCTTTATCGCCTTCTTCACTTTGAGATTTCTGGTATTTGTTGTAAATCGGGTTTAGGAGTTCCCAGTTGTGCAGTTCTTTCTAGCGTCGTTTTAGGCTGCTCCATTCAATATTGGATGCTCCTCTTCTTCCTTAGATTTTAGCTGATGTTATGAACTGCATCTCTTTGGGTTGGGTCAGAGTTTAGTCGTCTTTAAAGTTATTTCCCTCGTCGTTGGCTTACCATTGATACTCCCTTCTCGTCTTGGTTTTCAAGATATGGTTTTTGGTGATTTGACTTCTATAGCTCGAGGACGGCTCCACGATTTGATGATTTCGTTTTGTCTACCCTTCCATTTATGTTCCCTCATCTCGTTGCAGCTTTCATCGCTGCTTGTGTCTCTGTGACTTTCTCTTTCGCCATGTTTGTCACTCCAGGTTTGGATAATGTTCTCCTCCGAGTATGCTCTGTAGATTTGGAAGATTGTTTCTGGTCTCAAGTCTGGGCTCATGTTTCTCGGGGGTTGGCTTATGTTCTCCCTCACTCATGTTGTTCTCTTCTTCCTTTGCTCCCCTTAGTATAAGTGTGCAGTATTAGTCTCTTGGAGATTTGGTCCCTTCTATCCCGAGCTTTGTGGTTCTTCACCGGCATAGGCGTCTTGTTTGTGCTTGTTTAGTTTGTGAGGTGCTTCTTACCTCTTAGCTGGTAGTTGTACTTATCGTTCGTTATGTATGTCTCTTCCTGCTTTGTGGTGATTTTGGCCTTCTGTTGATTATTCTTCCTCTAACCCGCTTTCTTGATTCTTTGCATTGGTCTTTGATCACGCTCATTTGTGTTTGAGGGATTGTTTTATCTCAAGATTATATTTCTACATTTTACTGACTTTTGATTGTTCTGGCCAAGACACTTTATGATAAAGTGGGGTAAGTTAGTTTTCGTTCTTGATCGCCTTTGAGTTCTGGACCTTTATTGAGTTAGTATTACTTTGACATTTTTTTTCTCTGTGATTATGGAAGTTTTATATTTAGATTATGTGTTATATTAAGATAAATATATAGTTGTAAATGAAATAATAGAAAATAGTAAAAAATAATAAAATCGCGAAAGTTTATGCTATTTTTAGCTGTGAATAAATTAAATATTTAAAATACATTTATATTTTTTTACTTATTTCGTTATTCTTTTTGTAATTTTTTGAACAATAAAATAGATTAAAATAGATTATCAAACTTCAAATGATGATGGTTAGTGTGAGAAGGATTATATAGTGTATAATTAGAAAATAGTGAACCAAATTGCAATAATCTAAAAGAAGAAGGATCTAAAATGTAAAAAGACAAAAAAGTGGACACATGTCAACAAACCCCTCTTCCACATGTCATAAGAAGAGAGAAAAGTCTATTTTATATATAAAGATATAAAGATTGTAGTATTGTGTGTTGTATAATGTATTAAATATATGTTTATATGTATTTGTGAATTTTTTTCAAAATGATATTATTAAGTAGTTGTATGGAGAGAACTTCAGTTTACTAATACAAATGTTAAAAATGCAAGAACTAAAAATGAGCTGATTAAAAAAAATTAGTATGAACACATTAAATTATATGCGGTAGAATTAAGAAAAAAAAATAGCATGTGAACGCATTAATTGTTAAATGATTGTGAAACCGACACTTTAGCATACTCAAATTGAAATCAATGTGAGACTGCCACGTATCCAATGTAGCTTGAAAGCATGACAATGTTTTTATTTTAATATATAGCGGATTCAATACCCTTCCATTATAATTTGAACGTTCTTATAATTTCCATAGATTACGAAACATAATATGGACCACGCAATTTATTCGACAACACAAACATAACTACTACGCGATACAGGATACAATAGTTGTAGGCGCACACATAAGATTGATTGGTTCAGCTCAATGTCATCCAGCTAATAATAAGCTGATAAATCGAGGTAATCACGAGATGACCGTCGACGACGAATAGACGGCTTGTTGGGTTCCCACAACTCACGCATGTTCTCCTTAGCCGGAAAAACGATTAGCTCACGTACGGTCATCGGGTGGATCACGTTTGTATTGGCTCCATAGAGAAGATGAGCTATTTCCTCCTGAGCTTTCTCAGTGTTGTGACGTCCGTCAAAGAAGAAGTAAGATCTTTGGTACTCACATAGCTTCGAGTGCACGTTAGCCATTCCACAACCATACGCATTGTGAGTCCCTACCCCGCAGCAAGATGAGTTGGCCACATAAAACCCTATAGAGAATCATTGAAGTTCATTATATCTTCACGTACGGTTTATGTATAGTTTGCTATCTCTTATCGTTTCTTTTAATAATAACAAAATACCTGCAATTTTCTCAAATGTATTAAACAATGTCTACAACAATTACTATTAGTGGTGTTGACTTACGGTAGTTATAACTCCTTGTTGTCCGACGGATAACAGCATTGTAGAAATCTAAGACGGTGAACTGAAAACCGCCGTTGGGTTTTTTAGCATACTCGTTCAATATCGGACCGATCTTCTCGTTGTGTTGTTTGGCCAAATCGTTGAGTGGCTCGTAACAGTCGTTGCCGGTTTTGTATTCTTGTCTCACGATCGGTAAGCAACCCAATGGTGCTAGCATTGGAACTGCGAATTTACTAGCTCCCAAGGAGTATAACAACTGTAAAATAAATTAACGTATACTATATAGTGAGATATATAGCACCGCATATAAATTTGTTTGTATAGACAACTTACGCCGATATCGGTTTTTAGTTTGTTCGTGACGGAGGTGACAAAAGCTTGTTGAGCAGAAGCAGTAGCAGTGGGATTGGTCTTGGTGAAGTTCAAATAATCTTCCGTACCGATGTATATCATGAACAATGATTTCTCGATGTAGTCGTCGGACCATGTTGATATCATACTTCTGAACTTGTTCACTTGTTGATTCAGTGTCATCTGGATATAATTAACAATATATAAATCGAATGCAACTTTTCTTTTCAATTAGCTCTTAACAAATACAACATATATTTTCGACATTATTAAAAACTAAAGCTGCATACTTCAGATGTTATATAAAAACAAAAAAAGACAAAACCTAAAAGGTATATTATATATCTCTTATATATAAATAAATCCAAATTAGTGTATTTTTAGTGAAAGCGAACTTACAGATTCCGCCGGAGCCCCAAGAATAGAAGCGTCGGCGACGGCAAAGCTAGCTCCACGTGAAAGATTAGCACCAGGTTTAAGCGCCGGCGGGATTCCGTTTGGAATGGACATGAATTCAGCTATATAATCACCATGATTTTAAAAATAAAATAAAACAAATTTAGCATGTTTATATCGTTATATACGCGGATATTAAAACAAATCATCTTAAGAGTATTAATAAAGAACGTACCGATAAAGTCGGGGACAATGTAGCCGTCTGAAAACTTGCCGTTGGGGTCGTCGCGGGACTTGCCGTAAGGCCACAGGGTCTGTGGAGGGTTTTTGTTTTTGCTTAGAAACGCCTTGTTTCCAGCGTCGTAGTAAGAGTCTCCAAAAGTGAACAATGCTACCTCCGGAACACCTTGGCCGGCGTCGACGATGATCGGATCATGGAATATGGTTAACACCAATAGTGCTCCCATGACACTCACAAAACTAAACTTGCCTGCCATCTCCAATATATTAGGTATTCGAGCTAGAGAGGGAAGTGGTGGTGGTGAACTTCATAGTCCGTGGGTCTATTTATATTGCCAAAATATTATCTGTGAGATAACAAACTAAGTTACACATTGGACAATTAGACAAAGAGTGTCTAATATATAAAAAAATGTTCAACTCTAATAGTACGAGACCTTTTGGGAAGAAAACCAAAAGTAAATCCATGCGGGCTTGCCAATTAGGTCCAAAGTGGACAATATCGTACTAATCGGATAATATAGAGTTGGACATAGCTTTAACAATCCCAACAATGGGTATCAGAGCGGTTGACGAGAAATCTGCAAAAAACCAATATACCCTTCGAGAGATGAATGGTATCCTATGAATTAGGAATGAGAGGTGTGTAGCAGAGATCAAGTCAAAAGATTCTGGAAGCCAGTTGTGGAACACGAGATGAATGTGATCCTTAGTTTGAGGGAGAGAATGTGAGATAACAAACTAAGTCTCACATTGGAGAATTAGACAAAGAGTATCTAATATATAAAGAAATGTTCAACTCTAATAGTACGAGACTTTTTGGAAATGAAAACAAAAGTAAATTCATGCGGGCTTGCCAATTAGACCCAAAATGGACAATATGTACTAATCGGATAATATAGAATTGGACATGGAATTTGACAATCCCAATATTATTAAAATATATAATTTGCAAGAAATAAATAATAATATATCTTATCTTATCTTATCTTTTCTAGTTTGGCCAGAAGTGAAAAATAAATAAAATGTTTACTAATCTACAAAATTTTAAAATAAAATAGTAAAACTACATTGCATGCTAATGTTAGGATCAGAAATGGTCGAAATTTTTTATTTGTATAAAATTCTTATCATCATCATTCTTTTCTTTTTTTTTTTAACATTTCTTATCATTCTTGAACCAGGCAAATGTACATTTATAAGGGCCCATACCAATTCCTTTTCCTCTTGTGATTTTGAGATTTTTGTAAGCGCTCAAACCTTTTAGGATATCTAATTTTCATCGAACATCTCATCTCGTTGGATTATAGATCCCATTAGTTTTGTGATTCGGACCTTCCAACTGCAACACCCATATAATTGCCATGAATTCCCATAACAACGGAGATTAATGCACAAGAAAACATAAAATTGAGACCTAAAATCAAAATACTTTTTGGTAAAATAAAACCAAAGTATACTTGTGGACACACTTTTACCAAAATCTCTCGATTTATAATATTTGTTATAACATTCCAAAAATAAAAATAATCTTATCTTGTAAGATTTTATTTTATGGGAAAAGTCAAAATAAATTATCTAATCTACAAAATAAAAAAGAAAAGATTAAATTATTCACTGAATGTTAATGTTTGGATCAGAAATATTGAATGCTCGAGATTTTGTATTGTATAAAATTCTTATCATCATTCTTGAACCGGACAATATATATTACTAGAGTTCAACCAAGTCCTCTTCCTCTTGTGATTTGAGATTTTCCTAGCATTGAAACATTTTATAGGGTTAAAACTGTGGGCAAATTCTTTAATAGCAAAAGTATTATCGCAAAATAGCATACAAGATTAAAAAAAAGTCATAAAACATTCACTAAACAATAAAATTAATTAAATCATTAAAATAATATATTTAGTATAAATAAATATTTTTAGAAAAGAATATTTATGTTTAAACCTGAACTTTTTAAACTCTAAAGTTCTTTTGACAAAAAAAACTCTAAATTTCTGAATAATAAATACTAATCGCTACGCTAAAACCTAACCCTAATTGTTCTTTCCGTTGTTTTGGGAATTCATAAGTGTACTAGGTTAAGATTCGCGCCTTGCGCGGGATCAACATTATATATATAAATTATTTTATGTATTAAATATTTTTACATATTATGAAATAATAAATATATATTAAATAATTAAAAGTTAGTAACTATTAAAAATATAATTAAATTGGTGCAAACATATAAATCAATTTTATTAATCCAAAAAATATTTTTTTTTATTTGATAGGATATGTTATTAAATTTAAATGATACTAACATAGATAATATATTTTAATATATTTTTAATATTAATGTCTATTAAATGATGATTTCTACTCATATAGTTTATTTGATCATTTGTAACTTTTATAGAAAAAAATTTAAATTACTAATAACAAAATTTTGATTGTGGGATTAATATTTTTAATAATTTATAATTTAAAAAAAATAAGTTGTCAATGATCGTTCAAAACTTTTATCAAAAAAATTGTTCAAAGTAAATTTTGAAACTAAAATATTGTATTTTATATGGTTTATAGTTTAATTTAAAATGATATATATATATATATTAATCTTAATAATTAATTAAATTAGACTTTTTACTTATATAATTTTTGTAATCATTTGTATTTTGTCATAACAAAAATTTTAAACCATGAATCATAAAATTTGAATGTGAGACTTTTAACAGTTTTAGTAATTTATAGCCGTTTGTAAAAATTCAAAATATAACATATACATAAAAATCTAAATTTTTTATTATATGGTTATTGTGGTTGTTTAATTTATTTAATAACTTAAAATTAAACAAATATGATAGAAGATGCACTATTTTTTATCAAATTTTTATTATTCAAAATCATTAATTGCCATATATACTTTAATCACATTAGGCAATTCCGTAAATTTTATTTAAGGAAATAATAAATTACATTAATGATGAATTTATTGTTAGTTTAATAAAAATCTTATTATATAATTAGATGGACCTACATATTTCTCTAATGATTCTAAGAATCATTCTAGTGATGACATGTGGCTACAAAAAGAAGTTGTAATGCTTCTCAAATAATATATAGGGGATAACATCCCAAAATCAAAGCACCTAAAAACATATATGCTTAGCAAAAACTATGGGTATGACCGGTGACCATCCGAAAAACAAGAGGAACGAATAGAAAATGAATGTACGGGAATAAAATAGAGGGAATGAAATGGGATGATTGTTCATTCTCAAATTTAACAAGGAATAATTTTGTTCTTTAATTCTCTACAAAAAAAAATGAGAAGGAACGAGAAATTATTATTCTTTATGAATGGTAATTTTTAATATGAACGTCAGGGAATGCATTATTTCTCGTCGTTCATTGGTCACCATTCATACCTATAGTGTTTCCTTTTTCTAGTAGTCCAAACAGGACCCTTCGATTAACTTAAGAGGGTGCCAGTCTTTACGAACTTAATAAAAAGACATTAAATCTGTTTAATCTGGATATTGGTTCGGTTTTAAGTTTTTTTTTTTGGTTTTTAATCTTGTAAAATATAACTATTATTTTAAATTAATACTCATTTTAGTTTATTCGGTTAAAATGTTTGATTTTTTGGTTTTTTCTGGTAAAAACCAAAAATTAATATTATTTATTTATTTTGATGTTATGAATTTTAGATAGTTATCTTGTCGAACCAATAGTTTAATATTATAGTTTCTATATAGATAATAGTTTAAGAAAAAGAAAAAAAAATTAGTATTTCACTACAATTTGGTCGGGTAGTGAAAGAAGCATTAAGAAAAAATATTTCAACTTTCAAAAAAATTAGATACTTCAGTTTTGGTGAATACTTAGTTACAAGGTGCTCACATCAAGGTGCACATGTATGTGTATGCAAAAAGTATATAAAAATAGTTGACAAATATATAAATATATTGTTAATTAATATTAAATAACATTTTGGTTCAAAATAATACATGAAAGATAAAATTAAAATTAATTTAAAATAAAAAAGACCTTGACATTAGTCATTTTTTACACATAAAGAAAATAAAATTGTATCCATAAATAGGGGTGGACACAGATCGAATATCTGGATATTTGGAAGCATTCGTGTCGATTCGATCTTTAGCCACCTAGATATTCGGTGACTTAGATATCCGAAATGTTTTAGAATCTTACATAATATCCGATTTGATCCGTAAATAGAATAAAATTTTAAAAATAATTGAAAATTTTAATAATAACATTTTATTACAAAAATAAAACATTATTTAACCTTTTAATTTCTAGTACCTAATATAATAAACTTAATTCATAAAAATATTGTAAAACTGATATAAAGTATAATATATATAACATATATATATATAATTCTTTACATATATGTATATATATATGTGCATATAGCAGATCGAATTAGATATATGTTCCTAAAAATATTGGTATTTGTTATTTGCTTCTTTTTTGGATATTGTATTTTAGTATTTGGTTTGTTTCGTAGAGTTACGGATATCCAGATTTTTTGGTTCAAATCAAAATGGATAACGAATCGAATCAAAATTTATGAATATTTTGCTCAACTTTATCCGTAAACAATAAAAATAATATATATATATAGTTTGGCTTTTGATTCGTTATCTATTTTTATTTGAACCGAAAAATCCAGAGTTTTATTGGAACCATGTATGTGAGTTTATATTAAAAAAATACAAAGTACATAGTGTAAACACATTTATGAATATAGTGTGAACACATTAGCATATTTACTGTCAAATCATTATGAGGCTGTCACGTGTATGTTATATTGTGAATGCATTTATTACGATGCTTCTCTTTTAATATATAAGGGATGTCATGTTTTTGTAAGAGTCAAGCATTTCAACCAAAATTTTGTGGTGTTTTAGAGAATTGTAAGTTAACATTTTAGTTTATAGAACCAAGCATATTCCTAACAACAAAAGCTTTATGTTTAGAAAGACTTCAAAATTGATGCAAAATGTTATCAAATTATCATCACTTGTTAACTGCAGTTTCTTTTAGAAAAAAAAATAAAGAGAAAATTGTTTCTGCTTTCAAAATTGTTCAAAATATCTTGAGAAAATGACTATGATAGCAATAAAAAAGTTTTTGTCACAAATATAGTCTCTAAGAATAAAAATGACCAAAATAGCACTTAATGTTTTATCAAAAGAGATAAATATACACTTATACCCCAATGGTAAATTAATTTAGACATTAGGATTTAGAGTTAAGGGGTGGGGTTTAGGATTTAGGGTTTAGAGGTGGAGTTTAGGGTTTAGGGTTTAGAGTTAAGGGGTGGAGTTTAGGATTTAGGGTTTAGAGTTTAGAATTTAGGGTTTAGAGTTTAGGGGTGGGATTTAGAGTTTAGGGTTTAGAGTTAAGGGGTGGAGTTTAGGATTTAGGGTTTAGGGTTTAGGATTTAGGGTTTAGAGTTTAGGGTTTAGAGTTTAGGTTTTAGAGTTTACGTTTTAGGATTTAGAATTGGGAAGTGGGGTTTTGGGATAAGATTTCAAATTTTGAAAAATAAAAAAATTTAAATTTTTCAAAAGATAAAATGCTATTTTGGTCATTTTAGTTCATGAAAACTATTTTTGTGACATAAATTTAGAAATGTGTTATTTCGGAGATTTGTCCAAATATCTTTCACACACAGTTTCGATCAGTGTGAAATTCTAAAGTTTCTTCTGGATAATAATTGATTAACATTTTTCATCAGCCTTCTGTGACTATTCGTCAATAAAACTGTTCATTTTTATTTTTTTATGAGAAGTATAAACATGTTTGTTTTTTTTTTTTTTTTTTTTTTTTGTCATCAGCATTACAGACTCATGTTGACTCTGTGAACCAAACCGGGTGAGCCGAATCCATGTGAACGACAAAAGACGATTGCTTCCTAGCACTGCGTGCCAGACTATCCGCCTTTGAATTTTGTGTCCGTGGTACATAGATAATGTCTGCTCTTATGAAGCTCTCCTTCAGGATCGTGATGTCTTCTAAATAATTTGCAAAAGCTGGCCATTCTTCTGGTTCCGAAACCATCTTCACCAATTGAGAACAATCCGTTGCAAACGTAACCTGAAATTGACGTAAATTCCTCATGCATTCCATTGCCCAGAGTAACGCTTCTATTTCCGCATGAAGAGGCGAAAGACTAGCCCTGACATTTCTCGCCCCCAACAAACCATCAAACCCTTCCAAAGTACTAAGCCAACCTTGTCCTGAGAAACTAACACCCTCTTTCCATGAGCCATCTGTAAAACACCATCTACCTGGTATCGACGGTAATATCGGATCTATTATTGATGTTATCATCCTCTGATCGATTGCTATTTGTGCTTCCGCCCACAGTATCGATTCTGTTTCAGCCAGTTTAAGCGTATCCATAGGGTCCATATCCAAATTACTAAAAACTTTATTATTCCTAGCTTTCCAAATGTACCAAAGTATCCATGCAAACTGATGATCTTCCATCGACGGGAGAATTCTCCAGAATAGATAATCCATGTTTGTAAAGAGGGAATTTGTTGGAAAAATAGTTGGATTTGATGGTATCTTCGAAAGAGCCCAAACCTGAAGAGCTGGCGGACATTCAAAAAAAACATGATTTATCGATTCCTCCACAGCTCCACATCTTACACAACATATATCTCCTTTAATCCCCCTTGCTTGTAAATTCTTCCGCACTGCAATGCATCCTGTCATTAATTGCCATAGAAAATGTTTTAATTTCGGTGGGCACCGTATTTTCCAGCAGTGAGCCTTTAAAACATCCACTGTAGGACCAATCAGTAACGGTGGTCTATCTCTATCTGGGTAGATACGTTCTACCTGATATCCTGATTTAACCGAAAATTTTCCATTTTTTGTAAAGTGCCATCCATCTCTATCTACCCGTTGAGTCCTGCCCAGTGGTATACTTTCTATAAGTTTTGCATCCTGAGGATCCACCAACGCACGAATTACCTCTAAATTCCAAGTACGCGATGTAGAATCAATGAGGGATTCTACAGTAAGTTCCGGATATAAATTGTGTTGATTTTTATTAGCTGGTCTCGGGCGAGTGGTTGGGGGCAAATGGGAAGACAACTTATTAAATGTTGCTTTAAATTTTATTGGACCACATAATTTGGTGGCCAATTGTACTCCACGCATAATTTTCTTGGCTACTCTTTTCTTTTCTCTTTTTCTCCACAAATAATGGAAAAACAAAAGTTGCTTCATCAGTCAACGTAAAAGTTGCTTCATCAGGCAACTTATAAAAGTTTTATTTTAAAAACATAAGAGCATGATTCACGGAGATTCTTATGGTGGAGTTATTAGCGGAATATAAAAAATTGTCTCTTAGTTTTTAACTAAAAAAATAAAGAATTAATTCTTAAATAGAGACTCGTTCATAGATAGTTCTCAATATCAAGGAAACTTAAAATAGTTATCAAAAATAAATAGTTCTCAACATCAAAGCAGCTACACTCACGTAGCGAAACTTTATGATCAATATATAGAAGTACGATATGTAAGATGTCATAATTATGCACATGCAAGAATGACTCATCTTATATATTAAAACAAAAGTCACAATTTCGATTCATGCGTGATTTTTTTTAAAAAAAAGGACCTAATGGACATATTCTTAGAAAGTCATGTTACGTTTAATCTCTAATCTTATCATTTAAATTTTGGACTTGCCATAAATTTTTATTGGGCTATCAATAATTAAATTTAAACAATAGATGATTCATTGGATTTATATATAGTATAAATTAAATATATCTAATTTAATGTTGTAATACTATACCTCCATATGTTAATTATTTAAATACTAGGTAGTGACCCGTGCTCTGCACGGGATGAGATGGTTATTAAAATGTGTAAATTACATGATTTAGATTATGTATATCATAATGCATTTGGATGTATTACCATATTTCAGAATAATTAAGAGGTTGATTGTTCACCGTTTTTTAAATAGTTTATGGTTTTTTATTTTATAAAAGCTATTTTTTTTACCAATAGAGATTTTTTTCAAAATAGATTCTCCCGAATTTAGAGAATCCCATTTAAAATAACAATCTACTTCTTAACAAAAACTAAAAACTATGTTTTCTTGGTTTTCTTTGGCAATAGTACGCAGACTTTTCTTTGATAAAAAAAGTACGTGACTTTTCTAAAATTTATGAAAGAACAAAACTCGATATCTATTAGAGACAACTACATTTTCTGGTTCTTCTAAACATTGCTATTGCCAGAACACTCATTTTCAATTAATTCAACACCCCTTACGCTAACCAAAACTACATAGACATCTTACCCAAATTACCAAAACATTTCAACATCAGTAGATTAATAAAACATAATAACACATTTTCACTGAATCATGTTCGTATTTCGCTTTATGTATAGAAACATAAAACACTCCCTTAACATACCAGTTGGCCCGATCGGTTTTCTTAGTGATGTGATTTTAGGATGTTGGTTCTTTTTTGCTTGAGATAGTTGTGATTTCTGTCGTATATATATAGTACTAAGCGGACAAAGATTTGCGTTATATTAGCCAATATACGCAATTTTAATTTAGGAGGGTTTTCGGTAATCATTTGATAATTAGACATAACAAATTAGGAAACTATATGGGGTTTGTTTTCAATACATTGCCAAAATTTTGTTTGCAACTAATAATATCCCGTTTATTAAGAGAATCGATGCTATATTTCTCTTATAATTTGAATCAATTTGAAATCTCAGTCAATATACCATGTAATTACATATTACCTTCTGATTGTCCATATTCACGCAATTGAAGTTATGGAAACTCGACGCTAATGTCGTATTTCTTGGTGCGTACACTACGTTGAAGGCAATTATTAAGAAAATTGGCATTTTAGGAAATCATTAGTGGGTTTCATTTTTTATATTGCATTGTGTCTTTTTATTCTTTTAAACAATCCTTTATGTAGCATCGTTTAGAATAATCTTGAAATGTGAACAATGTGTTCATATATTTGAAAATGGTTCGTTCGAATGCAAAGCACCATTTTAATAAAAATGTGTTAATTTTTCCTCTAATATGCAAAATCATAAATATGAATATAATAAGTGTATGTTTCCAAACCATTTGAAACTGGATGTGTCTTTTGTATCAATAAAAGAGAAGTCTAGATTTTTCTAACACAATAGTACGACAACCTCACTTTAATATTCTTTTTATTGTATTTGACAGGTTATAAATGACGTATTCTATAATAGGCATCCGAATGCAAATCATATTTATATGAATATGAATGCTTTAAATATAGGTTGTACCAATGTCACTAATTGTAATTATTCTAGTTATGAAAGGATAGTTAGGCAGCTAGGTTGAGGTTGCTTGAGAGAGTTACACATCAGCATAATGGCAGTGGTGTAAATAAAGTATCAAATTAAGGTTAGTTTTTCAAATTGCTTCCCTATTAATAAGTAAGGAATTGTCGATGTTAATTTTTAAATTATAAAGATTTTTGTTTAAATAACAAAAATCATATTATCTAACAATGATTAATCTTTGCTACCTTAAACAAATGAAATTTTTTTTTAAACTATATATTTTTTTTTAAAAATCAAACAAAACTAAATGTTTAATTATTTACTCGATAATAGAAATCTATGAAGCGAAAAGTTTAATTTTTAAAAAAAATTTTAAATTTGTAAAATGTTACAATATTTTTGAATATGACAATAAAACAATATTTTACTAATCTTTATATATATAGTTACGATTTTAATAATGAAAAAATAATCCAAAAATATATATATATAGAAGAAGATACAAATACATGTAAAAGTTTGAAGCAATCTATTCAATGAAGAAAATATACCGTAAACTTATTATGTTTTAAAAATTGATAGACACATATATATTATAATATATACCAATTTAGAATTGAAAACAAAATGTTTATATAAAAATAAATGAAAACAAAAACTCGCGGCTGCGCGGATCGAGATCTAGTTTGCATTAAAAAGAAAAGGAAAACAGAAGGAATAGTGAGTTCCTGGTATAATTATTTTTAGCCGCACAATTTAAGTACTTAGAGCATTTTAATCCATACCAAAATTTCTATAATTTCCAAACGAAGAATAATAATATTTTGATATAAATTAAATATATAATTAAACTTTACTTTTGACATAAGAATCGAACTAATAGAAATTGTCAATTGTTTTATGGTGTCATGTGAGTTTTTAAGATTAAGTTCTCACCAAAGAATTTCCTCTCACTCTTTTTTTGTTTTTTTTTTTCCTTTTTAGTGTTGAACAACTCTTTGAAGATCCTTTAAAATAAATGTTAATACAATTTATAAAAGAACAATATAATTTATTCATATATGTAGATTTTACATAATTTGATCATTTAATGGAAGAAGGAAGGAAAATTGCCAAAAATACTATTTTCAAAGTACCAATTTTTATATTTACACTAATCAATTTTACTTTCATCTTTAATGAAAGACTAGGTGACCAGTCCGCACCCTGTGCGGGCATAAGAAAATTCAAAATATGGACTAAATCTTATATGATTTTATAAGTAACGGATTTTATACTATGTTAACAACCGTCTTTGGGAGAATTCATCAGGCGTGGAAAAAAGATCGCACACCAATTTGAGATGGACGAGAGGAAACAAAGTAACTTCAATATGAAGAGGCAGATATTGTGTGTACCGTGTACGTATAATTGCAACGTCCATATTTTCTTTGTATGTTTACGAAGAAACTTTCATTCAAAATATGGAATAAATATTGCATAGTTTTAGAAAATTCAGATTTTATATTATCATTAATTAGAAATGTATTGTATATCTGTCGTTAAAATCTATGATGGAGAATAAAATATTTTGTTTCCATTAATAATAAAATAAAATTTTGTGTAGACATAGTAAAAGAAAATATATTAAAAAAATCGAAAAATTATCCATAAAAATATAAATTATGAAGTACAATTGTCGAAAAATAATGCAAAATAATTTAGAAACCTGCAAAAAAATAAATAACTATTGTAAGTAATTTGTCGGATGAACATTATTTTACAGATTTATAAGTAAGAAAATAAAAGTTAACATGAAATAATATTAAAGTAGACATACTTTCATCGAAATAGTCAGAAAACGGGATGCTCCTGAATACAATTAGTTCCTAACCCATCACTACCCATATGGAAAATACAAAAAGTAAATAATTGTAACAGACTATATACTTTAAATTTCGTATTTGAAAAGAAAGTAGATTAAAATTACATACCGTGACTATGGAATATTCTGAAAACTTGTTTGTAGACAACATTCAACGTTTTTGTCTGCGTTTTCCCTTCTTTACCAGTTATTACGATTTTCAATCCAGATCTCGACTTAACTCTTGAAAGTACAACGTAGAGCTGACCATGAGAGAACACTGGCCTAGGCAGAAACAACCCAACACTTTCCATTGTTTGACCTTGACTTTTGTTGATGGTCATCGCGAAAGCCAAAGTAATTGGAAACTGTCTTCGACGCATTCTGAAGGGGAACTTGGTGTCAGGTGGTGTGACAAACATTCTAGGGATCCAAACCGGATGTCCAGCAATTTTGTTTCCGGTTATAATTCTACCTTCTATCACATGGGGCAGTAACTGAGTAACAATTAGCCTAGTACCATTACATAAACCATCTGCAACATCCATGTTACGAAGACACATGATAGGAGCACCAACCTTGAGCTTCAAGCAATGTCTAGGCAGTCCAGCCACTTTAACACTGTTCAAAAACTCTGCAGGATATACGACATTTTCTTCTATGTCAACATCGGATGGGATAATACTGTCAGAGCTAAGGTAAACCTTCTCTTCTCCTGAAAGCATATGTAAATCCGTTTGTTTAGTGATATGTACAAAGTTAGTTGAACATAAGAATAAATGATAAAACATGTTACCTGGCAACTGCGAAAGCATGTAGTCATTTATTTTATCCACTTCATCATTTGTGGGAGTAAGAATGGCTCGATGTCTATACAAATCCTTATCTGTTGAAGTTTGAAAAGCTTGTCCATAAACCTCTTTTGCCATAGTCTCAATAGGGTCTTCTCCACTATTTTGTATCAGCAAATCAGAAGGGATGTCAATCTCAACTTGACCGTCGTTAGGCAAATTTATTTTTCCATCTCCTATATCCAAAATCCAGTTTGAGAAGGATTCAAGCTCTTTTGCTGCATCATCAGTAAGACCAGCCAGCAATCTCATGTTTTTTGTTAGCTTCAGAACTTTGCAGTGCTCCCAAAGATATGACGAATTCAGAGCCGCCAAAACAGTCTCTGCTCTACCACCTCCAGGTATAACCGGTAAAATCTGTCTGAAATCTCCACCGAAAACAACAACTTTACCCCCAAAAGGTTTATCTTCACAAGATCTTATAATATCACGCATAGTGCGATCCAACGTCTCGAAACAGTGTCTGCTCATCATAGGCGCCTCATCCCATACAATTAACTTTGCCGCTTTAACTAATTCTGCACGATCTGATCCTGGCTCCATTTTCTTGCAAGTGCTGAATTCGTCTGCATCTATCGGAATACCAAATCTGGAATGTGCGGTTCTACCTCCTTCCAACAACAATGCTGCAATTCCACTTGATGCGGTATTTAGAACAATCATACCTTTAGATCGGATAGCTGACGAGAGTGCTCTGTATACGAAGGTTTTTCCTGTGCCTCCATAACCATAAAGAAAGAACACTCCACCGCTATCATTTAAAACTGCATCCAGAATCTGTTCGTATACCCCTCTTTGCTCATCTGTTATCATCGCCATAAGTCTTTCATTTTCCTTTAGCTGATCTTCCACAACATAATTAAGCTCATCATCTATAAGGCGATTGCCGTTGTAATCTCCAAAATTTTCTGGCTTTGGCATGTGGGGCCATTTCTTGAGGCTACGACCATTGCTGAGCAAATGATTTTCGATCTCAGTAAGAGCAATATTTTTGATCTGCTCTATGGTCAAGTTCATATCTGCAAGTTTGATAATTCTATTAAATTAACATAGACATTCTTACAATAAGAAAATTTAATTGGACAAAACTCACCAGGTCGTCCAGTTTCTCGCCGCTTCTTGTAAAGAATATCGTCGGTAAGATACTCCCAAGTAGCTTCCCACACTACATGAGGCTGAGACAACGATTTGGAAACCAACATTCTCGCAAAAAGCTTCCTTGCATACGTCGCAGAACTACAGTCACTGGCATCTTTGATAGCTTCTATGAATTCCTTGTCATCATCCATCAATCCCAACGCATAGCAAGCATCTTCGTATGTATGATATAAAACACCATCAACTGTTCTTATATCCTCGTATGATGTCGGCCCTCTTACCCAGTTTAGCAATACTCTTAAGAAATATAGCTCATCACCTGATGGCTGAATATGCGCAATCCTCCCTATCGCAAAGCCTCGTTTCCGTGGTACCCATTCTCTCGTACCTGATTTCCAAACGAATTTTGTTGGAAATTCCGCATATGTCAACTCTCTTGCCTCTGCATATTTTCTGTTTGCTATGAACCAGGCCAAAAACATGGATTGGTTGACAGTCTTTTTGTTGAGAATACTCTCAATAGGTTCGTCTTCATCAAAAAATACCAGTTCCTGATCCGGAAGATGAAAGCCAAGTTTCTCTACAGAAGTAGTACGAAAATGTGTAGGAAAAGCAAGAATCCGCCAAGACGACTCGCATGCAGTAATATATCTAATTAAGAAACACGAAAACATAAATGAGTAAAGATGAACCTTGGCCAGAAAATGTAAAAGATAGATAAACTCTATTTGTTAATAATGTATTTATTTTATTTATAACAAATGAGTTATATAAATTTCATCTATGATATTTGATATTTTTTAAAGTTTATACATATATATTTGTACTAATAGTAATAGATTATTGATGTAATTTCGTTTCCTTTGCAAAGACATAGAGTAGAATACAAATTTTGTATTATCTTAGTATTTTTTTCGTATTATATTTTTTTAATAGCGGATTACTTGCGCAAACTTGGATTGGAGAAATTAAGTTAATGTATAAAGTTCAATATTCTAATTAGTATTAATTTATTGATCTTCTATAATTAATGAATAGCTTATAGAGTTTCTACTGAATTTTTAATATATTGTTATAAATTTATAGAATATAGTACTTTCTAAATAGTAACACGAATTGGTATAAATATAATAATACCTGCAGTCGTAATATGTTTTGATTTCGTCAATGACGCCATCTTCATCTTCTTTATCCATTGCAGCTGAGGCATAATCAGGTCCCTTATGAATATATTTGAAAAGATACTTAACAGCTCGTGTTTGGACGCACCACTCTACATTCATATGGGCGCGATATCGAAGCATGAGGTCTCTGTTGTATGGTACAACAAATCCATTGTCTAATCTGATTCCATTTTTCTCAATGAACCTACCATCAATCCGACGCATGTAAGCTGGAAATCCATTTGCGTCAATCGATGTCCTGATGTTGAGAGGTTTCGGAAACATCTTAGAACATTTACCGTTAACCATACATACATTATCCTTCTTTGCTGCACCGCAAGGACCATGCATCATACAATCCCCAACGATCACATACAGGTCTGGATCTACTGTCTTGTCTGGTATTTCAGCGGAAATAATCTTATCTATATCATCGGCTGTTGGAAATTTTGATCCTTTTTCCATGAAGACAAGAATATGAGCGTGTGGCATTCCTCTTTTTTGAAACTCAATCGTGTACATTACTGACAAAATAAAAAAATAAAATAGTTAGTCAATTTTAACAAACAAAACAGCTATCTACATTAGTTGTTTTGATTAAACAATTAATATAAGTAACATGTAAAGGAGATTTACCTGCAGCAACAGGACCGAATAAGGAGCCGTTCTTTTTAGTCAACTCGCCGATAAGATTATCGAGTTTCATCTTGAAAACTCTACACAATATTTCTGGCCTGTCTTCGGTGGTCAGGTTATATTTTTTCAGATACCTTGTAACTTCAGGCCATTTTGGATTACACGTAAAAGTGATGAAAATATCGGGAAATCCATGGTATTTGCACAGAGCCATGGCATCATAGTAGTGCTGCTTCATATACCTTTTTCCCCCGGTGAAAGTTGCTGGAATGAAAATTCGGCTCCCTTGTTCCGCCATCTTAGCTCCAGCTCTTGTAGCTGCTTTCTGGATTGCAGCGTAACTACTTGACCGGAGCTTTTTCTGATTCAGCCACAAGTAACGTAGTCTACTCGATTCTATCATTGTGTAAGCGTCCACAAGGAACTGATGAAACAATCTGCCTGATCTTGTAATTGTAGGTGCTTCCCACCTCCTCTCTAAAATCCGAAATGCAAAGTACTCACGCATAGTTACATTCTTGCGTTTTCTCGCAGTGCTGTCTTCAAAACCAATAGGAATATTTAATCGAAAGCCATCCTCTCCATATGGAAACAATAGTGGATATTGCAGAGGCAAATACGCCGGATGTAATTCACTTATCCTTTGCAACTTTCCACTTGTACTCTCTAGAACAATATCTCGTGTCTCCATATTTAAAACAAAATCTCCAGGTATCAAAGCAGCAACTTCATTTGCAGTCGGCAGATTATGGGTCCGTCCATCAGATTGTCGACTTTCAATCAATCTCATCCTATAACCTGTTGATCCTTCCACGTCGAATCTGTCTCTTGCAGACCTAAAAGCCTTGACATGAGGGTTACACTGATCTAACATATTCTTCAGAAGAAGAACAAGTGGTTCTCTTAGTTTCTTAGCAGCAGCTCTGTCAGACCTGCAAAGTTTTAAAAAATCCTAATATAAGTTAACAAAACGTCGACCATACTACAAAGCGAACAATATAATCATAGTAACTTCATATAATGAAGTAAATTACCCGGCATAAGCGTCAAGTCTATTTTTGATCTCATTTAAAGTGTCAATGATATAGAGCTGGGAAAATTTTGGAGCTTGTCCAGGCTCGGGAACTATATCACCAATACGATGATAGTTCTCACCGGACATTCGGAAAACAAATGGTCCACGACCATTGTTAATAGAATGATCTATCTTCCCCCCAAGAGATGTGAAAGAGAACATCATATTGTAAGCTCGTATGAACTCTCGATAATGTTTGCTTAACTCGTCTCCTTTGCATAACAAAGTCATTAACTCCATTGGAGGATTCGCGAGCCGAGGAAGTACAACTTTACCATGTTTACAACACATTGTGAATACAGGATTGACACTACGCCGGCGTTTTCCAATTCTTTCACCATACCACATATATGCTTGACAAAACTTACAATTCCAACCTGGATCTCCGTCGTCGTAGTAACCTGTGTTTCGTCAAATATCTTCATTAAAAAAAACTAATATCGAGGCTATTTATTTGTAAGAAACATTGTAGTAATTTTCAGGTCATCACCGTTTTTTTGTATCCCAATGACAATAGGCGAAGTAACTGTATTATTAGTTTCTTGTGGGATATGTTGTGTGATGTGTTTATCAAAGTCTCTCCAGCTGGATATGTAGTGTAAGTCTGATTCCTCATTTTCATTTTCAGACTCACTTTCCATTGCATATCGATTATTGTAAGCTGCGTGAAAAAGTGTACTACAAAGTCAAAATATATGATCCATAAATATAACGTTTTGTATATGTATAGATGGAATAGACATTTTACCTTCAGGATGATCCTCGACGATGAACCTTGGTGGAGGAATGAATTCATTGGTTTTGGTTTGTTGGAATGGACTTTGAGTAGCTGAAAAAGATTTATTTAAACATATAAACAAAGGTCTAGCGCAAATAAATTCATGAAATAGGTATAATATTAATTTTTACCTTTCAGTATACATCATATTAGTACGATTACAAATATCTAAAAAATTACCTTCACGAGGTGCATCTTCTACAGACACTGCTGGACCAGTCGGGATACTATGGCGTGTCATGTTGGGACCTTGTCTTGCTGTATAAATTTGTTTAAGTTTAGTCGCACTTTTGAAATAGTAGCATAGAACTTATAATAACGACAAAACATTATTTAAAACCCGTTGTTACCTTCCTTATGTCTTGTCTTTGAATTCACCGATGGAGGTGATCCAATTGTCTTTCGTTTCCTCAAGGTACTCCGGGATATAGTTTCTTGATAACCAATAGTACCTTAAGGAATGATAATTTTTAATTATACGTAACTTGTGCTAAACTATTAATTTATTACTATTTTATTAACTATTTGTATACGATCATACTATATAAGCACTACTTATATAATAAGCAGTAATTAATAAACAATGCTATTACTCGATGGGTGCATGTTGATTCCAGAAACACTCAAATTTGCAAGAGTAGGTGAACTTTGCGTTGAATTATAGGGACCTACAGACATAAATAGAATTCATAAGCTAATTTTCAGAAAGGGTTCCATCATTACTCATTCTTTAAAAAGTCTTCTAACTCTTCCTTTGAACAGAAACTTATACCTAGAGGTGGTACAACGGATGTCTTGGTTGGCTTGAAAATCCTGGTAACTGTACAATGTAATGAAAATGAATTTTTCAGAAATGTTTTTAATCAATACAGTAATAAGAATAAACGTGGGGATAATGAAAGCGTTAGGAGACTAACCTCTATTTGAGGTAGTAAGCCCTATTGTTCTTTTGTTATTCAGTATTTCCTTTCGCGCAGCTCTAGCTTGATGTGTTAGTCCATCTTTAAAACTTTGAAAAACACAACTTAATGGGACAGTATGTGTCGATGTATTTTCAACGTTTTTTGACGGATTTGACTCTGGTGGAATTGGAATAATGGGTCGAAATACTTGATTCGTAACATTCTGCAAGGGCGTCCTAAAAGGATTTATACTGGGCAGAGGTGAAACGTTAGTGATAGATGAGTTTTGTGTTATATTCCCCATTGGAGTATTCTCTTTGTCATTGGTACCTGCGTCAACAAACTAAGTCTGTGAATAAACTACAGAAGAAAAAAAAAACAGTGTATGTTCTACAAAAACGTTAGTGATAACGTATCATTCTTTGTATTCAGTAGTAGGAAAATTCAACATTTATAAATGTTTTTATTTATTTTATGTAGAACATACACTGTTTTTTTTTCTTCTGTGGTTTATTCCCCGTGTCTGTAGACAGTGGATTACTTCTCTTCATGCTTCCCACTCAAAATCGAATGCTTGTTTTTCAGTAACACCAAAACACTACGTATAGATTGAATCGTATGCAATTAGAATACAGGCTTGAATAAACTTATATAATTTGAAAGAAAGTCAAAGATATAAAGTTCAGAAGCCGACCTCTTCAGCAAAATATAATTGAAATCGATACATGACCATTAGGTTATATCATCTTCAAAATATACGTATAATCCTTTGTTGCCAAATAAAGTTACCTTATCAAATTCTTACCATGTATGTATTCCTTGCGCAAGTGAATATGATATTTATTGGTAAACTATTTATGACAATTTAATTCAATATATTACCTTCTTTTACTTTATTCGTTTATTAATTATGCTTTTTGGAACTTTAACATATATATAACAACCTTATGTTTGAAATGTCGAATATATAGTTCTATACTATCTTCTAGTGATAAGTTCCGCACTTTTAAAGTTTAAAACAATAATTTTGCTGTAATGTGGAAAAATAAATAGATTAAAGGAGTTGTTATATATAACGAACCTAATAACACCTCATAATTAATTCTCATAAATATAAAACCCAAAAGAGAGACAACGGAAAACATTATGAAATTTGATGAACAGAAAAACAAATTAATTCTTAAACTCTTGCACTTTGACGGGCATATTGGACTTCAACTTAGTTCCTTAAGAAAGGATTAGCATCAGTCCTCGTCCGACTCATAATCATTAAAAATCACAAAATGTGGCTGCAAAAAAAATAAAAATTCGTTAGAACTTATACTGGTCACAATTAATTTTGATTTATCACTATTATGATTGTTACATGTGGATCGAAGTGTTGAATTATTTCTGCATTGTCAATCACTAAATCAACAACATATGCTGCATTATGTTCTTGTTGACCATTACTTGCGATAGTAATCTTAAATAGAAGTTTTCTCCCAATCAAATCAGTTAGAGACTGAGGTAGAAAATGTGGATTTTCCTGTAAAACAATAATACATCTTTCAAAGAATATATATAAATGCAATTTCCTTAGTTCCCCTAATCTTAAAAACGAAGAAAATACCTGACCAGCCTCTTGGACTAACTCAAACGCAGGTCTCCTAATGAGCCTCTCCGCAATATTGTTGAAAAGCAAAAACTTGACTTCTCCCTTTGAGTCATCAGAGACACGTACAACCAAGTAGTAACTAAAAAATACACTATTTAAATTAGTATACAAACATATAATACTGATTTATTACAAAGGCAGCAAGATAAATCTTTATAAACGGCCATACCAGTGAATAGCATGTTCAAAATCCTTGTTGCATGTTTTGCAGTTGTATATAGGATTATGTTGAAGATGTTGCACGTTTCCCTCAAAACCATCTCCTTGTCTGGCCATTTTTCTTTTGCAAAAATTGCAGGCAGTGTAGTACCATGGTTTATCCAAATCAATGGCCTCAATTTTTGCAACAACCATATAAGTTCCAGCCTAATTTGAAGCATTTAAATGACAATAAATTTGTAGTTAAATCATATTTGTCTTCCTCTTTCAGAAAAAAAAAACGCTTTCATATGATAATTCCCAAAATATTTACCGTTGGTGCTTCAATAATTTCAGAAATTGTTCTCTTCATGGTTAACATTTCTTCAAGAATACTATGTTTTGACAAAGATCTATATAAAAACTACTTAGATCGATTTGTATAACATACTAAAAACATAATAACAAAGAAGATATAGAGTGGAGATTGTAACCTCTTTGTACTCAATACGATATAGCATGTCGAGTAAAGGTTAGTTTTATTTATAGGAGCATATGAAAAACCTAGTGTCAAATTAGAAAATCTAACCACTTAAGTAAAACTGATTTTATTATTCTTGTTTGAGCAACAAAATATTCTTATTCGTATGAATAAGGACATGAGTACTGGTCAAGTAAACTTCTAACTTTTATTATCTTTTAAGAATGAAGAAATCTCGGATGAACTTATTCAATTGATTTAATACATTTCCTAAACTAATACATATCAGATATATTATTACCATAAGTTTAAGTGGTCTATTGTACTAATAAGGAAATGAAAGTTGGTCAAGTTATAGTTTTACTTTTATAAGTTTTTGTTGAGAAAGCTTAAAAAATCCAGTCTATATAGTTGTTTAATTGTCACTTCGATTGGTAATATCAATAAGCATGCAAATAAAGCAACGACCAACTTTTCTGAATACGTGACAACTCTTCATGAACCACAGCCTTTTATCAATGCATGTGTTGTCTCTTGACCTCTTTAGCACATACTTCTAGCACTTGCACAGCATTTTCATCATGTACAATCACATCATTTTCCCACCACCATCTTTATAAGTATCGTCCTACAACATCGAACATTACCTATCCGCATTCTCAGCATCGACTGAGAGTAGAAACAACTTTCACAAAACTTAAAATATCAAACAAAATACAGACAGTTAAGTGAATATGGGAGAAGAAAAATCGGTGAACAATTATGACATTGTTTACATCGGTGATTCCTCTAATTCAAACGACGACCACTCCAACTCCGATCCCACCATCTATTTCAGAAACATTTCCTTGTCATATTTTGCTGCCGAACCTTTCGAAATGCTCACCAAGCACAACAGATTCACGGAACTATGCTTGGAGAACGATAACCCTGAGGCACACTATATTGAGGGCATACTTCAATATTTCGTCCACAAAGAAAAACGCAAAGGCCTCTATCATCTACGCCAAGCATCCATTGGTGAGTATACAAACGGTACTTATCTTTACGGTTTGTTATTGCTTGCATTAGAACACTATCCAAAAGGTAAGAAGTATCTGGATAAACTCCAATGGAAAGAAAATCTATCAACCTCCGATTATTGCTGGAAAAGAGTCAAGAAAACTCTAAGTACAATCCCTGCAATTATGGAGACCCGCTACTATACAGCTATGGTGAACCTTGAGCCACGGACTGAGTGCCATCCCGATAACATGGCTGAAGTATGCAAGCATTGTTACTACTCCAAAAGGCTTACTCAATTTGTTCAGTTTGCTATGAATCAAGACTAAAACAAGCAGAGTTGTGGAGATGTATTATCTAAGCACGCATGTAAAATAACTTATGTTTTTTACATATGTGATTTATCTATTTCGTTCAGTTTCGTACGTTGCTATTTTGTATGTTTTGCTTGTATTTTTATATAATATCAATTCCAAATAACCTCAGTCTCATTATCGTTATTTTAATCTTATATAAACGTTTTTTAATAAATGGTGTGTCCGTCTAGGAACATCCACTTTCAAAGATCTACAAAATTATTACGCGTATATCCTCTACTCATATTTACTGGGAATCTTAAATTTGTTACCAAATCTAATTAAGAAAGTTACCGACCAAATATCTACAATGATCGACATCTGATGTAATATAAACACATTTAATTATTAATTCGGCAAGTGTGTGATATACAGTTTTAAGAAAGATATCAATATGAATTACGTATTGGTCAAGTTAAATCAGTTCCTAGGTTATACTTTATAAATTTAATATTAGGATGGCTTCATGCATGTTACCTATAATATTTCTGATATTAAGGTAACTGATTTTTTCTTTCTTTTAAAAGTTGGTTTTACTAATTTTGATATTTAGCCGCCTAATCACTTGAATATTTAAGATATTATTATGCTTCAAATTAATGTATATAATATAAGCATAATATTACGACGGCTGCATTCATAGTAACAGTAATGGATAAATATATCAGAGAAACTTATATACGACAAATGAAGATTTTTAATATTAAAATTAAAAAAAACCCAACGAAGTAATAAATAAAACCAAATCCAATAATTAAGAGTTAAATACGAAAAAAAACATATAGTAACTTCAAATCTCAAATTTAGATGACCATGTTTTAGTCAATGGATCCCAAACAAAGTTACGAACAGCACAACACTTTCTAATCAAAGACTTTAGATTTACTCCTTTACGTATTTGTTTGTTAGTCTCCATCCAATCCATAAACTTGGATTTATCTGGTTCATCGTGGATATTGGCTGAATGTTGGTTTCCGTGTGTAAAGCGCATCATAATGTGAAACTGATGCCTCTTAATGACTTTATTGTCTGTATGATTGTCAACTTTTTCGTAACACTGTCACATAACAAACATCAAATTATGACTTGTAAGTACTCCAAACGTATAATAGAAACAAAATATTTTATGTGTAAAAAAACTTACATAGCCATAGGAATCCAATGGAGATTTTTCAGGATCAAAAGTGCATAATTCCTATAGGATCATAAAAATTATCTTTTATGCTGAACAAATTTGTATTGCAAAAAAATTTAGTTTAGTAGCTCGCTAATACCTGGGTAGGAATTGACCAATTATATTTGAGCGGCTTCATTGAAAGGGGAGAATGTTCGGACGCTATGATTGTAATTTTTGGTAGCAGATTTATAGAAACCTACTAAACACGTCGCTCAATTTAGGGTTTCGAGTTTTGAAATCCGTCTTCTTTATATTTGGGCTTAACTATGTTTTCAGATCGACTTTTAAAATGGGCTTTGACTGTATTAATGCATATAAAAGCCTAATAACGGGGGATCAGTTCCATTATGGTTTTCTACATGTTTAAATTCATAAAACAAGGTTGGTTTCATTTGGATAATAGTGGGTTCTGGGTTTATTTATAATCAGGACTCAATGTCATATTGTATAATAACATGTATAAATCAATGGTATTTTTATTATCGGTTTTGCACATTTGATGTTTGTGCTCTCTTGGTGATACGAAATAGTTAATTAGTATTTCTTATGTTCATGCCATCATTATTTCACAGAAAAATGATGGAACGAAATAAATGTCATATATTTCTCAACTCTAACTGAAGAAACTCTTTAACCCAAAAATGAAGTCCTATACCCTAAATCCAAACCGTAAAATTAAAATCCTAAATATATATCCCTGGACCCTGTACTGTACACCTGAAATTCAAACCCTAAACCCTAAACCAAAGTCCTATACCTTAACTCCTAACCGCATACTTTCTATTCAAATTCTAGACCATAAACCGAAACCGTTAATTTGAAATAAGATTTCCCTATATACTTGTCTAAATCCTTGACCTTAATCACAAATCATATGCAATAAACCCGCATCTTAGACTTAAAACCGAAGCCGCAAACACTAAACCCAAACCGAAGTATTTAACAAAATTAGCATGAAGGACATATTTGACAATTTTTAGGTTAAATATAGGGCAATTTTACATATAGGCTGCGTAAAAATTTAAAAATCAGTTAAACCCAATATCTGTAAAACGATATATGCAAATCCCCCCTTTCAAGTAATATTTAGTATGTGTCGTTCTATAACTACGAAAATCTAAATCTAATAGTAATGGCTACAAAAAAATATTTAAATATTTAAAAGATTTGTTTAGTCAGTGAACTGGTTTTATATTTAAAAGGGTTCTTTTCATAATCGCGTGTCAAGTTAAGGCCAAATGATGAACAAAATCATAAAAAAATTTCACGATTTCAACCAAATTCATATCACAAAATACTCTTTAAGTAGATCGAAACTACACTGACTGAACACACAAGATCAGCAAAGATTGTGTATAAATCATTTAAACGCATTGTTCAACAATCAATCCCCCTATAATGCAATGATCCAGGCTAGTATAAAAGCAGTTCATCAATTCAGTACAATACGTTGAAACTATTGAAAATAACATGTTATTAAACTGGTTTACAAAACCAGAAGATAGATTCCGATATTGGTAGCCGAAACAACACAAAAACTAAAACATTGCAAACTTGGAGATTGTTAAAACAGAGACGTCAGTCAAACATTTGTGGCTCACCCATCTTGAACCAATCAACGTAAGGAATCTTAACCCCATCCATCTTCTCCTTTGCGAGCACCAGTTCAGTCTTTAGTTTATTCTTCTCCTTCCTCCTTGCGTCTTTCTTGAAGAGTTCCTTGAGTAACTCTAATTTACCTTGCACGCGATAGACTTCACGCTCTTCATCATGCTTGGCTGTGATGGCTTCCAATTGGTTCTGATACATAAAGAGCATGGCTCGGTAACGGTCCCTAGTCTCATTCTTTCCCTTGTTGAAAGCCTCTTCGAGAGAATAACTGTAATCTTCAACGATCGGTTTTTTGAGCTTTAGATCTCTGTTGAATGCCATCGCGAGATCTTGCCTTGCATGTGGAGCAAAGAAATATTGATTAACATATACGTCGTTTATGTAAGCAACACAATTAAAAACAAAATTATACTATTGCTAATTCAGATCAAACATAGAGACAAAGCGACTAACAGTACTGAAATATATCTATTTATTTTGATCCTCAAAATAAATCAACTAAAGATTATATAAGCAACACAAATTATAACATAATTTAACTATTTACAATTCAGATCAAACATAGAGACAAAGCGATCCACAGTGAAATATATATATTTAGTTAGATTCTCAAAATTAAACAATACATGATACTATAGAGATCTTACAAAACCTTTTTAACTATTCCGATGACACCTTATATTTCCCTAGAAAGATGATCCACATGTATTGAAAACTCCCCAGATTATATTACGTCAAATTGAAGTAACAAACCGTGATTCGATAATCAAATAACTGAGTAATGATATACATGTGTTGCTAAGAAATAAAGAAAATGAAAGCTTACAAAGGATTTCTTTTGAGATTATGAAAGAATTGTAGAGACAATGTCGGCGAAGATGACTGAAATTAGGTTTGATAAAATAGGCGTCAGTCAACAGTTTATATAGAAAGATGGGTTCTAGAAAAATGCCTTTCCGATTGCCCTATAAATGATAAACCCTTTAGATTCGTTTCCAAATATTTATTAAACATTTATATCATTGAAACTATAAAGGTTTCCAATATATATATATTACCTTATAAAAATATATAGTCCGAAAAAAAACAGAAAGCAATAGATTTTGAACTAATATATGGATCGCAATGTAGATCGTCATTTAAAATATTGCCTTCCTTTCCGAAAAGTAGATTCTATCATGTTTAAATATATGTCGAATAATTAGATATTTATAAAATATATTTATAATCTTGCACGCATGTCAATAAATTAAATTATAAAGATTTCAAAAAATATCATCATTTCCATACCTCGATCAAATATATTTAACTTCACAAATCCGATACGAAAAGACCTGTAGTTAAATTAAAGATATAAACTCTTATTACGTAATTATTTTGTCAGTACATTTCCTTCTTAAATTTTATTAAATCAGTTTCCATTGGTATTCTAAGATCTCAAGAATCCAAACATGATGCGATATTGTCTTTGACATACTCACGCTACCTTGACTAATGTGATTTAGAGAAATCTATGAACAACTTACCCCACCACTATAGGTATAACATACTTCCTCTTCCAGTTCAAAAAACCTACTTCCTCTTCGAAAGTCTCATATACAGAAATTTATATTTTGTAACTAAAGCAACTAAATCAAACGAATGTGTAATTGGAACATGAAAGCCAATTATAACAATAAGAAATAAATTGAGATAGGCTAATATAAAGGCAGATTATAATATAACAAACTTAAAATAGTTTAATAACCTACCAAATTTTGCTGGAAAACAAGAAAATATGTTCCATATTACAACACCAAAATATAAAAAAGATTAAACGTTTTAACTTGAAGCAAACAAGAAATTGACAAGGTTAATCAAACATCTGTGGCTCATTCAACTTGTACCAATCGATGTAAGGAACCTTCACATCAGCCGCCCTTGCCTCTGCAAGCATGAGTTCCGACTCTATCCTCTCTTTCTCTTCGCTCAATGCAGACATGTTGAAGAGTTCGTCAAAGAGTTCCAGTTTACCTTGTACGCGAGCGACTTCAAGTTCTTCAGCATGCTTCTTGATGAGCGCATCATGTAGTTGCTTGTACATAAAGAGAATGGCTTGGTAATGCGCAGTCGTCCCCTCCATTCCATTTTTGAATGCCTCTTCAAGAGAAGTACCGTAATCATCAGTCATTGGAGACTTGCGTTTAAGGTCCTTCTTGAATGCCATCGCGAGATGTTGGTCGATCTGCTTATTATAAACAGTATTAGTTATAAACGTTATATTATGCCAGCGGAAAAAATAGTTACAACGATCAATAATAAGCAGTTGTACACATAAGATCTCCTAAATACTCATTGATTTTTACAGAAAACAAGCCAACCAAGATCCTAGACAGGTTTTTGAACAAAAAGACGCATGACGGATACAAAACCTAAAAAGTCTTGATTCAATTGGTAACCGCTTATACAGAAAACTGATGGATCTACATGCAATATATTTGAAAGAAAAAACTAAAGAGAAAGAAAATAAACTTACCGAAAGTTGGAGAGACTCAATCGGAGAAGAAGTGAGATGAAAGATTTTGTTCACAATTATTCACTGCTGTCTTTATAATGTCTAGGGGACTCTCGATGAGTCGTGTCTTTTCACATTACTTATCGAAAACATAAATTATAAATATGTTAACTGTATTTACCTTTCCAATTAATTGTTTTATATACCGACTTAATCATATTATCCGTGTATGTTTTTATTATAAATATGATAATTATTTTCTTCCAAAATAATCTCGATAACCTTTATCTGAAAAAGGTTATGCATTAAACTCCTGTTTTTTTAATAATTTTCGATTTTCACTTCTTGTACAAAGAACCCATTGTTTGCACTACCTTGGGTTTATATCTATGATCTATTTGCATGATTTTTTTAGATAAATGTTTAGTTAAAGAATCTACAAATTAATATACAAAGATGTTTTCATATTAAAAAATATAGTCTAATGCTGTCTATAAAAAAAAGTCAAAAAGTATTTAATAGTATAGCAGCTACAAAATTATGGGCTTAAATACTATTCGGGCAATAAATTGGTTTTTAGTTGGGTATTACAAATGGGCTGAGATTGTATTACTACCAATAAAATTCGAATAAGGGGGATCAGTTTGATAATAATGTTACGATTAGTAAAATTTCGGTTACATTTTTTTGTTATTCAGTATTTCAAATGGGCTAACTTTGTATTTAGGCCAATTTGAGCTTAATACAAAATCTATTGTCAGAACCAACCAAAGAACTCTCTGAATAAGGAATTTTACCAATGTAATGATTCTAATACGTTACCGATTGGCATAAATACTAAATCAAAATTCAGAGCCAACCAAAGAAAAGGTTGTCTGGTTTAGATTGGAACTTGATAAAATTTTATTCCAATTAAAAGCAAAAAACAAAGATGGTCGGACCAAATCTTAAACAAAACCAAAGACAAAGATACTCAGACAAAGTTTTAAAAAATGAAGCAAAAACAAAGCCATAACACTATAAAGGACAGCAACTCATCAAAAAGAGACAGCTCACTCGCCCTTGAGTTTCTTTTGAGAGAGTTTCTTGTTAACAGAGTGTTGATCCTCAAGGCAACTGTCGTCATCTTGTTCGCTTTTTCTTTTGGACAAAGGAGTTGCTGTAAAACCACCAGAACCAGAGGAAATATCATCTGCGGACTCCAACATTAGTACCTGCAAGAAAAGATTTAATCGTATCACTATTATGCTCCTATAACAATCAAATTAATCGCAGGTATAAGCGGAAAATTACCGGGTTAGATTTAGGAGGCAAATCAGCAAATTCCTCAACCATTTCACGGTCATCAGTAGCCAATCGAACAACATACTGAGAACTCTTTCCTTTGATGTTATCAGCGTCAACTGAAATCTCAAAAAGGACTCTCTTACCAAAGAGATCGCTCACTGCTTCAGGTAAGAAGTCTTCATCTTCATTCTACAATTACATAGATAGCGGTCGGCTAATATAATTTACTGTGTTAATTGATGTACAATGGAATTTATAAATGTACCTCGTCATAGAGTTCAGCAGCAGAATGACGCACAATTGCTTGAGCATTAGCATCAAACAACAGAAAATTAGCCTCACCGCTATCGTCCTTGACATTGGCAATTAATTTGAACCTGAACAAATCCAAAGACAAAACGTCACAGACTATTTCAATGACGATCTACCTAACTGATATTTTTGTATATCTAACCCGATCAATACCTGGAAATAACATCACTGTGTTCTTTGTCACACGTATTGCAGAAGAACAAGGGCCGGTCATCAGCATCAACATTGGTTGTAGGCATCACTTTTTTGTTGTGGTATTTGCAACTTAGATATTGCCAGCCACGTTCAGTATCAATTGTTTCAATGGTCCCCAGAGTAACAAAAGTGCCAACCTATTATTACTCAATGAGTATTTTTTAAAAGCACTGATAACACATGGAGTATACAAATGTGTAAAAAATTCAAAAGCGAAGAGTGTAGTCTATATACCACAGAGCTATCAATGATCTCTCCGATGGTTAGCCTCTCATTAAGAACAAAAAACCTGGCACGAATAGAAGTAGCAGTACCAACAGACCATTGGCTACTATCGTTGTTCGTAAGAGCAAGTGAATCATCAGGGAGACTGCCAAATAAAATAATCACACTTTATGTTAAAACGTTTCAGTGAAAACGATGTTCAAAAATCAAAACAAACATCTATATGTAGTGAACTTCTCCATAGGTTTCCATCCGGTGAACATCGGATACGTACCTTGCTTTGAACTCCTCAATAAAATCAAGTGTTGGGTTGAGCAGGATATGGGTTGAATTATACCCGCTAGATATGGAGTAAGCACCTACAAAGTATATTAAGCTTATTAATATGTTATGCTCAGTAACATTTTACACAAACCGGAAGAATATTATTTACCTTTCCACTCTTTAACAGAACAGAATCTGATCACACAAATAATCATGGTGGACATGTTACTCCTACTGTAATCGTATACTTGTTTAGCATAACTACCCCACAGAGTACACATCATCTTCACATTACTGTATAATATAAACTTAAGTTAAATACAGTTAATAGATGTTTTCTTAGCAAAGTATAAATAAGATTAAAAATCTTTCACTTTACTTTGGGTCACGCAACTCAACCAAGAGCCTCATGTTGTCTTTTCCTTTTATTATTTTGTTTTCCAGAGACCCGAAGTTAACTATTTGGCCAACCACATGTACATACCAAAAATAAGACTCAAATCAGAAACAGGTAGTAGTAAAGTGAAAGACTCTTTAACTAAGTAAGAAACTAACTCACCAACCAAACAGCTATGGTCCAGATTTCCACCAAGAATATCAGAGAAGTCCGTGAAATACTTTTCGGGAACTGCACTTGGAAAATCATCAGCTATTCCAACAAATGTTGTGTGAAAGAAGCCAATTTTGTAAGGATGTGGCGTCGTACAGTATTCACCAGTAGCATCGTACACTTTGAACAACTGGAGGACAATCGCATCTCCCTCGCGTAGCTTGTCATCGAATTTTTTGATGAGTTGTTCACCAACTGAAGCATGAATTCTTGTCCCCTAGACAAGAAATATGAAGTCTTTATACACGCAGAATAATTATATAAACGATGCTTCCAAAAAAAAAGCATATTTAAAGTTACTTACTTCTTTATCAACAACCACCATTTCAATGGTGTTTCCTGATTCTTTGTTATAGTTTCTCCACAAGCGAAGAATCATAACTTCAATACGGGACGTATCTTTACGTGGTTTTAATTCTCTCACTAAAGAAACAATATTTTTTTTTGCTCGCACCATTGCCATTGTTCTTGTTAGAGCTGAATGTTTGTATTTTAACCATTCGGGTATGCCATATATATATTAAGCCGATTTATTTATCATATTAATGACCCCTAATAAAGATTGAAATCGTTTAAAGAAAGATTTTAATTGTGTATTGTCATAAATTGATTTGCATATGATATGATTTTAACTTGCGCAAGTAATATAATAAATACGAAAACAACTACCGCAAGTAATTGATTAGAATAATAAGGAAAGTTAGTAATATGCAAATCTTGCGCAAGTAATCTAATTATATGGGCTTAATATCTATCTAGTTATCTAATTATATGGGCTTAATATCTCATAATTAAGAAAACCAAAATTGAAAATCAGAAAACCAAAGGACCGGATACAGAAAGGAATGAAACCGACTGAACAAACGGATTTGCATATGCTTTCAGGAGAAGAGAAGGTTTACCTTATCTCTGACAGTATTATCTCATTAAGATCTTAATCGTTCTGCAATTAGCAATGCAACAGACCATTGGAATTGTTTTGTAAAGCTCTAAATCGTGCTAATGAAACAAAAAAATAAACTTTAAAATCACAAGATAGTACTGTCCAAATATCTGTTGAATTATTAAGGAGAAGGTAATCTTACAGTCCTTCTTCAATTACTGGAGTCGAATGCAAGTTTGTTGTGATAATACTACTGTGGTCGTGGCAATGGTCTTGTTTAAGAGAAACAAGACCTGAACAGCAAGAAGGTTAATCAATCAATTAGATACAAAAAGATTCGAAATGTAAATAAGCAAAATGTAATCAATCAAGAAACATATGTCGATTGGAATCAGTGTTATCCACCAATCTTTGTATCATAGCTTAAAAGTCGAATCCAATCAGAGGTATCAAAAAACCTTCGCATCATATCTTAAAAGTCGAATCCAATCAGAGAAGCAAAAAAAAACCTAAAATTCCGAGAGACTCGATAAACTTCACCTCGTCTGGCTGTCGATGCTGTTAGCGATGGATAGGATTGAGTCTTTATGTTATGAAGAACAAAACTCATCTGGTCGGACTGTCTTCATCAGATTGAAACCATTTTCCCCTTCAATTGACACGCGATTGGAAAAAAAAAAGAAGAAAAAACTTCAACATAAACGACTGCGTTTTTAATTACGCGGAAGGAAGTGAAAAAATAAATCAAAAAGAAAAATTCCAAAAATTCAACCAATAGAATTATAACGTTTTTCCTGAGAAACTCTATATGAGTGCCACCTCAGCAGAAATCACTAAAGTGACTTCTCTTTTAATGTATAGGGGGATAAAAGACATTTATAACCTTTTGATTAACTTTGATAAAAAAAGACATATGGTTAACTAATCTAAACCTAAAACATCAACTATAAACCCTAAATCATCAACTCTGAACCCTAAACCCCGAAACATCAACTCTAAACCCTAAACCCCGAAACATCAACTCTAAACCCTAAACCCTAAACCATAAACCTTCAAATCTAAACCCTAAAACATCAACTCTAAACCCTAAACCCTAAATCTAATCTTAAAACATCAACTTTAAACCCTAAATCATCAACTCTAAACCCTAAACCAGGAAACATCAACTCCAAACCCTAAACCCCAAAACATCAACTCTAAACCCTAAACCATGAAACATCAGCTCTAAACCTTAAACCCCAAAACATCAACTCTAAACCCTAAACCCTAAACCTTCAAATCTAAACCCTAAAACATCAACTCTAAACCCTAAACGTAAACCCTAAACCATAAACCCTATATTTTTCTAAAAGTCGAACCCTAAACCCTAAAACCCTAAACCTTCAAATCTAAACACTAAAACATCAACTTTAAACCCTAAACGTAAACTCTAAACCCTAAAACCCTAAACCTTCAAATCTAAACCCTAAAACATCAACTCTAGGGTTTTAGAGTTTAGGGTTTAGAGTTGAAGGTTTAGGGTTTAGGGTTTAGAGTTGATGTTTTAGGGTTTAGGGTTAATTTTTTAGGGTTTAGGGTTTAGAGTTTACTTTTAAAGGTTTAGGGTTTAGTGTTGATAGTTTAATGTTTAGTGTTGATGGTTTAGAGTTGAAGTTTAGGGTTTAGGGTTTAGAGTTGATGTTTTAGGGTTTAGAGTTGAAGGTTTAGGGTTTAGAGTTGATGTTTCAGGGTTTAGGATTCGTATTTCAAAAAAAAAAGGGTTTAGGATTGATGGTTTAGGGTTCGTATTTCAAAAAAATAGGGTTTAGGATTGATGGTTTAGGGTTTAGAGTTGAGTTTATGGTTTAGGGTTTGAATTTCGAAATAGTATAATTTTAAAAAAAAATTAAAAAAATTATTTTGTTATTTTTTTAGGATTTTTATTTATTTAAATATTTATTTATTATAAACGTAAAGAATAAAGGCATAAGAGTATTTTGCCACTTAATGAAAAGTATTTTTGAAAATGTCTTTTTAGTGGTGGTAAAAATGAAAAGTAGTAGCATGAAAATGGTAAACATGTAATTTTTCTAAGAAAGAACTAAGTAATCAAAAAAATTATAAATGGTCCCAACATAGAATTTGTTATAGAAAACTTATAAAAAAATGGAGAGGATAAGTTTTGAACAACAAGTTATTATATATATTATTGCTAATATTTGGTTAAATATTAATGAATTAGAGACAAAAGAACTCACAACCTAAAAGTACTAATAATGAATAACCACATTTACGTATATAATAAAATATTTAATTAAATGAAATTTTTATTTAGATAAAATTTGTAAGTTTTATAAATAACAAAAAAATATTAAAATTAGTAATAAATATTAATGATAGAATGTATTCGGAAGAAAAAATGAGGAAAACTATTAGAGCAAAACACGAACCTATTTTAAATTTACTTCATTTTCAAAGAATAAAATGAAGGTAACAATTGGAAATTCCAAAAGTTTAGCAAAAAAAACAATTGAAAATACCGTGTGTTATAATTCAGATTTTAAACTCTTATATTTTCATGTTAGTTAACCTATAAATTGTTGTGCCTTGGTCAACATTTTCTCCTCGCCAAGTCCAGTCCCGGCGTCCCGTAGTGATATCAATCCGGTTTCTCGGTCAAGACAGACCCATTCAGCTTTAGATCCATGAGAACTCACATATTTTTAGGTTTGTCCACTCCGATTGTCTAGGCATATATTTCCAAGTAGATCAGTCCGGTCCGGACTCCGGACTACGTGGTTAGCTCAGGAGTAGTATCTTTTTTTTTCTTTTTTTTGGCTAAAGATATAAATATCATTAAACATAATGAAAGTCTGAATACAAGGATCTTGTAATCTGATCAGCTCGAAAGCATTTCGGATTCAAAGAGTCGCAAAAAAGATATAAAAAAAACTCATTGAATCACAAAGCTTCTAAGATTAATATGATTCATCGGTTAATATGAGTAGTATCTTTTAAAGATTCATCAATTAATATGATTAATTGTTGTACAAATCTAAGTTGTTACAAAAAAAAAAGTTGTACAAATCTAAGTTTTCAAAGTGAAACTTGGTAACAAACTAATTGAAGAGTTGTATCGTGAGTCTCACATATGACGTAAGAAATATATAAAGAATATACGTAGGCTCCCTTGACTCGAGTGTCGAGAGAGTATATCTACACTTACGGGAGATCTCAAGAGTTTTTAGTCCTCTATCAGATCAGTTAAAGACCCTTTGATCAATACAACTATATATTTCATCGCTCGGACATGAGCTGCTTCTGCGGGTCGGATTGCCTATATTAACATGCAGACATGATCAGTCGTGACTGATATCTTGCATATTTCCATTATCTTATTCATTCGTCCATGTGCATTTTGATCATATAGACTAGGATTTAGCCATGTTTAGGTTACATTTTGCATACATGAGTCTTTATCAGGTGTTGGAGTGCCACATGGAGTTCTTGGGGACATTTGGATGCATTTGGAGCTCAAAGGAGGTGAAATAGGTGATCATTGGACGAGCAGAGGATGGGAGCGAGGTTCCGCAGGGACGTCATGAGATCGCTCAAAAGCACCTCTCAGAGCGACCTAGCTGGAGCGACCCCGTGAAGTCGCTCGCCATATTCATCCCGTTGGAAGCCCAGAGCGACTTGCCCAGAGCGACGCACCGAGGTCGCTCGCATCTCACACCCCTCTTGGAGCGACCTCCCAAAGCGACACCCGAGGTCGCTCGCGTCTCTATGCGAGACGACACGAAGCGAAGCCCGTAGCGACCTCTCAGAGCGACCCACTGAGGTCGCTCCCGAAGGCCGGAGCGACTTGTCGGAGCGACATGCCGAGGTCGCTCCGCGTCTATTGTTGGGTCGATTTCTAAATTACTTAAGGCCCTTTTGGTCATTTCATTATGCACGTTTTACATTTCTAAAACCTATGTTTTAAACATCTTTGGTAGCCACCAGGCAGATTATCTTTGGATCTATTGAGAAATACACAAAAACTCTCTTGAGAAGTTCATCTCTTGGATTTTGATTGTTATGTTCTTGTGTTATTGTTGATTTCTTATCTATTTCTCTACATGATTAATCTGAAATCCAATATGGGTTTAAGAGGAATCATGGAGATTAGTGAGTAATCACCTTTTGAATTCATGGGTTAGGGAGATCAAGGGTGATTAGGTTAGTTCTAAGATGTTTTAGTGTAGATCATTCTTGTTCCTTGCTAGTAGAGTATTCATAATGCATCTTCTGAGTTGGCCACTCAAAAGTTGATCAATAGGCATTTCCCACCCAAAAGGTGTTTGATGAAATGCCTGAGACAACTCTCCTAGGCTTTTAGTATACTTTGCCAAAGACATTTGTTGTTAAAGGTGCTAAAATAGCTAATAGACTTGTTAGTAATGATTGCTTTCATATTATTCAACCAAAGACATTTGATGTTTGAGATATGTTAGCAAATGAGCATTGATCTAGACATAGAGCTTGCTTAGAATTGTGTCTAGGCTTAAGGTCGATAGTTTGATTGATCATTTGCCATTCTTAGTTCGATACTTGATCACCCAAGGTCTAATCCCTATGCCCATGAGTTCTATTTTCCCTTAGTCAAGAAAGTATCATTTTGTTATTGCTTTCTAGTATTAGTAGTAGTTTAAAACTCATCTAAATCATTGGTTGCACTTAGATTAAGTGAGTACTTGCATTCTCGGTGCTTTGATATCCCTCAGAACTGGTTTGACAATCACTATACCACAACATTTGTCTTAGGAGCTTCAAAACTCTTAACATCAAATTGGCGCCGTTGCCAAATTCTGAGTAGATTTAAACATTGAGATTTAGTCACTTGCTTGAGACTAAGTCATTTTTATTTTCTTTTGTTACTGATTCTCCTTCTTCACCTCCCTTTACTTTACAAGTGTATAAACTTGAGGAGCAAGGGTCCATCAAACCTAGTTCCAAGAGCCGCAGACATCAGAGCTTTAGAGAGAGAGTGTGCTAGAAAGAGACGAGAAGAAGAGCAACAGTCTCACTTGCAGAGATTGGATACTGATATGGCAGACGTACCTCAAAATGATGCCAACAACGTTCCACACAACCAACAGGGAGCAGCTCGACCCATTGGCACTTACGACCGCCCCAACACACACGGTCATAGATTCGGAATCCGAGCACCAGCTGTGGCAGCCAACAACTTTGAGGTCAAGTCAGGACTCCTCAACGTGATCGAGAACAACAAGTATCATGGCTTGGCTCTAGAGGACCCATTTGATCACTTGGATAGGTTCGACAGCTACTGTGGGTTGTCAAAAACCAATGGTGTGTCTGAGGACGCATTGAAGCTGAAGTTATTCCCTTTCTCTTTAGGGGATAAGGCACGTCAGTGGGAGAAATCTTTACCCAGCGACTCTATCACTACTTGGGATGAGTGCAAGAGAGCATTCTTCTCATCCTCAAGAACTGCTAAGCTGAGAAATGAGATCTCCAGTTTCCAACAGAAGAACTTGGAATGATTCAGTGAAGCCTGGGAGAGATTCAAGGGCTACCAAGCTTAATGCCCACACCATGGTTTCTCTAAGGAGAGCTTGCTGAGCACATTCTACCGTGGTGCTCTTCCTAAGTACAGGGCCAGACTGGATACAGCTAGCAATGGGTTCTTCTTGGGGAGAACTGAGGAAGATGCAGAGGAGCTGGTTGACAACATGGTAAAGAGTGATGCAGTCTACAGTGGAGACCACGACAGAAGCAGTCGAACAGATGATAAGCAGACGAGGAAGGAGTTGAAAGCTCTACAGGATAAGATAGACATCCTCCTTGCTGATAAAGCCACACAAGAGCAGCTGCACTTTGTTGGTAACCCAAGCCAAGAGACACCACCAGTTGTCCATGAGGTTGAGGGTTTGGAAAGTCAGGAAGAGCTGTGTTTCATCAACAACAATGGTAGCTGGTACAAAAAAGAGCCCAACTTTCAGTACAACAACTACCAACATAAATCATATCCCAACAACCAACAGAGTGGTTATCCGCCTCGAAACAACCAGCAAGGCAGCTATCAACCTCAGCAAAACCCCTCATCTGGTTCCTCTGCTCCTCAAGAGAGCAGCCCTGACACCCTGCTGAAACAAATCTTGGAGTCTCAGACTAGAAGTGAGAAGCATGTTGGTTATGAGCTGAAGAACCTTCATTCCAAGATTGATGGGAGCTACAATGAGCTCAACAACAAGTTCTCACATCTTGCTTCTACAGTCAAGAATTTAGAGAATCAGTTTGCTTCCATGAACACTCACCAGACTCGCCAGCAAGGATCTCTACCTGGAAAATCTGACCAAAACTCCAAGGAGGCCAAAGCTATCACCCTTAGGAGTGGTAAGCAGTTACCTCCTACAACCCTCACCAGGGATGCTGAGAAACTAGGTGAGGAGGTGGCCATCGACTTAGATGATGAAGTGGTGATTGTTGATGAGAAAATCAATGATGAAATCGTGGAGAAGATTGTAGAAGCCAAAGGTAAAGGAAAGGTGGGGGAAGAGAAGAAAACAGTGAAAGATGGTGAAGTTCTTGCTCCAGCAAGTGAGAATTCTTTTGTTCCTCCTCCCTATGAAACCAAACTACCATTCCCTGGTAGATTCAAGAGGCAGCTGCTAGAGAAGTACAAGGCTTTGTTTGAAAAGCAAATGAGTGAAGCTCAGGTTGCAATGCCCATCATCGATGCTTTCATGTTGATTCCTCAATACAACAAGTTCCTGAAAGATGTTGTAGCTGCAAAGAAGAAGGAAATGGAAAGCATGATGATTCTTACCCATGAGTGCAGTGCCATCATCCAGAGGCTTGATGTTCCAGAGAAGTTAGAGGATCCAGGATGCTTCACACTACCCTGTGCTCTTGAACCTATGGTATTTGAGAAATGTCTCTGCGATTTGGGAGCTAGTGTCAGCGTGATGCCCTTGTCTGTTGCAAAGAAGCTTGGATTCACTCAGTACAAGAAGTGTAGACTCTCTCTGGTGTTAGCTGATCGTTCAGTGAAGTACCCTGTGGGCATCTTAGAGGACCTACCTGTGAAGATTGGAAGGTATGAGATACCTACAGATTTTGTGGTGCTTGAGATGGATGAGGAGGCTCAGGACCCACTGATTCTTGGAAGGCCATTCTGAGCTACAGCAGGAGCAATTGTTAAGGTGAAAGAGGGCACGATTGATCTCCATTTGGGTAAAGGGCATGTTCTCCACTTTGACATCAAGGAGAAAATGAAGAAATCAACTGTGTTCGGGCAAGCCTTCTACATTGAAGAGTTACCACCTGAGGACGACGAGGAGGGAGCATCTCCCTCTACTCATTCTCCATAGAAGGTAACCCACTACTTTCCCTCATTCTCTTTTTGGGTATCTCTCTCATTTAAGTTTGGGGGAGGTACCAAGTATTTGATCACGTTTGCTTTGATGATTTTGAGTCTCATGCATTGCATTATACATATATATTTGCATTAAAAAAAAAAAAAAAAAAAAAAAAAAAAAAAAAAATCATTTAGTTTGCATCATTGGCATTTCTAGGAGAGTCTAGAGCATATAGGTTGCATTTACTTGCATTGGGAGCAATGATTTGAAATGCCTTGTAAAGAACATTACTTTGCACCTGAATAGCTTATGCACCTCTCAAAAACACTTGTATGCTTCGAGCCTTGAAGACTCTTCCTGAAACTTTTTGATTGCTGAAACTCAGTCTTTGAAGCCAACTACAACCTTATTTGAACTGAACGAACTTAATGCTTCTTGCTCATGGTCCCTTGTGTACTAAGTCATGGCTATACACACTTGAGTTGTCACATCCTTTATGCCAATCTTATTTTGACAAACTCTAGTGGTAGACCACTCCCAAAACCTTTCCCTTCTTTTAAGCTTTCATTGTTTGATGAGTGAGGCCTTCTTCGGAAAGTCTTACATATGCATAATGTTGAAAGTATCGGGAACGACAATGCTTTATCTTCATTCTTGCTAGATTGGGCACTCTATTGTCTAGCTATAGGTGCGGCGTGAGAGTTGTGATTATGATTTGGGAGCAATGAAAAAGGAAAAGAAATGACTCTTTGTGTTTAAGTGAATTGTCTTATTGGGATAAGTAGAAAAACTTCTAGCTCAAGTTATGAAAAGTCTTAGCCCTCATCTAAACAAAAAATATATATATATATATAAAAAGAAAAGAAAAAGAAAGAAAAAGGGGGCTAGCAAAGTTGTTAGGAGCTAAGTAATGTTTTGAGGTTGTGGAAAATCCCTTGTAGATTTCAAAGAGAAGGAGTTAAAGTTCTTAGGATTTTTTGGTGAGAGATGTGAGTTGGGTTTGACATTTGGGAATGATTGTGTAATTGTATGATTGGGAAAAGGGTAGAACAATGGAGATTGAGCATTGTATGCATGAGTTGATCCATTTCTTAGATATATTATGTGCAATGTCAAGGCTACTTGTTTTGAGAGTAAATCACTTTAAAAGATCATGGATTTTGAACCTCTTGACCCACTTGAATAAAAGCTTTCCCTTACTCAACCAAATGATTTGGACCAATTGACCATTTGCAAGAATTCACTTGATGCTATGCTTAATGAACTTGAGAGTTGGCTGATTTGCATGTGTGAATGCATGATGATGAGTGTAGGGATGAAAAGAGTTGAATAGGCCTAGAGAAGCTAGAGTATAATAAGAGAGGGTGTACTAATGCTGAATTTAGATGTTGATTTGAGTGCTTTGTGTGTTTCTTTTGGCTATGAGCTCTCACCTTCAAATCTCTCTCCCTATGAGTTCTAGAAAGTTCACTTGTGGACAAGTAAAAGAACAAGTTTGGGGGAGTTGATATCTTGCATATTTCCATTATCTTATCCATTCGTCCATGTGCATTTTGATCATATAGACTAGGATTTAGCCTTGTTTAGGTTACATTTTGCATACATGAGTCTTTATCAGGTGTTGGAGTGCCACATGGAGTTCTTGGGGACATTTGGATGCATTTGGAGCTCAAAGGAGGTGAAATAGGTGATCATTGGACGAGCAGAGGATGGGAGCGAGGTTCCGCAGCGACGTCATGAGGTCGCTCAAAAGCACCTCTCAGAGCGACCTAGCTGGAGCGACCCCGTGAAGTCGCTCGCCATATTTATCCCGTTGGAAGCCCAGAGCGACTTGCCCAGAGCGACGCACCGAGGTCGCTCGCATCTCACACCCCTCTCGGAGCGACCTCCCAAAGCGACACCCCGAGGTCGCTCGCGTCTCTATGGCGAGACGACACGAAGCGAAGCCCGGAGCGACCTCTCAGAGAGACCCACTGAGGTCGCTCCCGAAGGCCGGAGTGACTTGTCGGAGCGACATGCCGAGGTCGCTCCGCGTCTGTTGTTGGGTCGATTTCTATATTACTTAAGGCCCTTTTGGTCATTTCATTATGCACGTTTTACATTTCTAAAACCTATGTTTTAAACATCTTTGGTAGCCACCAGGCAGATTATCTTTGGATCGATTGAGAAATACACAAAAACTCTCTTGAGAAGTTCATCTCTTGGATTTTGATTGTTATGTTCTTGTGTTATTGTTGATTTCTTATCTATTTATCTACATGATTAATCTAAAATCCAATATGGGTTTAAGAGGAATCATGGAGATTAGTGAGTAATCACCTTTTGAATTCATGGGTTAGGGAGATCAAGGGTGATTAGGTTAGTTCTAGGATGTTTTAGTAGAGTATTCATAATGCATCTTCTGAGTTGACCACTCAAAAGTTGATCAATAGGCATTTCCCACCCAAAAGGTGTTTGATGAAATGCCTGAGACAACTCTCCTAGGCTTTTAGTATACTTTGCCAAAGACATTTGTTGTTAAAGGTGCTAAAATAGCTAATAGACTTGTTAGTAATGATTGCTTTCATATTATTCAACCAAATACATTTGATGTTTGAGATATGTTAGCAAATGAGCATTCATCTAGACATAGAGCTTGCTTAGAATTGTGTCTAGGCTTAAGGTCGATAGTTTGATTGATCATTTGCCATTCTTAGTTCGATACTTGATCACCCAAGGTCTAATCCCTATGCCTATAAGTTCTCTTTTCCCTTAGTCAAGAAAGTATCATTTTGTTATTGCTTTCTAGTATTAGTAGTAGTTTAAAACTCATCTAAATCATTGGTTGCACTTAGATTAAGTGAGTACTTGCATTTTCGGTGCTTTGATATCCCTCAGAACTGGTTCGACAATCACTATACTACAACGTTTGTCTTACAAGCTTCAAAACTCTTAACATCAGTGACCACCGGACGTGGTAGACTAGTGATTAGAGCTCAAGGTCCAACTCCCCACTTAGTTTTTTCTTATTTTTTTAAGCATGACTAATTGTGCATGCAGCTAACCACGTATACGTGCCAACGTGGCATAGTACGTATACGTACTTCATCTCTTCAATGGTAATCATTTTGACACAAGAAGCGAACGTGCAGCCTTGCTGGTTTCAAATTTGACGTGAAATGCAGACTCTCGATCGAGTCAATGGAACAAACAATCTACGTGAGCTTCTTGCCTTCTCCTACATACTCTCGACGTAGCTGCCATTGGATCAAAGGCAGATATATATAATGTCAAAGGGTTTACCAAGTTAGGAAAGCTAACTCCTTTGTGATATACCATGTTAAGATCGGGTTACTGGTTACTACGTACTGCTGATGGGAACGTGACGTGAACAATGAAGAACTTGTTGACGATGTTTTCATAAAATAACAAAACTAAAAAGGCTCTTTGTGAATTTACATTTTACAGTCAGTTTGAACTCCAAAGAATACGATAGACACAAGATCCGTTACAACTTAAAACAAAATGGGCCCTTTGTAAGTGGTAAGCCTACATCCCATATATATTAATTGAAGATATTTTAAATAGTTATAATTTTAATTTTGTAAAAATTAAAAAAACTTCATAGTATGCTGTAGTTGTGTACGTGTTCTAAATGTTATTTAGAAGAGTTCTAAAGCACCTTATATAAACTATAGTTTAAGATAGATACAGTTGATAAGAAAGAAGGAAACTGTCTCTGGAAAGTGTCCTCCTCTTTCTCAGTTCCTGCATCAAGAAGATAGACAAGTATTAGCAAAAGGAGAAGCAATTTGAGCAGACATGTTTCTGGAATCTGAAACTACCAGGCAAATCAGAATCGGCAATCACTGTCTTAAGCCTCCAACCATGTCTGTAACTCACAAGAGAAGCACCATCACCGAAACTGATAGGCTCTTCACCTTCCTTTGCCGCTTCGATGTAAAGTGCTTTGGATTTGGAGGAACCAGGTTTCCGATTGATGACGGAGACAGCAAACTCGGCCTTGATCCCAGCCGTGAATCGGTAGTCTTTGCCGGATATTTCACAAAACACCTCCACAAACTAATATATATATTTACACAATCAGCAATTGACTTTTGGAATCTAAGAGAAAGGGCACTTCGGGCGGTGGCGAGGGGGTATCTTTCGCCATTGACATATCCAGAAGAGGCCAAATCTGATCGGGGAATAGATTTACGAGAAGGTGAAGAGAGCTAGGAGTTGCAAGATCTCGGGCTGGGAAATTCTCTGTGTGTGTTTGTGTTGGTAGAGTCAACTTAGATAACCGAATTTATTTAACACCAGATAACCGAATTTCTTTTTTTTTGGTTCAAAATATAACCGAATTTCTATTTCACCCTTTTTCTATTTTACTTGACATCGAACCAAAGCCAAAGCCAAATCCCTTTCCGGTCAAGATCCGCGTCTCGAACGGAATAAACTTTATATATAAAAATTATTTAATGTACTATATGTTTTTATATATTATTAAATAATAAATATTGTATAACTAAAAATCAATAATTATTACATATATAATTAAATTAGTGTGAACATATAAATCAATTTTATTAATCCAAACAACAATTTTTGGGAAATTCTTCTAAATAGACTATTTTTAGGTTTTGGTCACAAAAATAGATTACAAAGAAGAAAATGAACAAAATGTTTCATTTAATAGGTAAAATGACCCTAATACCCTAGATATAAAAAAAAATAAAAAAAATAATAGTTTTAGATTATATGTTTTCAAATTCTAACTTTTTTATTAAAAACATTTTTTGAAATTTTTTTTCGAAATTTTTTTTTATTGTTTTTTCAAATTTTCTTTTTGAAACTATTTTTAAAATTTTTATTTTCAAATTTTTCATATTTATTTTTTATTTTATAAAATTTCAAACCTCAATCTCAAATCTCCACCCCTTAACTCTAAACCCTAAGGTTTGGATTAGTTAACCATAGAGATATGAATGTATATTTACCTTTTTAATGAAATATTTTGGTCATTTTGATCCTTAGAGTCTATATTTGTGTCAAAAACTTTTTTATTGCTATCATAGGGTATTTCCCATTTTTTTTCTATTTGATAGGATACATAATTAAATTTAAATGATATTAACATACATAGTATATTTTTAATATTAATATCTATTAAATGATGATTTCTAATCATATAGTTTTTTTTATCATTTGAATCTTTTATAGCAAAAACTTTAAATTATTGATAACAAAATTTTCATCGTGGAATTAATAGTTTCAGTATATTTTTAAAAAATTAAGTTGTCAATGTTCGTTCAAAGTTTTTATAAAACAAATTGTTAAAGTAAATTTGAAACTAAAATATTTATGTATTTTATATGGTTTATTGTTTAATTTAAAATGATATATATATATATATATAGTAATCTTAATAATTAATTAAATTAGACTTTTTACTTATATGATTTTGTAATCATTTGTATTTTGTCATAAAAAAAATTTTAAAACCAGGGATCGCAAAATTTGAATGTGGGATTTTTAACAGTTTTAGTAATTTATAGTCGTTTTACAAAATTCAAAATATAACATATACAGAAAAATCTAAATTTGTATTATATGGTTATTGTGGTTGTTTAATTTAATTTAATAGTTTAAAATTAAACAAATATGATAGAAGATACACTAATTTTTATCAAATCTTCATTATTCAAAATCATTAATTGCTATATATAGTTTAGCCACATTAGGCAATTCTGTAACTTTTATTTAAGGAAATAATAAAAAACATTAATAATGAATTTATGGTTAGTTTAATAAAAAGATTATTATATAATTAGATGGACCAACATATTTCTCTAATGATTCCATCCTAGTAAAGACACGTAGCTACCAAGGACATTACGTAACAGTTGCATATATATATGTAATCCTGTTAGGATCGTATAAAACACAACAGTCGCATATATATGTATAAAATTGGCATATACATATTCCTTATATTTTACTACAAACAGAATATTTGAATCATTGTAGGTTTAACAAATGTGACAATAATCCTAATCACTCGGTTAGGATTATTAGCTTATGTATCAGTTATTAATTAAGTTCAACTATCACAATCTACAGACCAACAACAGAACCGAACAGAGGTACCATCGTATATTTAGCATACCTCACATACTTTCTGGTTCAATCAAAGTCAAAATTTTGCAGATAGGTATACTATACATTTATAATTAGAACACTCCTTCTTATACTTTATCACGTCAGCACAGTTTATTGATAGATTACATTGTTTAATCTCTGCCACACAAAAAAAGCTTGAAATTATAAACTTATATTTAAATCAGAGAATAGAGATGACAATGGATGTTCTTACAACTTTAAACTCCCTAAAATACTCAACAAGCAGACGTTGTTGAGCACTGCGAACCTCTCTATTAATGTGCAACCATGTATGGACATAACTCACAATTCGTCTATTTAGAACATTTTATATTATTTGATATTATTAATTGATTTCTGTTTCGTTACTATGTTTGAGAATAATATATCTAAAAAGATATATATAACTCACGAGATTTATGATCTATCAATGGTTGGAGACAGATAAACATGGATAATTTCTAAGGTCAATTTTGCATAAGCTTGAAGATTATATCAATTGTTGAATATATTGAATAGAGACAACTAAGATGACATGAATTCAACCACAGATTAAATTTGGTTTATTTTACTAAAGTTTGTGAATAATTTATCTAAATAGAAATATCATATATATATATATATATATATATATATATAAGTTAATCTGAACTCTTTTAATACCAAGTACCGGTTAAACATTCACTAACCGTGCTTGGTGATAAATATTACAAATTTATATATATGTACGTGTTCGAAAAGCAAAACAACTTATTAGCAAAAAGTAATTTTAATGAGAGTTTGTGTAGTTAGAATGATTTTGGAAAGTTTCAAAGGCATAATAACTCAAATTATGTAAGGTACGAATGTTTTTGGAAAGAAATAAATATAGTTACTGATTTTATGTCAATTGTCAAATATACATTGTACTAAAATGTATGTGGGACTTTCTATATTTCTAAAATAAGGTAAATATGACTTTCTATAATTGTTTAATCGTGTCAATTATGAATTCCTATATAATATATTCCTTATAATGAAGACTATAAATTTAAACTTCTACACCATATAAATTTTAAAAATGTATGGTTCTGTAAATTACTACAACTCAACAAGACTGGATTAGAAATTTTGGTGGCTTAAAATATTTCTTAAGAATTGTAGTTAATTTTTTATTAATTTAGAAGCTTATAATTATATATAAAAAATTCAATAATATTGTAGACCAAGGCTATGCACTGCAATATTACATCTTATATATTAAAACACAAGTCACATCCTTGATTCATGTGTGATTTTAAAAAAATAGACTTATTCCTATAAAATCATATTACATTTAATCTCTAATCTTATCATTTTGATTTTGGGCCTACCAGAAATTTTTATTGGGCTATCAATAATTAGATTTTAATCTATCCATTGGATTTATAGATATTACAAATTATATAATATAATTTAATATTGCAATATTATACCTCCATATATTAATTATTTAAATATTTGCCGATGTTAACTTTTAAAAGTATAAATTTTTTTTTTTAAACAACAAAAATCATATTATCTAATAATAATTAATCTTTAATACCTTAAACTAATGAAAACAAATTTTAAACTATATAGTTTATTTTAAAAATTAAACAAAAACTAAATGTTTAATTATTTACTCGATAATATTAATTTATGAAGCGAAAAGTTTAATTTTTTAAAAACTTTCTAAATTTGTGAAATGTTACAATATCTTTGGATATGACAATAAAATAATATTTTGCTAATCATTATATATATAGTTACGATTTTAATAATGAAATAATCTACTCAATGAAAAAATCTATTCAATGAAAAAAACATACCGTAAACTTATTATGTTTTAAAAATTGATAGACACATATATATTATAATATGTACCAATTTACAATTGAAAACAAAATGTTTATATAAAAATAAATGAAAACAAAAACTTGCGCGTTATATAATTTACAATAAAAATCAATTGTATTGTGAAGGTTATGTTTAATAGTAATTAGACCATTATAAGTGGACAATCTCTCAGACTACGTTTCTTAGGATTATTATAAATTTCTCTAAATTAATTAATTATATAATTAAAAATAATTATAACACATAGATATATATAAAAAAACATGTTGCTCAGAGTTTCTAAACTGTTGACCGAAATCTCTTCCCAATGGGAATTATATATGAAATAGCAAATTTTAGTGGAAATCTCTTCTAAACATGTTGCTTTAGAGTTTCTAACCATTATGCAGTTTTTGCCATGTCTAGAGAGCATAAAATGAAAAAGATATAAATAAAGGTTCATGAAAAATAATTTTACTAAGCAAAAAGAATAGGCGTTTGTAGTTTCACTAACCTCGGCTTAACCTTCATCTCCTACCTTGAATTACGCTTAGCCTTTCAATCATAACATCAGTGTTCTTCTTTCTTTTCAGTTTTTTAAAACTATTGTTGTGCAATCGTTTGGTCAGAATATATTTTTACTCGGATCTACAATTGTAGATATGAGAGTGTGGATATGATCATTAGAAGTTTTTAATCTATCTGGATAGAATCGTAGAAGCTAAGATTTTACGGAGAATCAATGGAGTAGTTCTTTTACACAATCAAAACTCAAAAAAAAAATTATACACCTATTTCCGATTTGCTCGCCGACTATGGTGAAATCGCCACGGCCCATCTCCGCCGAGCAACTCGCCAGCGCCTAGTCGGGCGCGTTACCCGCGTTTTCGAACACGGAGTAGTTGCAAGGAATTTAGGAATTTATTATTTTGACATAAATTTATAGCATCGTTTGTTTTCTAGAAAATATTAGCATTTTACAAAAATTAGAAGGTCGTGAACATAGTTGAGAAATATTAGAAATTTTTCTATTTTATAAAGCAAACAATAAATAAAATTATGGATGTTTTTTGTATTTTTTATATTTGTTTTTTTATTTTTAATTATGAATTATTCGACACATCAAATTTGATTGGTTGTATGACTTGTGATTTAATATATAAAAAATTTATTAACATGTTAATTTTTTATATTATCCTAAACAAATTTGCATTTACTACTTTTTTACCAGGGAAAGTTGGATAAGTTATAAATATGCCATTAAGATTCCAAAATCGCATAGTTTTGGTGTTTAAAACTTAGATCATTATTTTTTACAAAAAAAAAAAAAACTTACGTCATTAGTTGGTTGAGATCAAGTAATTAATTCAGAACAAGAAAAGACTGAAGTAGTGGTTGCCAAAAGGGACACCTGTTCCCTCAATCATTTGGACATTTCACTGATTTTGCTCTAATTAATCCTCTTTCTTTAATCAACTTTTCGTTTAATTATAATGTTAACCCGTAACTTTCGTTGTAGACTTTTTTTTCTGATAAAAATGTTAAAATATTATTACCAATTTTTCAATTTTTAACAGAAATGCAACGGTAACAAAAAAATATATAAAATAAAAATAAATCTAAATAGCTATTCAATCAAACCTAGAAAGGACAGACATAACAAACCGGACAACTAGCGTGAGGCCTCTATCAATCCACACTTACCTCCTGTCGCAAAAAAATTAAACCACAGTTATTCCGAGAGTCAGAACCGGTAAAATTTAGCCTCTCCGATGATCTGCTCTTTATGATTGGCCCAACTAAGAACAACTTGAGAAAGTGACTTCCTGAGCATCCGCCATCACGAAGTTAGACAAGCCAGCAGCCTAGCACACCCACCACAACATCGAGCAATATTATTCGGACGTACAGCCACCAAAGAACTCCACGCCAATGACCTATACAAAACAGGCAGAAAAAACAGCAGCAAACTCCACACACACATCACAATCTCAAAAGAAAATTCGTCATTCTCAAAATGTTTAAATACAAGAATCACGATTAAGCACACAAAACAAATCTTATGTTTATTCAGATATAGCATTTTGTTCTTAGAAAAATAACATATAAGTAATATCAACAGACGGCCGATAATGTTTAGGAAGAAACCTTTTCAACGATGACAAATTGATTGTTTAAGGTTATCACGTGAATCTATTATTATATATAAGTTATATTCCCTCCGTTTTTAGTATAAATCATTTTAAAAGTGTGAACATAGATTAAGAATCACGATTAAGCACACAAAACAAATCTTATGTTTATTCAGATATAGCATTTTGTTCTTAGAAAAATAACATATAAGTAATATCAACAGACGGCCGATAATGTTTAGGAAGAAACCTTTTCAACGATGACAAATTGATTGTTTAAGGTTATCACGTGAATCTATTATTATATATAAGTTATATTCCCTCCGTTTTTAGTATAAATCATTTTAAAAGTGTGAACATAGATTAAGAAATCATTAGCTTTTTATATTTTCTAAACAAAAACATCATTAATTATTTAACTAATCACGAATCAACTAATAGTAAAATAGAAGGTATATTATCATTGGTCATATAACATTAAATATTAATAAATTTTATATAAAAAACCGAAAACGTCATATAATTTAGAACATAAAAAATTCTATAAAACGATTTATATTAAAAAAACAGAGGGAGTTACTTATAACTAATAATTGCTTCAAAAGGCTCAACGTCACGTAGCATTAGAGACTTTAGAGTGAGTTGCAATTTATTAAAATAATAATATTATTGGCGAACAATAATAATTACGTAGAAAAAAGGCCGCCATGGTGGTCCAGACATAATCCACGTGATGCTCGTTGTCATATGACGAAAGGCCCACGCTGTTCCACATCATCGCGCCAGCTGTCTCCAGTTCGCCTAAACGCAGTCGTTCTATAGCCGTCGGATATAACAAATCCAACTGTTGGAAGTTTTCATTACTCCCTCTTTATCATTTCTAAAAGTGTTTAAGGTTTTTGCACAAATATTAAAAAAATACAAATTTTTATGTAATTAGTTTTGGTAACATAAAATAACATTAAATAAAACTAATTTAACCAATGAAAAAAAGATAAAATATTTTATAACTGGTCAAAAATTTCAAATGATATTAAATTTCACCTAGAATTGTGAGAATATCACGTATTTTGAAACAAAATCGTAATCCTTAGACACCAATTAAAGTGATACGGAGAGAGTAACTTTTTTTTGTGTGTTTTTTGTTTCGGTAAGTATCTCCCTTTTTTTGTGTTTTTTGTTTCCGTAAGTATGAATGTATAAATTTATCTTTTTAATACAAATCTCTTATCAATTAGCTAATTTTGACTATTTATTTTTTAGTACTTATAACAATTAGAACGAATTGTTCGAATATAATGTCATAAATCGAAACGTGTATCATTAGTAAACCCTTTGATTAATATTTCGAAAATTTAGATGCAAAGGAATACAACTATTTATGATCAAATCAATATCAAGTTGACGAGGGCATATAAGCATATTAGTATATAATCCCTTTTGTTTGTACATATATTCTATTCTCTAATTGCTTTCTAATGATTCTATTCTACACCTTTTAGAGAGGCCAATGGTCCGAGGGCAAGTCGAGTCCAACTTACTAATGATACTTCTGAGTTATGATGTTCATTTTGCCCACCTCTTAATATGTAAATTTAGTTATCAAAGTATAAATTATATTTTTATACTCTCGTTCATTATTAACACGTTTATGTAGTTACTGTTTATATGCTCGTCAACTTTGTCTCTGACCTTCTACAAGAAAAAACTTAAGTCTTTGAATTTGTCTTTATATAAACCGACACCTTAATTACATCATATAGGAAAATTCAACCATTTTGTATATAACATACACATGAACTGATTCGGTATACTAATAGAATTAACTATTTTGAGATAATACCACGAAACATTTAAAATCAATTAGACCATCTCCAATGTATTCCCTTATTTTTACTTCTAAAATAGAACATCTTTAAAATAGAGATAAGTTTCTCTCCAATGTATTTTTCTATTTTTGCCTCTATAAAAAAATATTCTCAAAAGATTCTATTTTAATTTTACAAAATATACATCTTGTTTATAAAAGTTGATAACTAACCCTATTTATTTTTAACTTTTAAAATATTTTCATAAACTTATGAATTTTTTTAAACTAAAGTTTTTTTTTAAAGATTATTATGTAAATAAAAAATGTTATTATACTTCTACAAAAAACTGTATCTATCTATAAATATAATTATTTTGGTTATAAACTATAAAAATTTGAAAGTTAAAGGACTATTTTAAAAATAAAAAAATATGACTCTATAATAGAGGAATGCTATTTTTTCTCTATAAATAGATAAAAAAATAGCAATTTTTATTTTAAAGGTAGAAATAAAGATAGAATGGAACACTTTTACCTCTATTATAGCATATAAAGGTGAAAATAGCTAGGGAAATTTCTCATCAAAATCCAAGGGCAAGGGGAGTTTTAAACCCGTACACGTTTGGTTAATCTTCACACCGTAAGAAAACTATGAATCCTTTATTATTATTATTTAATGAGCGGTGAAAACGAGTTTGACATGATTTTGTAAATTAGAAAACTGACGTTCCCGAAATGCCGATCACGTTTGTCATTGACTTCATGATGTTAGATTGTTAATTGTTATCACGACGTGGAAGCAAATATCAAACGCAGAGTAAAACTATATAGTCTAAAACGATTATGGTTGTGGGTTTATTCGTTTGAAAAACATACACTAAATGCAAACATGCATAAATGGGAAAAAAAAATAAAGGCAACACAAGAAATTATCAAAAAAATCCGCCAGCTGCTCTAATCATGGAAAATGCTAAGAGGAAGAATTTATATACAGTATAACCTCTTTAAATTAATACTCTATAAATTAGTATACACGAAAAATTTCTATAAAATAATATGATTTTATAGTTCCAAATTAAATTTTTGGTTCAATTAATATATCGATAAATTAATGAAAAAATTATAGTTTTGATGTAATCCCAACATTATTAATTTATAGAGGTTTCACTGTACTATATTTTATGTATTTGTTACTATCTTTTATATGTTTCCCCTCTTTAAATGATTTATGAATTTACCATCTGGCTATTTTTAATCTATGTTTATTGGATGTACAGATTCATGTTGTCTTTCTCTAAATTTATATAGAAATAATATATAATTTATGTGTACGTTCTCAGACCATCGCCGATGGTTTACTCTATTTTTTTCTCTAAAATATAGTAATTTTATAATAAAGTTGGAGTTTGTTGCAATAGTATTCTATTTTAGAATAAAAAATAGAGTGATGAACAAAAATAAATAATTTACTCTATATTTGGAGTAAATGTACTTTTCACTCTATTATAGAATGAAAAATATAGTACTATTGGAGTATTTTTTACTCTAAATTCTATTTTAGAACGAGAAATAAAGCGGGGATAGAAATCTATTTTCGTCATTTGTTCCATGAGAGTTATTTATATACTTACACTGCTTTCTTCTTCTTCTGATTCCCACCCACATGCCATATTATTATTTGTTCCAAAATAATAATAATATAATTTTTCATGGGCATTATCCAGGATATCTTCGTCTCCGGTAATTTTTCCATCGCCTTCAGTTTACACCAATATAGATTATTTATTTTGGAAACTGCCGAGAGAGGATGAGTTTGAATATTTTTCGTGGATATTATGGTATATTTGGAAGGCAAGAAATAATAAAATATACTCAAATAAGAATGGTAACCCGCAGGAGATACTTCGCTTAGCCGAAATGGAAAGTACGGTATGGAAGGAGGCTCAATTGGTGCAAGGGGTTAATGGAAACCACGTTGGTGGGAGAGTACAACATGAGTCTGTTCATCTTTGTGAGAATCTCATAATTTGTTACATTGATGGAGCTTGGAAAGAAAAAGATGTTTTTACGGGACAAAGCTGGATGGCTCAACAGAGGTTATGATGGGGCGATGAATCTTCGTAGAAGCCTATCACCCGTACGTGCTGAATGTGAAGCATTAATATGGGCGATGAATCTTCGTAGAAGCCTATCACCCGTACGTGCTGAATGTGAAGCATGAAATGCATGAAGACCCTTCAATTTCCTGATGTAATGTTTGCGACGAATTGTTCTTAATTGGTGAAGATGATGTCGACATCCGAAGAATGGCTAGCTTTCTCCGCACATTTGGAAGAATTCAACTGCGGTAAGTTTTTCTTTCCCGAATTCCGGATCAAGCATATACCAAGAGCACAAAACATTTTGGCGGATAAGCTTTCACGTGGTGCGAGGAGTTCTCCTTCATCTATGCTTTATATCGATTCTACTCCACCGATTTGGCTTTCTGAACCGGGTGGTTTAGTTACCTACTTTTAGTTATTGTTGTCGGAAAAAAAAAATAGTATAATTTTGAATTGATGGGTTGTAAATAGTTTATGTTTAATTGTATTGATTAAATGATTTAAGCACACATATGGAGATAATTTCTTCGCCAGCTCATATGGAGTTAACATTTTTCAAAAGAAAACTAAATATAATAAATATATGCAAGAATTAGACATTTTTATTAAATTGAAAACATAAAGAAACAAATTACAAGTCACCATTTTAGTTTGAACAAAGATTTAACAAGTCAAGCTTACCAAATATTCTGGCAAAGACATTTTTTTAAAAAAAACTACCGATTTAGGAGACTCATATATAAACAAGCGCCTAAAGTTAAAAACTTAAAAAAAATCTAATAAAATAATTTTCATTTTTTTTCTTTCTGTGGTTCCGGTCACCGCAGCTCTGTCATCATCTTCTTCTTCATCATCTACCAATCTGAGAATCTGCTTCCCGCGAAATCTCGATCTGTTCACCAAAAGGGTGATTCTTGAATCGTCTTGTTTGTGTTTGTAAACTCGTAAAGATTCGATCTTTTTTTTCAAATTTGTTGTTCTGAGTTTTTGTGTAGATTCAGTTTTGTCTGATCTGTACGGATTATATATCGGGTGTCTGAGATCTATTTTGGGAAGGGGGGGAGTTTTGTTTCCTTGTCTTGTTTTTTGTTTTAATTATAATCGAAAGGAGCCGACTTTATCGAGCTCCCAAATGGCTGCGCCAGAGAGATCGAACGACCAACAAGTCGACATGTCTTCTTCTTCCTCCTTCCTCCAAAAGTTCAGGCTCTACGAGACTCGCTCGGTGATGATTCCTCCCCCCCCCCCCCTCTCTCTCTCTCTCTAACGTTTCATCATATGATTGATTCTCTTATGTGTTGTGTTTAGATTTTTGATTTGTCTTTTGCTAAAGTCTGAACCTTTTTTTGTGTTTTAAAAAACAGAACTTTTATATGATTGGAAGAGATAAAAACCGAACCTGTTGGAGGGTTCTCAAGCTAGACAGGACAGATCCAACAGAGCTCAACTTCTACCAAGACTCAACGGCTTACACAGAAGCTGAATGCTTCGAGACTCTGAGAAGGATACACGAAGGGAACAGATCTTCTGGTGGTTTGAAATTTGTCACAACTTGCTACGGGATCATCGGTAACATCCTTTATAGCTACTTGTTTCTTTGTGTTCTTTGTAAGCTTAACGTTTCTTATGTTTATTGGTTTTAGGATTCATAAGGTTCTTGGGACCTTACTACATGCTGATAATCACCAAGAGAAGGAAGCTTGGTGAGATCTGCGGGCACACAGTTTACGGTGTAGCGAAGAGCAAGATTATTACGATCCCACATGCCTCTGTGCTATCCAATGTGGCTTATTCTAAGGACGAGAAAAGGTTTTCTTATGTCACTTCTGCTTGTAAAAATGAGAAAAAAAAAAAACTGTACCTTGGTACCTTCATTACATTACATTACGTTTTCGCAATTATGAAACTTTCCACTTGTATTTTTAGATTCTATTGATCTTTGCTCAATAAGAGTGTCACAGGTTGTTGAGGTAAACTGTGTCCTTTTCCCTATTGGAGATTAATCCAGCAGCTTTAGAGTTTCATTAATTTCTTTTTCCATTTTGTTATTTATTTAGCCTTTGTTGCACTTTCTTCTCTTTTTACTACTTTTAGGTATGTACAGTGGCTATTGTATATATTTTGATTTGTTATATGACAGAGGTGTTATTTTGATTTCCATTTTATTTTATTTTGTTATATTTTGCAACTTTGATTTATCTTTGTACTTTCCTTTCTTTTTTTTCAGATTATTTACTGATTGATCCAGGTTCTGTTCTAAATCTTGTTTCGTTTTCTAACTTTCTATTATCTTCTTTGGGAATGTTATTAGGTACAAGAGGCTTCTCTGCACTGTTGATCTCTCAAAGGACTTCTTCTTCAGCTATTCCTATCACATCATGCATTCACTCCAGAGCAATCTTTCAAACAGTGTGGAAGGACACACTTACTATGAATCGATGTTTGTCTGGAATGATTACTTAACTCGACGGATTCGAAATAACGCCAAGGACTGTATGTGGACAGTTGCCCTTGTATATGGTTTCTTCAAACAGGTACGTACTTGGTCCTAATTTACTATGTGGATGCCTTCTCAAGTCTTTTGTCTTCTAATGCACATTAAAAGTTGTTTATACCCTTTGGAATGTCCTTTCTCTTTGTCTAATGTTTAGGTTAAGCTATCAGTTTCTGAGAAGAATTTTAGGTTGACTCTAATTGCGCGCCGATCACGGCATTATGCTGGCACAAGGTACAACCCCTACTCCACCCTGAGCTTGTTCTATCTCCAGCCTTTTCTTTTGGTTAAGGTTTAATCTTTCTATCTTGTTCCTCAGATATCTGAAACGCGGTGTGAACGAGAAAGGCAGGGTAGCTAATGATGTGGAGACAGAGCAGATTGTTTTCGAGGAAGCTCAAGATGGTAATCCTGGCCGAATAAGTTCTGTGGTTCAGAACCGGGGTTCGATTCCTTTGTTCTGGTCTCAGGAGACCTCACGCTTGAATATCAGACCTGATATTATATGTATGATCTCTCTCTCTCTCTCTTCTCCAACATTAATAGTTTTCTTCTCTCTGGTTTTGATATTTGTGTTGATTTTCTCTTTTTATGTGTAAAGTGTCAGCGAAAGACCCTAGCTACGAGGCAACGAGACTGCATTTTGAAAATCTCGCAAAGAGATATGGGAATCCAATCATCATATTGAATTTGATAAAGGTTTGTACTCTTACTTGTCAATGAAGTTACAGTTACATTCTTCCTAACTTACTTGTATTGATAAAAACAGACACGTGAAAAGAGGCCTCGAGAGACTATTCTGCGTGCAGAGTTTGCAAATGCTATTAAAGTTATAAACAAAGGGTTAAGCAAGGAGGATCGTCTAAGGCCTCTTCACTGGGATCTTCATAAACACTCCAGAAAGTAAGTGAATGGACTAAACCTCATATGCTTCTTTAATTGCATTTTCTAGTAACACAATATGCGTTTGTACTTACTGAAATGTTTTTTTTTTTTTTCTGTTGCAGAAAGGGCACAAACGTGTTGGCGATTCTCGACAGGTTGGCTACTTACGCTCTGAACTTGACTGGCATCTTCTACTGTCAGCTAACTTCAGATGGTAATCAGAACACTATGGAGTGAGTACTCGAAATTTACCAACAGTTTTTATAGCCTTCTATATAGTTTCTTGCAATCGATTTACATACTTTTGTTTTTTTTTATTGCAGGAACAACATTGGTGAATGTTCTACTCATGATCTTCCCAGTAAAGACGACACTGCATCAGACTCAGCGGTGGAGAATGGTAACGACAGTAAAGATGCAAGGGAAGAAGCAACCACCATGCTTCAGAAAGGAATCCTGAGGACTAACTGCATAGACTGTTTGGATCGCACCAACGTTGCTCAGTATGCATATGGTTTGGTTGCATTTGGGCGTCAACTCCATGCTTTGGGAATGACAGAGTCTACTACCATTGATCTGGATAATCCCCTCGCTGAAGATTTGATGGGGATTTATGAGACAATGGGGGATACGCTTGCGCTTCAGTATGGAGGATCTGCAGCACACAACAAGGTCAGGTCTCCTTGTTTAGCTTCTCTGTTGCTAGATAAAAAGCTTCGGACATAACTACTAACCAATGATCTTATTATTACTGTGGACAGATATTTTGTGAAAGGCGTGGTCAGTGGAAAGCGGCGACTCAGTCACAGGAGTTGTTTAGAACTCTGCAGCGTTACTACAGTAACGCTTACATGGATGCTGAAAAGCAAGATGCGATTAACTTGTAGGCTGTCGTACTATACCTTTCTGCGCCGCTCTGCCCTGTTGGTATGATTTGACTTTTTCACTTGTATTATTCCATAGGTTCTTGGGGTACTTTCAGCCACAGCAAGATAAGCCAGCGCTGTGGGAACTGGGTTCTGATCAGCATTACAATGCGGCGAGGTTTCTTGCCAGTTCTGTACCGGAGAATTCAAGGTACGTTTCCTAGTTAGATGAGACACATTTGTAGAGTAGCTAAAGATTAGTTGTACTGCCTTTTAGGTCTACGATGAAACGATCTCTGTCAGAAAGTAGTATCCTAAGCGAGGGAAGTACAGCTGGTAGACATGGTTTAGCTGAAAATGACGAGGAAGGTAAAGGTCTTTCAGATTCAGCACCTGAGATCTCAACGTCTGAAACTGCTATGATTGCTGCTAGTTTGAGGTAAAAAACAAAGAGAAGGAAGCTTATGATCTTTGTCAAATAAATTATCTAAATTGGGTTGTGTTGTCAGCTAAGTTTTGGGGAATGGTTCTTTGTGTGTGTGTGTGTTTGCAGTGCTCCACCACCGACATTGGAGGAAATAGGATTAGATGAGATACTTGAAAACGATTGCTTCTGCAATGGTGACCAATGTACATGTGCAGCTTTTGATATGGATTGGGTTTCTTCTTCGGCAAACTCTTGTGAGGATGAGAGCTACGGAAGGTACACAAAAAAAAAAAGATCTCTTTCTGAATTCATCAATGACTTATAATGTTACCAACCAAATGTGTTATTTTTTCATCTTATGCAGGTCCACTGCGGTTAGATCCTTTGAGACCATCCCTGAAAGTACAAAAATAGAGTCAGAAATTCGTGTGATTGAATCTTGTTCCGGCAACACAAAGGTGAAGCAGGAAAAGAAAAATACAAAGCCGCCATTGATGATGCATAATACTTGTGTTCTAATATCAAAATCTGCTTTTACTTGTTTGACAGAGAGATGAGGTAAGTGTGGAGAAAGAAGCCGTTGCTGGGATTCCTCAAGGCTATGTGAGGTGGGTGATGGATGAAGAGGGACATTTCTGGTGAGACAAGATTTTCTACAAGATAAAAAGAAACATACACACCTTTGAGTGCTGGTGAAGAAAAGAAACGTATGAGAGAAGAAAATAACTGAAAAAGAAAAACTAACCGTCGGCTAATTTATTAATCGGATTCAAAGAAGAAGAAAAGTGAAAAGGAGAGCAAGAAAAAGAAAACAAAATAAAAAGAGAGGAGAGGAGAGGGTAAACAAACTTGTACATAATTTACTGAGACATGATGGTTGATGATGAACATAACTCAGATCTTGTTGGATTTATCCTTTTGACATTTAATTTTTTTATTGGGTTGGGGGGGGACTCTTGATTCCTAATGCAATAAAACAGAGAGGATGTTCATTAGCTAGTACTCTTTCTACAAAACTGTTCAGCTGCTCCACAACAGAGTTAAAAAGAGTAGAGTTGATGTCAAGTTTCCGTTCAAGATAATACAGCAAGCGTATTATATAAACAACAACGGCAGGTCCGCGCTACGCACAGAATTCAATATATCAGTTTTCATGAAATATATAATTTTGTATAAATTTTCTTCTATGTTTAGTTGGTTGTAAGTCTGATTATGTTAAGAGAATGAGATTGAGTTTTCAATTACCAGAATTCTTTTTTTTTATGTCAGAGTATCTAATACTGTGGAAATAAAATTTTAACTTTGAGGTAATCTTAGTCACTAAAAATATATTTTGTAGTTGTTTAGGACAATGTCATTGCTACTATTAGTACTTGTGGTTGTTTTTTTTATATTTATGTTATATTTGAGGAGTTATTTTTGCTTTATGTTATGTCAGTAATTTGCTAAGGATAAACTAAAACAAATGTAAAACAAACCAAATAAACGGAGGAATAGTATGCTTTGATGATTATATATTTATACTTACATAAAATTTTAAACTGGCTATAGAATATTATACACAAACAAAACTTATACGACCATATATTATTCTGTACAAAAATATTATAAATCAGCAAAATACATATTAAACTAACTATTATTTTAAAATTATTTTATTACGCTATAGTACAGGTTAGTTAATAGAATAATTATATATACTTTCGATATTTGTATTAACAATGTTTGTAAATCTAAAATATGAATATATTAACATATCAAATTGATAGTAAAAGAAGACCTTTCTTATAAATTATTTCATCTAATCTTTAAATATTAAAATTAAGAATATATTTGTAAAATAGTGATAATAATATTTCTGAAGTTCAAAACATAACTTTTAAAAAATTAAGTAAAATAATTAATGTACACAAATTTAATTTTTTTTATACAACTAAAATAATCTAGTTTGTGGATATAAATATAATTTCTATCTAAATATTTTTTTGAGGATAATATTGCACTCTAAACTAAACCCGGTTATTATGAATTGCACTCGCATCCAAAATGTGCAATTTTCCTATATATTTGTTTAGTTTCAAAATCATAATAATCCCCGTATAATACACTACATCTATTTATTATTATTATTTTTCTTTCCCTCAAACTAAAAACTAAAACATATTATAAGCACTTTTTTTTTCTTTTTAGTCTAATCCACTATTACAATATGTAACATAAATCGAGTACTATTTTGTATCTGTAAACATACATGTTTAATATATATGCCTAAACATCCTATACAATCCATACTAACAAACATATAATCTCTGAATAAGAATAATTTTCAATGATACAAAAAAACAACTTTTGGATGTTTTAAAAATACATAAGCAGAACGAACCCGATGTCAGGCGGTGTCGGTAATGTTAGATGCGCTCGTGACTGAGCAAGGATGACGACGTCTTATGTTACTCCACTATCTGCCTGCAAATCCAGCATTTCCTCTGTTTTATCTCTTGACCATAACTAAAAGTTGTTTTAAAAAGATCTTAGAGTATTGTCAGGATATGTAGTGGCTGCGATGGATCTCTTTATATACATATAAGCGCTTATTGATGTGCATTAAAGTGTCAGTTACATACTACATGTATGTATGGAAATGCGAAAGATATATTAGGGATGAGGTAAAAGAAAAAAAGGATTAAACAAAACCACCATTCGTTATGACTTGGTTAAACGACAGATTAGTCATCACTCAACAGTGGGGTCCTGGCTGATTTTAACGCGTTTAAAAACTACTATAAAAAAAAGGCACGTCTTTACGAACAAGACCACATTCATTAGAACCTTCTGGAGACCCCAATAAGAAAATCTCAGCCGCACTCTCATGATCTTGAGAAGTAAATGATTTGTGAAATTTTATCCACCCAACCTATAAAGAAATACAGAAATGCTAGGTTTTTATTTTACCAATAAAGTATTAATAGATAAAAAAACATAGACATGTGGGTAACAGAGGTTCCGGAGAGTTCCATTCTACGTATGCTGTAGAAAGAATGAAATAAAAACCCCTTCTTTTATCATCACTGAGTTTCTACCCTATCAAACCCTAGTCTTCCCCTTGTTTGCGCTTCTTATAAACGTGCTTTAGAATCCATTAGTGTTACTTATAGTACCTTAGGAACCTGTTTGTTTTATTGAGTTTCAAGTTCCTTGTTTTGTCGGTTTTTGTAAACTTGAGAAGAAAGTAAGGTATGGCTTCGAACAATATCGAGAAAGGCAACGATAATTTGTATTCTCTTCTGGGTCTGAAGAAAGAATGTACGACCACGGAGCTCCGTACTGCTTATAAGAAGCTAGCTCTTGTGAGTTTCCTTTTGTATATTTATATTTGGCGATTTTAATCTCGTGTTTTGTAATAGATTCTGTGAATAAAGATCATGCCTTTAGATGATGATAGGTTTTGAAATGAGAGATTTTGGAAACTGTGATTATATGCACTTTTTATGAAACAAAACTTATTCCTTTTGGCACTGAACTTTTGATTTGGCATTGTTATTAGAGATGGCATCCAGATCGTTGTTCATCAACGGGGAACTTGGAGTTTATAGATGAATCAAAGAAGAAGTTTCAGGGCATCCAAGAGGCCTACGCTGGTAATTTTCCACCATCATCTTCTTAAAAAACTCTGGTCAATTCTATATTTTTTGATGCAACAAATGGGATGAGATTATTGTATAACAGAAGAGTTTTTTTATTGTGTCATCCTTTTAAATTTTTGTGAAATTAAGATTTTTTTTTCCCTTTTTTGGACACAACAGTTCTGTCTGACTCCAACAAGAGGTTCCTCTATGACGTTGGAGCTTATAATACTGATGATGATTCTGACCAAAACGTAAACTTCCCTTCTTTTTGATTTTTAATTTTTGCTTTAAAGATTTTGTTCGATTGTGTCTAAAGGGGAAACATGTCTGGTTAGCTCTGTGTTGTAAATGGATTAAGTGAAATTACTAGCTTCTTGACATGCCTTTTGTATAACATATAAACCATGTATTTGATGGATTTCGTTTTTGTGCAGGGAATGGGAGATTTCTTGAGCGAAATGGCGGTAATGATGAATCAGTCAAAGCCTAGTGTAAGATATTGTTCCATTAGTTTCCCGTACGTTTATTACTAGACGCGCCTGAGTGACATTTTGAGATGTTGGTTTTTGGCAGGAGAATCATTCAGGAGACAGTTTCGAACATTTACAAGATCTGTTTCATGAGATGCTTCAAGGAGAAGCATTCGCCTCGCCATCGCCATCGCCATCATCTTGCTATGCTTCGACTTTCACTTCCTCCTGTAGCTTTGTCTTTGACTCAAATACTCAGCAGTCACCGTTTAAGACAACAAGTTCGATGGGGATTAATGATCCTTTCGCATTCGACTCCAGACCTCACACCTTCTCTTTAGGGGTAAGGAACTTAAGAAAATGATTCTCTTAGTGCTCATCCCAAAGATGCCTTGTTGATGATGAAATGGGTTTTTCAGGTGGAACATCAGCAGGACTTCAAGAAGGGGAAGAACAATGGTGGGAGAAGAAGCAGACGAAAGAACAATGCTCAATCTGCTTCTCACCAAACGTCGTCGTCCAACAATTATGGAGTCCCCACTTCATAGCCTCTCCAGTCCCATATTTTTGCTAGCTCACCTCCACATTTGTCGACTAGTCAGTCACACATAAGAGGACTGGTTCTTGTCCAACAAAAGCGTTGCCGTTTTGTAAACTACCCACCTCTTTAGTTCTCTCTCTTACATTGTGATTGCATTGTTGTCAACTCAGCAAGAAGAGTCGTTAAGACCATTGAGATTATAGCTGTCAAATGGTCCGTCCATGGTCCAAATGGGCATGACCAGTTGGACCATTTCAGTTTTGGGCAATAATGGTTGGTTCATATTGGACAATGATCCAAACAAATGTCCAAGACCAAATGACCAATAGAAACCATGTCCAAATGGGCATGCCCATGTACACCAATAAAATTTATAATTATTTTTTAATTATTAGTTTAGATCTTATTTCTAAAATTTTGAAATTATGTTTACTTTCTAAAATTTTAAAAGTATTTTTTTCTTGTTCGAAACCGAGAAATTGCGTTTTCCCGTCAAAACCAGAAATTGCGTTTTCCCGCCAAAACCGAAAATTTTGTTTTCCCGCCAAAACCGAGAAATTACGCTTTCCCACCGAAACCGAGAAATTGTTTTTTCCCGCCAAAACCTTGAAATTGCGTTTTCCCGCCAAAACCGAAAATTGCGTTTTTCCGCCAAAACCTTGAAATTGCGTTTTCCCGCCAAAACCGAAAATTGCGTTTTTCCGCCAAAACCTTGAAATTGCGTTTTCCCGCCAAAACCGAAAATTACGTTTTTCCGCCAAAACCTTGAAATTGCGTTTTCCCGCCGAAACCGAGAAATTGCGTTTTCCCGCCGAAACCGAGAAATTGTGTTTTACCGCCGAAACCGAAAAATTGCGTTTTCTCGCCGAAACCGAGAAATTGCGTTTTCCCGCCGAAACCGAGAAATTGCGTTTTCCCGCCAAAATCGAGAAATTGCGTTTTCCCGCCGAAACCGAGAAATTGCGTTTTCCCGCCGAAACCGAAAAATTGTGTTTTTCCCGCCGAAACCGAGAAATTGCGTTTTCCCGCCGAAACCGAGAAATTGCGTTTTCCCGCCGAAACCGAGAAATTGCGTTTTCCCGCCGAAACCGAGAAATTGCGTTTTCCCGCCGAAACCGAGAAAATGTGTTTTCCCGCCGAAACCAAGAAATTGTGTTTTCCCGCTGAAACCGAGAAATTGTGTTTTCCCGCCAAAACCGAGAAATTGCGTTTTCCCGCCAAAACCGAGAAATTGTGTTTTCACGCCAAAATCGAGAAATTGCGTTTTCCCGCCAAAACCGAGAAATTGCATTTTCCCGCCAAATTAATGAAATACATTTTTCCGTCAAAATTGTGAAATTATGTTTTCCGTCAAAATCGTGAATTTTTTATTTTAAAGATAAAACTATTGTTTTGGGTTCAAATGTAAAGTTATATTTTCTTTTGTTAAACTCATAAAAACATGTTTTAGGAAGCCCATGGACACCCATTGTCCATTTGGTCTTCGCCGAATTAGACCATGTACCAATTGGTCTTTTGTCCAGTTGGACCATTTATTAATGACTTTTTCTTGGGTTCACCCCCTAGGGTGAACCTTTAGGTTCACCAACCAATAGAAAGTTGTCATTTTAGATCTAGTATCTTTTAATTAAGGAAACAAAATAACTTGCCAAATTATATTATCCTTTTAAAATAAAAAATAAAAAATAAAATAAATAAAAATAACAATAGTTCTTAAAAAAGATTATTTAAAAAAAATATTTATTTTTAAGATTTAGAGTTTAGTGTTTAAGATTTATAATTTAGAATTTATCCAAATGTTTAGTGTTTTTCCAAGGGTTTAGGGTTTACCTAAGGGTTTAGGGTTTACCCAAGGGTTTAGGGTTTACCCAAGGGTTTAAGGTTTTCCCAAGGGTTTAGGGTTTAGGATTAGAGTTTAGGGTTTAGTGTTTTGTTGACAACATGTTTAGTGTTTTTCCAAGGGTTTAGGGGTTTACCCAAGGATTTAGGGTTTACCCAAGGATTTAGGGTTTAGGATTTGAGTTTAGGGTTTAGTATTAGAGTTTAGGGTTTAGTGTTTTGTTGACAACATTTTTTTTTTTTTGAATTCGTTTTTTATATATTATTTTTATTTATTTTTAAATTTTATTTTGAAAAAATAATATAATTTGCCAAGTTATTTGGTTTCCTTAATTAAAAGATACTAGATTTAAAATGATAATTTTCTATTGGTTGGTGAACCTAAAGGTTCACCCTAGGGGGTGAACCCAAGAATAACTCTTTATTAATTGGGCACGTCCATAGTACGATATTGTCCATTTTGGGTCTAATTGGCAAGTCCGCATGGTTTTACTTCTTGGTTTCCTTCTCAAAAGACCTCGTACTATTAGAGTTGGACATCTCTTTATATATTATACTTTCCTTTGTCTAATATCCGATGTGAGACTTAACTTGTTATCTCACATTCTCCCCCTCAAGCTAAGGATCACATCCATCTCGTGTGTTTCCTTCGGCGAATCATCTTTGGCACCACCTTGTACCAGTAATCGCAGGGCTTTCTTTTAGAATGTTTCTCCCACAACACATCACAGATTCCATGATCTTCTGACTAATATCTGACAAACCTCATTTTTCTTCCATAAAGGATCCCGTTCTTACTTAAGGGTATTTTGGTCTTCTTGCGGATCTTCGTCAACAGCTCTGATACCAATTGTTGGGATTGTGAAACTCCGTGTCCAACTCTATATTGTCCTATTAGTACGATATTGTCCACTTTGGGCCTAATTGGCAAGTCCGCATAGTTTTACTTTTTGGTTTTCTTCCCAAAAGATCTCGTACTATTAGAGTTGAACATCTCTTTATATATTAGACTTTCCTTTGTCTAATATCCGATAGGGAACTTAACTTGTTATCTCACAAATACAACTCTTTAAAACTCAACTGGAGATGTTACATAACAATCAAGAAGTCGGAGGATAGTGTGAATCAGGAGTCAACTTTTAATGCTATGTTTAGCGTATACAGAAACTCAGTGCTTATTGTGCAATGTGTAAATGAGAATGGCTCATATGTTTGAACTTTTTATTCATGAAATCAGTCCCCGAGGTGGCGGCAACAAAGGACTTCTTCTGAGAGACATGCCGCCTCAGAGCTAAACCCACAATTATTATAATGTTTATTGCATGTCTGATTGTGTAATGATTTATATCAATGCAGACAAACCTTCAAACTGTCATCCGTATGAAATTGAGATCTCACTGTCTTGTTAGAAAGTCCTGTGTCTTGATGAGTTTGAGTTCTTGAGAGTAATAGTGTACACAGGAGATGATTGATTCATATGTGTGGGCTGAGACTGAGTTTTGGGTTGAAGAAGCTTCTTGAAATCGTCTTGGCACCTTGGCTCCAAAACGTGCCTTCCTATGTCATCTACTTTAATGTGGAGAGAAATACAATTAAAAAGTTTCACTGCTTTGATTCAGGAAACTGTTAAATCTTTGTTTTTGTAGTTTGATGTTAGGATTTTTTGGCATTGATGTAATAAATCAAACTATATGGAGTTATGTTGTAATATACTGATAATAAATGTTAATCTAAGTAATTTCTTTAAAAAATCCATCTTCACTTAATCACTTTAACCTAAAAGGGATAAATTACCACCTCCCTTCCGTGACTCTTCCTTCCGTCTTTCTTCTAAAACAATACGAACTCAGCCATGACATCACAACGCGCTGCAACACGATCGATGACGTCACTTCATCGAAACTCGTTGCCTATACCTGATGACCTCGCTGTGGAGATATTCTCGAGGCTGCCGTCAAAGGCGATAGCCAGATGTCGTTGCGCATGCAAGCTCTGGTCCTCCATGCTTCTACGTGAAGATTTCACAGACTTGTTCTTGACCAGATCTTCTGCTCGCCCTCAGCTTCTCTTCGCATGCCAAGATCACAATCGTAACTATATCTTCTTCTCGTCATCACCTCATCCGGAAGAAGAAGAGAACTCGTCTTCGCCAATCATCTTGCACGTTTCCCTAGTTCCTCCTACAAGTTATTTGGTTGTACGAATGGCTTGTGTTATGGAGCTAGGCCGAGGTCGAGAAAACCAGTGATATGTAACCCCAGCACGGGACAGTCCTTGACCTTGCCTAGATTGAAGTCGAGGAAGTGGTTTGGAGTAGTGGAACGCAGGGGCCAAGGTACATGTGCAAAAGTGTCATCACTTTTAAAATTTCAATCTATTTTCTTAAAAAGAAAAATTTAGTGAATGCCCCTTTCTATATACAATATACTTTGTTAATAAACTTTATATTTGATTCCATCAAAATAATTTCTAGATTTGCCACTGGTGGACAACTATCTTGGATATGACCCCGTTTCTAAAAAGTTCAAGGTATTGTCAATGGAACGCTCAAAGATCTCTGCAAAGCACCAAGTTCTGACATTAGGAACCAAGAAATTGTCGTGGAGGTTGGTCCAGTGTACCACAGCACATTATTCTTCAAATAAATGGATATCCATCAGCGGTGTTATTTACTATGCAGCTTCAGCCAACAGATCTTCCGCGAATTCCATGGTAGCTTGTTTTGATTTGAGGGTTGAGAAGTTCAGTTTTGTGAATTTCGGTAGAGCAATGCATGATTCAACAACTCTGGTTAATTACAATGGGAAACTGGGTTTGCTTATGTCTGGAGATGCTCCTGGTGAGAATATTAGTACAACGAGTAAAAGTTTTCAGCTGTGGGTTTTACAAGATGCTGAATGGCCCAAGCATGTATACATATTACCTCCTTCGTGGAAGGATGTAGTTACAAAAACCATGTGCTTTGCTGGAATAATAGTTGGTACAAACGAAATCGTCTTAGCACCTTTGCTCTAAAATGTGCCTTCCTATGTCATCTACTTTAATGTGGAGAGAAATACAATAACAAAAGTTGGAATCTAAGGCATGGAAGCGTTTCAGGGTAAGAGATTCAACACCTATCTCAACTATGTTGAGAATGTGATTCTTCTTTAAGAATTTAATACATATTTTCAAGCTTCATGAAAATTCTAAGGGCTTTGTAATTTGAGTAAAGAATCATGGCTTCTGCGTTCATCTTTATTGGATTTTTTTTTTCTGGTTAGATAAATCGAGTTTATTTAAAATAATTTTGTTTTCGAGAAAAAAATATATCACTAGAGGAGTATAAACTAAAAAAAATGAGGACAAAACTTTGACCTTTTTCTCTTATGTGTCCACCAAAGCCTTAGACAACGCAAGGGTACAAACAAACAAGAACGTCTCAAAGAATGGCTCACAATACGAGTGAAATATTTGATTCTTGCTTCAATTCAATGTTCAGAAAATTTGACAAGAATGCAATTTTCGTGATGATAAGTTTGTTTCTAAGCAAACTTCTTTTGTTCAGATGATTTATCTATCAGTTAGAGAGGGATGGACACTAGTATACAATGATGTGAACAAAATAGAGTCGCTACCTACTACTACTACTACTTCATCTGAAAAAAAATTAAGAGACAATAATAAGATGCAGACATTCAGAAGAAGTCTTCTTTAAGAGTTAAGTCAGCTGAATCGAACCGCCAAGCTAGAGGAGTGGAAGGCATCATCATCATTGAGCCATGCCGGATTGGAGAGCGCCATGGAGTTGTTGAGCTCTTCAGCCAATCACTCAACTTGGGCGATGGTATCTCTTCTGGTTCTTCACAAGTCGGATTGTTCTTAGCATCCATCTGAAACCAAAAAACACAAAATCTCTCATAAGTCATAACTAAAGCAATTCTCAAGAGAGACGCATTGAAGCGGAGTCAAGTACCGTTTCTTTATCATGCTTGAGATGCTTTACCTTGATGCTGGAAGAATCTGTGTAAAAACAAAACAACAAGCTTTAGCACAAGTTCGCAAGCAAAGACTGGTGGTTACCATCAGAACTTACCATGATGGATAGAGCTGCTAAATGGGTGGGTTTTCCATTGGTCGTCCAGGTCCATAATTAATTGGGCTTTAATTGGTCACAACTACATTTCCATATGGGTTATAAATGGTCAAAAATCAGAAACCAATGGACCTATGGGTGATAATGGGTTTGGTTACCGTGGACGTGGGCTGTCCAATAAGCTAAAATTTCTAGGGTTTTGATTTTGGGAAAAAAAAAATCATTTCAGCTTTCGCCTCCGAAAGTTCTCTCTCTCCTTTGGCGATTCGAGTGGCGATTCCGATTCATCGATCTCTTCGTTCATTCTCCGTAGTATCTCCGCCTGTGACTCCCTTTCTCCGTCCGTTCGAGCTTGTCTCTTCGTCTGTAAGTCTGCGACTCCTTCGTCTATGATTAATTGTTGTTTGAGATTTGAAATGGGTTTACTCTTTGATGATTTGAAATGGGTTTATTCTTTGATGATTTGAAATGGGTTTTCCGATCGAGTTCCTTGTTGATGAATTCCATGCGAGTGATTGCAACGAAGCATGTCTTGTATCTCTTTGTTGACTGATCAGTGGTTCCTCTGTTTCATTGTTGGGTTTTGTTGAATTTGTTTGCGTAATTAGATGGGGATAATCACAAGGTTCAGTGTGATCAGTGGTTCCTCTGTTTCCCTTTAGTTAAGACTCATTTTAGTGTAGCTTATTTATTCATCTATCTTTGTGTGTTTGCAGCTTCACTGGTAACGTTAACCTTAAAGGGAAGAAGCTAGGTCTGGTTGTGCAAAGCTAACAAGAATAACAAGATAAAAACTCCAGGTACTGTTTACGACATCTTTATTAGTTTGTTTGTGTAGTTTCTTTACCATTTGAGAAGATCGCATCTGTTTCTGTTTAGCAGTTTGTTCACTTGTTCTCTGTTACTTGAGTTGTTATTTGCTTGTTTGCTTGAGATGGGTAACTGAGATGGGTCTGCTTTCATGTTGTTTTGACATGTTTCTTTACCATTTGACATGTTTCTTTACCATTTGAGAAGATCGCATCTGTTTCTGTTTAGCAGTTTGTTCACTTGTTCTCTGTTACTTGAGTTGTTATTTGCTTGTTTGCTTGAGATGGGTAACTGAGATGGGTCTGCTTTCATGTTGTTTTGACATGTTTCTTTACCATTTGACATGTTTCTTTACCATTTGAGAAGATCGCATCTGTTTCTGTTTAGCAGTTTGTTCACTTGTTCTCTGTTACTAGCTTTTATGTTGTTTTGACATGTTTCTTTACCATTTGACATGTTTCTTTACCATTTGAGAAGATCGCCTCTGTTTCTGTTTAGTAGTTTGATTGATTCACTAAAACATAATTGTCTAACTTGTTTTCTGTTTTCTTGTTTCAGGATGGACAATGAAGATACTATGGACCTAAATGACACAGACTACATGAGTGGGGATGAGCTGATGGATCAAAACTCAGATGGAGATAGAGATGAAGATGAAGTAGTAGCAGTGGAGGATACTCTCATGAGCACAGCTGAAAACCACATCAAAAGAGGAAGAGGAGGTAAACGCAGACACTCTAAATGTTGGAAGCATTTTGATATAGTAGGAGAGAAGTATCCAGATGGTTCGAATGATGTTCAGTGTAAATTTTGCAAACACTCGTACTGCTTAAACCTGCGTAGAAGTGGAACCTCGAGTCTTTTGCGTCATATGAAAATTTGTTCTTTGAACCCTGTCCCTGGTACACCTGGAACCGGTAGGAAGATAGATCAGCTTGTGTTTCGTGAGATGATTGCAGTAGCCTTGATTGAGCATAACTTGCCATACTCATTTGTGGAGTATAGAAGAATCAGGGAAGCACTTCATTATGTGAATCCTAGTATAGAGTTCTGGGGTAGGATGACAGCTGCTAACGACTGTTTGAAGATATATGAGAAGGAGAAGCTGAAGCTGAGACAGCAGTTGAATGAAATTCCAGGAAGGATTTGCTTAACAACTGACCTGTGGAGAGCTCTGACAGTTGAAGGGTATATGTGTCTGACGGCTCACTACATAGATGGAAATTGGAGTCTGAAGTCAAGGATTATAGAGTTCTGTGCATTTCCTCCTCCTCATACCGGTGGTGCTATAGCGATGAAGATAGTGGAGTTGTTGAAAGAGTGGGGGCTAGAGAAGAGAGTCTTCACAGTCACTGTCGATAACGCTTCAGCAAACGATAACATGCAATCCATTCTCAAGAGACAGCTTCGAAGAGAGCTGGTATGTAATGGCGAGTTCTTCCACATAAGGTGTGTTGCTCATATCTTGAACTTGATAGTTCAAGATGGACTAAGTGTTATTGATGGAGCGTTGGATAAAATAAGAGAGAGCATCAAGTTTGTGAAAGTGACTGAATCTAGAGAGAGACTGTTTCAGAGTTGTGTGGAAACAGTGGCAATTAAACCTAAAGATAATGGTGTGTTACCAGGGCTGGTTATGGATGTTTCAACAAGATGGAACTCCACACATCTTATGCTAGAGAGAGCCATCATGTATAGAGAAGCCTTCCGCCACCTTGCTGAAGTGGAAGAAGCATATCAGTTCTGTCCAAGTGAGTTGGAATGGGAGAGGGCAGAGCTTCTCCACGATTTCTTGTCTCCGTTTGCTGAAATGACCAAGCTTGTTTCTGGTTCTTCATATCCGACATCTAACCTCTATTTTATGCATGTGTGGAGAATTGAGAACTGGCTGAGAGCAAACGAGTTCAGTGGAGATGAAGTAATCTGTGAGATGGTGGCTTCAATGAAGCCCAAGTTCAATAAGTATTGGGAGGAGTATTCTGACATCTTAGCCATTGCTGCCGTGCTTGATCCGAGATTGAAGTTAGCATTCTTGGAATACTGCTTCACAACGTTAGATGCAGCCACAAGTAAGATGAAAATGGATCATATTAAGAAGAAGATAAGGAAGCTGTTTGATGTTTATAAGAAGAACACAAAGAAAAACATGGCTTCAAGATCAAAGCCTGCACAAACCACTTTGCCAGGATATGATGTAAGCCTTTTTACTTACTTTGCTTGTTTCATTGCATTGCTAACTTAGTCTCTAGAAGAAAACCAGACTCTGATAGTTACTTCCTTTCGGTTTGCAGGGGTTTTACGCTTTCATCTCACAGAATGCTGGACCTGGTGGTAATGGGAAATCAACCTTGGATAAGTACCTAGAAGAACCGGTTTTAGACATGATGGCCTTTCAGAGTTTGAACGTTCTCTCCTATTGGAGAGACAATGCTAATCGTTTTAAGGATCTTGCATCAATGGCATGTGACGTCTTGAGCATACCCATTACCACAGTAGCTTCAGAATCATCCTTCAGCATCGGCAGCCGTGTATTGAACAAATACAGAAGCTGCCTCCTTCCTTCTAATGTGCGAGCACTGATCTGCGCAAGGAATTGGTTAAGGGGATTTGAGGCTTTAGATTGTAAGTTATTTTCATCTCTGTCTTTGAATTTGGTTATCTTTGAAACTGATAAACGAATTTGGTTAGGTGATGACGTGGATTTTGAACCCTTGGAGGAAGTTGGAGAAGCAGATAAGGAAACATGCCAAGTCTGAGTTCATGTGTAACAGTGTAAGTTCTTTGTCATTGAACTTGGTAGATGATCGATATGTGAATAGATTGTGTGTGTGAGAACGTATTAGTCGTAAGTTTGTCATTGAACTTGGAAAAGTAATTTAGTCTGTCTGAAGTAGAGTATGATGAATCTGTGTGGAAATAGCTCTTGGATGCATACCTTTGATGTTCTTGTTTGAACGTATATGTGTTTTATATGGTTACTTGTTTTGTAGGGTTTATGGACTTGGAGGAAAATGGAGGAGAAGATAAGGAAGTAGCTTCGACTGATCACTTATGTGTACTCAAGTCTGAAACATATTATATGAACTTATATTAGTTATATATGCACTTATTACATTTATGAAGTTATGTTATGGAGTTATGAACTCATGAATTTGTATTTATATGGAGTTATGGAGTTATGAACTCATGAATTTGTATTTATATGGAGTTATGGAGCTATTAATCTTATGAAATTGTATTTATATGTTTATAGATTGAAATTCAAAATTTTCCTTAAATGGTCTTTAATGGACTCATGGCAGCCCATATAAATATGGGTGTTTGTGGGTTTGGTCTTTAATGAACATGGTCCTTAATGGACATGGTCACTCTCTGTCCATAAACTATAAATGGACAAACGGATATGGGCTAATGGACATGGGCTCGCCCATTTTGCACCTCTAATGATGGAGTAAAATGTCAACAGAGAAGTGATTGTTTTAGTAGACTCTGCTGCTCTTTGATGCATTTTCTCTTCTTTTCTCAACAGAGAAGTGATTGTTCTTTTGCTTTATCCACGGACCACGATTAAAAAAGGCTACTAACCGTTGCAGAATGTTTTAACTATGGGCCATTCAAGACATGGCCCAGGCCCATGACATAATAAGTAAAATCTAAGCGATCCTATAAACTGGTTAGATTTTTCTGATGGATGAGAAGTCAAAGGTGTCACATGACTCACATCCTATAAACTGGTTGATGTTTCTTTTGGATGAGCAGTCAAAACGTGTCACACCCTATAAACTCATTGTCTAAGCTGTTCTTCTTCTTATCGGCTAGATTTATCAACTTTGTTTAATAATATCATCATCCTTGATTCAGTCTCTTTTTTTGGAAGTTTTAATTTAAGGTCAAATCCATATTATTAGAGTCTAACCAAATATATTCAACGCTTCTCTTTCCTATCTTTATATAAATAAAACACACTATTATCCCCCAATAAAGAAAAACACTAGAGAGATTGTTAACAAACCCCCTTTAAAGAAGAAACAAAAACAAAAACCCTTTTGAAACTTTGATTGTAGTTATGGGATTCTTGCACATGCTTTGGGATGAAACTGTGGCCGGTCCTGCCCCAGAGAATGGTCTCAGGAAGTTGAGAATTTACATTTCCGGCGAAAATGTCACAAGAAATGGTCACCTCCAGAATTTGATGGTGGATCCAGGTCGTGTCCCGGATTCTCCTATCGGATCAAGCATCCCCGGTTCTCCTTTGACTCGTAAGTTATCTTCTATGGTTGCATTATGAGCAATCAAATGACATTGAGGTGATATTTGTGCACATGGTCACACGCAAGCTTGAAACATATTGATGTGTACATTTATGATTGTCATAATCAATCATATGATGCAGCTGGAACACCAAGTGAGACACATGCCACGAGTCTCAATGCTTGCGATTGGTTTGAGATCCATATCTTTAATTTCATTTTCTGTTGTTTCTCCTTCTCTTACTATTAGCTAGTTTCTTATAATCTTATATATTCCTTTATAACGTTCGTAACATTGCAGGGTTGTGCTAAATGCACTGGACCGTTGAAAGGGATTAAGGGAAAACATGTACGTGAAGAAATATCCGATCCAACGACTTTGTTTGTATATATACGAAGTGTACATAATGGATAATGTGTTCATGTAAGTAGTAGTCAAATATTCGGTTTTAGAATGTATATTCGTGTTTCGCAAGAAAAAATCAACTATAAAAAGATGAAAAATTCAACTAAACATGTAATATTGTCTTTACTTAATAGTAGTACATTTTACGTCTTTGAAGTAAGTGTCCGTATATTTACTGTTGTTAATAACTTGAGAATCACTTGGAATGTCAACCCACATGGAGGTTTCTCATAAATTAATCATGTGCACGAACCTATAATTTTTTTGTCAACTCACTAACCTATAATTAAACTCTTCATATTTGTTTATATATTTCTTAGTGTGGTTTCTGATCCATTTCGTAGGTCTTTTGAGGAAAATACCATCTTCCCACCCTCACCGTAAAAATCCTTGAAACTTGTATTAACGTCTTTGTGAAGAATACAACAATGATTTTTTTCGAGAAACGAAATTTATTGGTCGTAAAAACAATCCTAAAATGTAGGAAATGACTAGTAGTTATACGTTTTTTGTAGAAAGGTTTGCAATTCAGTATTCAACAAATAATGATATGAGGTGTAGCCGTGTAGGACCCGTAGATTACACACATATTGTATTATAGAAATGTTTATTTATATCATTTGGACTCCATGATTCGTAATTGATCCAGGTAAATAGTAAACATATACCAAAGCACAGAAAACTGGAATTTATGAAGAATTCGGTAGGAGTCAAAGCAGGAAGTCTTATATTATTTGGTTAGGAGTTGAGACCAATTCGTCATTTTAAATTAAAGTTAGAAGAATTGATAATTAGATATTTTCCAGCCTTTTTTTCATGGGGTCCATCATTTTGTTTAAAATGTCTCCAAAAGCTGGAATTAAAATGGTTGGTGTTAAAATATTAGTAGTTTTGAGCAGAGTGGAATAAGTACTTTAGTATATAATTTTTGTCAACATCTTTGTATTTGCTTAAAAGTATTATATGAGAATACAGATTTTTTAAAAACTATTTGAAAACCCAATCATTGTGCTGTTTTTTTTCACTGAGTGTATTATTACCAAATAGATGAAATACAAATACATAAAATACAAAACCAACGGATGAAGTTACTATTTGTGGTTAGCTAGGCCGGCGGACAACAAACTATCCCCAAAAACGAAATCCTACAAAGGGGAAGCATTAGCCCAAAAGAGTACATATCGGCGCTTACAACAACAACTTTAAACTACGCAACTAACTTCCAAACAACCAATGATAATCAACACTCACAGACATATCTGACTTCTAGAAAATCCATGAAACTGCTTAACGGGAATGTCCTCGACCATAACACCGAAAAGCCACTTCCTCCTAGCACAACGAGGATACACCTCCAAAACTAAGTAACAAGAACTTCATAAACCGGCAAGTGAGAATCACTTTGATTCCACTAATCACTTCCGGAAGCGGCTGAGTCAAACAAACCGTTGAACACCTAGGTATGAAGCCACATAAGACAAGATCTCCACAAGATCTGAACCGAACAAACTAAGAGCGAATTCCACCTAATCCGACAAACGACCGCTTGCCATGAATGGCAAAAGAATGGATGCGGAATCCATAGCAAACCCCAACCGAAAAGACAACATCTGCAAGAGGAAACCACACAGTAGCCAAGGAGAAACACAAAATCAACAGAACTAATCAGATCTAGAATGAGTTTCAAGGATAAAAGTTTTTGTGGCTAGGCTACACTGTAAATCAACAGATCTGAAACTTTTATGAGAGAATCCACACCAGATCTGAAAGTATAAGTCGACTTGGTTGATGCATATCTCTTTCAAAAACGGAAGCACAGTCACACACCGAATATCAGAGAAGCAAGTATGAAATAAAACAAGAGGTTAGGACCAACGCCAGTGCTGAAAAAGCCATCACACGCTGGTCCTCCATGAAAACGCAGAAAGCTTAAAAAAACAAGAAGGAGAAGATGAACACTGCGAAGAGAGAGAGAGAAAATTCCTAGTTCAAATCATTGTGTTGTTACTGTCAACATTAAATTTGGTTGGATATAAAAGGTAAAGTACCAATATTCGCTAACCATTTAGTTAAATCCATGAAACTGATTAACGGAAATGTCCTCGGCCATACCACCGAAAAGCCACTTCCTCCTAGCATAACGAGGATACACCTCCAGAAGTAAGTAACAAGAACTACATAAACCGGCAAGTGAGAATCACTTTGATTCCACTAATCACTCCCGAAGCGGCTGAGTCAAACAAACCGTTGAACGCCTAGGTATGAAGCCAAATAAGACAAGATCTCCACAAGATCTGAACCGAACAACTAAGAGCGAAGTCCACCTAATCCGACAAACGACCACATGCCATGAATGGCAAAAGAATGGATGCGGAATCCATAGCAAACCCCAACCGAAAATACAACATCTGCAAGAGGAAACCACACAGTAGCCAAGGAGAAACACAAAATCAACAGAACTAATAAGATCTAAAATGAGATTCAAGGATAAAAGTTTTTGTAGCTAGGTTACACCGTGAATCAACAGATTAGAGACTTTTATGAGAAAATCCACACCAGATCTGAAAGTATAAGTCAACTAGGTTGATGCATATTTCTTTCAAAAACGGAAGCACAGTCACACACCGAGTATCAGAGAAGCAAGTATGAAATAAAACAAGAGGTTAGGATCGACGTAGTGCTGAAAAACAATGAAAACGCAAAAAGCTTAAAGAGACAATAGGAGAAAATGAACGGTGCGAAGAGAGAGAAAGTTCCTAGTTCAAATCATTGTGTTGTTACTGTCAAGATTAAATTTGGTTGGATCTAAAAGGTAAAGTACCAATATTCCACTCACTTACCCCTTTATTTGTAAGAAATTTATATGCTTCATATAGTGTAGAAAATAAATCACTCTTATTTATGAAGAAACTTTAATCTTTTTCCTCTTTGAAAGCCTTAAAACGAAGGGTAAATTGGTAAAATGGAGAGTCCTATATCCGGGATTTCGCATTATACTGCCGACTTTCTTTTAATTTTAATTTTTAATTTAAAATTTGAAAATTTACGCTCTTTTTTTTTTTATTTGTTTGTTCTCACGGTATAGGCTACTTGAGTGTGTTCGGTCTCGTCAACAAAAATGGTGATTTGCTGTCTGAACAACGCCTTCTCTCTCTTCTGAATCTACTTTCTCGCTCCAAAAGTAGTTTTTAAACAAAAGAGAGACAAATGGGAGAGATATCAAATCCACTCAGAAGCAACTAAAGAACAAAAAGGGTTGTTCAGACAGTAACACCATTTGTTAAAAGAGTTTGGAGGGGAGAAGAGTGAAGAAGAGCAGATAAAACAAAGCAATCGCCGCCATTGTTAGGGCTTTTTTTAAGAAGCCAATAATAGACAGCAGAGAAAGAGACATTGTTGATAGCGAATTTGAATCGGAAAGAGACCCCCCAAGATCTCTCTTTTTTTTGTTTCCTTCCTTGTACTACCCTCAGGTAAGGCTGATCCGAGTACGACTTCACTTAAAAGTTCCTGTTTTGGATGTGAAGATCTCATCTTTTTTTTTTTCTTCATGATCGGAACCAGATCTATGTCGTGTTTTGTCAACTTTGTGGGGGTTTCTATTATTGTAATGTGGACTCTTAAAGTTGAACATTGCTTCCTATGCATTCCACTCTTCTTGTATTGAATGGATCCGTTTCTCTCTGCACGCTTCAGTTTCCACTATAGCATTTAAGCTTCTGATTCTGTCTTTACTTTTCCTTTTCCTTTGTTGGGTATGTTAAAGGGGAGGACTTTGGTGATTTTTTTATTGGCGAAAGAGGGAGAAGATGAGACCATCAATACCTCTTGACTATGCTCTCTTCCAACTCTCCCCAAAGCGGTCAAGGTAATTACTGGAGATGGTTCCTTCTTTTGTCTTGTAATGTTGTTAGTCTTTACTGTTTTTAACATGCTTGCTATGTTATTTCTTTCCTAACAGATGTGAATTGTTTGTCTCTACTGCGGGGTATACTGAGAAGATTGCTTCTGGACTGGTCAAACCGTTTGTTGCTCATTTGAAAGTCGCTGAAGAGCAGGTGGCCAGGGAAGCTCTGTCTATAAGGCTACAAGTTGAGAGCAGCAAAAATGCTGGAACTTGGTTTACTAAAGCGACGCTCGAGAGGTTTAGATTCCTTTTTCTTTTTGAACGAGAGATGTGTACTAGTTTTAGTGGAGTAGAGATCATTGCTAATTTACCCTTGTGCCTGCGCCGGTTAATAGGTTTGTACGCTTTGTTAGTACCCCAGAGGTTCTGGAATTGGTTAGCGCTTTGGATGAGGAAATGTCTCAGTTAGAGGCTGCCCGTAAAATATACGGCGAGGTACTTCACCGCTTTTAATTTCAAGTTAGCTAATGAATGTGTTAACTTTAGTGCTCGTATTGATTTTGATCATATCTTGCTTTAGGGGACTGGTGACCAGCGATCTGGTGCAAAAGGTATTCATTTTATATTCTGTCCATGGCAGATTCTGCATTGGCTCTAAGAACTTGGTTACAGTGACGGTTAGTGATAAAAGTGTGTGAAGTGAACTGTGAGATGCTGTTAAGTCATTCACGGACGCTAGAATGGTATCTTATATAGACCATCACTGCCCCCCTTTTTTAATAGACTGTTATACTGGCTGAGTTTACAGTATGCACGCCTCTAAAATCAATGCGTTGCAGCTAGCAATCTTACTGCCAAATATGAGAAAAGCACCTTATGAGTGGCACCAGAGTGACATTTAGGATTTGAATGCTTTATGTCGTTTTCTATATTTAGAATCTGAAGGCATTATGTCGTTTTCTGTTTGCCCATACATGTCCATCATATATATTTAACTTCATGTTAAGTCGTTTCTTTCTTGCTTTGGCATAATCTGGCTAAAACTTTCTTGGTTCAGATGGCACAGAAACTACACCAGCGGCTGATGTGACAAAGTAAAATCCCAACCTTTCATGCTTATTTACTTTTCATAGAACTATGAATATTTAGCCAAATCACCTATTAATTGTTGTTCCGTTACCTGTCCAAAAGTTGTTTTATTTTCCGTTACCTGTCCAAAAGTTGTTTTATTTTGAATGTCTTAAAATGAATCTTTCTCCTTTTCTGCGTTACCAGGAAGGAGCTACTGAGAGCTATTGATTTACGGCTTGCAGCAGTTAGACAGGACTTGGAAACTGCTTGTAATCGTGCTTCTGCTGCTGGTTTTAACCCAATCACTGTCCCCGAACTTACTCAATTTGCTGATCGATTTGGAGCCAGTCGCTTGAAGTAAGTATTAAGATATCCTCTATATTATTTTCCACGTCTTTGGACCTTTGTGATAACACATAGTTCGTCTATAATCACCATAACCACATGTTTACATAGTCGCCTATATGATTTATGTTTAAATTTTTTCCTTAAACAGAAACCCATCATGCTCTAATTTAGGTAGGTTTGGTCTGATGTAGACATGAGAACTACTGGTAGGTGGATGATCATGATTATAAAGGACTAAGATGCCTAACTGTACTAAAAAATTCAATCTCATTTTTTCTTTGTGGGGTTGCCAATATTTAACCTGATGGATTATCTCACTTTTTTAGAATTATGCATTTCTAATTCATAGACTTCCAAAATATATTTTGGCTTTCAACTCAGTTAACTATCTGTTATGTGCACTCTGATCATGTTTGGTCTGCTATACTTAATCGCAGTGACGCATGCACCAAGTTTATAGCAGTTTGCCAGAGAAGGCCAGAGCTTATGAGCTCTTGGAGGTTGTTCAATCAGGAACAAGAAGCTATACGTTCGTCATGGGAATCTGATATGTCAATTGATGATCCCACTGAAGATCCATCCAAAAACCTGGGAAGTGGTATGGAAGAGAAAAGTGTAACAGCGACCAGATACTCCCAGCAAGAAGCAAAGCTTATGCCACAGAGTAGTCATGGTGAAAAGGATGAAGAAGAGGAAAAAACTCCTGTGCAAAACGAGCCATTAGCAAGCCAGACTAGGCAACTAACGAGACGGCTCAGTGTGCAGGAGAGGATCAACCTATTTGAAAACAAGCAGAAAGAAAACTCTGGAGGGAAAACAGCTGTGGTGGTGAAACCCACTGATCTGAAAAGGCTCTCTTCTGATTTATCATCTTCCGCAGGGGTGGAAAAAGCTGTGGTACGGAGATGGAGTGGTGCTAGTGACATGAGCATTGATTTGGGAAATGATAGGAAGGATGTGGCTGGTGATAGTCCCTCGTCGTCATCAGTGTCCAAAGATGGAAGTGGTGGTATATCTTCAAAACAATCTGTTGGATGCAATAAAAGAGAGCATAACGGGTTGAGTCATACTGAGAATCCTCATAAGAATGAAGATGAATGTAGTTCCAACAGTACTGGTGACATGGGAACGGATAAAGTAGAGTCCCATAAATCAAGCTCTCCTTTCTTACGGAAAGACAAGGAGGTAGACTTGAAGGTGCCTTTGGATTACTCAGGGAATGCAAATATAGATGATGAGTCCAATAACAAAATTGGAGATTTTGAATCAGATAAGCAGGATCAAATACAGTTTAGAGATCCTCGGAGTCATTCATTGTCTACATTACATCAGTTAAGTGGTACTGAATCTAGTCTCACTAGTGTTCGGAGCAATGGAGGAACTGCGGAGTCTCCTAGGAGAGAATCTTCAGCTACTAGGCAATCACCACCAGCTGAGGATCGCCAGGGAAAGACACAACTCTATGGAGGTTAGTAAAGTTATTCTTCCATCTCTTTTTATGCATCCTAACCATCATGCACTACTTACTATATATGGTTATATTCTTTGGTTTGTTTTTCTAATGCTTGAAAATTATCATGACCGTAGAAGTATTATATTTTCTTAATTATTTATTATTATTAAACAGCTGTCTGAGAAAAGGATAAGGACTAACTCTCAATGTGACAATGTACCTATATTCTTTTCTATACTTGTAGATTCTCTTACTATCCTGACTTATACAAAAAGGGAAATTCACCAATCTTAAGATTATTTTCTTGCACCATTGTCTTTTAGGTACTGAACAGATGAGAAGACCACATGGTAGAAGGGCTGAAACTGGTTCTGCCGATGTAAATAAAAAGCCACCTTCAGCCATTAATATTAGTGTGTCAGACATCTCAGAGAGTGATACTTTGAACCAAATGTCCCCGGCAGAGCAAGTTCAAAGGGCCAGAGCCTCTAAGGGAAGTCAAGAGCTGAATGATGAATTGAAAGTGAAAGCAAACGAGCTTGAAAAGCTATTTGCTGAACACATGCTCCGTGTCCCCGGGGATCAATCCAGTTCTGTCCGTAGAGGCAAGCCTGTAAAGCCGAGTGAACAAGCTGTGACGTCACAGCTCAGAAGACCTGTAGCAGAGGATCTAATCACAAGTTCAAATGATGAAGACAAGTTCAAAACTCCACCAACTGTGAAGGCGGTTGCTAACAGTGACTATGGAGACACCACAAGGCAAAAACTTCCAGAAATCAGCTTTTCAGATAGCTCTAGAGGAAAGTTCTATGAGGAGTATATGCAGAAGAGAGACGCCAAGCTGAAGGAAGACTGGAGTTCAAGAAGGACCGAGAAGGAAGCCAAGTTGAAGGTGATGCAAGATGTACTTGATCGCAGTAACGCTGAGATGAAAACCAAGTTTTCTCAGTCTACTGCAAGACGTGACTCAGATGCTAGACGTGCAGAGAAGCTTGTGTACTTCAACTCTAGGCTTAGTGCTAGACAGGATCAGGTATAACGTCATATTCTTCTTTTTGAGAGTTTACCTGTGGTTTGCTAAAACTACTTCATGTTATGTCTTGACAGCATCCAATTAGCTCATTCCAGAGTGAAGAAGAGGAAGATGTTTCCAGGAGCACACAGAATACGAAGCTACAACAAAACAAAAACACTTCTCGAACCATTACTACATCAGCTTCACGCTCTGCAGCCAAAGTGTCTACACCCAGTTCCGCTAGGCGGAGAGGACAAGACAAGCTTCTTGCACAGTCAGTCCCTAACTTCGCCGAGTTCAAGAAGGAAGGCATGAAGCAACCATCCTCAGGAGTTGGGAGAAATGGTGTCCGCTCACAGGCGAGAAGCTCCGTGAGACCGAAGGCTGTAATAACTGAAGAAGAGAAGCTGAGAAGGCCGACAAACTTCAGAAAAGTTGCTGCTGAAGCTGCTGCTCCAGAGGATGATGCTGTTTCTGTACCTCTGAATCTTGAGCAAGAGCAAAGCGGGAGAAAGGCTTCAGAAGGATCCGATGCATCAGACGAAATGGAGAAAGAGGAGGTGGAAGATGTGCTTGGTGATGACACAGAAGCTGAAGCTTTTACTGACGCAGAAAACGAGAAGTCAAGACTTAGTCAAGACTTTGAAGATGGTGAATCTATAGCTTCTCAGCTTGACCCTGGTTCAAACGCTGAGTTACCTATAGCTTCTAGGCATCACCAAACCATCGGTTCGTTTCTGGATGCACGAGTGAAGCAGCAGCAGTATCAAAACGAGGCATCTGAGCTTGATGCTTCAGTGGACTCTCCAGTGGACAGTCCTACTTTCTGGAGCCTTAGCCACACAGAGAATGATACAACTCAAATGAGAAAGAAATGGGGAGCTGCTGAGAATAAACAAGATGTGACGAAAGGGTTGAAAAGGCTTTTGAACTTTGGAAGGAAGAACCGTGCGGCTGAGAATTTGGCTGACTGGATATCCGCTACGACCTCTGAAGGGGATGATGATACCGAAGATGGAAAAGATCTCGCGTATAGATCATCAGAAGACTTGAGAAAGTCGAGATTCTTACAAACTCAGCCCTCTGATGATAGCTTCAACGAGAGTGAGCTATTCAATGAACAAGGTAACAACCTCAGCTGTAGAAGAATACATCAATCTAGAGTTATCAAAGGCTTAGCTCATTTTTCTTCATCTTGATATGATTCATGTTGATCTAACATTTATGTAAATATCGTCAGCACGAACCACTAGCGCACCATTGAGCTTTAAACTGAAGGAGGATCAGATGTCTGGAGCTTCTGTAAAAGGTAATCAATCTTTGTGTTCTATTCTAGAAAATTTTATAACCATTCTTTCTCTCCATGGAATCTAAAAGATTGAAAGTATATTATAAAGCACCATAGAATCTAAACATATAGCTAAGCTGGCTAGATTGTTAGCTATACGTTTTTTAACTCCCTTAAAACATCATGTTTACTGCAGCACCAAGGTCATTCTTTTCACTCTCCAATTTTCGAAGCAAGGGGAAATGATTTCGAAACACAAAGGTTCATAGGATCCAAGCGAATGAAAAGATAAAAAGGATTCTATGTGCTTTTTTGTTTTCGGGCGAATGTATCATTGAGAATAGTTTCTCCTTTATTCAATATATCATCCTATGTATGTGATAGTGGTTTTGAGCCTACATTTGTAAATTGTATCAAACCTGAAAACATGTCTTTATCGGTTTGGTATCAATGTGATTTTGGTAGTACAAACAAAATAAAAGGATGGTAATGGTATACAAAATCAATAAATAAAGTTGGTAATACGATAGTTTCCAAAAAACAAAACATGTCTTTTACTTGTGAATAATCTTTGTTTGTGATCAACACGTAAAAGTGAGGCAATGAAGGTATATTCTCACCTTCTCCCACCTTCCTCCATCTTCCTCGGAAAGTGACGTGAGATCAAAGTTGAAGTCCAATCAGAAATCCCCAAAAAGCCCCTCTCCTAACCTCACCCCCCTTACTTCATCAAGGGTAGATTAGTCATTCACTTGAAAAAGTAAAGAATGAATGGGATAAGAAGTCCTCATGACCCTAACATGCTCACATGACTTCAAAGCCAAGTGAAAGATGATGATGTTTACTTACCTTCCATGCAAAGTTGGAAAAAGAAAAAAAGATACAGAAACCTTTTTTTCTTTATTCTCTCTGTCTGTAACATTCAATTTATCAACACTGTTTCAAAGAAATGGCTTCTCTTACGCCTAGAGTGTTGATCAAGCTTCTCCAGACAATGAACACAAACATCAAAGTCCGAGGAGAATACCGGTCTGTTCTTCTGCAGGTGATCAGCATTGTCCCTGCTTTAGCCGGCTCGGAGCTTTGGCCCAACCAAGGCTTCTTCATCAAAGTCTCGGATTCTTCTCACTCCACATACGTCTCGTTGAGAAACGAAGACAACGAACTCATCTTGAACAACAAACTGGGACTGGGACAGTTCTTCTACGTCGATAAGCTCGAACCTGGGACGCCTGTTCCTGTGATGGTGGGAGTTAGACCCATCTCTGGACGCCATCCTTTTGTAGGAAACCCCAAAGATTTGATGCAGATGTTGGTTCCCACCGAGACAACAACAACACCACCTATGCAAGAAGATAATCACAAACAGAAGAAGGATGGTGCGAGATCAAACGCGGTGGAGAGTCTAAGAAGGCGTCAAGATTTTGTAATCAAGGAGGAGAAAACAGGCGTGGCGTCAAGATATATGCAAGGCGTTTCAAACGCAAGGGTGAGTGGATCAGACTCGAGTAGTGGTGGTAGCAACAATGAGAGCGAGGCTGGATCAGTGAAGGCGAGTAAGAGAGTTGGTGGTTTGGCTAAGGGCAAGCAAAGGGAGCATAAAGATCAGGTGTGTGTTCTTATAATATGAGTCGCACAGGTCTTGATGATTAACATATATGTGATTCGTAGGTACGTCAAGCTTGTCCTCCACAGTCTCAGTCTCGGCCTGCGACAGCTCCAACGAAGGCAGAACAAAAGATAAATCATATAAACAGGAAGAGTAATTCTTCTGAGGATGCATCATGGAGATCTCTGCCTGCTAATCTAACAAAAATGGGTAAAGTACGCTCTAAATGATCTCTGTATCTCTCCTCTTTTATTCTTTATGACCAAACCACTATGCTCATCACCTGTAATCTCTTTTAATCCCTAAAGGGAATGCTGAGGAGGAGAAATATTGCTGTTCTGCTTGCTGCAGAAGCACAAAGAGATGCATTGGCTGCTTCACATCTTCTCAAGTGTATCAAGTAAGTACCATTCTTGAATAGAATCTAAGGCAAGTAGTCTTGTGAAAGTTCCTAATAAAAGAAACAATGATTTTTTTTTTTTTTGCAGTATGTTTGCTGATCTCAGCTCAAGTGCTTCACCAAAGAATCCACATACCTCTCTCAGAAGCTTCTTCAACCTCCAGAGTCTACTTGACCAAGCACAGCTCACAGCTGCACCATCGAAAGAGAAACCACTCCAGCTTTTGAATATTCATCCAGTATGTACTGAACCTGAGAAGCTGAGCAAAAGAGCGAGTCTAGCATCAAGCAGAGCCACAACAAAGTCTTCAAAAACTCTAACAGAAGCCGAGAAGCTAGAGTGGGTCACAGGGAACGGTACAAAAGAGATAAAAGCAATGAGAGACACTATGACACAAGAAACAAGAAGCTGGTTTATGAGATTCTTGGAAGAGGCAATAGATACTGGGTTTCATGCTAGTGTCCAAGTTAAGAAAGGTAAAACCAAAGGATCACGAGCAGAGGAACCAGATAATCACATTGCCGAGACTTTATCTCAACTTAAGCAAGCAAACGAGTGGCTGGACAAAGTTAAAAGTGATCACCACTCTAGTGATGATGATTCTTTGTTAGAGAACATAGAACGGTTGAAGAAGAAAATATACTCTTGCTTGCTACTTTATGTTGATTCAGCTGCATCAGCTATCGCAGTATCAACAAGCTCGTGAACAATGAAATAACTTTACACATTGAACTAGAACCTAAGCTGTAAACATTGTGTGCACTAATTCATTGTATATAAAAGACACTGTGATAATAGATACTTGATAGTTATATTGCCAAGACACTGTGATATAACCGAAAATAGAAACATAACAAGTTCAGACACTCCAAAACAGCTTCAAGATGCACACAAGAGTTTTCTAGCTTTGTGGGGGTTAATACTGCCTAAAAGTCAAATTCAGACGACCTGGTCGGAGGTTTGTTTCCTGGACAAGAACCTTAGGAGCAGTATCTTTGAGAATTGATCTGACGCCATGAAAGATATTTCTGGACTTGCCACCAAAGAGTAGAACATCTCCAGATTCCAAGACTTCCATCTCTGCCTTGTCATAATCCCTCTGATCACCATACACGAACTCGGCTGAATCTCCAATTGAAAATGATACAACAGGTAAGCCCTTCTGAATGGAATTTGCACTCTCATCTTTGTCCTGAAACATCAAAGAGCCAATACTAATAAACTAGAAGCTTTTATGGAATGAATAAGTTATTTGAAACACTAACCTTATGTAGACCAAGTCTCCCAGTGGATGTGTAGAAGTTAGCAATACAGATGTCTGGTGACATACATGGTATCTCATCTTCTCCTTTCGTCTTCTTTGAGCTTGTAGCGACAAGGGACTGTGAATCTTGGATTGCTTTCTGAACAAACTGATTGAACTCAAAAGGAATTTTAGGTGGGACAGAACCGTCATGTGGTCGAGTATCTCCATATCGAGATGTTTGAGGGTCCCAGTTTCTCCCCAGGCACATCATCTTCAAATGCAATAATGCTCCATCTCCATAACCTGGTTGATAGAAGCCTCCTTCACCCAAACCGAGCTCCCGGCATTTGTTCACAATCATCACCTACAAGCAATTTGTAAAGCAAAAGAAACACAGATAATGCATTATGTCAAAAGGTAGAGAGAGAGAGAGAGAGGGTAGTTACCTGATCGTTGATTGACAAGTAGTTCTTGAGAAGGACCATCCCAGGTCTAATAACAATCCCAGGGTACCCCTTGGTTGCTCTCCTCTTTTCTCTGTTAAGTTCCAAGATGGAGGATTTTAGACAAAACACCTTCTTCTCGAGGCAGATATCAAAAACTCTAGTGTTGCTTTCATTCCAAGCGTTCCCTACATCACCAGACTTATGAGCACTATCACGATCCTCAACCTTCTTATCACTTGTAGAAGACATAGACACCTGGCCACAGAGCGAAACATCTTCCATCCTATTCGCTAGACCAAAAGACATTCTACCCTCACATTCTCTAGAGACAGGTGAAGCAGATGGTTGCAAAAGATCACTGTTATCTCCAGAACACTTGAAAGCTGCACCTTCATCAGGTTGCTTGGTAGAACCTAAGCCATCCTCTTGGGACTTTACTTCTTCTTGAGCTGCCTTTCCCACATTGGAAACTTGGGACGACTTCTCAACGTACACTTGCACAGTTCTACATCTTCCTCGCCCTCGAGACCCCCTACTGCTCCTATTACCAGAAGATTCATCCAAAGACCTATCAACCGTAACCTGTAAATTACAAAAGGAAGATAAAAAAAAAAAAAAAAAAGTGATGATCCATAACACTAGCAAGCAAAGGCTAATAATATCAATTAAAAAAAGATTACAACTTGGAAAAAGAATAAACGAGACGACAATCAAGTTTACTTACCGGACTTTCGCTTTTTGGACGGTTTACTATTTGCCAAGTCTCCTTGGAGTTAGAGCGGCCCCTAGGACCCCGACGGCCACCGGAACTCCAACCTTCTCCGTTATTCATCGTTTCAGTCTCGAAGATGGTAACTTTGACTGAATCGTTCCAAATACCAACTCGATCGTGCCCGTTTTATACACAAAAAGGTTGCAACTTTGCCAACGAGGCTCTTCGGTTTCTGAGCCTTTTTGGTGTTTTAGCGTTGCTGACTCAGCACGCCACGTCATCGTAAAATACGCTGATACATTGTCGTTTTAGTGACAGAGAGGGAAAACACTCTGGATGACTTAGAGGGTTCGCTTTATATGTTCGTTGTTCGAATATTATTACCCGACATTGTTGTTCTTCAGTTCCACTTTTACTAAAGACTTGAAAAACAAATAGCGTTGACCTTCGTTTGGTTCCCAACGTATGTTTCTGCATCTGAGTTTCGTTTTCTGAATCCTTCAGACATGTGAGAGTACTTCCTAGTTCCTACTATCAGAGCTCTTTAGATCTTATCTACTACTTGCAAGCTTTTAATCATTTCATTTAAAATATATTAATACATGTTTGGTAATAGAATATTTGACTCTCAAAGTTCTTTTCTTTGATATGATATTTATCTTAGATAGATATGGATCAAGATTGTTAACGTGAATGAGTTTCAAGAGCTGGCGAAACAGGCTCTCCCTAAAATATACTATGATTTCTACAGCGGAGGAGCAGAGGATCAACACACTCTCAAGGAAAACGTGGAAGCCTTCACTAGAATCATGTAATAACAGTTATCCTTTTTTTTTTTTTTGGTTTAGTGGGTGTGACACTATAACACCACCTAGTGGCTCCCTGTGTGCTGTTGATGTTCAGGTTTAGGCCTAGAGTTCTTGTTGATGTGAGCAAAATAGATACGTCTACCAGAATCTTGGGTTACCCTATCTCATCTCCAATCATGATTGCTCCAGCAGCAATGCATATGTTGGCTCATCCAGAAGGAGAAACCGCGGCTGCAAAAGCTGCAGCTGCTTGTAATACCATCATGGTACTAAGTTGTTTATTGGACTACATGTTTTGCATTCTGTTTGAGTTAAAAGGTAATGATTAAATAAAATTTATTATTTGTGAATATTCAGATAGTATCATTCATGGCTTCATGCACCATTGAGGAGGTTGCTTCCAGTTGTAACACTGTTAAATTTCTTCAAATATATGTAAGTACACAATCTGGATTCTTTAGCTGCTTCCTTGGTCTTGGTTCTTAGTTGGCTCTGATAACTTTTGTAGGTGTACAAGCAACGGGAAGTAACAGCACAGATGGTGAAAAGAGCTGAGAAAGCTGGATTCAAGGCCATAGTTTTGACTGTTGATGTTCCTAAACTTGGTAGAAGAGAAGCAGATATAAAGAACAAGTTGACACTCTCCACTACTCTTAAAGCTTTTTTGGGAGCTTTGCTTATTTGTTAAATGTTTTTTTCACTTTTCTTGCTTTTTTGTTAGATTGATATCACCAAAGCTGAAGAACTTTGAAGGTTTATTTTCAACTGAACTCCGACCTGTGAGTAGAGCTTTGAATAAAAGGTTCATGTAGAATATAACCTTACCTGTTGTTGAGATGTGATAACACTTTTTTCTCAGAGTGAAGGCTCAGGGATGGAAGCCGTGGCCTCTCGTGGACTTGATGCTTCCTTTAGTTGGAAGGTAAATGACTCTGTTCTGGTTCTTGAATACTAAACACAAAAGTAATGAGTAATTATGACAATGTGGGCATTTATCTTAGGACATTGAATGGTTAAGATCTATTACAAAATTACAAATACTGGTCAAAGGGATACTCACACGTGAAGACGGTAAGGTTCATTGTCTCATACTCCGTTATATAGCATGTGCCATGTCAAAGACCTTTTTGGATGATATATGCAGCTCTAAAGGCTGTGGAAGCTGGTGTAGATGGGATAGTTGTATCCAACCATGGGGCTCGCCAGCTTGACTATTCCCCAGCTACCATAACTGTTTTGGAAGAGGTATAACCCATCAAAGCTTGCTTTTGAACAATCTTAACGAACAAACTAGTCTTCTTCTGAAACTGCAGGTTGTTCATGTTGTTGGAAGGAGGATTCCGGTTTTGCTTGAGGGAGGAATAAGACGTGGAACAGATGTTTTCAAAGCGTTGGCACTAGGAGCAAAAGCTGTTCTTGTAAGTTTTTGACAGTATACTTTTTTTAAGGTTGCACTGTGAATCTGTGATGATGTAGGTGACGCTATTTTGGTTTGGATTATGCAGATAGGGAGGCCTGTAGTGTATGGGCTTGTAGCTAAGGGTGAGGATGGAGTTAAAAAAGTGATTGACATGTTAAAGAATGAGTTTGAGTTAACTATGGCCCTTTCTGGTTGTCCCACCATTCATGACATCACCAGAAACCATGTTAGGACTGAGGATGAGAGACTTCACTCTATGCTCTGATCCTCAAAAAGCGCCGAGAGATTGGCCTCAACTCTCAAAGACTGATTCAGTTGAACATATAATAATCAAATACTGTCAGTGGACAACTGGACATATACTCAAATCTTGATCAAAATGTTACATGTGAACAATAATGAATTACGTTCTGTTCCTTCTTACAAAGTTGTGTTTAGTGCATAGGGTAGTAGATAGGCAAGAGCGGCATCATCAATCATGATTTTTATCGTAATCTCTAGTACTGCCTAAAGTTATATTCAGACGACCTGGTAGGAGACTTGCTTCCTGAACAAAATCCATGGGGGTGGTATCTTTAAGAATTAATGTTCAGGTTTAGAGCCTAGAGTTCTCGTTGGGGACATCTGTAGTGACAGTATTTGGTTTGGATTATGTAGATAGGATAGGGAGGCCTGTAGTCTATGAGCTTGCAGCTAAAGGTGAAGATAGAGTTAAAAACTGAACTGTTCTCACACCATGAAAAACATTTCTTGAATTTCCACGTCCTCAATGGGCAAATAGTCAATTCTGTAGAGCCCACTTACATAATCATTGCAGGATCAATCATAGAGTAAGAGTTAGAGAACTATTGCAGGATCAATCAGAGAGTAAGAGTTTTTTCTTGGACACCCATACCATATCCTAAAGCTAAATAGGTGAGACCAAGCAAAGACGAACCAAGGTCTCATTTGTCTTGGTCTTTGATCTCATTTGGTTTCAGTGTTGCTTCCTTTTCACTTTTGTTTGATGTATTTGCTTGTTTCTTCTTTTTCTACACCAGTTCTATTGATTGTTAAATAATATCTATCTATGGTATTTGTATTACTCCTTGTTGGATGATCATTGGAGCCCTGACTGACTGTTTTTTTTTTTTTTTTGCAAATTCCTTTCCTTGATTTAGATGGATCAGATCGTTAACGTGAATGAGTTTCAAGAGATGGCGAAACGGGCTCTCCCTAAGATGTACTATGATTACTTCAATGGAGGAGCAGAGGATGAACACACTGTCAAGGAGAATGTGGAAGCTTTCCATCGAATCATGTAGTAACTCTAATACATCAAATATCCTTTTGGTGACATTATAATAACCTCTTGAATCTGCCGTGTACTTTTCTGCTTTGATGTTCAGGTTTAGGCCTAGAGTCCTTGTTGATGTGAGCAAAATAGATATGTCTACAAGCGTATTGGGTTACCCTATCTCAGCTCCCATCATGATAGCTCCAGTAGCACTGCTTAAGTTGGCTCATCCAGAAGGTCTGTTTTAGTTAGTATTCGTTACTTGCTGTCAACGTTATGTAATTATTGGTTTTGGAAAATGATTTGATTTTGACTTCTATGATAGGAGAAATAGCCACAGCTAGAGCTGCAGCTGCGTGTAATACGATCATGGTACTAAAAGTGTTTTGCACTGTTTTAAGTTTTCTTTAAGGTGAGGATGACATTAATATTTTTTCTCTGTGAATTTCAGATTGTATCATACATGTCTTCATGCACTATTGAGGAGGTTGCTTCAAGTTGTAACGCAGTTCGGTTTCTTCAAATATATGTAAGTACATAGTAATTTTAGTAGCTTTTATTATCCTTGTATGTACTTGTTTGGTGTAGACTTTAGGATATCTTGGTATAGGTGTTCAAGAAACACGAGATTGCTCAGATGGTGATAAGAGCTGAGAAAGCTGGATTCAAGGCCATTGTTCTGACTAATGCTCCTAGAATTGGTAAAAGGGAAGCAGATATAAAGAACAAGTAACACTCTGGAACTTTACCTTGCATGAAACTCTATCTAATAATAAAAGAAGTTTGTCAAATCATGTTTCAACTTTTTGTTCTGTAGAATGATATCTCCGCAGCTGAAGAATTTTGGAAGTTTATTTCCAACCGAAGTCCAACCTGTGAGTAGAGTTTTGAATTTAAAGTTTCATGTAAACTGAAAACCAGTTTTTGACAGTATTATAACACCTCTCTCAGATTAAAGGTTCGGGACTCGAAACCTTGTCCTCCACGGCGCTGGATTCTTCGTTTGGTTGGAAGGTATATATAATCTTGTTTGTATGATTCTATTTGTTTCGTTGAATAGTAAACACAAGAATGTGAGGGCATTCCTTATTAGGACATCGATTGGCTAAGATCTATTACGAAGTTGCCAATACTGATTAAAGGAATACTCACACGTGAAGACGGTAAGGTTCATGTCAGCATGTACCATACTATATAGAAACTCCAAGCCATATAGAAAAAATCTTTGTTTGATGGTATATGGCAGCTCTTAAGGCTGTTGAAGCTGGTGTAGATGGAATAGTTGTATCCAACCACGGGGGTCGCCAGCTTGACTATTCACCAGCTACAATAACTGTTTTAGAAGAGGTAATCTCCATCCAACTAAGCTTGCTTTAGCACAAACTGATCTTTTTTTCTGAAACTGCAGGTTGTTCATGTTGTTAGAGGGAGGATTCCGGTTTTGTTTGATGGAGGAGTAAGACGAGGATCAGATGTTTTCAAAGCTCTGGCACTCGGAGCACAAGCTGTTATTGTAAGCTTTTGAGTGTTTGGGGTTTGGGTTCTGGCAAACAATTTTTTCAGGGTACTCTCTCGGTTTGATGTAATGACACTTTGGTTGGTAATGCAGATAGGGAGGCCATTAGCCTATGCACTTGCAGCGAAAGGTGAAGATGGAGTGAAACAGGGGATCGAGATGTTGAAGAATGAGTTTGAGTTAACTATGGCACTTTCTGGTTGTCCCACCATTGGTGACATAACCAGAAACCATGTTAAGACCGAGGCTGAGAGACTTCACTCTATGCTCTGATGTCTCAAAAACTTTAAACAACTATCAAGGAAAGTGATTACTTTGCGTGGCCTTTTTGTTGTTTGTTTGTATGAAAAGACAATGAGAGGAGGGTTTTCTGAAAGATGATCAACTATTTGATAAATAAATGGTCATAAAGGGAACTTTGATCTCTCAGCTTTCAACAAAACTATCACATTGTATATAAGTCTGCTAAGTGAAATCAAGATGATGAAAGGTCCTCCTGGAGCTCCAACTGGGACAGACGATACTCTCTCTCAAACAACATAAACTCCTGCAGTTGTATTGCATCCAAATCGTTTAGATGGCTTTCACTCTTGCTAAGAATAACTAATTTGCATAAGGATGGGGAGCCTTTGATGCAGGCTATTACTAACCTGTAACTGTAGCTGACTGAATAAAGACAGAAAACCAGTTTCATCAGAAGCAACGAGCTCAATCAGTTCATCGTGATCTTCAGGTGGATTACCCGATTCCATTAGACAAACAGAAACCTGCAAGTGGTTTAGAGAGGGCAAAGTCATCAACCAGGAATATACAAGTAGGATTATGTTCAGCCTTCTTTATCAGACACTTTTTTTACATGTCCGCAGATACATATATGGAAGAGGCTAATTGCAAATAAGAGGCATTACCTGCATAGATCGAAGAACGAGCTCTGGAAGACAGCATCTCCTACAGAGACCGCGAACAATATAAGTTGCAGGTGTTTCAAGCGAGCCCTCTTTGCTTGAATACCAAGCGTCTAGGCGGGATATATCCATTGTAACACCTGCCTGGAACCGGGTAAGCTCACCTGCAGACAAGTTTCATTTTTTGATTGATGTTTAAGTGATTTCAACTGGAAAGAAACATCTACATATCTCCATATTTATATGGAGAAAGGAGGTAAACCACAGTGAAGAGAAATACGTTCCCAACCTTTAAATCCGGCTGCCGCAACTGCACTTAAAATACCCCCGTCATTGGCATTATGTGGCCCAAGTCCATCACCTTCAGTTGCTAAACACCGGAGCACAACCTCGATGCAGTAGCTGTCCCTTGATGAAATGGATACATTTACCTGCAGCAAAGATCAATGTAACTATGTAAGTAATACGTACCAGACTACTTTCGAGATTGTGCCACATCTTTAGAAAACACCCATTTCTATCGCATAACTATTTAAGACAAAAACTTGCGCCCAGGGTGTATGGACACTATATAGGCCTGGGTGAGGCAAGAGCAAGGATAACGAGAAAAAGAACAGATGCAACAAGAACACTGGATTAAGGGAGTACCATTAACTGACGGTCTAAAACAACTTCCTCAGTGACAGAGGCGTAAAGCGCACTCATCAATGCCGCACAAATAGTGGCATCTGGGCGCAAACATTCACCAGAAGGCAAACAGAGCATAGCAGTTGCATGCAACTCAAGGAACATATATTCTTCTGATTCGAATACATTGTCTTCGAGAAATGTCAGCCAGGGATTGTCTTTTCCTATAATATGAGGTTCAAAACTATCACATTTAACAGCATATTCAACAAATGTAAAAAAAAATAAGCATCTCGCATACAAGCCAACCATGGATTATAAAGTATAATGCCACTTACTGAGGAGCAGTAACAAAGAAGAATCCAGAGTCTCTTTGGCTGCTACTATAGCTTTCTGATTCTCCTCTTCTGATAGATCAGTGACTTCAGCATTCTCTACTTGGAATTTGAGCCAGTTGCGATATTTTGCGTCACAGGAATAATATTCATTCTATTTAAAAACATAGAGATACGTAGTTAGACAGTTAACTTTTATATCAACGGAATAACCAAAAGAAAAAGTGCAGTGAAGCCTACCCAGTCTTGGAACTCTTGCAAATTCTCGGAAACATAATCCACGAGGGTGTCTGGATTTTCTGAGAGTTGCTTCAGAGGTTCAGCAAGGAAACTAAGAAGTGTGTGTGCACCCACAGGAGTTGCAGGCACCCTCCACATGGCAATTAAAGCAAACTCTCGGAAAAGTATGTTGCTGTAGGGAGGGGAAGAAGAATATATCATGAAACAGAGGCAAAAGTGAAGTAAATGGAATTGGAGACAGGCACTTAAGATATTAAAAAGGATTTCCGGTTCAATTCGTTCTCCATAAAGGAACTGAGAAAATGGATAACTGAGTTGCGAATTAGCCTACATGTGTCAGTGTGTATTGAGATTTGAGCGTACCTGTGCATCAAAGATCGCAGGAGTAGTTTGGAAGTGACATCCTTGACATCCTTTATAGTAGATGGAGGTGTAAAACAGAGCCACTGAATGGCTATGGCTTTTTGTAGACTCTGTTGACGATGCTGCTCTGCAACATCAACTGAGGGATCATATTTTGCAAGCTTGATTTCTCGGGATCTCGACAAAACCCTGTGAATGTTCCATAAAATTGCATTTTCTGAGTTTACTAGAGTAAAGTGTATCTCACTATTACCATATAGTAAACCAGGAAAAAAATCTAGACTATTTGTATACCTGTCAACTATTTCCTCAAAATTTCCTTGCGAGTCATCCACGTGAGAGAATGGCAAGTATTCCATAGCGGAGAGGAAGATTTTGTACTTCACATGTACGCTAGTTTTCAGGGTAGACGGAAACAAATGTCAAAGAATTTACATAATGCCACGTATAAGCAACGAGTGCTTGTCCGCAAACATAAATGGTTAGTTAATAGGATCACACAATGCAATATGAATGACTCTCTTCCGATATTTATCATCCAACAGCTAATAATAACAAATTACCTGCTATGCATCCTTAGCTCCATCATGTGTACAAAAAGTTCAATGCAGCGGTGACCAGCAAGCTGAGATGCATATATTCCTACTAGTTCTTCATGTTGTTTTGAAAATAAGAACATCGAGTACCTGGCAGCATGTCACAGATCACTTGAAAGCACACTGAACGTAATATGAATGTAAACGTAGGGTAGGTATTTAAATTCCAAAAAGGCGTGGACCTAACTCGAATTGACTCACATATGAAGAATAAGATCGCCAACATTACTGAGCTTCTCCCTGTCCTTGATTTCATCAGCAAGCATATACCTAAGAACAAGCACCACGTGGGCACCGAACTTTATCATCTGAGGATCGCCATGGGGCCTGCAAGATGCGTAACATATATGAGTCAAATAAAATATATAGTTATCTTTCTTCTTTGCAATAACCAAGGAACAACAGCAAATATGCAGAAGGTATCGTCAATAAGAAACCCCTACCACTTCCCTGAGCTGGGAGTGTTTTCGTTAATTTGAATGAAATTAATCCTAACGGAAAACTATATCCCAAAATTATTTTAAACAAGTGAAACTATCTATAGAAAAAATATTGATTACCTAAAATTGCTTTGATCATCTTCCAAGGGCGCGATCCATGACCATATTAAATCAAGAAGATGTGAGATATCCCCCTTCATAAGGTTCATCTGCAAAAAAAAGTATTAGGGAGGGTTACGCACAATGATTCCTACAGCTTGACGGAAACATGTTTGGCATCTAAGATACCTGTATTTGCCGGTGCTGCTCTTTGCATCCCCTGACAACAGCTTCGTGTACCATTTCCCTATGCCAAGAAAAAACAATATGTTGGCCTGTAGCTTTTTACGGGAAAGACAAAGAAAATTTCTCATATGCGTACCCTGAATGGAGTTTCTGAAGAAGAGCAGAAAGATCACGGGGTTGTTGGTTTAGAACATGGAGCGGCCAATCTTCGGGCCCCTGACAACCATTTTGCATAGTATCAGGGCTTTCATCAAGACGGTTTTTAAACCTTTCTGCCAAGCCTGGCTTCGATTGAGCGAGTTCTAGATCAACTTGAACATCAAGCCATGATTTTGCCATCGCCCAGCAAGCTGACTGCAGAAAAATCACCGTTGAGGCTAAGATAATGCCAATACGCGCAGCACATAGACTAAGCTACTCAGTATGTTGGAAATTGTAGCAATTTCCAGTTATTCGAAGGTTTTGCAAAGGAAGGATAAAGATGAAAACAAGTACTGCCAATATCGCATGCTGATACAAACGTTTCTATAAATCCAAAATCACTGAAAGTATATTCCCAAAAGAAGAAATCAAAGTGCGATTTGGAAACTATTTAGGCTTTTCTACTTCCAACATAACTAAAGTAGAAATGCCTTGATAGTTTTCCAAATCACACTTTGAACTCTTTTGATTATTCCCTTTGTTCTTTCGGGAATAAATATGAACGGTTTAGGAATTAGGATTTTTAAAAACATTCGTATCATATATCCATTTATTTTAAAAACATTCGTATCATATATCCATTTATAAAACAGGAACCAAATATTTTACGAGTGAAGTGATAATTCAATTCAACAGGGACACACGTACAGGGGGGGGCATATATAACTTAGGAAGAGAACTGATGTTTAAAACATAATGCTGAGAAACTTTCCATGACAACCAAGAAAACACGTTTAACTTTATAAATTCAAAATGGTAGCCAAGGGAGTAATGTTGAAATATGCTAAAAATCGGATTAAACAAATGTTCATGTTTTACCTCCCAATCAGTACAAACTGGTAAGATGCGGTTCAGGTTGCTACATTGGTTTGCAAAAACAGCAACTTCATGTTTGCCGCCATCCTGCTCTGCGATTTTCTTCAGAAACAATTTTTTTTAATAAGAAAAAGCATTTTTTAGTTTCTCGTAGATGGTAAAAAATAATTTAGTTCATTTAGAAAGCAGCAAACCTATTAAGAATTCGTATTACCTCTGATGCGCAGTACGAAGCCCATTTCCAAAGACGCAGCTGATTGCCAAAGCCACTTTCCAGTTCGATAGCTTGGAGAGTCCTATTTTTCCCATTCTTTATCAGTGCCTCGACAGAAGGAAACATGTCCATTCCAGAAAAAGGGCATAACGTTGCAGCTCTCCATGGCTGCCCAAGTATAAATAAAACCTAATATTATAGCTTACACAGCAGAAAAAGGGCATAACGTTGCAGCTCTCCATGGGTGTAACTAAGAGAATTCATACACGTTGTAAAATTACCTGCCCAGCGGACCTGCAGAGATCACATGCCTCCTCTATTCTCCCAGCCCTTATCAAAATCCAAACATCCTCAAGAAGAGATTCATCTTGTTTCTGCCAAAGAAAGGTTGTTATTCAACAGCGATAGCAAGACCTTCGCAGCATAGATATAGACATCCACAGGAAGGCTAGACCATACAAAAGAAGCAATCACAATTGCTATATTATACGCCCTAGAACAAGCAACATAGTTACATAAAACTAAGTGAGAGGACAAACTATTACATATGAAAACCAAAAATGGGTGGCAATTCTGACACATTTTCTTTCAGCCCTCTTTATCCACAGCTCATTGCTGTGTGGGCAGTTCCTCCAACATTGTTTAATGTATACCATATATTGCATATTACATGAACAAAATATAATCAAAGGTAAAACATGCCTACCAGCACTATGAAACATTAAACGAAACTAACTTCAACCTTAGCTGAACAGACTTACATTGTCATCAGGAAGAAGACGAGCGTGTTCACGAGTTGGAGCATCAAAGTCTAAATGGCGTACAGTGTCAGCGGTAGAGCCAGTTTTTTTGAGGTACCTTTGTGTGTGATGCCACACTCCAGCGTTAGGAAGATAGGTACCCACATGAGATCCCCGCACCTGAAACATTTACATTTCCTTGTGACTAAATTATAATCGACTGTTAATTAGCTCTGTCAATTTGAGAGTTTCATCACGCAATTATTTACCTAAGTTAAACAAAGCCCAGGAAACAGTACCAACACCCTAAATATATGGCAAGTATAGGAAACAAAAACACCTGAGTCTGATTTCAGAAGCAATAATATCGTCGAGGTATTCTCTAAGTTTCTCAGATTCTATTCATATACAACCAGATCAAGCATTCTCTAGGTGGAGAACAAATACTACTAGAAAAGAAAAAGCAACAGCAAACGTTCTGTTCCACTTCTGTTCCTTGTAATCGTGATGAAAGTTAGAGTAACCACAATGCAATTAGTGAGTTTACTAATTATCCTACGAATGAGCTCTACCTAGGAATAAATGACCACATCAAACAATCAAGCATCATGCCAAAATGAGACTGGTAAAGTAATATATTGAAAAAGAATATATTAAAATAGACACCTTCCTTTCCAAATCAAGTGATTTGGAAGCTAGTTCTTCCAGCCACAGGACTATCCGAAGGCATAGCTGAGCTGTATGGTCGTTTACAACAAACTGACAAGCCTCCAAATGAGATGTTGATGGTGACTGCAGACATTAAAAAAAGTCACATAAGTCCATTCGTAAGTGTACTAGATAGGAATGAATCATTTGGAAAAGTATTAAGAAAAATGCATTACCATAATCAATTCCTCTGGAACTTCTTCAGTAGCTGCAAGAACAAAGACATATCATCAATAATACCCTCTCTAGGTAAACATGAAAGTATCACATGACACACACAGCTTTAACAGACATCAGTAATCAAAGTGAACAAAATGCCTACACTACTCCAAATCCCCCAAGAAAATAGATAGATGGAGCTGAGTTTCCTAACCTTTTCCATATAAGTTCCATAGAAGTGACCAGGATGCAGCCTCACCAAGCAAAAGCTGAGCCTTCTGTCTCACAAGTTTATCCTCTACAACCCGATGTCTTATATCTGATCCATACCTGTACATAAGAGAAAAGGCAATGAACAAGAAAGAAAAAAAAACTGAAGTTGAAGAAGCTTGACGGTCAACCTCTCAGAGCCAGAAGACGTACCTAATTGATTGTGAAACATCCCTGCATGACTCCTCAAGTCTTAATATAAGATCTGGAATGGGCATGAGTCCTGCAGAACTAAGACGTCATAGTTACACTAAGAGATTACCCGACAAATCAGACTCTAGCAACTAAGCAAAGGGAAGCCTATAAGCCCAAAATAACAATGCAAAAACCATACAACCTGAACATTCTTACTTGATATTTTTGAAAATAATTAGAACCACAAACCCAAATATCTACATACTGATGTATTACACTTACTTAAAATGAAGATAAATATATCATACAAACCTTGAAGAGCAGAATCAAACAGGGAAGCAAAGAGAGCAAAGGTCGTATCTCCACTCTCGGCCAACTCATCATTCTCAATCTTGCAAGCCTTCAGTGACTGACTTTCAACTCGTCGAAACGAAGCCTCATCATCACCATCCAGAATTCCAGCACTTTCCCTCTTGGAAGCAGAGAGCGGATTCGCAGGTGATCCTTGGTAAAGATCGGTGTGAAAGTTGTCAACCTCTTCTTTAATGTTTTCAAGAAGCAAGGCAGTGTTTGTTGGACTGTGGATGGAATGCCCATCATACAGTAACCTGTTCTCACTGACATTCGGACTCGAGAATCCCTCATGTGGCGATGTAGAGTGTCTCTTCCTACATACATGAGAATCAAAGTCTAAAGCCATAAAACAAACGAGAGAATGCAAAACCTCAAACAAAGTCAATATCTTTCGAAAACAAAAAAAAAAAGCATTCAACTTTCGCTACAAATAGCCAATGTAGACTGTGCGTGCTTACAATCAAATCACAACCCAATCCATCTAAAAATTCCAACATGGAGAGACAATCAAAGCTAATCGAGAATGGTAAACCGAATCGGATAAAGGTTAGTCGGGATCTTTACCCATAACGACGGAACTGATCCCTAACAGTGAGGACCTCAGGGTCGAAGTAGCTAGGAGAAGTGTCCATATCCATCTCCATTTCTTGCCCCCCCAACGAAATCAAACCTCGATTTCAACTTAGCAGAAGCGCAGCAAAGCTCGAGCGTCGATTAGGGATTTACGTTAGCTCGTTAAAAACTAAAACCCTATAAACAATCCCTCCGCCTAGTGGAAAACGTCGCCGGCGCCACTACACGGAACAGTCACGCGGCTAGATTGATTTAAAGCAAAAAAAAAAAAAAAGCTACTTAAAACGCCGCGTTTCAACTTTTATGCTCAGTATAAGGGTATTAGTGTAATTAAGTAAGAAAGTAGGGGTAGTTTCATAGCTGTTAATGATGACTAATTAGCGATATGATTTTGTTTTTGGATAAATAAATAATTCTCGAAACGGTATTACAAAACATCCGAGCAAAAGCGGGTTTAAGCTCCCCAAGGCGTTGTCTTATCCTCCTCACTCCGCAGAGAGAGAGAGAGCTTCAGCCATGGCGGCGATTATCCGGTGCTGCTCCTCCTTTTCCGATACTTCCCGCGGCGGACCTCCGTCTCTGGGAAGATCTCGAGTTCCAGGTTAGCTCATTGTCTGGATCAGATTCCTAATTCACTGTCTCTGTTGCTTTGTGAGTGATCTTCCTCGTTCGCTAATGAGGCATCAAAATCTCGGAGACTGAGCATGTTTTTTTAGCATTTGGGGAACTGTTTGATCATCGACCAAATGCAATACGTTCAGTGTAGTAGCAGCTTGTGTGTTACTACTGTGTTTCTACTCCAACGTGATTTCTTGATTTGAGATCGTTTCTTGTTCTCATTTGTATTCTTATGGGGAACTTTTTTTGATACGCTTGTGGTAGCAAACGAATGTAGTAGCTTTGGATTGTGTTTGTGCATTCATGAAAGTGTTCAAGCTCGCGTCTTTCATGCTCTCTTGTTGGCTCATTTTGACACTTTCAATAAAATGGCTAATTCGTGGTCGGTTCATTTAATTCACTTATTTCGCCATTGATTTTTTTTTTTATTTTTTTCAGAGACGGGAAAGTTAGCTAAATCTATTGGCTACTCCTTAGTCAGAACACCTAGGGCTTATCATCCTATCTCCAAGATTAAACCTTTGTCTACCAAGCCCAAGGAGCATGAAAGTAAAGGAATCTTACAAACACCATTTGGCAGCGTGGAAACTTTTGAGGTATGTTGTTGACTTCCATGATATGTAGCCATATCCAGCTTAGAAAACTAATGAGTTTTCTGTTCTTTGGATGTCAATATATTTTTGCTTGACTCAGTTTTTTTTTCTGTTGTTAAGTTTTCCATTTTGATAGTAAGCCTTTTTAGACATATAGATGTGGCAGGGAATTGGGAGGCTCAAATTACCGACGATGGCAGTGCTTTTGACAAACTCCCTTCTGATGGGTACACCACTTGAAGCTTTGGCTGCTGACATGTGTGAGCCTGAGAGCTCCATCTTCAGCATGCCATTTTTGCTGCTTGTTGCTCTTGTTGGAGCCACTGTTGGAGGTAAGTAATGTTGCCCCCTTCCTTCATGTATGCTTCTATGGACTGTTTTGATAACACTTTCCTGTGGTCCACTAACCAGGGTTGCTTGCTCGGCAGAGGAAAGGGGAGTTACAGAGGTTAAACGAACAACTGCGGCAGATCAACGCAGCTCTCAGGAGACAAGCGAAAATCGAGTCTTATGCACCAGGCTTAAGTTACGCACCAGCAGGAGCTAGAATCCCAGAGAGTGAGATCATCATGGAGCCAAAGAAACATGAGCTGATCTCCAAGTTGAAAACAGGAAAGACCTTTCTGAGGAATCAAGAGCCAGAGAAGGCTTTTGAAGAGTTCAAGACAGCTTTGGAACTTGCACAGAATCTCAGAGACCCCATCGAAGAGAAGAAGGCTGCCAGAGGCTTAGGCGCTTCGCTGCAGCGTCAAGGGAAGTACAGAGAAGCCATACAGTATCACAACTTGGTTTTAGCCATCTCAAAGAGGGAAGGAGAAGATTCTGGAAGCACTGAAGCGTATGGAGCTATCGCAGATTGTTACACTGAGCTGGGAGATCTCGAGAAAGCCGGGAAGTACTATGACACCTACATTGCTCGGTTAGAGACAGACTGATTTCATCCGCTTTGTCTTTTTGTATGTTTGCTGTGTTCATGTCAAAATCACATAAAATGGATATCTGGATCCCTTTTATTGAATGTAATTTGGTTTGTCTTACCATCCATAGCTAAGCATACAACCGAAGATAAAATTTTCTATAGATAACTGAAGTGAGAGAAGACAGGTAACATCGGCGCCGCAGCATACAACAGACACAAACAAACAAGCAAGCTCTGGAGCAAAAAAAAAAGAAAAGCAAAGAAACTTGAGACAGGTGACATCGGCGCCACAGCCTTGGGCCCAAACCAAAGCCCGTATTAAAACGACGTCGTTGAACCCATGAATATTTAAGGGATCATTTTTCTGACGAGCTTATTATGCGGGTCCCAGACGTGTAATAATGTGTTAGTCCGGTCTTGTGGCTGATTTAAGTTCGTGGACCCGATTAATATAATTGATAAAAGATATCTTATACTATTTTATAATTATTTTTTTAATAGTTATGTGAGATCTATCAATTTTTGAAATGAAATTATCAGTTTATTTTGATTCTTGTTTATCATTGATATTGTAACTTTTTTGAAACATTTAATAACCTAAATGCTAAGATACATATGCGACTTGTATTCTTTTTCTTTTAGTTAAGCAGGTATGGTCCACCAACCACATCTCGGTATCAGGTTTGACAATGAACATGTATTTTAGCTGGTTTTCGACTATTCAAAAACATATTAAAAGAAGGGAAAAAAGCATTTCCATTATAATAATTTGGAAAAAAATTCTCGCCAAATTAATACGTTCTTATCCACAGGTAATTTGATTACAAAAAATGTCAAAAAATAATATTGATGTCCTTGCCAACACTGTCCAACCACGTCATAGTACTTTCAACTTTGGAAGAAAACAAAAACAAAAATTATATAAATAATGAAATTCTGATTCCTGAATTTACTAGCACGGAAACTAATACACTAATTTGTTTTCTAATATTTTTTGAACGGCTACATTGATTTGTTTTTTTTCTTGAAAATAAATTATTTCACAAGTAGTGAGGATTTTACTTATTAAGATATGATTGTTTTCTAATATTTTACTTATTAGCATGATTAAGATAAGGAATTCAAAAAGAAAGTTTCCAAAATTACTGGATTCAAATGATAACCCCACTACAAATCAAAAGATCATAATAAGACATGATTGGACTATCAACATGTGTCTCTTTAAAAAGAAAGTGGGGGTTTTTTTTTAGTTTAGGCATAATAGCATTTATCACAAGATTTTCACCAGTTAAAAGAAGCTTGTCGGAAAGTTATAAAAAATTTCCGGGAAATTGCACCGCCGGCGAGTAATTCGGAAAGTTACACGAGGAGAAAGTTGAAAAGTCCCAAAAAGACTATTTTTCCACACACACAAAAAAAAAAAAAACAATACTACAAGACAAAAACAGACAGCTTGTTGCCTTATTACAAGAAGACTTCTTCAGATGAACAAAGCGATATTTATTTTATTTAAAAAATAATAATAGCTAGAGTTTGGTTTCTTTTACAAGTATCTCCTTAAGGCGTATCTGAATCCGAAGAGGTGAATGATTCTGATTAGTTAGGACTCAACTCTTTGCTGTTTCTCTCTTTCTGTTGGTTTGATTTTTTTGGTCTCTGATTGGTTTTTTTAGATGGAATCACCGGAGAACAGTGTTGGTTTCGATTCCGACGGCTCGTTAGAGACGGCGGAGAGGATAATACTCCGATGGGACTCAACAGCTTCCGAAGAAGCGAGAGGGAAGATGATATTCCAGAGCGATCGTGACGAAGTAGATCGGTTCTTGAGAGCCGTAGATGAAATCCAACGGTCCGTGTCATCTCTCTCCTTCTCCTCTCCTCCTTCCTTCTCCTCCTCCTCCGCCGCCACCGATGACCAAGAAGTCAAAGCCAACTCAGCTCTCCAAATCGCGATGGCTAGGCTCGAGGAAGAGTTCCGCAACATCCTCCTCTCCCAAACATCCGTCTTCGAGCCCGACTCTCTCTTCCTAGAGGAGTCATCAGTCTCCGGAGAAGACAGCACTGACGCTCCCCCCGAAGAAGAAGAAGAAGGTTCCGATTCCGGTTCCGGTTCAAGCCGGTTAACGCGTAGGAGAAGCAGTTACAGATCCACAAGCAGCATACGCGAGATGGATCTCATCTCCCCCGAAGCAGTTTCCGACTTGAGATCGATCGTTCAGAGAATGGTCGCCGCCGGCTACTCCCGCGAGTGCATCCAAGTCTACGGAAACGTCCGCAAATCCGCCGTGGATACGATCCTCAAGCAGCTCGGGATCGTCAAGATCAGCATCGGAGACGTGCAGAAGCTCGAGTGGGAAGTGGTGGAAGGAAAAATCAGGAAGTGGATCCGCGCGGCTAAGGTCTGCGTGAGGATCGTCTTCTCAAGCGAGAAGAGACTCTGTTCCGACCTCTTCGACGAAGAAGCGATGGGTGACACGTGTTTCATGGAGACGGTGAAGACGTCTGCTCTACGCCTCTTCACTTTCCCCGAAGCGATAAGCATCAGCAGAAGATCGCCCGAGAAGCTCTTCAAGATTCTCGATCTGCACGATGCTATGGGTGACATGTTGCCCGACATCGAAGCGATCTTCGACTCGGATGATTCATCATCGCGAGCCGTCTACCTCCAAGCTTCCGAGATTCAGACGAGGCTCGCGGAGGCGGCGAGAGGGATACTCTCCGAGTTCGAAAACGCCGTTCTCCGCGAGCCTTCTGTGGTCCCCGTCCCTGGAGGGACTATCCATCCTTTGACGAGGTATGTGATGAACTATATCAGCTTGATCTCTGATTACAAGCAGACTCTCAACAACCTCATCGTGTCGGATCCCTCGACCGGATCCGATCCCAACCCCAACGCGCCGGTGATTGACTTCACCGAGCTGGACGGTAAGTCACCGTTGGCTTTGCATCTGATATGGCTGATCATGGTGCTGCATTTCAACTTGGAAGAGAAGTCGCACCACTACAGAGACGCGTCCCTAGCTCACATATTCATCATGAACAACATTCACTACATAGTCCAGAAGGTGAAAGGATCGCCGGAGCTGAGGGAGATGATCGGAGACCATTATTTGAGGAAACTCACTGGGATATTCAGACACGCGGCCACGAACTACCAGAGATCCACGTGGGTCAGAGTGCTGAATAGCTTGAGAGACGAAGGGTTGCACGTGAGTGGGAGTTTCTCCTCTGGTGTGTCGAGAAGTGCGTTGAGGGAGAGGTTTAAAGCGTTTAACGCGATGTTGGAAGATGTCCATAGGAGTCAGTCTACGTGGTCGGTTCCGGATGCGCAGCTTAGAGAGGAGCTGAGGATATCTTTGTCTGAGCATTTGATCCCGGCTTATAGATCGTTTCTTGGGAGGTTTAGGGGGAATATAGAGAGTGGGAGACATCCGGAGAACTACTTGAAGTATTCGGTTGAAGATATTGACAGGATCGTTCTTGATTTCTTTGAAGGGTATGCACACCCGCCAAACTTGAGGAGACGATGATGAAAGAAGAAGATTTGGAGAGGTTACTTTTGTCTCTTTTTGTTTTGTTTCTTGGTTCTCAGCCATGTTAGGGTGTTGTTGTAGGATAGATCCATTCTTTGAATTTTTATTCACGGGTCCGTTCCCTATTGTGCCCCGATGGAATAATCTCCCAGGTAAAACATACATTTGTGTTGTTGTTTTGTGTCATACGTATACTCTCTTCTTTTAATCAAATCGTGCAATGTCCTCTATTCTTTTGATCAATCTATGTTGTTTTTTGCACTTCTGCTATATAGGCAACGATATAAGTTTGGCCAGGGGCCTTTGTGTTGCTAAGTGTTAGCCAACGACCAGAGCCTTTCTTCAGAACTTCACTAAAGAAAAGTCTTACGCATTGTCAAGTTTAGTCGAAAGCTTCTGATTTTTTTTTTTTCTTATAAAAATGTAAAATAGATTCGAAGACAAGACGAGTGCACACAGATTATTTTTGTCATATTACTTCCAAATGAAAAAAGAGAGACCTACTTCCACATACCAAGAAGGCGGCTCCTCATAAAACTTGTGAGCCAAAGCAGAACATCAAACCAAGAATGAATAGGGACATAATCAGGCTTAATCGAAGTCAAGAAACTCCATTCTCTTCCTCATTGTTCCTCTCAGCTCACTCGCTTCCCTCTCCACCTTTTGCGCCTAAACCAGAATACACAGAGTCCACACCATCAAATCATTGGCAGACATACAACATAACAAGTTAATCAGAATTTGCTAATAGAATTTGTAAGCTTATAAAGCGGAAGTTGGAATATCTAATGTGGATGACATACCCTTTTAATCTCAGTCTCTGAGACACGAATCATATTTGGAGGAAGCTCCTCTCTCTCCGTGTCCTATATAACACATGGTTTTAACCCCAAATAAGTAACTGGGGATACTACAAAGTTAAATAAGCAACAAGACGTGGAGAGGAGTCTAACCAGGTCACCAATCAGAACAACATTCTCTCCACGGATTACATAGAGGCCTAAAGGAATATCACAGTATTGCTCACCAACAATCACCCTCTCGCAAGCACCTTCTAGAACCGCATTGGCTGTGTATTGACACCAAATAAACATGCTCTAAGTCTCTCTCTATCCCACTACTAAGACTATCATAAAATGCAGAATACCGAATTGGTCAAATGAACGGAGGGTTCCCATTAGCTTTCTACCATCTCTAAGGAGCACAAGTATCTTTCCTGCATCATCAAGAGCAGGATGCCCAACATCAAAAAGCAATTAATGCACAATGATTTATATTCAAAAGCAAAAAACTCTAAGATTATGAACCTTCAAACTCAAAAGATAAATGCTTAAGCTTATAGTGAATCATAATAAAGGTTTAGCTATAACTCTGAATTGACCTAAAAGATAATCAGTCTCTCCTTGAGATAACACAAGCTTTGAATAAGGCCGTTAACTAAACTAGTTAACAATTAGAACTTAAAACCAAACATAGAATTGTTTGCAAGATAAAGCTCTCAAGTTAATTAAGAGCCATCAAGCTATATCACTGTGTACAGTTCAACGAATCTGTAAAGCAGAGAGAAAAGATTACTATCGAGATAACTAGCGAGTGAAGTTGAAAGGTAAATATCTTCAGGACCAGCCCACGACATCGTCACTGACTCTATCCTCTCGAAATTGAAGAAAAAGTTTTGGTCTTTCTATAAAAACACAAACGATTCAATGCTCTCAGATTCCAGCTGAGGAGATAGGATCGCCTAATCCAACAGAGAAGGAGGAACGAAATATCGAGATTAGGGTTTTTGAGTGAGTAAAGGGTAAAATTAAGGAGAGCGATTGAAAGATCGGGACTTTCTACGATAGATCGGAACACGGAGAAGGGTTTGTCAAAAAAAATATAAAACCCAGATCCGATCGCACTTTGATGAGGGAAGAAGATAGGTGGAGAAGGTAATAGGAAGGCGATCAAATCGACCACTGGTTCTTAAATATTCATTGTTTATCCTTTTACTGAACTAGGGTAGAGATGTGTCAAAAGATTCTTTTTCTTTTTTGAACAAAGTGTATTTGGGAAATTAGAGCCTATAGCAATGAAAAAAAACGGTAATTGGCAGAGCAGCTATTTTACCTAACGGACAGGTACACGGCGTCATATATACATAATAATATGGTACTACCCTTTTAATTAACCAGCTGCACCTGCTACAAAAATTAATTTTTAACTGCACAAAGGTAAATCGTGTCATCCTATTCACATCTTCTCATTCTCACTTTCTTCAGTAATTTCTCGAAGTTAAAAGGTCTCTGCCTACGATCTGCTCCAACGCCTCGCCTTTGCCTGCAATCCAATTTTCATCTCGGTCGTCCTCCCTTTTAATCGTGTTCGCCGTTAGGGTTCGGTGGTTGGGTTTTGCGTTACAGTTTCGGCGGCGGTAGTAACACAACCAACCTCTCCAACTTCACCAACTCAATTCTTCTCAGATCTTTGACAGTCCCGTAAGTTCTCGGTGTTTCTCCGTCGATTCTGGTTACTAAAATTTTTTCTCAGATCTTTATAGCGGTGATGCGAATTAAGTAGTGTAGTAATTTAGGGGAAGATGTGTGGAATATCAATTCTTAGAAATGCTCAGTCGGTACACATAGTATGATATTTCGAATCAGGTTTCCATTTGAAATGTAATAGTATACTTATCCCATACAACTATTCCACTTTGCTATTATGTTTTGCTTTGCTGCAATTTGTGGTCGGTTGTGATTCCCTCTCTGATGTTCTTATTCTAAGATATGCTTGAATTGGAGGGTTTTGTCTCTGTGGTGCATAGTTCATGGTGTAGAAATATCAATTATTTTGTTAAATAGCATCTGCAATACATAGATGTTTCATCGTATGTCCGTATCAGTATATCTCGTTGTTATATGTCATGTTAAGTGGAATAGTATGAGGTTTACATTATTCCATTTTACATGGAATCGTACTTTTACATCATATGCCTTTCCATTCATTAGCCATTGTTATTCTGTTTGACTCATAATTCATTTCTATATTTAATATTACAGTGTGAACCGTCCTCACTCTTTGCCTCTCTTACTTTTCATTCTTCAGGTTTGGTATAGACGAGTTAGACCTTCCAAGTAGATTATTTGAGACCGACTTTGAACCTACTGGGAAAAAAAGGGTTAACAACTATTTCCAGTACTATGGAAGGTGGATTTAATTTCACAAAGATTTGGGTTGCCTATGTATTGGGGTTTATATTTCCTTAACTTGGGTTTAGTGTTTATTGTCAAGTGTTCTATTACCATTTCCATTAGCTTTGTATTTGATGTGGCTAATGAGGAATGTAAATACATGTCTCTAGTATTATAGCAGGTGGATTTAGTTTCCTGAAGATTTGGGTTGCGGATTGGGATTTATATTTCTCTAACTTGGATTTAGTGATGTCAAGTGTTCTATTACCAGCCCTATTAGCTTTGTATTTCATGTTGCTCATGAGGAATGTAAATACATGTCTCCAGTATTATGGCAGGTGGATTTAATTTCATAAAGATTTTGGTTGCCTATGGGGCTTATATTTTCCTAACTTGGGTTTAGTGTTTACTATCAAGTGTTCTTTTACCATCCCCATTAGATTTGTATTTCATGTGGCTCATGAGAAATGTAAATATATGTCTCCAGTATTATGGCAAGTGGATTTAATTACTTGGAGATTTGGGGTTCCTATGGATTGGATTTATATTTCATTAACTTGGGTTTAGTGTTTACTGTTAAGTGTTCTATTACCATTCATATTAGCTTTGTATTTCATGTTGCTCAATCTTAGCTTTAGTATGCACATAGTATCGTTTTAAATAGTACATTGTATATAGTATAGAAGTCTTCTCGTAATGGACGGTGCAAATGTGTACGTAACCCTATAATACACATTGATAATCATTACCTACACCACTTGTTTAAATTTACACAGTGAAAATATCTTGGTAAATCGACTTCAGTATGTGGCATCCTCCTACTCTTTCATTAGGAGTATCTGTCACCAACTATCCGACCTTCGTATTTTCCTAATTTGTGTTTAGTGTTTAGTGTCAAGTGTTCTTCTACCAATCCCCCATTAGATTTTGTAAATCAATCATGGATGTATGCAACTAGTATATAAATAAAATAGTATATTTTATATGGAATAGCAGTTCTCAGATAAATTACATAGTGTATTATATATGAAATAAACCTTCTCACGTAATACACGTCATAAACGTTAATTCACCTTATAACGGACATATATTATCAGAAGTTAACATTGGCATCATTTCATTTAACCAAAATAGAAGGTCACAGGGTTTTCCGTACAACAAACACAATGTGCCCACATTCCATTAAATTTGGGTTACACTATTATATTCTTCTGTGTGGTTTATTGAGAGTTTACATTTCCATACTATTTGGCCTTTAGTATATTTCAGTGTGGTTGATAAATTTATTTCTGGAATATTTGGTTTGCTTTTGGGTAAAACATTATGTACTTTATTTGCATCATGTGCCTTTTTAACTGTAGCGAAATTATGAAGACCATATTTCACTTGGAAGTACATTTATAATATTACTATTCCACATACGGTACATAGTATGGAAACTCATACAATCGGTATAGAATATACTTGTCATCATCTTCAGTTCGTCGTTAGGTTAAAATTGTTTCTGGCACACTTACAACTGTTATCCACTCCTCTCGATTCATACCCTTACATCATATGTGTTGAATACAACTGCACAACGCGATCCGTATGTTATGTGATTGTTACGATGCCACACAAAAATGCCACGTCGTTTACTTTATAATATAGAACTGGTAACCTGTTACTTGAAGGGGTATAACCGGATGGAAGGAAGCACAAAAGTCTGACAATGAATTATGTCAAAATCATAGCTACTTCCTTAATTTATCACCAAAATATGGCCATTTGGCCAATAAGCCCATTTTATTTTATAACTGGATTAATAGATAACAAAAACAAATAACTGTATTTATACAAAAATACTTCAAATAGTTTATAACTCTTATAAATAGTTTATAGCTCTTATAAATATTTTATAAGTCCTTATAATTATTTGGAGCTTGTATAAATGATTAAAAGATCTTATAAATGATATTATGCACTTTTTAAAACACTTTTTTGAACTTTTACTGTTGATTTTATATTTTAAAAAGGGTTAATAAAGCTTTATAAATAATTTAATAATGTCTTGAAAATCTGTTATATAATTTTTTATAATTTTTATCTAATTTTATAAAATTTCATAAATTATTTACAAATATTTAGTTAAAAAATCTCTCAACTATATTATTTTACTTGTTTTCGTTTAAATTAGATAAAATTGTAGACGAAAATGACATATATTAATAGTATGTAAGTTAAATATTTTTTTTTTGAAATTGAATATTAGTTGAATTTTTCTTTTCTAATTCAAAAATAGTAGATGAATTTAATCAGTAAAAATCTTTTTAAACTTAACATACTCCCTAAAAATCGAGTGAGGGAAGTGCTTTTAAACTTACATTTTCTGTATTTCTGCTTTGAGAAATTTTTTGCAGTTGTAAATACTTTTATATATATATATATATATACGTATATTTATACTATACAAGGATGCTATTTTCAATTCTTACCAAATCATTCTCTCAAATCAAATAAATTAAGTCTCAAAATGTGTATTTTTTCTGACCTAATCAGGATTATAATATGTACCGTTAGACAAATTATCATTTATAATTGAACTATGAAACCAGGGAAAATACATACCCAAACAATATTAATGTGCCAAAATATTCTTAAACAAAATAGGAATTTGAATTGCATACATAAACTCATAATAAATAGCTAAAACATGCCTCGTAACTGACACGTGTCAGTCCATTTTAAAATATATTGATTTATTTTTTAAAATTACTATCTTTTAGTTTGTGTCATTTTATTTGTTTGTAAAGTGCCACAAATAATTAAAATCATCAAATTGGCTTTATTTATAATTTCAAAATTAGAAATAAATTTTAATATATGGTGATATATAAAATAGAAATATTTTTTATCAAATAAAATAGATTCAATAATATAAATATATTATTATTATTATTTCAAATTGAAATATTTGATACAAAAAATTTAAATAAATAGAAAACAACATAAAAACAGTATCATAATTTAAAGTCTAATTTAATCTCACTAGTTCTTAAAGTTTATAAAATATTTTTTATATTTTCTTAGGTTGTTTTAGTTTCAAATCTTATTATGTGCATGCGTGATATATATAATATAAATAAAATTAAAAATTTGTAAGTTTTGTTTGTAGTTATCAAAACCAATGTTAATTACACTAGGCATAATGTGTGCGCTTGACCCTAACCTAGCGCCAAATCAATTATTTGGTAATTATATGAGAATTAATCGGGAAATAGTTTTGTAAACTTTTTGTGTATTATTAATATTATATACTAGTTTTGTAGCAAAATAAAAATAATGTAATATGGTCTAGTGGTTTTGTGCGATATTTGTTTTCTTGAGATGCTGCGTTCGAAACTATTTTTAGTTAACTAGCCATTCTTTTCTTTTAATTAAGTAAGGGTAATATTATTAAAGATCTCTACTGTAAAATCAAATTTCTAAAGAATTTTTTTAGTTATGTTGATTAAAATTTGAATGACTATATTTGTAAAAAAAAATTTATATAAATATAAATTGAGTGGTATTTCTTGTAAATATTACATATGAGTAAGATTATTTATAATTAATTCTCATGTTTTAATAAGGTAGATAACATACTTTGATAACTAAATTAATTAATATATTGTATATGATAATTATCTAAATTTCTGATAAATAATTAAATTTATTATATAAATTTAATTAAAATCTGGTAAAAAATAAAATTGTATTTTTCAAATTAAATTATAAATACGATAAATTTGATTATTTAAGTTATTTAAGGCATATTAACAAAAAATAGAATTGTAGGGACTAAACTACAAAACAAATTTAAATCATCATATAACTTGCTATAGGCATATTTTAGCTATTTATTATGAGTTTAAGTATGTAATTCAAATTTTTATTTAGTTTAGGAATATTTTGGCACGTTACTATTGTTTGGATATGTATTTTCCCTGGTTTTACAGTGCAGACATAAATAAGTCGTTTTCCCGCTGCTAGTCATCAATAACGATTATATTTATTAATCCCCTTTTTAGTATCAACTCAAAAGTCAGCAAATTGAATTTTATGAAAATGGAAAGAACGCCACGTATTTGGGGGTCAAATATATCCGACCAGGTATCCATCCACCATTGTTTTGAATTTTGATTGGACGAAGATTTTGATCACCATTCTCATTTTCGTGCTTCCCCCAACTTCTCTCGCCAACCTCCACAATCTGGGGTTCATCACGACGAAATTACAAAATCTTCCGATCCCTGAATTGATCTCGCTGATCACCTGATTCTCCAATCACCTTTCAACCCAACCAATCTGAATATATCCTAGGGTTTTTCAAAAACTTCAATTTCGTATCTTTGTTCGTTCGGAAACCCTAGCCCCCTTTCTTGTTCGGCGCGAGGTCTCTTGGAGTCCATGTACGTTTGAAATGAACGCTGTGAATTTTCTTTACACGAAAAACCCTAAGTTTCGAGGGATTTTCAACGGCCTCTGCGCTTTGATTCTATTCTTCTTCTTCTTCGATCGGAGCGAAATTCTCAAGAACCCTTTGTTAAAGAAAGCGTCTTTCGTCTCCAAAGGTAAACTCAACACCAATGGTTTCACCCAATTCACGCTAGTTCGTCGACACATGATCGAAGAAGATGTTTCGAAGTTCGGTAATGACACCTTGAGCAGCACTAGTACTGTCTTATGCTCGGGTTTACATAACCACATCGGTTACGCTGATCAATGTGACTTCTTAAAAGCGAATCCGAGCTGCTCACCTGATGGGTTCTTTGACTACCTCAGCTTCTTTTACTGCTCCTGCAGAGACTTCAAGATCTTGGGTTACATGATCCTCGGCGTTTGGCTCGTTGCCTTGTTTTATCTCTTGGGTAACACCGCTGCTGATTACTTTTGTTGCTCCTTGGAGAAGCTCTCTAAGCTTCTGAGGCTGCCTCCTACTCTTGCTGGCGTTACTCTGCTTCCTCTCGGGAACGGAGCGCCGGATGTGTTTGCGAGTATAGCTGCTTTTGTCGGTTCGGATAAAGGTGAAGTTGGTCTTAACAGCGTCCTTGGCGGTGCTGTTTTTGTCACTTCCGTTGTTGTTGGGATTGTTTCGCTTTGTGTTGCGGATATGGAAGTGAAGCTTGATAAGAAGTGCTTTATCAGAGACTTGAGTTTCTTCCTTTTCTCGCTTGTGTCTCTGATGGTGATTCTGATGGTTGGGGAGGTGACGGTGCGGATTGCTGTTGCGTTTGTTTCGATATATGTTGTTTATGCTTTTCTGGTGGCGGCGAATGTGATTCTGAGAAAGCATGCTAAGAGGTTTAAGATAGAGGCGATCACTCCTTTGTTACCTATGCAAGGGAGCGTTTTTTCGCCGAGTGTTGGAGAGGATGTTCCGATTCATAGCCCGTTGATTGAGAGTGACTCTGAGGATGGTCCGCCTCGGCTGCTGAACTCTCTTCCTCAGTGGATGTGGGCTTCAAACGTGGCTATCTATTCAAACCATTTCGCCAGAGGTAGTAGCGTGCAAGATGATGACAGGCCACCTTGGGGATGGATTGAAGACGGTGCGGAAGCTGAGAGCTCCTTCTGTAATAAATTCACTTCGTTGTTGGAGATCCCACTGACGGTTCCGAGGAAGTTAACAATTCCATCTGTGGAGGAAGATACATGGTCGAAGACATACGCTGTGGCCAGCGTTACGTTAGCGCCTCTGCTTCTGGCGTCTCTATGGAGTAGCCAAGACAATGTGAGTCCACAAGCTTGTGGTGTGGCTTACTTTATCAGCCTAGCTATTGGCTCTACTCTTGGCTTTTTGGCTTACAAAAACACAGAACCGGATCACCCGCCTCGGAGATTCTTGATCCCTTGGGTTCTCGGTGGGTTTATCATGAGCATCGTATGGTTCTACATGATTGCAAACGAGCTCGTTGCGCTTCTAGTAACATTTGGTGAGATCTACGGAATCAACCCGTCGATACTTGCGTTAACAGTACTCGCTTGGGGAAACTCAATGGGCGACTTAGTATCAAACATTGCATTGTCGATGAACGGTGGGGATGGTGTACAGATCGCTCTATCGGGATGTTACGCAGGTCCAATGTTCAACACACTGGTCGGACTCGGTATGTCAATGCTTCTTGGCGCATGGTCTAAAAGTCCTGACACATACATGGTCCCGGAAGACAAAAGCTTGTTCTACACACTTGGGTTTCTAGTACTCGGTTTGGTTTGGGCTATGGTGATGCTTCCTCGCAACGACATGCAACCTAACAAAACCTTAGGTATTGGACTCATTGCTCTGTATCTGATATTCGTCACTTTCAGGCTCAGCTGCGCCATGGGATTTATACCATGGGCTGCTTAGAAGCTATTATATGTAAACAATGTTTCTACCTTAACCAAAACAACTAATCAGACGCTGTAACTGTTTGTAATATCAAAACTTGCAATGATGAGCTTTCAATAGTTTGGTTTCTTATCGGTTTGTTGTTGTTGTTGTCATACCTGCCACTTTTTTTATAACCTCAAGATTCTTATCCTCGTGTATCATGTGTCGTGTCACCCACGTCTCTGGGAGAAAGCAATAAATAGGTCACTAAAGTATCGCCCACAACGAATCATCGTCCATTGCTATGGCTAAGCTCTCTCTCTCCTCTGTCTTCTTCGTTTTCCCTCTCTTCCTCTGTTCCTTCTCGTCGTTATCTTCTTGGGATGGCTTAGAATCTTACATCGTTCATGTGCAGAGTTCTCATAAGCCTTCTCTCTTCTCCTCCCACGACCATTGGCACAACTCTCTCCTCCGCTCTCTACCGTCCTCTCCACAACCCGCGACGCTCCTATACTCTTACTCACGCGCCGTTCAAGGCTTCTCTGCTCGTCTCTCACCTACACAGACCGCCGATCTTCGCCGTCATCCTTCCGTTATCTCCGTTATACCAGATCAAGCGCGTGAGATTCACACCACTCATACACCTGCCTTCCTCGGTTTCTCAGATAACTCCGGTCTCTGGAGCAACTCCAATTACGGCGAAGACGTGATCGTCGGCGTTCTCGACACCGGAATCTGGCCGGAGCATCCGAGTTTCTCCGATTCAGGTCTCGATCCCGTTCCATCTACGTGGAAAGGCGCGTGCGAGACAGGACCTGACTTTCCCGCTTCGTCTTGCAACCGGAAGCTCATCGGAGCTCGAGCGTTCTACAAGGGATACTTGACGCATCGTAATGGGACGGTGAGGGCAGCGAAGGAATCGCGATCGCCGCGGGATACGGAAGGTCATGGCACGCACACGGCATCTACTGCAGCAGGATCGGTGGTGGCGAACGCGAGCTTGTATCAATACGCGCGAGGAGTGGCGCGTGGGATGGCGTCGAAGGCGAGAATCGCAGTTATAAAATCTGTTGGACAGGTGGATGTTACGATTCCGATATTCTCGCTGCTATGGATCAGGCCGTTGCTGACGGTGTTCACGTGATCTCTCTTTCTGTTGGTGCTAACGGTTACGCTCCGGAGTACCATATGGACTCAATCGCGATCGGAGCGTTTGGAGCCACGCGTCATGGTATCGTCGTTTCCTGCTCCGCTGGAAACTCTGGTCCTGGTCCTCAAACCGCTACTAACATCGCTCCTTGGATCTTAACCGTCGGTGCGTCAACGACCGATAGAGAGTTCTCCGCAAACGCAATCACCGGCGACGGGAAAGTCTTCACCGGAACGTCGCTCTACGCCGGCGAGCCTCTACCTGATTCTCAGCTTTCTCTTGTATATTCCGGCGACTGCGGAAGCAGATTGTGCTACCCCGGGAAGCTGAACGCGTCCTTGGTGGAAGGGAAGATCGTTCTCTGTGACAGAGGAGGTAACGCCAGAGTTGAGAAAGGAAGCGCCGTCAAGATCGCCGGCGGAGCAGGGATGATTCTCGCGAACATAGCTGAAAGCGGCGAAGAGCTCACCGCCGATTCGCATCTCGTCCCGGCTACGATGGTCGGAGCTAACGCTGGAGATCAAATCCGTGAGTACATTCAAAAGTCTGTCTCTCCCACCGCAACAATCAGCTTCTTAGGCACTTCGATCGGACCTTCTCCTCCTTCTCCCAGAGTCGCGGCCTTCTCCAGCCGTGGACCAAATCATATAACTCCGGTTATCCTTAAACCGGATGTGATTGCGCCAGGAGTTAATATATTAGCCGGTTGGACCGGAATGGTTGGTCCAACCGATTTGGATATCGATCCGAGACGGGTCCAATTCAATATAATCTCCGGTACATCGATGTCGTGCCCACACGTGAGCGGACTCGCCGCTCTCCTCCGTAAAGCTCATCCCGATTGGTCACCGGCGGCGATCAAATCCGCCCTCGTTACAACCGCTTACGATACAGAAAACTCCGGCGAACCAATCGAGGATCTCGCCACCGGTAAGCCGTCGAACTCATTCATCCACGGAGCTGGACACGTGGATCCGAACAAGGCGTTGAACCCTGGGTTGGTTTACGACATCGACGTCAAAGACTACGTGGCCTTCCTCTGCGCCGTGGGATACGAGTTTCCGGGGATTCTAGTTTTCCTTCAAGATCCAACTCTTTACAACGCCTGCGAGACGAGCAAGCTAAAAACCTCCGGCGATCTCAATTACCCGTCGTTCTCCGTCGTTTTCGGATCGACCGTCGATGTTGTGAAGTACAGAAGGGTTGTTAAGAACGTTGGAACCAACGTTGACGCGGTGTACGAAGTCGGGGTTAAGTCTCCGGCGAATGTGGAGATCGATGTGTCTCCGAGGAAGCTTGCGTTTAGCAAGGGGGAAGGCGAGTTGGAATACGAAGTGACGTTTCGGAGCGTTGTGCTCGGCGGCGGAGTTGGATCCGTACCGGGTCATGAATTCGGGTCGATCGAATGGACAGACGGTGAACACGTCGTGAAGAGCCCGGTGGCTGTTCAGTGGGGTCAGGGATCAGTTCAGTCATTCTGATTGATGAGTATTGGGTTTATTAATGGGCCTAGTAGTAAATGGGCCGATATATTTACTCATTGTTGTTAGGACCATTAAGCATGGGAGTAAATGATCAGAAACTTCGATTTGCATTTGTAAAATTAGTTACGTCTTTATTTCACCTATCCGTCCAACAAATGATGTGGATTTATAAGCCCAAATGTTATTGTTAGCCCAGACCATTAATTAAAATCGATTCAAAGATCTCCAAGAACATTAGTATTGGGCTAATGATGTATGTAACCGAACGATTATATAACACAACACTAGGCGGATTGTCTTTGATCGGTTAAAGGAAAACCGGAATGAAATACATGTGAAGAAGATGCGTGTGGGGAAAGAGTGGTTGCGTAAAAGATAAGAAAAACAACTCCACGTGGAGGACAAGTCATGATGGCTGACCAAATCCTAATACGTTGCTTCTTACGCAAATCGTATTCCACTGTTATGTTATGTCGGGACCACCTTCTGTTTTTGTTTTTCAAGCTATTCCTAAACCGAACCTAACCGATTAGATTCCGAAAAATATCTTGAATGCTGCATATAAAACCAAAATATTGCTCTAACAAATTCAAATTGATTGATCTTTCTCCTCCCATCTGATCTGACTTAAACAAAACACGTCTAAAACGATGATGTCATTAAATACGTATTTTATACACTAACGCACGTGCTTTAGAATGTAACAGGCTTTCGACAAGTTGACTCTCAACAACCGTAGGAACTAGTGGTAAATATTCAAAAATAGATTTACGGTTGTGGTTCAATTTCAAGCTCAAGACCGAACCGTAGCCGTCTGATTCTAAGAAGACACACGTTCCCCACAAGTCAGTGTAGGTGAAACTGGGGACTAGACACGTGATATGAGCGTGACATCCCCTTCCCTTTTCATGGCCGCCGATTCGGACGCGTGCCATGTTCAACTTCGCCGACTTGTCACCACGTGGCTACTATTCTTGCTGTTATGGTTTATCTCCCGAGACGCGTCGGTGTGTCCTCATCAAAAGGAAACTTCTTCTCAAGGCTAATCTTCTTCTAGAGCATCTAGAAAAACAACCAAAAATGTTAAAACCAGTTATAACACAATCTATGGTCTCTGCATGCATGAAAATGTCATTGTTGCCCCTGCAGTAAACCCATCTTTTCCGGTTTAATCTTTGGCTACCCTAAAATGTTTGTTTGTCTGAATACACGTTCCACACGTGACATTTAGTAATTTTGCAAATTATAATACGGTAGCGTGTGTTTTCTTCTTTATTGTTAAATATGGTATAATAAAAGATCGTTAGTTCAAACTTCAAACATTAACTTATAATCACTTAACAAAGAAGGGGAAAGGGTTAGATGAAAGTTGTTTTTAACCCAGTTACCGATCCGGGTTCGACCTAGATTTTTGTCACTGAAGTAGACATATTTAGAAGACAATATCTCATGGTGGACCCTTTTCCCTACAATTTGCTGATTATTGTTCATGAGTAAAGTAGCAACTTAACCCAATTTGCCAAAAAGTAAAACAAGTTTATCAAATACTACAGAAACTTGTTTTTTCAACACTCGTCATAATCTTATAAATGAATAAAGGTGATGCAAATGGGATGACTCATATGCCGCAGAGACTGTGCTATAATAATTTTAAAAGGAAATGAAAAAAACAAATTGAAAAAATATAAAGGATTCGAATAGGATAAGAAGATACATTAAAAAAATGATTCAGCTTAAATAAACAAAAAGCTGGCGGGGTCATGCATTGGCGTGAAGCTAAAGAAAGCACAAGTGAATAATACAAAATATCATATTTTGTAATCACCGAGAAAAATATTGAGAAGAGTTATAATTTAAATATTTAGACTGATAACAAAAATATATAAATAAAAATTACATAATGTAGACTTTATGAAAATATTGCTAATTGTGAGTCTTGTGCTTCCAGATCTTAATTTGTCGTACGAGTTAGGTTAAAAGACAATTATCCTAAAATGCCTTTTATCAACACACCCAAAAGTCATCTAGTGATCAATCTCATAAACTATATGATTATAATAGCTTATATCAATTGGAGTTGAGATATCGATGTCATCTGACTGGATATTGTTAATTAATCATATTAGCGTGTCATCAGCTTTTGCAAGTCTCATTAATCAGCTTTAAATCTATAATATAACGTCTCATTCCTCAACCGCCACGTTAGCAGGTAAATGGGCTCCACTTTTAAAAAGTATGAAAAATTGTCAAGTGCCTCGAACTCGGGTTATTGAAATATAAACATCAACATTTATACCACTAAACTAAATGATAATTTGTACATTGATGGCCGAAACTAATATATATTTATGAAGGTCGGAAACCTTTGCTTCTTCGGTTTTCTCTGTGGGCCGGGTCTACAAGTGTATTATGAATTTCATTTTTAAATGAGGTTCATCACGTTATATGAAAAAAACAACAATTATAGTTTTTCCATATTGTAAACTGTCTTTGTTTAACATGAGTTAGGGTTATTTTCATCATTGTCTTAGACAAATCTGAGTTACAGAGTTGCGCTGTGTGTCTGTTCGTAATCTATTTTTTCACCGGTGAACTCTTCATCTCCCTATCTTAAATCGCTTGATCTTAAATGTTCATGATTTGTAGCCTTTTTGTAAACCCTATATACAGTGAAACCTATATAAATTAATAATGTTGGGACTACACCAAAACTACAATTTTTTTATTAATTTATAAAGATATTAATTTATCGATGTACTAACTGAACCAAAAACTAAATTTGGGACTATAAAATTATATTATTTTATAGAGATTTTTAGTGTATATTAATTTAAAGAGGTTATACAGTATATGATTCTCATTTTTGACGAATTCAATCTGCATCTCCATAAAACTCATTGATTCCTCTTAGCTTTAACGATCTTCTAGAAAATGTCTCTCTGCCTCTCCAGTTCCTCAAACCGGCGTTCCCAGCATTCGTCACTTAACCTTCGAGTCTCTCCTTGTTGGTCGTAGTAGTCAGAGCATAGCCTCTAACCCCCTCGCTTATGGGATTCCCTGAACTTCAAGAAAGACAGTGAGTTTATGGGAATCACGGTTCTCTTCCTTGATGAAAAGGTAAGTTAATCTTCGATTTATCACACCTATTTAATATAATTGTTTTTAATTGATTTCCTGATTCTTTGTTAAATAATATTATTTGCAGATTCCGTGATTCATGGATTTATTCTCGCCGGACGTGCTAATACATGCCATCTTTGAAAGCCGGTTTCATTGTGAAAGTCGATCGTTTTGAGGTTGCTAGGTGCTCAAGCATGTACAAGATAATTGATCATTCATTCCTCATTCGTTTCATCTCATCAAATATTATTGATGAAATCATCACGAGTGCTCCTGAGATCAATCTCCAATCATAATTAGACTGTTTGACAATTTTCAAGTGATTGCGAACACAAACCTAGAACTCCCAGGTATATTGTCATATTGCATGTGGGTTTATAATATGTTTCGTTATCATAACTGATATTTAAACTCGCAGATGTGGTTGGGAAAATCCGTTCTGTCTAAGGCTCTGGCCTTACAAAGAAACAACTCAAGTCGTTATCCGTCTCCTCATTGATCCTTAAGAAACAATCAACACACAATTCCCTTTATATTATTATCTATATTGTCCTAACATTAATAATCAAAAATATGTTCTACCCAAATTCTGTGGTTGTCTATTTATCTTCATTACTTATCAAACTAATTTTACACAAACCTTTATTTTACAGCTTAAAAGAAACCACAACAACCCAAACAATCAAAATACCAAAAACTAGAATTCCAAAAAAGACGAATCATTAATGATCACCTCTCTTTTTTTTGTCTAATCTTAGAAATAAACTTCAAAACAAATATATCAAACCAATCACCTCAACTAAAACTCAGCGACACATACATCGAGTCAGCTAAACAAATACAAACTACACGGCCAGCTATTTAACAATTTACAAACTTACTTTAGTAACGACACATACATCGAGTCAGCTAAACAAATACAAACTATACGACCAGCTATTTAACAATTTACAAACTTACTTTCACAACGAAGAAGACGAAGACGACAACCAAGATCAGTGAATTTACCTAAACAAAAAAGCAGAGTAAGTTATGAACTCTAATAAATACATCTAACAATGATTTTTGTTTACATATTACCCATCAAGTAAAAGATAAACAAACACAGCCACAACATGAGATACAAGAGACAATCCCGACATACACAAAAGCGGCAACAACATCTCCACCTGCTCACTCCTCTTGTCTTATAAAAATAGCTTACATGCCTAATGTCAACATGTCAAAGCTATTGTCTTCTTATGAGAAATACATAAATTCGTTTAAAACTCATTAAAGCCTAAATACTCAGAACTGTCACTCATTTTATAGTTATTTTTACAGGTCTTCATGTATTTGTTTTAATAGTCCGGTAAGCAATAAATTTAAAAATAAAATAAAAACATATAACAAACATAATAAGGATAATAAAAATTATTACTTAATACACACAACTTAAACACCTAAACTGAAGAAAAAATATACAGAAACAAAAGGTACTTTCAACAACTTTAATATAATTTATGTACTCTCAATAGTACAAAAAACAAATTAAAAAGATAAACAAACAATAAGTCTAAGACAAACAAACAATAAGTCTTAGTGACACAGCAAACAACAACACGAACTATATCAATCACATTTCTAACAGAGTTTAGTCATTCATAAGTGGAGAATAATGCATACACAGTTCATCATCACAAGTCTAACTTTATAACAATAAAAAAAATTTGAAAAACAACTCAAAAAGCAAAATTCACAACTACAATAACCCTAACAAATATTGAGATGAAACAAAAACTCTGTCCACAACTCCGCGGAGGCAATGCTCCTAGTAAATACAATAGTACCACTTGTTCTAATCGTGTTTTGAGTTTGGAAGACAGATTGATAATACGAATATAATCAAATTTTAAATCCAATTTCGGAAGATCTCACAGATCTTTGGTTAGGACATAACGCACTAGAAATATTTTATTCTTTAGATATGTTGAATCAATACCCAATATATTTTAAACCTTGTTTACTAATAATCCTACTCATGAGTCAGTTAATCACTAAAAGGGTATTACAGTAATTACGTTGATCGGTTTACCTTGGTCGGCCGAAATCAAAACGACCGTGTTCCTATTGAGAAAAAAAAAAGAGAAATATCTAAAAGAAATAATTTCAATTTTGCTTAAAGCAAAGCGTCTGCTTCCTTCTCTTCTCCTCTTCCTTAACACTCATCCTCCTCCTCCTCATTTTCTTCTATTTGATCTCTGAACTCAGTATTGATTGTAAATATCTTAGCTTCTATTCTCTTCTTCAAATCTAAAGTGCTTTTTTTTTTTGTTCGTATAAAATTCTTTCTAGAACACCGTAGTAATCTGGATTCCTCGGTTTCGTGTTAGGATTCGAGTAATCTGTTTCGTTTCCATAGAAAAAGGTGACTCTGATCCCCCGAGAAATCGACGTTTTCCAGGGAGGAGCTAATTTGTTTAATTCATTTGTCGAAACTTGGGATTTTAAATCAGAAGCAAAATGGTGATGGCTACGACTATATCAATTTACGCTAGTCCACCTAGCAGCGCGTGCTCCACGCCGCACCAGATCGCCGCTTCTGATCTCGATCTCGCCTCCAGAAATTTGTCGACATCTCCTTCGCAGAAACCGATCGTCGTCGGAGGTCTCTCTTCGCTCTTCTCCGGCGCCTCCGTCAAATCTTCAGCTTCCATCGGAGTAGAGGAGTTTTCGCGTCACGATCGGAGCGAGGATTATAGAGATCTGAGCTTTACGAGCTCCTTGTGTTATTCTCCGGCGAGATTCGTCGCTTCCTCTTATCATCACCGACGAGAGCACCACCAAAGCCCGATCTCCGTGCTTCACGGTCCCGTCTCGTGCAGCTGCAGCCCTCCGATGAGAATCGGAACCTCCCACCGCGCAGGAGGAGCCAACGGATTGTTCAGTAGGTTCGTGAGGAAAGCCGTCGGCTCGTGTGTTGATTACGAGCTGGGACCGTCGGATGAGCTAACGTTGTTTCCCATGGAGGATGGATCAGAGACGAAACAGCCGTACGCTATGGATTTGCTGAGACGTGCTCAGCTAAGGCACAAGATCTTCGAAGATGAGTGTGTGATCAAAGCGTTTTACGAGGCAGAGAAAGCTCATAGAGGACAGGTGGATAATAACAAAGACGAACATTTTCATTATAAACTTTGATTCTTTGTTTGACTGACTGACTGAATGAAGTGTGTGTGTATAAATCAGATGAGAGCTAGTCGTGATCCTTACCTTCAACATTGTGTTGAGACTGCTATGTTGTTGGCTAACATCGGAGCTAACTCGACCGTTGTCGTCGCCGGACTTCTTCACGACACCATGGACGATTCATTCATGACCTACGATTATATCCTCAGAAACTTTGGAGCTGGAGTTGCTGATTTGGTCCAAGGGGTAAGTAAGAAACAAGCAAACATCTGTTAATTGTTTGAAACTGTAGCAAGCTCGCTAATGTGTGCTTTTTTTTTTTTGTATATGTATACAGGTTTCAAAGCTTAGCCAACTAAGCAAACTCGCTAGAGAGAACAACACCGCGTGTAAAACCGTCGAAGCTGATAGATTGCATACAATGTTTCTCGCAGTGGCCGATGCGAGAGCTGTTCTCATCAAACTAGCAGATCGTCTCCACAACATGATGACGCTTTACGCTTTGTCCCCAGTGAAGCAGCAGAGGTTCGCTAAAGAGACTCTCGAGATCTTCGCGCCTTTGGCTAACCGATTAGGAATCTCTAAATGGAAAGTTCAGCTTGAAAACCTCTGTTTCAAGCATCTTTACCGGCACCAGCATGACGAGATGTCAACCATGCTCGAGGATTCGTTCGACGAAGCCATGATTACTTCTGCTATAGAGAAACTGGAGCAAGCTCTGGAGAAAGAAGGCATTTCTTACCATGTTCTGTGTGGTCGGCACAAGAGTTTGTATAGTATTTACCGCAAGATGTTGAAGTAAGTTCCTCTTCCTCCCTTTTTTGCAGATGAAACAGTGTTCAATGCTTATGTTGTCTTTCCTCATTGTACCAGGAAGAATCTAACGGTGGATGAGATTCATGACATTCATGGGTTACGTTTGATTGTTAACAACGAAGGAGATTGTTACAAGGCCTTAGGAGTAGTTCATAGTTTATGGTCTCAAGTTCCTGGGAAGCTCAAGGATTACATAACTCATCCCAAGTTCAATGGGTGAACTTCACACACCTTTGTTTGTAGCATTGGCTTGTTTAAAAGTTTTACGAATCTGACTTTTATTTGTTTTAGGTATCAATCTTTGCACACGGTAGTGATGGACAATGGAACGGTTCCACTTGAAGTCCAGATACGTACACAAGAGATGCATTTGCAAGCTGAGTTTGGGTTTGCAGCTCATTGGAGGTACAAGGAAGGTGACTGCGAATACTCTTCGTTTGTACTTCAGATGGTTGAATGGGCTCGGTGGGTTGTAACGTGGCACTGCGAAACTATGAGCAAAGACCGGTCTTCCATTTGTTCTTCTGACTCCATCAAACCCCCTTGCAAGTTTCCTTCTCACTCTGAGGACTGCCCTGCTTCTTACAAGCCTAACAGTAGCCAGGACGGGCCAGTCTATGTCATCGTAATCGAAAATGACAAGGTTTGTTTGTTTTCTATAATCAACTTCTGAATAATCTAAGTAAGTAGAAGAGTGTGTTGCTTGATTGTTTATACTGAACAAATCTTTAAAAAAATGCAGATGTCTGTGCAAGAGTTTCCAGCGAGTTCAACAGTCTCGGATCTGCTGAGCGGGGCGGGGCCTGGGAGCTCGAGGTGGTCCATGTATGGCATACCAGCAAAGGAGGAGCTACGGCCTAGGCTGAACCAGAGGCCTGTAAGCGACCTCAAGTGGAAGCTGAAGATGGGTGATGTGGTGGAGCTAACTCCACCAATACCTGATGAGTCTCTGCCTGAATACAGAGAAGAGATTCAACGGATGTATGACCGAGGGCTCGCGTTTTCTCGCCCTGGGACCATGGTTGGATGGGGAAGCTGATTAGATTCCTCTCTGATTGTTGATTTAGTCCATGCATATGTAATGTATATAATAGTAATGATTAGTTTTGTTGTACATAACAATGGTTCTGTTGATTCAATGCAAGCTGAAAAGAATTTAATGGAAATTTCAAAATTTGACAAAAACAAAACTGTTACGAAAGTACAGCAGCCACCATTGTTGAAAATATAAAAAGATCCGGAGCCCGCTACCATTGTTGGAGTCCGCTGCAAATTTTTTCTCTATATAAATGATCGAAATCGATCATTTGCAATACACACCTCAACTACACTTTTCTTTAATAATAAACACTCTCTATCAGTGTTATAAATTCTACGGGTATAAATTTTGCCCTTATTTAAATTCCTGCGATACAATAAAATTTCAGTTCTTTTTATAACACGTTATCAGCACGATCGTTCTCAATTTTTGTAAAATTTATTTGTATCATTTATACCCTGCTATAATGGTCGGTATACCAACTCTACTACTATTTATATCAAGTTATAATGGCCGGAATATCGCCTATATTATTTATTAGTAATTTAATTAATTTATTGGTCGGCCGAGCCGCCTTATATTCTGTTTATTATTTATTGGTCGGCCGAGCCGCCTTATATCCTGTTTATTATTTATTGGTCGGCCGAGCCGTCGTATAATTTATTACTCTGCATTGACCGGCTGAGCCGTCGCATGATTTGTTGCCATAATTTTTACTTTTATTAATTTTTATGAAATTTTATAGATTTGATTGACTGTTTAATACAATATTTTCAGACTGATTTTTGGTGCACTCGATTTATCACCAACGGTCACAAAGAAAAATTTTCAAAAATTTTTCCTTTCTCAAACGGTCATGAACAGTGATTTTCATCTATAAATACAACTCATTTTCACTCCATTTCATCATCCAAAACATTTCATCTTCTCTCAAAAATTTCAAATCGCTCTCCTCCGATTTTTTTCATTTCAAGAAAGATGATTCGCGCACTTTTGTTTTTATGTGCCATTTTTATTTGTATTTCTATTTATGGTTTATTCGTTGGAGAATTTACTCCTAGTGAATTTAAGATGAATATCGGTTTAATTTTCTTTACATCGCTTCTCCTTGTAATTGATTGCATGATTAATGTAAACGGTTCCTTTTAATAATATTCTAATAAAATATATTATTTTGTGTCTTAGAAATACAAATGAAAAACGTGGAGAAGCTCAAATTCCGCTTTAGACATCACCGGTACCAACTACATTTCATGGGTTACAAATGTTGAACTTCATCTTGAATCTCTTGGTCTATCCGAGACCATTAAAGAAAATAATACTTCAACGCCTCAAGAAAAGGCTAAATCGGTGATCTTCCTTAGAAGACACCTTGATGAAAGTATTATTTATGACTATGCCAACATGAGAGACCTTAAAGAGCTATGGAAGTCTCTGAAAGATCGTTTTAATCATCAGAAAGACATAACACTTCCACTTGCTCGGGATGAATGGCAGAGTCTGAGATTCCAAGATTTCGACAAAGTGATGAATTACAATTCTGCTGTGTTAGAAATTGTGGCCAAATTGAGATACTGTGGTGAAACGATCACCGAGTCTCAAATGCTTGAGAAGACATACACCACATTCCACAAGAGCCACATCACCCTGCAACAACAGTACAGGTTGCGGGGATATACCAAATTTTCGGAATTGATTGTAGCGCTTCTCATAGCAGAAAAGAACAACGAGCTTCTGATCAAGAATCACATGACTCGTCCAACTGGTTCTAAACCGTTTCCTGAAGCAAACGCATTAGATGCGAAGAAACCACTCAAGGAAAATAATACATTTCGGGCTCGCGGTCGCGGTCGTCAAAACTACCGTGGACGACGACGAAAGTACAATCCACAAGATAGGAAGTCATTCCAGTGGGTCCGCTCTGAGCAAACCCCTAAGGGAAAAAAACACCAAGGAAATACCTCCCAGAAGCGAGAAGAAGCTTGTTTCAGATGCGGTACTAAGGGACATTGGTCTCGTTTATGTCGTACCCCTGCACACCTTTGCGCTCTATACAAGGAGTCCGTCAAAGGGAAAGAAAAAGAAGTTAACTTTGCGGAACACTCTGAGGGTACAACGCACCTTGATGCGTCTGACTTTGTGAATGATTTCGAGGAGACCGCTATCACGGAAGCTTAAGTGCACATCATGTGACTCTTGAAATTCCACGATTATACCATAAATAATTGTTGTTTGTGGAAGATTAATGTATAATTATCGTGTGCTTTTCACCTTCTTATGTATAATTATTGTGTGTTTAATATTTCCTGATGATGTATAATATTTTATGAATAATATTATCTTTCTTTTTGTTTGTCTTAGAAATGGACATTACAAATGGAAAATCAACCAAGATAAATACTAAAGATATTTGTATACCAGATAGTGGAACAACACACACTATTCTAAAACACAGAAAATATTTTTCTGAACTAAAACCGACAAATATCACTGTTAACACAATATCGGGTCCTTCAGACTTGATTGAAGGGATTGGTAAAGCCCATTTCACATTACCCAATGGGACAAAATTCTCGATAAATGATGCACTATTTTCTCCAAATTCTAAAAGGAATTTGTTGAGTTTTAAAAACATATATCTTCAAGGATTTGATACTCAGTCTGCAACTGAGGATGAAAAGAAGTATATGTATATTACGCTTGGGAAATCGGGAAAACAAAAAGTATTGGAAAAATTACCAAAACTCCCTTCTGGTCTGCATCATACATATATAAGTGCCATTGAATCACATTTGGTGATTAAGGAAAATTCTGATAATTTTACACTATGGCATGATCGTCTTGGTCATCCAGACACTACAATGATGCGAAAAATAATCGAGAACTCACATGGTCATTCACTGAAACCCCAAGAAATTTATCAGGGGAATAAAATGACATGTCTTGCGTGTTCTTTTGGAAAGTTGATTATAAGACCATCGCCAACCAAAATAGATAAAGAGTTACCAAAGTTCCTTGAACTAATTCAAGGCGATATTTGTGGACCTATACATCCACCTTGTGGACCATTCTATTATTTTATGGTAATGATTGACGCGTCGAGTAGATGGTCACATGTTTGTCTATTGTCCTCTCGGAATTTGGCATTTGCGAGATTTTTATCTCAGATAATCAAACTAAGAGCTCAGTTTCCTGATTATCCGATAAAAAGAGTTAGACTAGACAACGCTGGTGAATTTACCTCTCAAGCATTCAATGATTATTGTATGGTAACTGGAATTGATGTTGAACACCCTGTCGCTCATGTTCATACACAAAATGGTTTGGCTGAATCATTAATTAAACGTCTGCAACTGATTGCGAGACCATTGATCATGAAATCTAAACTCTCAACTTCCGTGTGGGGACATGCTATTTTGCATGCAGAATCACTGATTCAGGTGAGACCAAGTGCATATCACAAATACTCTCCAATACAGTTAGCATTTGGACGAGAACCAAATATTTCTCATTTAAGAATTTTTTGTTGTGCTGTATATGTGCCAATTGCACCTCCCCAACGTACAAAGATGGGAGGTTAGGGATATATGTTGGTTGTGACTCTCCATCAATTATACGATACCTAGAACCACAAACTGGTGACGTATTTACGGCACGCTTTGCTGATTGCCACTTTGATGAAAAGGTATTCCCAGTTCTAGGGAGAGAAAATAAACAAGTAGGAAAGGATATCAAATGGTATGTACCATCTTTGCTACACCTTGATCCCCCTACAAAACAGTCGGAATTAGAGTTCCGTCGAATTATGCATTTACAAAGCATCGCAAATCAACTTCCCGATGCTTTTGCAGACACCAAATTGGTTACAAAATCACATATACCGGCTGCAAATGCCCCTGCTCGTGTAGAAATGCCACATGAACGTGGAGTAGAAGATAATACACGAGAGTCTAAAATACGCTTGAAACGTGGTAGACCTATTGGTTCTAAGGATAAGAATCTTAGAAAACGAAAGGATGTAGAGAAACAAAATCTTTCCAATATAGCAGAAAAGTTGGAAGTGATTAACAATGAGGTCGATGAAAATGTTGAACATCATGACTCTGAAGAAAGTTATGAGATTTCTATTAATTACATTCATAACAGAATAATATGGAATCGAAACAAAGTGAATGGTGTTGATGATTTTTTCTCATACTTTGTTTCGAAGGAAATAGATAAAGAGAGTGATGACCCTGAACCAAAATCTATCTCGGAATGTCAAAAGAGACATGATTGGATAAAATGGAAAGATGCAATACAAGTCGAACTTGATTCACTTAACAAACGAGAGGTATTTGGTCCTATTATAGTCACACCTGAAGCTGTGAAACCAGTTGGGTACAAATGGGTTTTCGTTCGAAAATGAAATGAGAAAAATGAGGTTACGAGATACAAAGCTCGTCTAGTGGCTCAAAGTTTTTCTCAAAAACCTGGAATCGATTATGAAGAAACGTATTCTCCAGTTATGGATGCAATCACTTTTAGATTCCTGGTGAGTCTAGCAGCTGACAAAAATCTAGAGATGCGTCTCATGGATGTTGTTACAGCTTATCTATATGGATCATTAGATACTGATATCTACATGAAAGTTCCTGATGGATTTAAAATGCCAGAAGCATTAAGTTCCAAATCTAAAGAGTTATGTGCAATAAAATTGCAAAGATCATTATATGGGTTAAAGCAATCTGGACGTATGTGGTATAATCGTCTCAGTGATCATCTAATAAAAAAAGGATACGTGAATGATCCTATATGCCCATGTGTTTTTATCAAGAAAACAATATCCGGATTTGTAATAATCGCGGTTTATGTTGATGATCTTAACATTATCGGAACTCAAAAGGAAATACAAAAGGCATCAGACTATCTCAAAGGAGAATTTGAGATGAAAGATCTTGGACAGACACAATATTGTCTTGGCCTACAAATAGAACATTCACAAAATGATATATTTGTGCATCAATTCACATACACTAAAAGAGTGTTGAAACAATTTAACATGGATAAATCAACTCCTCTTAGCACCCCGATGGTCGTTAGGTCACTTAATATTGAAAGTGATCCATTTCGACCACCTGAGGAGAAAGAAGATATACTTGGTCCGGAAGTACCATATCTAAGTGCAATTGGAGCGCTGATGTACCTTGCAAATTGTACACGGCCTGATATATCATTTGCTGTGAATCTTTTGGCAAGATTCAGCTCATCTCCAACTCGAAGACATTGGAATGGGATTAAACATGTTTTTCGTTACCTCCAAGGGACCATTGATTTAGGCTTGTTTTATCCTAAAAGTTCAAAAGGTCAAATGGTTGGTTTTGCAGATGCAGGATATCTTTCAGATCCACACAAAGCCCGATCACAAACAGGATACATTTTCACGATCGGAGGCACTGCTATATCTTGGCATTCTCAGAAACAAACGCTTGTGGCTACTTCTTCAAATCATGCTGAGATCATTGCACTCCATGAAGCAAGTAGAGAATGTGTATGGCTAAGATCAATAAGCCGACACATCTGTTCAAGCAGTGGGATTAACGAAAATACGGAGCCAACTATTCTATCTGAAGATAATGCAGCATGTGTTGCTCAAACAAAGGACGGATATATCAAAAGCGATAGAACGAAGCATATTCATCCGAAGTTCTTCTCATACACTCAAGAGCTCGTGAAGAAGAAAGAGATTGAAGTAAGATATGTCCAATCATGCGACAATGCAGCCGACCTCTTCACAAAATCACTCCCTACCTCGGTATTCAGAAAACACTTCCATAACATTGGAATGCGCCATCAGAAGGATCTATGACTGCTCATTCGAGGGGGAGCTTACGTAGTTGTACTCTTTTTACCTTACTATGGTTTTTCCCATTGGGTTTTCCTGGAAAGGTTTTTAACGAGACAACAAAGACGTTAAGCGATAATGGATAGTGACACCGGTCCCCAAGGGGGAGTGTTACGAAAGCACAGCAACCACCATTGTTGAAAATATAAAAAGATGTGGGGCCCGCTGCACTATTTGCACAGTGAATTTCTTCTCTATATAAACGATCGATTTCGATCATTTGTAATACACACCTCAACTACTCTTCTCTCTAATAATAAATACTCTCTATCAGTGTTATAAATTCTACGGGTATAAATTTTGCCTTTATTTAAATTCCTGTGATACAATAAAATTTCAGTTCTTTTTATAACAAAAACCACCTTTTTTTTAGCAACAAAAACAAAACCACCTATGATTGAGCAAAAGTAACAAGTGATGACATAAAAGGAGGTCATAATTAGTATCTCCACAAAGAAGAGGCCATTTCAGAGAGAACACAAAGGTAACACTGAACCCTTGATGAGTTCCTTGCCGTGAGTTACAAGTCACAAAGGTTATGAAGTTGTTCTGCCCATCTCACTTCCTTGTGCAATCTTCTGCAGCCTTTAGACAATAATCTGCAGAGACCAATTGTGCCATGTGGACCAAACTTGAACAGATTATAATTTTAAAAGTAGATGGGAAAATGCCAACAATGAGTATATTTCATGGTCATATGTGTATTTTGTAGAGAATCTTTTATCAGAGACTAAATTAAAACGTGCTAAAAAATCTTCCCTCATTTCTCTTTAGCAAAAGTCTTCCCTCATCTCTTTTCCTCATTAGCTAAATATGGATTCATGCAGAAACTTGTCAAGTAGTTCTTGTTGTGTGCGATGTGATCATTCAAGAGAGAGATTCTACCATCAGGGGAAACTAAACACATGTTGGTATCTGCAGTTTGAACTCAACATCTTCTTAATTTTGTAAGACATGTTCTTTGAATAGATTCTTACTTATTTTCTACCTCTTCTCATTTTCTTATATTAGTTCATTGTATCCGCATTTTCTGCCTCATGATTTACTTCTTTATGTGATCATTCAATAATGTTTATAAGCTGGTACAAGGTAACAATCATTCAAATAGTAGCTTCTTCTTCTTCTTCTTCTTCTTCTTCTTCTTCTTCTTCTTCTTCTGTCATATGTTTGGGCTCATTACTGCAAATATAGTGAGGCTTTTTCTTGAGGTATGTTCTGTTATAAGCTTACTCTCTTTCAATAATCACAGGGACCCTTTTTAGGACCAAATCACTTCTTGATAGCTGTGTTCTTAAGAAATATTGTTTTGGGGTGGATAATGTTAAAGTAAAAGAGAGTTAGTATGTGGTTGTGATACCATCCTAGATGGAAAATGATTCATTATATACATCACAACCAAATAACTTTTGCAGATAACAGTTTACAGAAGGCTTTAACATTTTCACAGCTCACAACAAACATTAAGACAAACTTAAAAGACAGATTAGCTACTTCCACAAGGAACAAAAGGAAACTTCTTCTCCTTTCCATAGTAAACCAGCAAAGGTATCTTCATCTTCCATCTTTATTTCCCAATTGTTATCATACTTTCTGAGTAAAGATTTGGCTCCATCTATTGCATCTTCCCCAAATGCTTCTGCTGAGAAGCCAGCTTTTCTCATCCTCTCATACCATATCTCTTTCCCTTCATTAGTATCACCTGAGCTCATCAACACCTTTGTTGCCTCTCCTTCCATTAGATTCCTCTCTTCTCTGTTCTCTTCTTTGAATCCATAGCTTGTTGAGTCCAAAAACTTCCATAGATAGTCCAGTTTCCTTGAGAAGTCTGCTGCAAAGTCCACACTGCTACTGCCTTCTCCATTGTATTCACAAAGAACAACTCCTTTAGGATTCAAACTTCTAAGTGCTTTCAAAGCCTCGCTTCTCTCATCAGTGATGCTATTCTTCAGTTGGTACAGCCTAAACTGAGCACAGACGATGAAGGTCTCATGAGGTGAGGTATCAATGAGTTGAGACTTGTCAATTACACTTATCTGGAGGTTGATGTTGAGGGACCTAGCAAAGCCAATGAGCTGAGAGGCATAGTTGTAAGATGGTGGACCAACAGAGAATGGTATGTCTGCGGTTAGATCGGATACAAGGGTGATTCTAACTCGAAGAGGAGGTCCTTCTGGTCTGCAGCAGAGAGCTTCCAGCAAAGTGGGCCATTGCATACCATGAGAAACACCAATATCAAGAATGTGAAGATCCTTTTTATCTCTTGGCTCTTGTGATAGAATCTGTAGGATGGCTGAGTTTGCCATGTTGTTGGGCAAAGCAAACCAAGGGCTTACTTCATAGAATTCGAGCAAAGTCTTCTGAAACATCTTCACTTCTGCTGAAGCAAAAGTAAGAGTGGATGGTGGCACAAAGGAAGTTGAAATATGTTTTCTCAAAGCACAAAGACCAAAAGATGCAAGCCGATGATTAGAATCACCAGAAGAAGAGGCTAGTTCAGAGAGAACACAAATGTAATGTTGAACCCTAGATGAGTTCCTTGCCGTGATTTCCAAGGCACAAGGGTTAAGAAGTTGTTCCGCCCATCTCTCTGCCTTGTTGCTATCTTTGCGGCTCACCTCACTAGGCTTGTCTGCTTTTTTCTTGCTCCTTGCTGATCTTTTCACTAGTTGTGCATCGGTAAGCTCATCACGGTTCCGTTTCTTGGACTGATCATCGTTTGGTAGCTGAACCACTGGTGGAGGATCTGAATCAATGACTGGAACTCCTGTTACCACTTCAAGATTAGTTGCTTCACCACCTATATATGCATCAAGATCTTGACTATAGCTATGAAGAAAATCACATCCTGGATCTTGAGCTTGAGTCTGATGATCCCATTCCCACGTTTGAGACCAGTCAAAATCGTTGAGCAGATCAGAATCATTGAATCCAGGTAATGGTGTTAAGGAGATAGAATCACCAAACCAGCCTAGGACATTATCTAGAGTTTGGCTTGGTGGTTCTGTTTCTTCTAGCGACATTGAACAGATGTTTGAAAAAGGTATTTATTGCTTGTGAGTAGGTAGGTTAAGGTTTAAGATAACAATAAAAAGGATGAGAATCCATGTAAATGGCGTGTGGTCTTATATATAGGTGAATGTTGGGGAGTATGTTAACTATCTTTAGAAAATGGTTGTAAGATCTGTGAAAAAAATACCATTTGAATACTACACTTTGATTTGCATTTCTTATTTCAATTAGTCTCTGCACTTATTGCAGTTTGGGACCATTGTTTTTTTTGTTCTACACTGTTAGGGACCATTGGTTTGGGTTGTACTATACAATTTATGTTTCATATCATACATTATATATGCCATATATTGGTGTTTTATATGATAATTTAGAGATAATTATAGTATCAATCTGTACTATGATGTTGTCATTAGTATTTATAATAACAAGGTCTAGATTGTGGGGACATGTTGTGATCGCAGACATATAGAATCTGGTTTTATCTTCCAACTGTTGGTTCTCGAGGATAATATTTTATTAAAAACTGTACTGCTCAAAGCATAGCATATGCTGATATGCTCGTAACTGTTTAGAACTTTATAATATGTTGATGAATATTACTTTCCGAAAACATAAGGTATAACCATTTTCATCTCATCATCTCTTGTTAATATATATATATATATATATATATATATATATATATATGTTTATATTATTATGTCACAAACTCACAGCATAGATATTGATAAAAAAAAAAAAATCTCTCTGGGGAATTAGCTTTCATCTTATTGTTGGTCCAATACTTGAAAACTTCTGTCACACTCACATGCATGTTTGAGGAGGAGGAGGAGCATCCATTTCAAGAATATTTAGAAACATTACAAGTTTTGTTCTTCATCTTTTAGACATCATTACAAGCTTTCAAGAAGCTGAGGTTTAGCCGCAAACACCGATTAGCTAACATGAATTAAGTATATGTATTTAGCTGGAGATTAGGCTTTTCAAAAGAGAAAAAGACAAAAATAACACTAAATCAAATTTTTGTTCCCAAACTAACACTTAAGGTCAAAAGTCACAAAAATAGCATTTAATGTTTTATCAAAAGTCACAAATTTAGGGTTTATAGTTAATGGGTGGGGTTTAGGATTTAGGGTTTAGGGTTTAGGGTTTAGGGTTTAGGGTTTAGGATTTAGAGTTGAGAAATGAGGTTTTGGGGATAAGATTTCAAATTTTAAAAAATAAAAAAATTAAAATTTTCAAAGGATAAACTTAGAAAGGTGCTATTTTGGTCATTTTAGTTTTTAGTGCTATTTTTGTGATATAAACTTAGAAATGTGCTATTTTGGAGATTTGCCCTTTTCAAAATCCACAACTGGAATTTGGATATATAAATTCACCATCCACAATCCATTATATAATAAATGTTTTTATAAGATTTAGATAGATGTACCAGCAATATTGCTTAGAGCAGTACATCAAATTATTGTGGTTGTGATGACTATTTGGTTGGTGGAGGATTGTTATCATAGAGAGTTGAGTGTAGATATTTAAATATGATTGGAGGGGATATAAACATCAAGAGATAATATAACCTTAGTAAAATGAGACGAAGACAATTATGTCTTTGTTCCTACATGTTCAATCCTGTGTGTTGGTCAAACGAAGTTCCTATGGACCACTTGACGTGTGGATTGTCATTATTCATAATGTTTTTCGTACATAGCAATGTTTAAATGTGATTTAGAGGACAACGATTATCCAAAATGACAACACCAAAACTAGGAATTTTCAAAGAAAAATCATTGCAAAGTTGACCAAGTAAATATATTCGCGAGCTGTAACTAATTAAGCATGTGTGTTCTTTTCATCTAATTAAGGAAGCAAATATACAAAAAAAATAAAATAAAATAGAGTTGTTTTGATACAAGAGGTTCTTCTATAAACAATACCAAAGCAAGTAGCATTCACTAAAAGGCCTTGTACCACGAGCTTCCACGCCCTTCTGGATGATGTACCTATGGCAGTGTTTCAAAAAAGAAAAAGTACCTATGGCTATTTCAGACGTTTATTTTTAGGGAGAATTGCCAAGTGTGACTCAAAACTTGGAGTCAAACCCAAAACAATACCCCAACTTGGGTCAAAGGCAAAAGTAACCTAAAAGGCTATTGAAATTACAACTATCCCCTTGTGACCAAACAAAAAAACGGAATTTTTTTAACGTTTCTACCCCTCGCAAGTCGTCTGTTTAGACGACTTGAAAATAAGTCGTCCAGACGACTTAACTGAAAGTCGTCTGGACAGTTAGTCTTAAACATAATTTAAAAATTTTGTAAAAAATATTTTGATAAGTGAAAAATGGAAATTATGTAATTAACATATGTCTTAGGAGGTATAAATTAAGATATAACAAATTTCAATTGTTTTCAGCATAGATGAGTGAAAGTAGTGAGTCATGATATTCTTTAGTTTATGTTTCATCAACATATGTTGTAGTATTGTATGTGTTCTTAGGGTTAGATTTTGGAAAGCATTAAAACCGTTTTTGAAAATTTTTAAAATTACTTATGCGTGTTCATTTCTGTGTATAGTAAACACTATTTAAGTATAATTTGATTTTATAACGTGGTTAGTTAGTTAATCTAGTCATTTTAGTTTAGGGGTTCATTTTAGGGTCTAGGACGACTTAATATTTTGTCGTCTGAAAACAGACGACTAAATATTAAGTCGTCTGTTGTACATTATCAGCCAGAATAAGTCGTCTAAACCGGACCAAACCTTAAAGTTTACCAATGTACTTTTAAAGCTAACCGGATTATTTACCCAATATATAAGGTGATTTTTTTTTTTTTGTTTCATTTTTCGCGAAATTCAGAAACCCTAACAGTTCTCTCTCAAAGGCGATTTCGAATTCCCACGATTTCCGAACAAACCATCGTTCTCAACGTCAGCTATCTATCTCACTTCATTCTCACCGTTGTCGCCGCAGCTTCTTCTAACCCTAGCGCCGCCGATTCCTCTAAACCCTAGCGCCGCCGATTCCTCTAAACCCTAGCGCCGCCGCTTCCACTATTTCCGAACAAACCGTCGCCCTCGCCACCGTGGTCACCAACGTTCTCACCGTCGCTTCCTCTAAACACTAGCGCCACCGCTTCTTCTAAACCCTAGCGCCGCCGCTTCTTCTCTGTAAACCTTAGCGCCGTTTCTCTGTAAACCCTAACGCCGCTAAGTCATCAATCTCGAGGAAAAGATGAACATAAAACGTTGTCTCTATCAATTTACTCATTCTCACCGTTTCACGTTTATTTTTTCAGATCTATAACCGCAATGACGAGTACTCCAACTCCTTCTGCGACTGGAAGACTTGTAAGTAATTTAAGTCGTCTGGAAAGTCTTCCAACTGGACGAATTAGTAGATGACTTAAATATAAGTCGTCCGTTTGGAAGACTTTTCAGACGACTTAAATTTAAGTTGTCTAGAAAGTCGTCCAGTTGGACGACTTTCCAGACGACTTAAATTTAAGTCGTCTACTAAGTCGTCTGGACTTATATTGTTGTCTTTGATTATTTTGCAGACAAAAAGGATGGATATTCCAGAACTCCCCCGTAGGTTATACACATCAGGGGAAGAGCCAGAAGCCCACAATAGCATTTCGTATCATACGGATAACAGCAAGTTGCATACTGCTCTTAGGAAAGCTCTTACTGATGACGAATTTGAAGAGCTCAAGGAGTCGAGTTTGGGAGTTTTCATCAAGTTCAAGGAGCAGGGATTTGGTTGGGCTTCAAGGCTGGTTCACTACATGCTCAGTTTCAAGCTGGACATTAAGAAGAAGTATGAGATGTGGTCTCTCGTTGGTCCAGAACCTTTGAGGTTTTCACTGTTAGAGTTTGAAAACCTCACTGGTCTAAACTGCGAGTACATCGAGGACCTTGAGACACCAAAATGTGACGTTACCCCAGAGATGGTTTCTTTCTGGGGGATGCTGGGAGTTCATCTGGAAGCTGGGCCAACTACTGATCAGATAATAGCAGCACTGAAGAGATGCGGGGATTGGTCCAGGGAAGATCGCAAGCGGCTCGCGTACCTCTCCATCTTCACTGGATTCATTGAAGGGAGAAAGTTTTCAACCGCTACACGATCTACTCTGGCAAGGCTAGTGATGGATTTAGAACGGTTTGAGAATTATCCATGGGGGAGAGTCGCGTTTAAGGTGCTGATGGACTCTTTGTGGAACAAAGAAATTGCTGGCTGTTACACCGTGGATGGGTTTATACAAGTTCTTCAGGTCTGGACGTACACAGCTATGCCGGAATTGGGTGCTAGTATTGGTGGTCCCAGAGCAGACAGTCCGTCTCCACCGATACTGGCTTACGAGGGCAGCAGAGGCCGCAGATCAATGAAAGCTGCTATCTTGAGTCAGGTATTTACTTCAATCCAAAAGACTGCGCAGACGACTTATTATAAGTCGTCTGGAAGGTCGTCCAGCTGGACGACTTATAATAAGTCGTCTGGAAAGTCTTCCCAGCTGGACGACTTATCGGACGACTTAATTAAGTCGTCTGGAAAGTCTTCCATCTGGACGACTTATTAGACGACTTATTATAAGTCGTCTGAAAGGTCTTCCAGCTGGACGACTTAGTAGACGACTTATAATTAAGTCGTCTATTTAGTATTTTTTTTCAAATATCTAACTCGATTCTTCTATTTACTGCAGACCCGCGTGATCAACTTTGTTGAGAAGGACATTAGTGAAATGTGGCCAAAATGGGACTCTGAGGTTGAGGACCTGCCCGCGGAGAACATCATTAAAGTCATGTATGAGCGGAGACCGTGGAAGTGGACCATGGATTGCTGGGAAGTCACTGGTACTAAGGTCAATACAAAACCTAAGGTTGTGACTCCATCGAAGAAGGCCAAAGAGATGGTTGTGTTGGAGGAGGAGGAGGAGGAGGAGGAAGACAATCCAAGACCTCGGAAGAAAGCTCGTAAAGAGGCTCCTAAAGTGGCTAGTGAAGAGGCTAGAGAAGAGGCTAGAGGGGTGACCAGAGAGGAGTTGGAAATTATGTTCAAGAGCGTAGCTGACTGCATGAAAAAAGGGTTTAATAAGTGCATGAGGGAGTTTAGGAAGTTGTCCGATAGATTGGAAGCTGTGGAGAAGAAGGTTGGTGTCACCAATCAGGCTACCTCTCCACCTCTAACCAATCAGGCTACCCCTCAAGATAAACAGTCTACCCCTCTTGCCAAAGAAACCGGGGGTAGAAACAAACAGGCTACCCCTCATGCCAATGAAACCGTGGTTAGTAACCAGCCTCCTCCTCCTCAAAAGAAACAGCAGCAGCCTCCTCCTCAAAAGAAACAGCAGCAGCCTCCTCCTCCTCATCAAACCAAACAGCAGCCTCCTCCTCCTCAAAAGAAACAGCAGCAGCCTCCTCCTCCTCAAAAGAAACAGCCTCCTCCTCAAAAGAAACAGCCTCCTCAAATCAAAGAGGTTAGTATCAAATCCAGGGTTAACTAGTTGTCTAGACGACTGTAAAAGTTGTCTGGACGACTAGTTGACCCTGGACGACTTAAACGTAAGTTGTCTGGACGACTAGTTGACCACAGAAGACTTAATTTTAAGTCGTACAGGGTCAACTAGTCGTCCAGACAACTTTTATTTAAGTCGTCCAGGGTTAACTTGTGTGCAACTTTTATTGCAGAGATGGTTGCCGGAGGATACAGCAACCGAGGCGAACTCGGTAAATAAGATCTTGCCGGAGGATAAAGCAGATGGTGTCACCTCCAAAGAGATTGTTGCTGTCACTTCCACCGATCACCAACCGAGCCTCGCTTCCACCGATCAACAACCGAGCCTCGCTTCCACCGAGCCAAGCGATCCAGTTTCAGAACCGAGCCTGGTTGTATTGGACAAGCGTGCAAAGAGTAAACGAGCGAAGAAACCTGCTCCCACTGTGAGATCTCCTTATACGGCAGAGAAAAAAAAAGATAAAGTGGCAGCCTATAATCCATTTCCGCCAGTAAACAAAGATAAGTTGAAGGAACTCGCTGATTGGTTGAAAACTGATCCGTAAGTGATTGCTTTACCCATAATAGCTTGATTTAGTCGTCCAAAACTGATTGCTTTTTTGTTTGCAGTCATTATTTAACTAAGACCGAGGACAAACCACGTACATCACCAACAAGGTGGTACCACTTCCTCCGGACAGCCAGAGGATGGCTGGAAGACTGCGTAAGTCTTCTGCACACGACTTATATTTAAGTCGTCTGGTAACTTCTAACTTGTTATATTTAATATGCAGCATATAGATGCTTGGATTAATGTGCTAAGGCAGAGGTATCAGGAGAACCCACAAGCTTTCAGGAGCGAGCGAATGTGCTTCCTGGATCACAACTTTTCCCAGTCTTGGAGAGAGCAGTATCAGCTCTTCAAAACATCGGAACCTGATCACAAAGGTTTAGGAAGAGTTCTACCTGGTGGGGCGTCGAATTTTTATGACGGATCAATACCTTCATTTTGCCAATCAAACAAGAAGTGGGGGGAGGACATTGATGATATCTATGCGCCAGTGAACTTGGACGACAAGCATTGGGTTGCTATTTGGATATCGATCCCTAAGAGGCACATAGTCGTCTGGGACAGCATACCTTCATCTAGTGTACCAGACGCATGGGATGCGATAATGGAGCCTTTTCTCCAGATGGTCCCTTATCTGCTTGTTGAGTGCGCAGCCACCGACGAAATACGGGTCAAATACGGGTTGGAGCCATACACATATGAGAGACCGCTGAAAGGTGTACCCACGGCCAACAATGGTGATTGTGGCGTGTACGCTGTAAAGTACATTGAATGTCATGCTCTTGGGGTCTCCTTTGACCCTAAAGACTTTGCTAGGTGCAACGCGAAGAAAATGAGGGATAATATGGCGGTGGATATATGGAAGGAGCTTGTTGATCAGCATCTGAAAGAAAATGTGGATGGTGATAAGTTCGTGGGCATGTATGATTAGATGTATTTGAACATGATTTTTGAACTTGTCTTTGTATTTGAACATGATTTTTGAACTTGTCTTAACGAGCGAAGTATTTGTATTTCAGCTTGTCTTTGTATAGATTTGTAAATATATAAGTTGTCTGGAAGAAATAAGTCGTCTGGAAGGTTTTCCAACTGGACGACTTACAAATAAGTCGTCTAGAAGGTTTGGACGACTTATTATAAGTCGTCTGGAAGGTTTTCCAACTGGACGACTTACAAATAAGTCGTCTAGAAGGTTTGGACGACTTGAAGGGATAGTAGAAGGTAGTCTAAAAATAAAATACACTTGAAGGGATAGTAGAAGGTCGTCTAAAAATAAAATACACTGGACGACTTAGTAGAAGGTCGTCTAAAAATAAAATACATTGGACGAATAAAAATTTAGTCGTCTGGACGGGTAATCAAGACTGGACGACTTAAATTTAGGTCGTCTGGACAACTAGTCAACTGGTTGTGTACATTGTGGTTTCGTATGGCCAGTTTCCTTGCAGTTTGAGCATCTCCGTGCCCTGTGTTTCTTCCTGGGTTTGTGTCCTCTCATCCTAGATAGCTCCAACCAAGATTGCCATCTTGATTTCTTCGGTCTCCCCCGACCACGCTTTAGTTCTGGAGGAAAGCATTCTCGTTCCTCAATATGTTGTGACACGATAGGATATATATTCTCTGAGTATCCTGCATACAGATAATTCTTTGAGTACAGTGGACATACAAGTGTGGAGATATGCAAACCAGCATGTATTCCAGCAGCTATAGCATGAGAGCAAGGTATTTTCTCCACTCCATAGACACCACAATCACACTTTGCATGTTCCAAATCAACCACACAGTCCATTTTGCCACCTTTGACAAAGAAATGCCATCCATCAATTGGTTCGACCGTCATCGTACCCGCTATCTCTTCTCGAACAGCAAGCAAGTATTCAACCCCCCCGCTATGTTCAGTTGTGAGACTCAAAGCATCTTGTCTCCTTTTCCAATACCATTTTCCTAACTTCTGCCTTATGAACTCCAGCAGGAACGTAATCGGAAATCCTCTTGCTCGCTTCAGTGCGGAATTAATAGATTCAGCAATGTTGCTTGTTTTTATGTTGAACCTGTTCCCCTTACAATAAACCCTTGACCATAGCCTGACGTCGGCTTTCTCCAAATACGTTGCAAGTTCCGGGTTTGCACTCCGTATCTCAGCCATGTACCGGTCAAAATCGTAAACCGTGTGAGCATAAGCAGCCCCTTTCACCAAGTACATGAGATGTTTCCCTTTAAACTTTTTGACAATGTTATCTTGAAGGTGATAATAACATATTCCTCGGGTTGCCCAAGGAAACACCTTATCACACGCACTTTTAATGGCCTTGTGCCGGTCGGAGACTATCACCAGAGGCTTGTCATGAGATATACAACTAGCCAATTTTGTGAAAAACCATTCCCAAGAAGGTATATCTTCCTCATCCACGATCCCAAAAGCCAATGGGAATATCTGAAAATTGCCATCTTGTGCGGCTGCAACTAACATAGTTCCTCCATACTTTCCACTTAGGTGAGTTCCATCCACCACAATGACCCTTCTCTGATACTTAAAACCTTTGATAGAAGCTCCAAAAGAGAGAAATAGATACTTAAATCTTTTCATAGAATCAAGTTCTATCGCCGTGATAGAATCAGGATTTGCAATGGAGATTTGCTCGAGATATGATGCCAGACGCGAATACCCTTCTTCTGCTGATCCTCTCACCAATCTTTGTGCATATAACAGTGCTCTGTATGAAGTGGTGTAATCAAGCGCCATGCCAAACATGTTCCTCATTGCATCAGTGATATGCTGCGGAGTTATCCCATCAATGATTCCAACACGATCAATGAAAAGACTACCTACATACTTCGGAGTACAGTGTCTCCGCTGAGCGATTCGGTCTCCCGCTGAGCATAAATGTTTTTCCACATACTTTGTTACCCAAAACGTGTTTGTCCCATGTTTGACACTCGCTCTGACCTTCCATCCACAATAGCTAACCGGACATGTTGCCACAACGAGAGTTTTCGTTGATTTGTATAATCTGAAAGAAAACTTACCCCTCACTGCTGCCAACCGCAGCTCTGAAAGCAGTGCACCCTTGCTAACAAAACTCTGGTTGACATAGATACTGGTACCATTCGATTTTCCTCCTTCAATAGCATTTGTCTTAGCATATGTCTTTTGGATTTCTTCAAAACAAATATTATCATCATCTTCCTCGTCCTCATCTGGAACCTTTCCATAAAGACTGTAATCCCCACCATTCTGATCCGTTTCACCAACAATAGAATTATCAGCATCCTCCTCCCCATTTTCCTCCTCCCCATCTTGATTTTCATCTTCAACAAACTCATTATCACCAACATCTTCAAAACATTCATCAGCTTCATCATCATCACCAACATCTTCTTCCCATTCACCAGCTTCATCATCATCACCAACATCTTCTTCCCATTCACCAGCTTCATCATTATCACCAACATCTTTTTCCCATTCACCAGCTTCATCAATATCCCTTTTCTCTGAAACCGTTTCGACCTTGCTGCGGCTTGATACACAAAGACATACTCTATGGGTTTTGAGTATCTCCAGCAAGTTTCGAACTTGTCTATCACTTGTAACATGAATGGGAAGACTGCCTGGAGCCATCATCATTTCTGCTGGTAATGAGTAGCTAATCTCCACACTCACTGTTCTCATGTCCAGGTTATAATCTTCTTGAGCCATTGCAACAAGTTCAGCATGTGTTGAATCTTCATTCAATAAAAACAATCTTGCTCCTTTGAGATCATCAACCACAAAATTCCAACGGAAATCTCTCAACAACCATTCTCCATACACTGCATGTAACTGAAAAATCATCTGCAAATATTCAAAATAAAACACATTAGTAAACATAGAGAAAATGAAGAAGTTCAATAAACATTGCCGCAGACGACTTAGCATTAAGTCGTCCAGAAGACTTAAAGGTAAGTCGTCTAAAGAGGTCACTTTTGCAATTGAAAATTAAAAGGGACGACTTAATTCTAAGTCGTCCGGCTTTGTTTGTTAAAAAAAAAACTTCAGACGACTTATATATAAGTCGTCTACGAGAAACGGGCTAGTTTTGCATTTGACCGAATCGTGTCAGATCTTTGACTATTTCTGGACGACTTATAATTCAGTCGTCTCTGGGAAAGTTAAAATTTCAATATTTTATGAAAACTTGACGACTTACGTGTAAGTCGTCCTAGGTTAGTTTTGTAATTGAAAAATAAAACTTGAAATTTAACTTTCTCCAGACGACTTAGATGAAAGTCGTCCAGCTAAACGACTTAATTTAAGGTCGTCCGGGATAAGCAAGGTTTGACCAGAAAATTGGGAAAAATTCTGGACGACTTTGCTTTCCCCGGACGACTTTAAATTAAGTCTTCTGGAGGGACGACTTTATATTAAGTCGTCTGGTTAAAGTTAAATTATGAAGTTTTATTTTTCAATTACAAAACTAACCTAGGACGACTTACACGTAAGTCGTCAAGTTTTCATAAAATATTGAAATTTTAACTTTCCCAGAGACGACTGAATTATAAGTCGTCCAGAAATAGTCAAAGATCTGACACGATTCGGTCAAATGCAAAACTAGCCCGTTTCTCGTAGACGACGTATATATAAGTCGTCTGGAGTGTTTTTTTTTAACAAACAAAGCTGGACGACTTAATTTAAGTCGTCCGTTTGACCAGAAGACTCATCAGTAAGTCTTCTACATACAGATGACTTACTAGTAAGTCTTCTACGCGAACAGATCTTGAAAAAAAATTCAAATTCGTACCTTAAACTAGGTGAGATGACTTCGTTTGCACACAGGGTCTTCTCCAACCACCCAGAACCTCAAACGAAAGCAACCGTAAGTCAAAACGAAAGAAATATGGCTCTGTCAACCATAGCCCATATTTTGAATCAAAAGCTTGAGTTTTTTGGATGAATATAGAGAGAAAGTGAAAGAAATGTTGTTTTTAGTTCATAACAATTGAAACAGAGAGAGTGTAAAGAGATTTACGTGCATTAAAGGGCATTAAAAGCTCCAAACAGTTCGTACAAGGTTGTTGCCACTATTCATTGCAGTGGCAATATTGTAAATACTTGAAGAAGATGAGGTTGAGACAGTAAAGAAGCCATTTTCGAAAAAAAAAAATGTTAATGGCATTTTCGTAGATAAAATGCAGGTGTGGGGTTAAAATCTCAAAAAAAAAAGGAGTCAAAAGAAAAGGTTAGTTTTCTGTTTGACTTCAAGTTTTGAGTCACTTTTGCAAAAAGCCCTTATTTTTATCTGAAAAATAATTATCAATTACAATAGCAAATCATATAAAACACATTTACTAGAAATCAACTATCTTAGGGGAATTTTTGAGCTAAAATGTATGATATAAATGAACATGTTTTACTATTGTTTTATTTAATTAACCAAGTTTTGCAAGAATTTAGAACGGCAGTGGACTAAGCATGCATCAAAACAAAAGTGAGTTCTACAAAAGAAAAAACAAAACAATTTATTATATATTACATTCATCACAAATCCATGTGAGTTCAGAACTAATAAATGTTTAAACCAACCCAACACCATAAACAATGCCAAATCAAGGAAACAAACTAGTTGAAAGATTTTCAACTTTTTTTTTGCTGTAAAGATTGCAGAAAGTAGACTTAAATAAAAGACAGGATGACTTCCCGTCGTGGTCTCATCAACCACTATTTGGAGTAATAGTCTCACATGAGAACTGAGAGTCTGAGACATAGTGGTTCAATGGGAAACCTGAGAATTTGAATTGCGTGTTTTGTTGGAACATGTCGTTGTTGTTCCCAGTTAAGTCCGACAAGATGTGGAAACATTCCTCTGAGGGTTCTTGCAGAAATGTGATTGTGGAGATTTTGATTCTTGAAGCTTCTTGGTATGAGGAAACGCCCACCAGAGCATCTCTACCTCTCTTTAACGCATGAAGGTGGCGAGACTCGTGAAGGTATGGCTGCATATTAATATAGTTTCATTAAACAAAGTCAGTCTCTTTAGACATAAACCTCTGAGGACAGAATTATACTTTGTCGACTTTGATGAGCTTATGTTCTGAGGTTCAAGCTTTGCACGGTGCTGCCTTCAACGGAGAATATTGTTTTGCATTGACGAAAATTGGTTCGTTCTCTGGAATGTTGTGAGGCAAAAGCATTCTAGAAGGAAGCAATCCAATTTGTGGATGATGATGCTGCACAAACAAAGTTCCATACACAAAATACTTAAAAGATCATAAGTTTGTTTAAGCAAAGGCTTCAATGCGATAAGTTGCAACAGCATCATTATCATGGGATGCAATCATTGTGTATTACTACCGTGTGTTGTGATGATGCATGCGGAAAAGACATGTACCAATGAAATGTGGCGTTACATTTCCATATAGAGACCAAGAAGTCTGAAGGCGTATAAAATAGACGTCACTAAAAAAAAATTCTTTCAAATTAAATTAACATTAATTCAAACCCAAATCTGGCATCAGAACAGCAAAACGTCTGGTAACCGGGAAAACAGTTACCGCTAGGTTATAGGCGATTTCACGCAAATCTTAACAACAAAGGATAAAATGTTGTGGGAGCTTCCCTTTTCACACAGGTTGTGGAAGCAAAATATGTAGACAAGATGCAATTGCAAAAGAGAAAAATAAAAAAAAACAACTAAGAAAAATATTGTTAAAATGAAATCACATGCGGAAATGATAAATCAAAATTTTGAAAATGTGAAATTGCTTGATTAATCGTTTTCGTATGTGACTTCATCTCAATATTTTTTTCCTTCAACAGTTTTTTTTCTCTTTCAGAATTGCATTTTGTCTTTGCATTTGTGATCACCTGCGGAGAAGTGCAGGGTGAGACTAATATGGTCTCTCTTCTTCCTCTGACGGTTTAGATTTGCGCGGGCTATTAACTATATTTGGGCCCAAAAAGCAGTGGGCTCAGCTTCGGTTTTTATTAACTGTATTGTTCGGTTACACTGACCTTAGCCATTAAGAACGTATAACTTATGCAATGCTTTTAGTACAAATAAAGTGATCGTCGTTGATCTTTTTTTACATACGCATAAAAACATAAAGGATCGATCCTTCGATTCTAATATTCTTTATTTCATTTGTGAAAGAAAACGGCAAGAATAAAGAGATTTATCAAAGTGTTACCTGAAGCAAAGCATACTTTAAGATGACCTTGCTTAACAATGGGTATAATGTTACTTGGCTTTCAAAATGGTTTTTGATTTTGAAATACTTAAGGCTTGAAAGAGACAGAAAGGTGGGGGGACAAAAAGCATTATTAGGCTTAGTTGGAAAAACAACTCTATAGAGTTTTAATAATCAAATTTAATAACAAGCTTGAATCTAAATTTCATGTCTCATCGTGACTTGTTTTTTTTTTAGATTAGTCACTTTATGTACTCTTTTCAGTTTGGAAGATGCAGTATACTATTGGCCACCATAAAGCTAGGAATAAATACTAGTGATCATAATTGATCAAACTAAGTAGGCAAGAATCAATGGTCTACCTACAACATAGTTGACGATGCATGCAAAAACATTCTCAAGTTAAATAACAAAGATAAATAACCAAAATATCAAACATAGAACCAAGAGAAAACAGTGATCTCACATGGCAAGGTAAAAATAATAATATTTTCAGTATGCGATCTGATCATTCATTGCTGTAATATTTTTGTTTTCTAATCGAATATGTATTGTTTTTAGCTGTCTTTAGTAAAAGAAAGTTAGAGAGATGAATTTTAAAAAGATAAAAGAGAAAAAGTATTTAATTTCAAAAATTTAAATGGTATGAAGACGGTAACAAATTCAACAGTGTAGTTAATTCTCGTCCGTTGCTTCACGGCGCTCCTGTGACCATATACAATTGTATATGAATTTCTGACATATACACTCGTAATTATATTTTTTTTTTCATGTTGGTTTTCTTTTATATTTCTTGGGTCAGTGGGTGCAATTGACAGTCGGGATCATTCAATAATGCACGTGTCGATCTCTGATCACGGCCGGGATATTTTGCACGGCTTCGTAACTCTTTTTAACTATAAATAAAACCTAAAAGAATTTAGCAAAACAAAAAAAGAAATTCTTTATCACAAAAAAAATTCTAAACGAATAAAATAACTAAAATAAGTTTTACTCCCTTCTGTTCCTAAATATAAGATTTTTAGGTAAAAACACATATTAAAAAAATTACTTTTTATCTTGAAAGTATCAGTAAAACTATAAATTAATAGTATTCAGCCAATTATAAAATAAATTATTAATTATGATTGGTTACAAAATTTTTAATAAATTAAAAATTACCTAAAAAAATGAAAACATCTTATATATTAAAACATCAAAATTTTATAAAACATCCTACATTTAAGAACGGAGTGAGTATTAAATATTAAAAATGCATTTTTACTTCAAGGTTAACTAATCAATAATTAGGGTTTAGAGTTAAGTGTTGAGTTTTGGATATATGATTTCAAATTTTAAAAAATAAAATTTTAAAAATTTAAAATAAAAAAGCTATATTAGTCATTTTCTTTCTTGAGTACTATTTTTGTGACAAAAACTTAAAAATGACTATTTGAGAGAATTGACCAAACAAAAAACTTAAAAAACTAATTATTTTATTTATTTCCTGAATATCGTACTTTAAAAAAGAAAAGTAACGGAAAAATAAAAGAAAGTAAAGGAAACAAATGAAGAGATGAAATGGATAAAGGAATAAAAAAAAGAGAGAATATAATTTGAAAATGTCTTGGTCCTATTTCTCCCACATTCCCAAGCATCTCGATTAGTTTCGGATTAATTGTGGGTGTACGTACTTAATGAGTTTTTAAAATATAAATTGTTTTTGTCATTGTAAGATATATGTGTGATTTTGTAACAATTTGTAAAATGTATATATGAAAATACAGTACCTTAAATCAAGTAAGGGAACGACAAAAAAAAAACAAGTAAGCACGGTTATAGAACTGCATATATTCTTTTACAAAAATAAAAAAAAAACTAATTTAAGTCCAAAAAAAACTAATAAAATAACAAAACTAAAATAGACGTTAAAGAAAAACCAAAGACACATAGACAACAAGAAGTTGATAAAATTGGGATATTATTAAAGTTTGCAATAAAGCTGTATAAATGATTAATGTTGGATTTGTTTTTGTCGACTGATTAATGTTGGATACTGATCAGAATCTGTGCGTTTTGAATTTGCATATATGAAATGAAACCCATAAAATATTAAATTTCTCCTAAAAAAAAAAAAGAAAGAAGAAAGAGAAGAGGTTTATATAGGAAGTAGAGGAAGCACAAATACACACACTTTCGCAGAGTCCAACGATCTCAAAGCTCCTCCTCCTCTCTTTTCTTTCTTTCTCTCCATCTCCCTCCGCCAAAGTTCGTAGCTTCCTTTATACAATAGAGTGTGCTGCGTGCCTCTCATTCAATCCCTCTCTCTCTCTCTCTCTCTGTCAATAGCTTCAAAGAACGGACCCTGAGAGAGTTTCAAAACAGAATCGTTTCATATTTCTGATCTGCAGATTCTCCTCCTTCGCGTGCCGTTAATCTCTGTTGCAGAGAAAGCAATCGAATTTAGCAATCTTCGAGTGTGTTTTTTATACTATAGTTAGAAGTGACAGTGCGGAACACTACTGTAACATAAAAGGTACAAATCATTGCGGGTTCGTTCACTCTGTTCCTAAAAAGGCTTTAGGTTTTGAGAAAGTGTGTTTATTTTTGTTAAAAAAATCTCAGGTCGAAGGGTGAGAGAAAGAGAGAGATGCTCACGTGCATAGCTTGTTCGAAGCAGGTAAACACCAACAATGACGGATCTAAAGATGAAGAAGAAGTCGATGACAGAACACCCAGGTCTAAGCAGGCCATCAAGTCCCTGACGTCACAGGTAGATACAATTCTTCTTCTTTACCAATGTCACTTTCACGAAATGGTGAAAAGAAAAGAAACTGCGAGACAGGACCTGTTTTGAGTCTTGTCTGTTTCTGTTTTGGAGGCTCAGACCAAAATAGTGACAAAACTCTTTTGTCTTCCTCGTAAAAGCCAAACTTTTTCAGATTTTTATTTATCTCTGTGTATTATTCAATCATGTGATTCTTCTTTTCAGATAAAAGACATGGCAGTGAAAGCTTCAGGCGCTTACAAAAGCTGCAAACCGTGTTCCGGTTCTTCAAACCGGAACTCGGATGCTGCATCAGCTTCCGGGAGGTTCCATTATGCGTACAAGAGACCTGGAATCAGCAGAAGCGGAAGCTCTACTCCTAAGATTCTAGGGAAAGAGATGGAGTCAAGGCTAAAAGGGCTTTTGAGTGGAGAAGGAACACCTGAGTCCGTGAGCGGCAGGACAGAGTCTACAGTGTTCTTGGAGGAAGAAGAAGAAGATGAGCCTAAAGAATGGGTTGCTCAAGTTGAGCCTGGTGTCCTCATCACCTTTGTTTCTTTGCCTGAGGGAGGCAACGATCTCAAGCGTATTCGTTTCAGGTAAATCTACTGAAATGAACTTAAATCCATTACGAGAATGTGTGTTTCTTGGGGACAAGCTATTAGAAAGTACAAACGATATTAAAGATGTTATCTTATGTTTTGGAAACTTGCATTTTTCTCTTGAAAATCAATTTTGAAAGTGGTCCCCAAAAACGTTTGTTGTGTGTGTTGTGAGAAGATGTACATCCTTTTGCTAATAAAGGTTTTTTGAGATGTGGATTTATGTTTCGGTAGTCGAATCCGATCTTTAAATGGATCTCTCCCAAGAACAGTTGTGTGGGGGGAAGCGTTTAGTGATATTCATTTTGTAGGTGGGACATGTTTATGTATGAGAAGCAGCATATGATCTAACTAACTTTCTTCAATGGCTTCATCAAAGAATATGACACTTTGGCTCTACCTAACTAACTTTCTTCATACAGGGCCCGGCCCTTGAAATTTTGGGGCTGTAGGCGATTTAGTAAACATTTCAATAGTTTGGAAGCCTAAAATTTGTTTTAAATAAATTTGGTGCCTATGTATATATAACTTTTTTCAAAAAAAATTTGGGGGCTTGCGGCGAATGTTTCATCCGGCATCATTGCGCAAGGCCGGCCATGTCTGCATGGTCTCGTCAAAGAGGGACACTTTACCTCAAAGTGATTGACATTTATAGTTAACACTGTTTACTTGGTTGTTGTTGTAGTCATTGAAACAGCACTTTGTTTGATGATTTGTTTACAAAAATTCTATTTGGTTTCAGTCGTGAGATGTTTGATAAGCGGCAAGCTCAAAAATGGTGGGCGGAGAATTTCGAGAAGGTCATGGAGTTGTACAATGTGCAGCAGTTTAATCAGCAGAGCGTCCCGTTTCCAACTCCTCCTGCATCCAAAGATGAGGTATATACACTCTCTGTCTTTGATTCTCATGAACACATGAATTAAATGTTCATTTGGTAATGCCAGAGCTCTTCCAAGAACGGTCCTGCAACTCCACCTCTAAACAATGAATGCCCTCGCGGAAAAGGGTCACTCTCTCACCAACCAAAACCACAAACACAAAGTCGGTACCGAAGTGATTCGTCTGGTCTTGCAACGACGCCAAAACTCTCTAGCATAAGTGGCACCAAAACTGAGACATCATCGGTTGTTGGGTCCGCAAGAAGTAGTAGGTTATCAAGGGAAGACGAAGAAGAAGAAGATGCGGAAGACGTCTCAGTAAGTAATGCGAGCGACAACGAAACAGAATGGGTGGAACAAGACGAAGAAGGTGTTTACATCACAATAAGAGCTTTACCAGATGGAACTCGCGAGCTTAGACGCGTTCGCTTCAGGTAGTAAAAAACATTACCGTTCAGTTGCTAATAAGCAAGCACTTGGTAACATCTTCTCTTGTTGTTGCAGTCGAGATAGGTTTGGGGAAACGAATGCAAAATTGTGGTGGGAAGAGAACAAAGCTCGGATACAACAGCAGTACTTGTGATGCTCTCTGCAAGACATTTACACAGCAAAACCAAACACTTTTAAAAAAAATGTTTTTAAAAATAATGCATTTCTTTTTTTTTTTATATATATAGTTGGTGGCTATTAGATCTCTTCTCTTCTCTTCATTGGAGTTCTTATTGTGATGACTAGAGCATCTTGTTTTGCGTCTTTTCAAATCTTGCATGAGTTGTATGTAGAATAATGCTTTAGATAGGTCATGCGAAGTTTCTTTCTAGTTGGTGATTTGTTACTCGTTACTCTTCTCTCGTGTACAATCTATAACGTTGTAGTTACTCTTTCAGCATATGTTAACTCTTGGTGTTATTTATCATCAATGATATGTTTTGTGTACATATATGCAAATTCTAATAAACTCGTTCTACTAAAACTGATATTTCCTTGTCATCTTCCATTTCCTTGTCATCTTCCATTTTTAGACCGAAAAAATGATTTTCTAGAATATTCACGTATATTAAGAAAACAATTAATTTTTTACAATTGAATTTATTATTTATTTTACTATACATTTTCCAATAAATATCAACCAATAGTATTCAACCAATTCAAATATTTTCAATTAATGTTTCTTAAAATTATACAACTTTTCAACATTAATTACTAAAAATACTTTAAAATTTTAGAAAATTTATTATTTTGGAACAAAAAATAAATCTAGAAAATCATACTTTCAGGAACAGAGGAGTACTCGTTCAGTGAGCACATAACATTTTTCATGCAAGTCCTATTTAATGCATAACATTTTCATGAAAGTCCTATTTAATAATTAAATCATTATCATACCTAATATCGACCGAACATTTTTTTTGAGTCAATAAATAATTTTTTTCTGTCGGCTGAGACAATAAATAATTTAAGCAGCACATCTCTACTCTAATGTTTAACGTGTTTATTGTTTTCTACGGACAAATTAATTAAAGCAAAAAAGCAAAGAAAAGGAAAATTAGCAAAAGCTAGTATAACTATTTTCCCATTTTTCTTTGGAAATTTCCAAATTCTCGATACAGGGGTAAAATGGTCATTTCCAGTTACTGAATTTTTCGAAGCTATTTCGCTATTTTGTCCATCTTCTTAAACTTCTTTTCGTCTCAGTCGTCTCCGATCTTAGGGTTTAAGAGAGTCGAATCACTAGTAGCGGGCAACAACCTCCACTCGGTCGCCGATCGAAATTCGCTTTCGCTAGTTACTCAATATCGATCCCTTTGTTTCTCTGCTTTCTGATTATCCCGATTAGGGCTTGATCGGTGATGGTGTCTGGGTCCAGAACCGGCGGTAATCGGGCGATGGATGATGAAGAGAGAAAGCTGATTGAGTCGATTAGAGAAATCGTGGGTAATCACACCGACGCCGATATCCACGCCGCCTTGAAAGAAGCTGACATGAACGCCGACGAGGCTGTGCAGAAGCTGATCCATCAAGGTTTTTCTCTCTTCGTCCCTTTGACGAAAGCTAGGGTCTTTGCGTGCGTATGTAGAATGCTGTAGATGGGTTATGCAAAAGTTTCGGTTTTTGATCTGATCTTATCTTACGGTGTTTTGTTGATAATTGGATATGTTATATTCTTATGTTATTCTGCTGGCTTTCGTTTTGCTATGTGCAAAGTATGTAGTTCGAATAGTTGTGCTACTTTTTCGATTACCATTATGGTTTGCTAAAGACTTTCTTTTTGTTCAGATCCGTTCCATGAGGTGAAGAGAAGAAGAGACAGGAAGAAAGAGGTAAGCTCACAAATCTTCTTTTTTCCACTTCCGCTGCATTTGAAGAAGGGGACTGGGTTGTTTTGTTTATAGTGCTTGTGTTACTAGTATGTATCATTGGATTTTATACGGAATGTCCTTTGGATCAGGTTGCAGTATTGGTTGAGCCTGCCGACGAAAAGAAACCTCTTGAAAGTGTTACCAGTGAAGTGAACGTTCGTACACAGCCTGAGCATAATGCTCGGAGAGGAGGCCACAGTAGGAATGTCTTCCCTAGGAACGCTGCTCCACGAGATGATTTTCATAGGAACACTGCTCCGCGAAATGAATTTCCTAGGAACGCTGCTCCACGAAATGAGTTTCCTAGGAACGCTGCTCAACAAAATGAGTTTCCTGGGAACCCTGCTCCACGTAATGCCTTTCCTAGGAACGCTGCTCCACGAAATGCATTTCCTAGGAATCCTGCTACTGGTAAATCAACATGATGATTTATACTTGCCAGTTTCTTTCGTTATGTCTGTGCCATAATCCTTTAGCCTCGGGTGAATTAAAAACGAAAATGTGTTGGTCAAGGAAAAATAGAAGAAACTGGATCGTAATGCATGTCTTGAATATTTTTGTTTTTTTTTTAGTCTCTGCGATTGGCGTTAGGCCTCCAAGTTTCATGTAATGTATGGTACATATTCATCTATAAATGCTGTTTCGTATGTCTGAATTGGTTTGTTTCATGTTAGTGCAGGATCCAAGAGAGAGTTTCGTGTTGTTAGAGACAATAGGTCTAATCCAAATGTTGGTGAAGAGTTGAAGCATACTTCCGCTCACCAGTCTTCTGGATTAAACATTAGCAAAGCAATGGCCTCTCAGAACCAAAAGGGGTATGTTCTTCAATTTTACATTATCCTGTTGTTCGTATTCTAGCATGTTCTATCGCCGGCTTGCCTTGTTTTGCTTCTTTTTTTTATATATATATGTGCAAAAACATGATACTCTTTAATGATTGTTTTTAATGTTACTGTAAGGGAGTATGTCTTTGTAGCTGTACTATTACAAAAACTAAGTTACGTAAGACTCTTTAAGATGATAAGAGGCATACATAGTTTTTCGGCATTGTGTTTTAGTAGACGGAGAGAATAATGCGTATGTTCACTTGGTAGGCATCCCACTGCAGTTTACCTCAAACATGGTTACTTATTGGGAAATAGAAATAAAGCCCATGAGAACTTGTTATCTTATAATTTCGAGAAAAAAAGCTATGCTGAATTCAGATGAGAAAAATAAGATTGGGGCCCTTATTTTCATTGTTTGGCAGCTTAACAGGTGGTGTAGGCAATCGTCGATCTCCTGGGGATCAAGATTTTTCAAAAGATTGTAATGCAGTAGCAGATGTCAGGCTCAGAGATGCTGAAATTGCTCCATTCCACCATCCTACCAGAAAAGAACTCTCTGATGGAAAGCAGACGGCCCGTAGTGTTACCTTGCCATCAACCAATTCAGTTATTGGTGTATATCCGTCTTCCACAGATCCAGTTCATGTACCATCTCCTGTTTCTAGATCATCACCTGTGGGAGCTATTAAACGTGAAGTAAGAGGTGGAGACTTTGGTGGAAAACCTTCTGAAAATGTTGGTAAAGATCCATCTGCATCTACGGGTTCTTTGTCAGGGTCCTCGATTAGAAAGATTGGGACTCCAAATGCACATCGATCATCTTCCCCAAATTCAAAGATTGATCAAGTCAGTCAAACTACTTTACGAGAGTCTGTTTTACCCAGCTGTGGGGAAAAGAATAGACCTGTTTTGAACAGGCAGCGTGGAAACAGAGGAAGCCAAAATGCTAGAACCCAACAAGTTGGTGGTCATACAAAAGGTAATTTATATGCAAGTATTAATTCTGCTAACCATTTTGCCTCAGGAGGCACTATAAATTTTGCGTATAGCTGATGTTTTGGTTTATATAATCCTTTTTCAATCCTTTTCGTATCATGACTTCTGATATTCTTGGTCAACCTGTTCTTAACGCAGGAGTCTCACAGAACAAGGAATGGAAGCCTAAACCAATTCATAAATCTGTTGGACATAACCCTGGAGTAATTGGAACACCTGCAAAGTCTCAGGCTTGTCGTTCTGATGATATTTCCTTAAATTTGGAATCGGAGGCTGTTAAGGTGCAAGATAAGCTTTCGCATGTTCATATCAGTGAAAGCCAGAATGTCATCATCGCAGATCATATTCGCGTCCCAGAGACTGACCGATGTCAGCTTACTTTTGGTAGCTTTGTTCAAGAGTTTAGTTCTTCAGTGAATTCAGAATCTGCTTTCCAGGAATCATGCTCTTTAGAAGAACTTAGAGAAACTGATCGTAGGTAAGTTGGTGTTATTATTTGTATTTGTACATTTTGAATAAAGTTTAAGATCACCTTGTATCTTTCCTCAAGTAACTTTTAGTGATATTGTTTGCAGTTCGCCAGTTTCTCCTCCAGAGACTGTAACAGATGGTCCTGGGGATAAGCCTATCGATATTCTTGATGATCATGTCAGAGTTTCTGAATCTGACTCACGTGTACCAGTGGCGTCTGAGCATCAGTTACCCGAAGAGAAGGAGGCTCACAGATCTGACAATTTGGATGAGTACTCGGAAATTCAATTGCTCAGTAGGAACGGTCCACATTATACTCCTTTAGAGTTTGAAGAGCAGCAAGATCCTCCTGAGTTGCAAAAAGCTCCTGTAAGGTTTCCTGCAATTTGTACCTTTAGAAAATCCAAGGCATATATATATATATATATATACATTCAAAACTTACTCTCTTGTCCTTCCAAGCAGGCATATGGTAATCACGGTAGTTATGACTCTCCGTATGAAAACGTACGAGGACAAGGATTACCATCTCAGCAAGAGGTAATTTATGTTGCTGGCGTGCCAGCATTAAGTTGTCTTCAGGCTTTTCTTTGAGCAGTTGGGCCCTACATGTGTCATGTTTATCTTTCATTTCAGTAACGAAGAAAAACTAACAAGGTATCATTTTGCTAATATAGCAGGTGTTAAGTACTCAAATGGTGAACAATGGCCCTTCATCTACGATTCCCATGCTGCAGCAGCAGCAGCAACAACAACAGCAGGCGTCAATGCAACAGATGTACTCGCAGGTTCAAGTTGCACATTTTCCCAATCTGATGCCTTATCGTCAGTTCGTCTCCTATGTTCCCCAGATGCCCATGCCAGGCTACTCAGGTAACCCAGCAGCGTATGCACATCCTTCAAATGGAAATAGCTATGTTCTGATGCCTGGAGGTGGTTCTCATCCTGGCTCAAACGGTGTCAAGTATGGCATCCAGCAATTCAAGCCAGTCCCAACAGGTGGTCCTACTGGTTTTGGGACTTACAACAACAACCCTAATGCGTATCAGATTAATACTCCCAATGTAGTTGGAAACGCCATGGGTCTTGAAGATCCATCTCGCATGAAATACAAAGATGGGAATATCTACGTTCAAAACCCTCAGGTAATGTTAACAAAGATGGAACTTCCTCTTGCCCCAACCACAGTTTTTTTACCTTCTGTATTTCTGAGTTGTGTTTCTTTATATGACGCAGCAGGCTGAGACTTCTGATATTTGGATGCAGAATCCAAGAGATCTTTCTAGCCTTCAGTCTCCTCCATATTACAACGTAGCTGGTCAAACGCCTCATGGTGCTTATTTACCATCCCATACATCACATCCATCCTTCAACGCCGCTGCACAATCTCCTCAAATGCAGTTCCAGGGTCTCTTCCATCCCCCACAACCTGGTGCAATGGCGAATCAACACCACATGGGACCTGGGCTTGGTGGTAATGTTGGGGTTGTGCCCTCTCCTCCCTCTCAACTTGGTGCTTATCAGCAATCACAACTTGGTCATCCCAATTGGGGAGCAAACTTCTGAATAAAGTTCTAACCTCTCTGTCTAATGGATCATAATATAGCCGAAAGCAAATGTTTTGATTTTCTTTGTGAAACGGCCAAACTCTATTTTATTATCTTCTTTAGTTAATGAATGCATAAAATGCTTTGCCCTTCTCTGCTTCATAATTTTTTTTTTTTTAAACTGTTGCTATAGTTTCTTTCAAAGTGATAGTGTTAAGTATTGAACCCTCTGACTTGAACATTGTCGCTTGCTGGTGTTTCCAATTGTCAGTGTTCTGTAAGTATTGTCCAAGTTGTTGATGTTCTTCTTTGAGTTATGTGACCTCTCTCTCCATTTCTTCACATTCCTTTTCTTGGTAGAGAATCATTAGTCGTTGAGTTTGACCCAACTTCCCTCAAGCCTTTAGAATAATATAAAATAAATATTCTTCATAAGAACTTGTTGAATCTAAGCCTATAGGTTTTGATTAGCTCCTTGATTACTTTTGTTTTTTTGAGGTGTCATTGCACACTATGTCATCATAGCAACATAATCTGATTGATCGTTTTGTTGAAATATTTACTTTGCTTGGGGGAGGTGGGTCTGAACCAAGGGGGCAACTTCTTTGCTTAAGGACTAATTTGTACGTACTTTGCTTGCTCCTCTCATATAATAGGCCGAAGCTTTATCATCTCTTAAGTCCCACCTTATTAATTTCTTGAACTCCATTATTTGGAGGTAACTAACACTTCTTTTGTTTCATTTTTAACCAGTACATGGTTAATTAAACGTGTCTTCACTGTTGAGTTCACTCTATTAATAATAGCCACCAAATAAAAAGCATATGGTTGGCTTGAGATTCACTGAAACTTTGTTAAGAGTTTATGAAATTTAGCTTTTACTAAAAATGGTTTGAGGAGAATAAGTAATAAAAATTGATTGTGATTAAGACTTGCTAGAGTAGGGGCTTATGGTCATCAGTTAAGATAACCCGCATGTACGTAGGAGAAGAATGATGAGCCATTTTGGCCGTTCTTGACCCCTTTTTAGAGAAAATTTGTAAGAAAAAAACTAATTAAGAAGAATTGGTAATTTAATTTAAAACCAAATATATATAATATATTAATTTTTTAACTTTACCTAATAAGTCAAAAGTACCCATGATCGGTAAGGGGATTGATAAGCATTACCTACAACTCCTACCACTTTGGCTAAATTAAAGGCTAGTTTGTTGAAATAAAAAGACTAATTTCTCTTAACAAATCATCTAAGTTACTTTTGTTGAGACGTAATTGTAATGTTAGAGATTGTTTTTTACTACAATAAAAGGTTTGAAACGCTTCTTGAATGTCAACAAAAGGACATGTCAAATCACAGATAGTGGAGTGATTCATAGACACGCATACACCAACATGTATGTATGTGGTAAGTATATTTTCTCATTTGATTGGTCTGTTTGAGCAAAATATGAAAAATCAAACGTATCTCATGAAGAGATTGCACCGTGTGTTGTCTTAGCTATTTTGATTTAAAAGCAATCTGCTTTTTGCTATTGTATGCACCAACTCGAATTATGATGTGATTGGAATCTTTTGTCTTTCTTTTGTTTATCATATCCACACATGCGTGCAATCCCTGCTACTCTTTTTTTTTTTATTATTATTATGTGAATTTGTTTTTCTAGTTAGTTCTTTACTAGCTATAGCTTATCGAATGCGTTATAAGAAAAGAAAAAAAAATTATTACATCAAATATTGCAAAAGGATAACAAAATTCTAAAAGGTGTAGTGGGAGCGCAGATGTTGAAAGCAAAATGAATCCATTCACTTTTCTCTACGTGTTTTTGTTTATATGAACTACAACGTAGTTCTGGTAATACACATATACAAAGCAAATGAATAGTTAAAAAGGGGACGCGGATGCATCCGGTCAAAGAAGAGTACTACGAGTATGAAGTCTCGTGGATTCGAAGGGGCGATCATTCATAAACGATGCAGTTTTACACGGTCAAAGACGAGTTCTACGAGTGTGAAATGTCGTGGATTCGATGGTCATTCACAAACTACATGCGATCATTCATAATTTATAAACAATGGAGTTTTACACAATTTTCAATTGTGTGTGCATGTGTTCAAAGCAAAATAGTCGAATTTCTCTTTCTTTTTTTGGTAAGAAACCTTATAGTTTTTTTCCTAACTTCATAGTTATTGGGATAACTACAAGTTATATGGAGATAACTCCTACTTCTAGATAGATAATGATGTTTAGTTTCCTAGTCCTTATCCTAATAGGAAACGTCTATGTATAAATACAGAGCTTTAGTTGTGAGAAGAAAGGGTTGTTTTATTCTATTCAATAATAACTTATTTCATGGTATCAGAGCAAAAAGAACCTGAAACCTAATTTTTTTCTACTACTAAAACGTGTTTCTTGATACTCAAGAAACATGGGAGACACGACTTTAGCTCTGTCCTCTACGCCTATGGCAACCTTACCCTCTCCTAATGATGCTTCTAGCATATACTATCTACACCCTTCCGACAACCCTGGAGCACTGATTACCTCTGTTTTGCTTCGCGGTGATAATTATACGGAATGGGCTACAGAGTTATCAAACTCTATCCAAGCCAAGCGAAAGCTAAGTTTCATCCAGGGAACAATCCCAAAACCTGCGACAGAACCAGATCTCTCACGATGGTTAGCTACAAACTCGATGCTTGTTGGATGGATCAGAACGTCCATAGACCCTAAAATCAGATCAACCGTAACCTTTGTACCTGACGCGCATAAGCTTTGGGACAACCTCCAGCGTCGGTTCTCTGTTCGGAATGGGGTCCGAATTCATCAACTTCGTGATGAAATTAATACATGTCAACAAGATGGTCAGACTGTGATCGAGTACTATGGCCGGCTCGCGAAACTATGGGAGGAACTTGATAATCTCAAGACACCTCGATCTTGCTCTTGTGATGCTTCCGCAGATATAGAAAAAGAACGAGCGGAGATACGAGTTCACAAGTTCTTATTTGGACTGGATGAGTCTCGGTTTCGTAACATCAGATCTCAGATAATTGATGAGGACCCTCTTCCCGACATCAACAATGTGTACTCCCGCGTCATCCGTGAAGAACAACACAACAATACATCACGATCAAAGGAACACAAAACAGAGGCAGTCGGCTTCACTGCTCAAGCTGCTCAAACTGATCTTGTCAAAACCACTACGCAACAACCTACAACAGTCTTCACCCGAAGTCGGGATCCAAATCGATCATGTACTCATTGCTCTCGCAAAGGACATGATCAGAGTGAATGTTTTCTCTTGCACGGCTATCCAGAATGGTGGTATGAACAGAAGAATACCACGAATGCAGGAAATAATTCTCGTGGACGTGGTGGACGTTCTCAGAACTCAGGACGGGGTCGTGGCAGGTCTAACTCTTCGAGAGCACTAACAAACAATGCCTCTGCGGCTCCCTCTCCAACACTTAACAACGATCAGATCACTCAACTACTTCAACTTCTTCAGACCACTCAACAATCATTGTCTTCTGAAAAACTTTCGGGTAAACCTACACATAAAGATGTTATCATAGATACAGGCGCATCGCATCATATGACAGGAGACCTTTCAATCCTGAGTGATGTCGTTGATATACATTCTTCCTCGGTCAGATTTCCAAATGGCCGCTTCTCTAAAGCAACAAAGAAGGGCAAACTTGTTCTCAGCCGAGACTACTACCTAACTGATGTTTTATATGTTGAAGTTTTTAACTGCACATTGATATCGGTGTCTTGTCTTCTTAAACAAACTGGCTGTATTGCTATCTTCACTGACACCTTATGTGTTTTGCAGGACCGTTTTACGAAGACCCTGATTGGAACGGGTGAAGAACGTGAGGAGGTTTATTACTTCACAGGGGTCACGGCTGCACGTGTTCATCGGACTGAGTACAAGAATTCATCTACTTCAGAACTTTGGCATAGGAGACTTGGACACCCTTCTTTTCGAGTTTTGTCATCTTTACATGTTTTAGATAAACTGGTTTTCGATTCTGAGCAAGCCTCGAGTTGTGAGATTTGTTTTCGCGCTAAACAAACGCGCCAAGTTTTTAATAATAGTTCACATAAAGCTTTTGAACCATTCTCTCTGATTCATTGTGATGTGTGGGGACCCTACAGAACAACTTCTTCGTGTGGTGCTAGATACTTCTTAACTATTGTTGACGATTACTCGCGGGCAGTGTGGACATATCTGATGTTAGAGAAGTCAGAGGTCTCGAAATTGCTCAAAGAATTCATGGCTCTGTCTGAGCGCCAGTTTGGCAAGAAAGTAAGGACAGTTCGCACAGATAATGGTTCTGAATTTCTCACCCTCTCGTCCTACTTCAAACAGCAAGGTATTGTCCATCAAACCTCATGTGTAGACACACCACAGCAGAACGCTCGAGTCGAACGGAAGCATCGCCACATCCTAAACGTAGCTCGGGCGTGTCTATTTCAAGCACATCTCCCAGTCACATTCTGGGGTGAGAGCATACTAACAGCTGCTCACTTAATAAATCGCACGCCATCTCAATTTCTTCAAGGAAAAACACCTTATGAACTTTTATTTGGAACAAAACCAGATTATGATAAGCTCCGTGTCTTTGGGTGTTTGTGTTACTCTCATCGGAAGGCGCGTGACAAAGACAAATTTGGCGATCGCAGCAAAAAGTGTATCTTTGTTGGCTATCCTTATGGTAAGAAAGCATGGAAATTATATGATCTTGACACTCACGAGTTCTTCAGTAGCAGAGATGTTGCCTTCTCTGAATCAAAGTTCCCTGGTGTACATACTGATGCATATGTTACACCACCTATGAATCATTATGACCCTACTATAGATGATTGGTTACTACCGAACTTGGACTCAAGGGGGAGTTTGCTGCCTCTGCCACCTTCTCCTCCTACCAGTTCAGATCACACAGTCCCACCACCGGTTAGTACTAGTCTTCCGCCTACGTCTGAAACAAATCCTGTAATGCCTACAGCAGCTATTCATACTTCTCCAGCATCACCGCACCAGTCTGTAACTCCTGTGCCTCCTACTACAGATGAATTTACTGCATCCCCAGGCATACCAGAGATTCTTGGTCGAGGTCAAAGGCATAAAACTACATCATTTCTACTCAAAGACTATGTGACCCATTCAGCTCAACATGATAATAAACCCTCTCACGTACTCTACTCGCCTGATCTTGGTCCTCCAGAAACGGTCTCAGGTATGACCCCATACCCTATATCTAGCTATCTCACTGACAAGATATTTTCAGTTACGCATCAAGCGTTTATGGCTGCTCTTATTCATGATGATGTTCCTAAGAGCTATCGCGAGGCTTCTAAACTCAAGATATGGGGCGATGCAATGCACAAGGAGGTCACGGCCTTTGAAGCCACTGATACATGGGAGGTCACTAATCTACCTCCGGGCAAGAAAGCCCTTGGCAACCAGTGGCTTTACTCTAACAAGTATAATGCGGATGGCACGTTAGAACGACCTAAAGCACGTCTCGTTGTGCTTGGTAATCATCAAACCGAAGGTGAAGACTTCACTGACACATTTGCGCCTGTTGCTAAACTCGCCTCGGTCCGCTTCATACTCAAACTAGCTGCAGTCAAGAATTGGTTTGTCCACCAGATGGATGTTACAAACGCATTTTTACATGGTGACCTCGAAGAAGAGATATATATGAAACTCCCGCAGGGTTTTAAATGCTCCGATCCGACCAAGGTCTGTCGTCTCAAAAAGTCTCTGTACGGGCTGCGCCAAGCACCACGCTGTTGGTACTCTAAGCTTACTAAGGCGCTCCAGGACTTTGGTTTCTCTCATGACTATGCTGACCAGTCTCTTTTCTCTAAAGTACGGGGTTCCACATGTTTGCATATCTTGGTATACGTGGATGACTTCGTGATTGCCTCTAATGATGCTAAAGTTCTACAAGAATTCAAAGACTATCTTCACCGGTGCTTTAAGATGAAGGATCTTGGCACATTAAAATACTTCTTGGGTCTCGAAGTTGCTAGGAATCAGACAGGGTTTTATGTTTCTCAACGGAAGTATGCTCTTGATATTATTGCAGAGACTGGTCTTCTTGGTGCTAAACCAGCTCCTGCACCTATGGAACTCAACCACAAGCTTGCTTTGGCTACAGGACCTCTCGCTAACATACAACAATACAGACGTTTGGTAGGTCGTTTAATCTACCTCACTAATACGCGTCCTGACCTTGGATATGCTATCCATACTCTGTCTCAATTCCTGCACAAGCCGCTATTACCTCACTGGGAAGCTGCGTTACGGGTAGTTCGATACCTCAAAGGAAGTCCAGGCCAGGGAATATTTCTTCAAGCCGATGATAACCTGCAACTAAGTGTCTACTGTGACTCTGATTGGTCATCTTGCCCTCTGTCTAGGCGTTCTCTGAGTGCATATATTACCTTCTTAGGTGAGTCTCCGGTTGCTTGGCAGACCAAGAAGCAAGATACAGTCTCTCTTTCGTCGGCTGAAGCTGAATATCGTGCAATGTCTGTTGCTCTCAAAGACCTAAAATGGATGAAGGGCCTTCTCGAGTCCTTTGGCATTGCGCATCCAACGCCAATGAAGCTCTACTGTGACAGTAAATCCGCTCTGTATATTGCTGCAAACCCGGTGTTTCATGAGCGTACCAAGCATATCGAGCGCGACTGTCACCATGTCCGCGATGCACTCAAGTCTAAACTCATTACTACTGAACATGTCACGTCAAAGAATCAACTCGCTGACATTCTTACAAAGTCATTACCAGGACCGGCATTTGAAAGATTTGTGTCCAAGTTGGGTGTTCGCAATCTCACACTGCCAACTTGAGGGGGAGTATTGGGATAACTACAAGTTATATGGAGATAACTCCTACTTCTAGATAGATAATGATGTTTAGTTTCCTAGTCCTTATCCTAATAGGAAACGTCTATGTATAAATACAGAGCTTTAGTTGTGAGAAGAAAGGGCTGTTTTATTCTATTCAATAATAACTTATTTCAATAGTTTATATATTACATTAGCTCGATTTCTTCTTTGTTGCATTTTCTAACACTTGAGTGTCGCTTTCTTAATACAATTCTACATGTTTAGTCTCATAAAGATTAAAAATAACGATATACACTTATACGTTGTATGGTTTTTTAGTCTTTAATTTGAAAGCCCTTTTACAAAAAAAACTTATATGATTAATATATATACACATTAGTTTAAGGCATAGTAATCTATCATTTCTTTCATTTGTTTTTATTTTTTAAGTATTGATTGATGACATTAGAATAATAAATAATTGGAGTTTTCCTTAGCCCACGGGAGTAATCATTTTGCAAATGAGCACCATTAACCTTTTGAACATGCTTAATTCTTTATCACATATCCATTTAGATATTGTTCAAAACATACATCCTAAAACCAAAGTTACGCCAAGAGAAATTTACATTTACTTTTTTTTTGTTAAAGAAAAATTTACATTTACAAATGAATATAGCTATGCTAGAGGATCTCCAACCTATTGTTATTTCCACCTCTATAATAGTATTTATATTTAGAGGTGAAATTGCTCCAACACACCTCTATTTCTTCTTCTATAATAGAAATCTCTATTTTTTTCTTCTGTTTATAGAGAAAGAAATAACATTCCTCTATTTTTTATTCTACATTTAGAGATTACTATTTTATAAGAACATTAGAACATATTTCACTTCTATTATAGAATTCATCTATTTTAGAGGTGAAAATAGCAAAATACATTGGACATGGTGTTAAACTATATCTTTATATATAAAGAAGAGCTTAAATCCCTTTCAGGGGGTCCAGCTCGGATGCCACGTCATCAATTGAGTGCACGAAAAGCAGACACGTGTCCACTTTTATAAAATGATGCATTTCATTTAAATATGTGTTTGTCATTTTTTGGGCTAAGTTTGGTGAGCTTTAGGTGTTAGGGAAGAACAAGAGCCCGATAGAGAGAATGGAGTTTTTAGGGTACATCGTATTGTTCGATCTCCTCCGACGACGTTGGTCGTATACCTTCTCTGACACTAACAATGGAGTTTAGAGAGATTCAGTGGCTCAAAACGTTCTGAAGTATCTCTTTCTGGATTTTCAATCGCGCTGTTTAATCTTCTTTCCTAATCAACCGAAACGTTCGGAGTCACAGATTCATCGCAGCCGATGTCTCTGTCGATTTGCTTGAAGTTCTTCGCAACGAGTGTCAAAAACAGGCACAGTTACAGAACTTTTGTATTCAATTATTTTCATTAACGCTCTAATTAACTCCATTTACCCACTCATCACACGATCGGTCGTTCAATACATCATCTCCACGATCTGTCATTCGATACATTCTCTCCTTTCTTCCATTATGAGTATCTGCAGCTATAAATACGTAAGTTCCTTCCCATAAAATTTATCATTTCATTAGTCTCAATCTTTTATTAGTTATGTTCTTAAAGAGTGTCTTCAACAGTTTTTTTTTTTTTTTTGTAACTTAAACAGTTGATGAGCAAAGAAAATGTATGTCTATTGTTTTGTTTTTTTTTTGTGTCAGTTACTAAAGATCATAACTTAACTTTTCAGCTCACCTTTTTTTTTCAGCTGATCACCTTACTTCACCTAATTTGCATTTAGATTAATGTTGGTTGAAACAAACTTAATTCATGGTACTGTGTCCTTACTTTTTACTTATATAAAGAGGATATGTAATCTACTTCACTGGATTTGGGTTTATATTTGTTGTGAATGGAATCACTTAAAGTATATGGTACAAGCAGAATCTACGTGGGTCTGAGCGTTACGATTCTTATTGTTTTATCCTGATCAATTCTTTTGTCCTTTTGTGATTCTAATTGGTGGAAGTTATACACTGTTTTGGCTCTTAAGATTTGATTTTTCTGTGTCAAAAATTTTCTTGGTACTTAGAAAAAGTTATAACTTTTCTTATCACGAAAAGGCATAAACTTTATTACTGGATTGTTGTTGGTTTCGCTATGGACACTCAGGTTGCAAAGATAAAGAAGTCTCACAAAAAAGCTGGCAAAGGAACTTTGAGATGGGTTCGTTTGGACGAATATGATCAGGATGATCGTAATGAGCTCCCCCTTTTCTTGCTAGGAACATCTGACTCTGAAAGGAAACAACTTTCCACAAATGGTGTAAAAGTAATTCAGCTTCAAGGACATAGAATGACGGCAAGTGCTACTGATAATATCGGTGCTTGGAACATTGCAGTTTCTGATGATGGATACTCCAGAAAGCGTTCTGCCTAGCCATTTATCTACCTCCACGAAAATTTCTGAGCTTCTCTGGCTTCTTGAACTATATGGAGTCTGATTCCAAAAATTCCGTTAGAAAGTGGAAGGCCGTAGATCATCACAGAGGCTCTAATGATCTGTTGTTACCTATCCAAACTAACCAATCAAGATCTTCCAACGTAAGATTTTCTCCCTTTTGCTTACAAATCTCTTAATAAGAGGTTTTTTCCTAACTTTTCAGCAGAATGGATGTTTTGAGAGGGACAAGAGCTGTATGGAGCGCGAAGACGATTGTTAAAAAAGCAGCTTCACAGTTGGTATTGAGCTATACTGAGGCAACTAAAATTGTATCAGTGTCAAATGTGTAGGAAATCCGTTCAAGCTACAATTTGGATTCTTCTTTTACTTTTTTTAATAGGTAATATATTTCTCTGTGCATTCAGACATGCATAATATAAATCAATGCTTAAGTATTAAGATGGCATGTTTGGCACTGTGGTAGTGGCAGAGCACGATATGTAGAAAATGATAGTTACAGAAGACCACGTTGGAGTCCATTCATATTATGTGTAACGAGTTTTTCAACTGGTGGATTTGGCACAATCTACATTTTTAACTGTACGTACTAATTCTCTTTTTTTGGGACCAATATGTACTAATTCCTCTGTTATGATTTTATGAAACATAGAAAACACATTTTTGTTCGATTATTCATTGAGAAAGTAAGAAAGTAAGTTTGTCTTTCTCTTTGTTAGAGCGTATTCGAGTTGAGCACATTGTGTTTGAAGTGGATGTTTTATAATAAAGAAGTGCATCTTGATTAGAATATTTTAAAGTGATTTCCATCAAAAGTAGATCTGATTTTCGTTTTACTTTTACAACCAATACGAGTAGATTTTTTACGTCCGTGATATGGAACCTTATAATCCGAATATGCAAGCTATGATTTTTTCCCCTATGATTATATTATATAAAATTAGACTGACTTACTAAGCTGCTAAGATATTTACAACTTTCTTGAAACACGACAACAAGGATGCTCATTTTGTTCAAGGCGTGAACCAATTTTTCTACTTCATGAACACAAGAAAAGGCCCCCACTTGAAGCTGTCAGCCATCAACGGTTGCAAAATGGGTAACTATCGTTATGCCTCGCTATTGCTTTGCACAGGTAACTTTACAAAGGGGAAGAGATTTATGGACTGCCGCACCGGCATGCCCGAAGTGGACAAGTGTTGGAGGAAAATTGGATGGTCTTCACATGAATTCGACCTGGTCGAGGAGGAACAATACGGATGCAATATGTTGCTAATCTTGCCCCCTAAAAGTTGTCTTACCAATAACTTATACTCGAGATATGTCAAATGTTTTTATTATAAACTGATGATAAGAAATTCATATGTTTCCTTATGTAGACCACCGCCGTACTCCTCCCACCATTTTCAGGCTGCATGCTTCTTCTTCTACGTGACTCTTGCTTTTCTTTGTTTTCATTCAAGTTTTAACGTTACAATCATAACTATTCTTTACTACAAGTTGCATGTTTTACTTTTTCAAGTCTGCCTTTTTTTTTACTAATAATCTAATCGCAAACAATACGAAAATAATTGTAAAAATTATAAAAGTAATTGTCAGAATTATAAAAATAATTCAAGAAAAATAATGTATTTTACAATAACACATATTCAGCGTGAAACATAAAATTTGAAAAAATAACAAAATATTGTAAAAACATAAAAGTCACCTAATTTAAAAAGATTATTTTCTAAGTAACTGAGAAACAAAATATAATAAAACAGAACTGATAAAATTAAATATAAAATAAATGAAAATTTTATTATTTACATTAAAGAAACCGTACGCAAAAAAAAAAAAAGTTTCATGAATTTCAAAACAAAAATTGAATATAAATTTAGTATTTATATGAAAATAAAATGTATGTAATTATAAATTTTAAGTTGAAACATAATAAAAACGATAATACATAAGAGTATAAATGAAAGTAGATAATTTAAAGTAGAATAAACCAATCAAAATATATGTATTACCAAAATAAAGAAGAACACATTTCTATTTAAATCATCTCAACCATCAAAGTATAAAATTTAGTAATTAAAAAAAAAAGTCAAAAACATAATAAACCCTATAAAAGAAAGTAACCACAAAAATAATTATTCAAACCACATATATAATCAAACATTTCCAAATAAAAACAATTATTAAACCTGCGGCCCTAGTATATTACTATATACTCCCTCTGTTCCTAAAAGATATATGTTCTGGAAAAAAAATTGTTTCAAAAAGATACATTTCTTACTTTTTCAATGTATGATTTTATGAAAAATTGTAAGTTTCAAAAAAATTAATGGTGTTTATTGAATTTCTATTGGCTAAAAGTTATGAAAAATTGTTATTCACAAAAATCAATGCATATTTAATGAGTTTTTTTAATATATGTGAAAAATCTAGAATATGCATTTTTAAAAAACAGAGGGAGTATAAGTTTACCGAGAGTACTATAACTGTAGTGGTTATAACTTATAAGCTATAACTACGTACCACATGCGTATGTGTATTAAGGGCATCATTTTGACATTTGTATTTTGAAAATGATTTTTCTCATCAAAAAACGCACGATTAAAACTTATATACGAGATGATTAAAAAAATTTGCGTCTAAAGTCATTTCACTAGTATTAATAGTTAATCATCATAAAGTGTTTTCCGTTCGCTAACCGTATAGTACTTAGCTTTACATATCATACATGTGCGAGACTAATTAATCTACGAGTTATTCTAGGGTTCACCCCTAGGGTGAATCTCTCTGGGTTCACCTGCCAATAGGATTTCATTATTTCAATTTCGATATCTTTTAAAAAAGTAAGCAAAATATTATCAAGTTATATTATGTTTTTAAAATTAAAAAAATTAAAAAAATAGCAGCTACAGAAAAAAAGAATTAAAAAAATCTTTTTAACGTCGTCAGCAAAACACTAAACCCTAAATCCTAATCCCTAAACCCTAAATCCTAAACCTTAAATCCTAATCCCTAAACCCTAAATCCTAAACCCTAAACCCTTGGGTAAACCCTAAACTCTAGGATAAATCTTAAACTCTAGGATAAATCTTAAACTCTAAATCAAAATCACTAAACACTAAAACACTCAAGGGTTTAGGGTTTATGATTTATGGTTTAGAGTTTTAGGGTTTAGTGTTTTTATTTAGAGTTTAAGATTTATCCAAAGGTTTAGGATTTATCCAAGGGTTTAGAGTTTACCCAAGGGTTTAGGGTTTACCCAAAGGTTTAGGTTTACCCAAGGGTTTAGGGTTTAGGATTTAGGGTTTAGGGATTAGGATTTAGGGTTTAATGTTTTGCTGATGACGTTAAAAATATTTTTTTTTGTAATTACTACTATTTTTTATTTATTTCTTTTTACCTTTTAATTTTAAAAAGATAATATAATTTGGCAATATTTTGTTTTCTTTTTTAAAAGATATCGAATATGAAATAACACAATCCTATTGGTTGGTGAACCTAGAGTTTATAATTTTAAATATTTTTGATTTAGAGTTTATGATTTATCCAAGGATTCAGGGTTTATCCAAGGGTTTAGGGTTTAGTGATTAGGGTTTAGGGTTTATTGTTATTAAGATTTAGTTTTTAATGTATAATTTAGGGTTTAAAATTTTCCAATGATTTACGGTTTGGGAAAATTTGGATAAATACACTTTAATAAGAATATAATTTGAAAAATACACCCTTGTTTAAGCTTTTTGAAAAATACACTTATCTATATATAAATTTACCAAATTGTCCAATCTTAATAGTTATCAATTCCAATTAAACAATTTTAAAAAAAATTATTTTAAAAGAAAATCATTAGAGATAGAAAATTATTGTGAATCCACTGTTCAGAATTTCTTCCAACTTTTTCATATACACATGAAAGTAATCTTTCGATAAGACTTCAATACAAGCAACACCATATGTTTTATGTGACTTTAAATTGCTGGTATGTGTTTGTTCTTCTTCTGCCTTTCTTTTTTCATTACTTCATTTTTGAATCTTGTACCCCATCTCTATATAAACAACATACATTAAAAAATTTGTAAGATACATGAATCAAATCATTGGCTCAAACAGATTTATTGGATTTTCATGACACGTAAAAAAAGAAGAACAAACCGATGAATAATAATCAGTGCAATTCTTTTTCATATTCAAAATCAAAAAAAAAAAATACATATCTGAATACATCATATTAGCTAGAACTTACTTGGCTCCAGTAGAGAAGATGAAAATTTTGTAGAAACAAACGTGACTTGTTTTTCTTTTTTAACAACATGACTTGTTTATGTAAGTTGAAGAAAATAAAATAAAGGGAAATCTGTATAAACATCATGATAAAATCAAAACAAGTCATAATTCACATGTTTATCTTTGTTATTGTAAAATTTAAATGGTAAAATAACATATTTATCTTAACACACATATTTATCTAATTTTAATGATATTATTTTATTAATTTCGAATTTATATATTAATTTCGAATTATATCTTGGGTAAAAAGGTCAATTCATAATTAAAGAAGTGTATTTTTCAAAAGTTAAAATAGAAAATGCAATTATCAAATTTCAAATCCTAAATAGGGTATTTTGCAAATTATCCCAGGTTTATCCAAAATTTAAGGTTTATAATTTAGGGTTTGGAATTTAGGATTTAGGGTATATGATTTAGTATTTTGCTAACGGTTTAACAATATTTATTTTTATTTTTTTTGTAACTATTTTTATGTATTTTTATTTTTTTTATTTTTAAAATATAATCATTCAATTTTGTTTCCTTTTTTAAAAGATATCAAATATCAAATACTCAAACACTATTGGTTGGTGAATCTAGAGGTTCACCCTCTAGGGTAAACCCAAGAATTTCTCTTAGAATAAAGTATTTAAGGACAAAGTCTAATATAGAACGGCAGTTTAAAGAAAAGAAAAAGAAAAGAAAAAAAGAGGGGAAAGTCTAATATGTTTGTTATAAACACATAAGTTATAACTTATAACCATTGATTTTATCAATCGAATCTTACGCACTCCGTGAAGTATTTGCACCGATTGCTAGCACCAAATCTATACAAATAACCACTTTATCTATAAAAAATACTCTAATGTTATAAAAATAACTGAAATTTTGTTGTATCGCGGAAATTTAAACAAAACAAAATTTTATACCCGTACGAAGAAGATAACACTGGAATAGAGAGAGATTTTATTATAAGGGAGAAGAGATTGTGTTTTGAGATGGTGTGTTATAAACGATCGAAACGATCGTTTATATAGAAATTAAAAAGTGGAAGTTACTGTGTAAATAGTAACAGTGGGCCCCATATTTGTTCACAAACTCAACAATTGAGGCGCTGCCATATTTGACGTTTGTAACACTCCCCTTTGGGGACCGGTGTCACTATCGTCTTTTGCTTAACGTCTATGTTGCCTCGTTAAAAACCTTTCTAGGAAAACCCAATGGGAAAAACCATAGTAAGGTAAAAAGAGTACAACTACGTAAGCTTCCCCTCAAATGAGCAGTCATAGATCCTTCTGATGGCGCATTCCAATGTTATAGACATGTTTTCTGAATGCTGAAGTCGGAAGTGATTTTGTGAAGAGGTCAGCTGCATTGTCGCATGATTGGACATATCTTACTTCAATCTCTTTCTTCTTCACGAGCTCTTGAGTGTATGAGAAGAACTTCAGATGAATATGCTTCGTTTTATCGCTTTTAATATATCCGTCCTTTGTTTGAGCAACACATGCTGCATTATCTTCATATAGAATAGTTGGCTCCGTATTTTTGCCAATCCCACTGCTTGAACAGATGTGTCGGCTTATTGATCTTTGCCATACACATTCTCTACTTGCTTCATGGAGTGCAATGATCTCAGCATGATTTGAAGAAGTAGCCACGAGCGTTTGTTTCTGGGAACGCCAAGATATAGCAGTGCCTCCGATCGTAAAAACGTATCCTGTTTGCGATCGGGCTTTGTGTGGATCTGAAAGATATCCTGCATCTGCAAAACCAACCATTTGACCTTTTGAACTTTTAGGATAAAACAAGCCTAAATCAATGGTCTCTTGGAGGTAACGAAAAACATGTTTAATCCCATTCCAATCTCTTCGAGTTGGAGATGAGCTGAATCTTGCCAAAAGATTCACAGCAAATGATATATCAGGCTGTCTACAATTTGCAAGGTACATCAGCGCTCCAATTGCACTTAGATATGGTACTTCCGGACCAAGTATCTCTTCTTTCTCCTCAGGTGGTCGAAATGGATCACTTTCAATATTAAGTGACCTAACGACCATCGGGGTGCTAAGAGGAGTTGATTTATCCATGTTAAATCGTTTCAACACTCTTTTAGTGTATGTGGATTGATGCACAAATGTATCATTTTGTGAATGTTCTATTTGTAGGCCAAGACAATATTGTGTCTGTCCTAGATCTTTCATCTCAAATTATCCTTTGAGATAGTCTGATGCCTTTTGTATTTCCTTTTGAGTTCCGATAATGTTAAGATCATCAACATATACCGCGATTATTACAAATCCGGATATTGTTTTCTTGATGAAAACACATGGGCATATAGGATCATTCACATATCCTTCTTTTATTAAATGATCACTGAGACGATTATACCACATACGTCCAGATTGCTTTAACCCATATAGTGATCTTTGTAATTTTATTGCACATAACTCTTTAGGTTTGGAACTTAATGCTTCTGGCATTTTAAATCCATCAGGGATTTTCATGTAGATATCAGTATCTAATGATCCGTATAGATAAGCTGTAACAACATCCATGAGACGCATCTCAAGATTTTTATCAGCGGCTAGACTCATCAGGAATCTAAATGTGATCGCATCCATTACAGGAGAATATGTTTCCTCATAATCAATACCAGGTCTTTGAGAAAATCCTTGGGCTACAAGGCGAGCTTTATACCTTGTAATCTCATTTTTCTCATTTCGTTTTCGAACGAAAATCCATCTGTACCCAACTGGTCTCACATCTTCAGGTGTGAGTACAATAGATCCAAACACTTTTCATTTGTTAAGCGAATCAAGTTCGATTTGTATTGCTTCTTTCCATTTATTCCAATCATGTCTCTTTTGACATTCATATATGGATTTCGGTTCTGGATCATCGGTATCTTCATTTACCTCATTTGACATAAGATATGAGAAAACATCACCAATGTCATCATTTTCATTCTTTTTCCATATCTTTTTGTTATGGATGTAATTAATAGAAATCTCATGATTATATTTCGATTCATGGTGCTCTGATTCATCAGAGTCCTTATCATTTATTTCTTCCAAAATATTTTCTGCTTTTTTGGGTGCATCACATATTTCAGCTTTCTTCTGTTTCCTAGGATTCTTATCCTTGGAACCAACAGGTCTACCACGCTTCAGGCGTGTTTTTGGCTCTCGTGTGTCATCCTCCTTTTCTTGTTCATTTGACATTTTGATACGAGCAGAAGCATTTGCAGCTGGTATATGAGATTTAGTTACCGTCTTGGTATCTGCAAATGCATCAGGTAGCTGGTTAGCTATACTCTGTAAATACATAATTCGTCGAACTTCTAGTTCTGACTCTTTAGTAGGAGGATCAAGATATAACAATGATGGTACACTCCATTTTACATCACTTCCAACATTTTTGTTTTCTCCCCCTAGAACTGGGAATGCATTTTCGTCAAAATGACAATCAGCAAAACGTGCTGTAAAGACGTCACCAGTCTGTGGTTCTAGGTATCTTATAATTGATGGAGAGTCACAACCAACATATATTCCCAACCTTCTTTGTGGTCCCATCTTTGTTCGTTGTGGTGGTGCTACAGGCACATATACTGCACAACCAAAGATTCTTAAATGGGAAATATTTGCTTCTCGACCAAACGCTAATTGTAGTGGGGAATACTTGTGGTATGCACTCGGTCTGATTCGAATAAGTGTTTCTGCGTGCAAAATAGCATGTCCCCATACAGAGGTTGGAAGTTTTGATCTCATGATCAATGGTCTTGCAATCATTTGCAGACTCTTAATTAAAGATTCAGCCAAACCATTTTGCGTATGAACATGAGCCACATAATGTTCAACTTCAATTCCCGTTACCATACAATAATCATTGAATGCTTGGGATGTGAATTCACCAGCGTTGTCTAATCTAACTTTTTTAATATTATAATCAGGGAACTGTGTCCGCAGTTTGATTATCTGAGTTAGAAATCTCGCAAATGCCATGTTTCGAGATGATAATAGACAAACGTGTGACCATCTACTCGATGCGTCAATTAATACCATAAATAGTGGAATTGTCCACATGGTGGATGTATCGGTCCACATATATCACCTTGAATTCTTTCAAGGAACTTTGGTGATTCTTTATCGATTTTGGTTGGCGATGGCCTTACGATCAATTTTCCTAGAGAACATGCAACACATGTCATTTTATTCCCTTGAGAAATCTCCTGGATTTTCAGTGAATGACCATGCGAGCTCTCTATGATTCTACGCATCATTGTGGTGCCCGGGTGACCGAGGCGATCATGCCATAAATTAAAATCTTCTGGATTTTGTTTTACCATAAAATTTGATTCGATTGCATTGATATAATATGGTGTAATCCCGAAGGAAGTTCTGGAAACTTTTCCAATATGTGTCTTTTGCCAAATTTATCAGAAGTTATATATATACACTTCTTTCCATTTTCAGTTACAGACTGAGTATCATATCCTTGACGATATATGTTTTTAAAACTCAACAAATTTCTTCTGGAATTTGGAGCATATAGTGCATTATTTATGGAAATTTTTGTTCCATTTGGCAATGTAAAGTTTGCTTTACCATTTCCTTCAATCACGTCTGCAGGACCTGATATTGTATTGACAGTAATTCTTTTTGGTTTTATATCTGAGAAATATATATTTTTTCTCAAGATAGTGTGCGTTGTTCCACTATCTAGTATACATATCTCTTGAATCTCTTTCTTAGAGTTTGTTCCATTTGCGTTTTGATCTATTTCTGAAATTATCATAAACATTAAACAACAGTGAAACGTGAAATTTATTCATTGATTATATAAAGAAAACACACAATAATTATACATATATTGTTGTTAAAACAACATTATTCTTTGAAAAACATAATTATTATACATTACAAATGAGGACTATTCAGTAGTCTTATTAGAAACATTTTCGTACTCTTCAAGAGTATTCTAGTCCAGCTCATTTGCGAAATCAGAGGATTCAAGGTATGAGGTCCCTTCAACGTTTTCCGTGAGATTCACCTCTTTAGCCTTTCCTTTTATGGACTCTTGATATAACTTGCACAAATGTGGGGGAGTACGACAGGTACGGGACCAATGTCCTTTACATCCACATCTGTAATATACAGTCTCACTTTTCTTTATGGTATCCTCTTCGGTTTCTTTGCCTTTAGGAGGTTGTTCAGATCTAACCCATTTGTTAGATCTAATACTTTTAGGATAGTAAGGCTTTCCACGTTTGTTGTTGAAACGCCGACCACGGCCTCGGTTGGTCTGGTTTCTCCTTCCCGAATATTCTACCGCCGTAGCATTCACTTCGGGAAATGCCTTGGCTCCCGTAGGTCGGGAATTATGGTTTTTGATTATTAATTCATCGTTCTTTTCAGCCAACATGAGTGTTACCATCAATTCAGAAAATTTGGTGTACCCACATTTTCTGTAAATTCGGGATAAGACGTTGTGTTCTTTGTGGAAAGTATTGTATGTCTTGTCAAGCATTTCTGCTTCGGTGACAGGGTTACCATAATATTTTAATTGTGCAACTATCCTCAAGATAGTTGAATTGTAATCTCTTACCCTTTGGAAATCCTGAAACCTCAGGGTTTTCCACTCTTCAAGAGCGTGAGGGAGATTGATTTCCTTTTGATTATCGAATCTGTCTTTCAAGGCTTGCCATAGTACGGCTGGGTCCTCAACGTCTCCATAGTCGTGAGTTAGATTCTCATCTAAGTGCTTCTTCAGGAAGATTATCGCTTCGGCTATATGCTCGGGTGGCGATTTGTTACCGACTTTTATCGCTTCGGTTATCTTTTTTATTACAAGATAAGGTTTCACATTTGTGACCCATCTGACATAGTTTTCGCCGGTTACTTTCAGAGCCGGGAACTGGAGTTCCTCGATGTTTGTCATTTGTATTTCTAAAACACAAAATAATAATTTTATTAGAACTTCATAATTTAAAAACCGTTTACATTAATCATACAAGCAATTACAAGGAGAAGCGATGTAAAGAAAATTAAACCGATGTTCATCTTAAATTCACTCGGAGTAAATTCTCCAACGAATAAACCGTAAACAGAAACACAAATAAAAATTGCACATAAAATCAAAAATGCGCGAATCATCTTTCTTGAAATGAAAAATCGGAGGAGAGCGATTTGAAATTTTTGAGAGAAGATGAAATGTTTTGGATGATGAAATGAAGTGAAAATGAGTTGTATTTATAGATGAAAATCACTGTTCATGACCGTTTGAGAAAGGAAAATTTTTTGAAAATTTTTATTTGTGACCGTTGGTGTTAAATCGAGTGCACCAAAAATCAGTCTGAAAATATTGTATTAAATAGTCAATCAAATCTATAAAATTTCATAAAAATTAGAAAAAGTAAAAATTTTGGCAACAAATCATGCGACGGCTCAGCCGGTCAATGCAGAGTAATAAATTAATTATACGGCGGCTCGGCCGACCAATTAACAATAAACATAATATAAGGCGGCTCGGCCGACCAATTAACAATAAACAGAATATAAGGCGGCTCGGCCGACCAATAAATTAATTAAATTATTAATAAATAATATAGGCGGTATTCCAGCCATTATAACATAATATAAATAATAGTACAGGCGGTATACCGACCATTATAGCAGGGTATATATGATACAATAAATTTTACCGAATTGCAGAACGATCGTGCTGATAACGTGTTATAAAAAGAACTGAAATTTTATTGTATCGCGGGAATTTAAACAAAGCAAAATTTTATACCCGTACGAAGAAGATAACACTGGAATAGAGAGAGATTTTATTATAAGGGAGAAGAGATTGTGTTTTGAGATGATGTGTTATAAACGATCGAAATATAGAAATAAAAAAGTGGAAGTTACTGTGTAAATAGTGACAGTAGACCCCATATTTGTTCACAAATTCAACAATTGAGGCGCTGCTATATTTGACGTTTGTAACTTCTAATATATAGAAATTGATTGATATATACAGTATGTCACTTCCCTAAACTATGCAGTAAATAGAAAAGCCTAAGTTCGCTCAAATAGTAAGGCAACCGGTTAGGCAACAATTAGGAGCGGATTGGATCGATATTTTTTATAGTAACTATTTAATTAGGATACACAACATATAGTTTTTTTACGAATATGAGAAAATTTTGATTACGGTCAATGATTTAAAGTTAAAATCAAGCTGTATAAAAATAATTCTTTTGATGTTAAAAAAAAGATCCTTATGGGTGAAAATCGGAAAGAAACGAGTTAGATTTTAACATAAATGTAAGTCATCATGACATAAGTTAATTATTTGAATTCAAAAACAATAATAATAATAAATTACTCCCTTTGTCCTAAAATAAAGATTTTATAGACTACTATGATAATTTAAACAGTTAGAATAAATATTTTTGATTTTTGTTTAATATTTTTTTTTTCAAATATTTTTTTTTCTATAAGAGTATGAATCCTTATTTTATTGATTGTTATTTTTTATTCTGTTTTATTATCATTACAATTAACTAAATTTTTCCTTATGATTAAGAAGATTGTGTATTTGAAGTTTTATTCTGTTTTTATTTTGATGGTGTAGAATTGTTGATTTATTTGTTTAATTTGAAGTTATCTAGTTTTATTTATTCTCTTACTTTATTTTATATCGTTTGTCTCTTAGTCAACTATATAACTATATATTTTATTTTTACACAGTTGTGGATTTATGTTTATAGTTTCTTTTAGAATCCTTGACATAAATATTTAAAATACATTTTACATTTATTTAATTAGAATAACTTAACATATCTCTTTTATATAGAAAATTATTCATTTTTGTTTTTATATTTTTTTCTTCTGTATTTTATTATTTTTTCCAAACAATTATTTTTGATTTTTTTTATTATCTATTAATTTTTTATTGTGGTCTTATTTCCGTAGAAACATTATTTAATATATTATGTATTACTATCTCTTAAAATAGTTATTAATTAACTCCAAATCTGAAACCAGTGTCTTAAAATTAATAGTTGTTTACATATAATAAGTCAAATGGATAGTTGTTTCCTTAAAAAGATGGAGGAATTAATTGTTTTATATTCTACGAAACAGCCACTTATCTGATATTTGTTAATAAACCGTACGCACAGAGGAACAAATTTTTATTTTAAAAATTATAAATCCTTCGAACTCTTGTCTTCTCCGATCTCTTGATCTAGGGTTTTGTTTGTCCACTCTCTCTCTCTCTATTTCTCATCTTTTTCACTGTCACGTTCACTGTCACAGCTTAGCAGAATTCCTCTGGTTTTGAAAGTTTTAGGGTCATTTTTGTTTAGTTTATATATCCTTTTTGTTTAGTTTATAGCTTGACAATATTGCGGGGACAACATATTTATTTAGTTAATGGATTGCCAATATTACCATAGAGAATATAAATATGCAAGGAATATCAAATTCGGACTTGTGTTTTTTTTTACGTATCATTGAGATATCAACGTACTGCTTATTATGCATCATGTTCACTATCATTTGTATTTTGAGGGGCCTCCTGCATCATGGTAATCAAGTTTGGCTTGAGAAATATAGTGAGTGATATTGTAAGTTAAATGTAGTCCGAGAATATTTTGCTACCAATGTACTTTAGTAAATAGATTTTGTATTAATTTCAAAAATGACACTTTCATGTTCTTTTGGTTTTTTTTTTATGATGTTGGAACAACTTGCTTAGGGGCATTTTATGCTGTGGGAAAAGCTTATTTAAAACTGATTTACTGATTGGTATTCCCTTTAGTTGAAGTGAGTCTACGATGAGCAGCACTCGGAACAGAAGCTAAATTCTCCATAGACGTTTCCTCCGTTTTCTTCACCAAATCTTTCACGACGGCTGGAATCTGCCAGTTGCTCACCTGATCCAGAAATTTTGAAGATTCAAGTAGTCTTAACAGAACACCAGGAAAATGTTTTTTTTTTTAACTAACACCAGTAAAATGTTGCCTTCTCTTTACATTTATATACCTTTGTTTTACTGTCGTAGTAGTACTTTTTGCCATAATTTATGCAACTAAGTATTAACCTTTTGATTGCATACCAAGATATGTACCAATATAATGCCTCTCTCCTGCTGAATTAAATTAAACAGTCGACATTTTCTGAAAAAGATCAGAATCTACAAACGATAAATAAAGAAAATTAACTTATTGACCTAGGTGACAAACTTAACTTGCCCAATTGGGCGGATTGAGATATTGACAACGCAGCGGGGAGAGCCTTCTTGCATATTCATGTACTCAATCCTAAATACCTTACAATCTATTGCATCTCACTGGCGTATTCACCAGCCTCGACCCCACTTCCCATATGAGGTTCAGTTACAATCTCGAGCAAAGGAGCTCTTGCTCTATTCAGATCTACCTGCAGCATAAGAGCAATGAAACATTAAGAAACATAAGTTCTTATGCAGGTTTTTTTAAAACCCCAAAAATCTAAAACCAAGAATCTGATTGCATAGCATCTTTGCTTGAACATTGTTAATACTGTTAACACATATAGTATCCTATCAATTCTCGTCAATTTTATGATGTTGCTACAGGAAGACATGTGCACAAAAATAAGCGAAAGTAGAATGAACCAACAACTTGTTTTGTTGTACTATTGTCTTTTATATCTACAGAAAAAATCATATTCAAACATTCCAAGGACGGCTTTAGTGCTTCATGGAAACATTCCAAGAAAAATCATACTTAAACAACTCCTTCTTGGTCTCCCTAATAGAGCACATAGTAGAACGTGAAATGTAATAAGAGCAGGTAGGCGTTCATCTCTTTCCATTACCCTAAATTTAAGTTTTATATATACAAAAACAAATCACCCTTTTCCAAGCAAACACTATGCATATATGACTCTTCATCAAGAATGACCATCTGCTCTGAGATAATAAGGCCAGACTAATTAAGCAAGAATGGTACAGAGGAAGAAGTTCAGAAGTGTTAGGTACTTAACTACTTGTTCGCAATGTAGTAACAGCCAGGTTATAAATCGCAAGCAACATGAATATAGAATCCGAGAATTTGAGAGCACGTTGCTGGTGTTTGTAGTTAAGCCTCCGTGTAAGGTTCAGAAATCAACTCGCCACCACGATTAACGTCCTTGCTTACCAGAATCGGAACAGTTGCACGGTGGAAGAACAATGGCCAGCCTACAACTAAGAGAGAAACACATATGAAATCACCATTACACTGAAAAGTAAATCTATATCGAGAGTAGTAAAAAATGTAAAGATGATGATTAATGGTAAAGGCCTCACCTTTTTATAGGATGAATTGTAGTTTAATAGAAAGCGAAATCGTGTTGTACTGGGCAGGGAGAGTTAAAGCGCGGTTAGTGATGATTCATACAACCATTGCAGCCATGCTATGAGCACACCCCTTTCTGGTGACTTAATTACAATGGCACCACTTCTCCACCATGCTCCAACAACTTTGATTACACTCACCACTGCGATAGATCATATCCATAATTGAGATGAACATTTTGACATTGATTCACTTTTCGTGAGTTGACCCAGTGATAATCCTACATATCCTTTCTTCTCTTTTAGTTTCCACTAATCTCCAATCTTCTCGGTAATCCTGATCAACGTCGAGCCCAATTCAAATGATTCGACACCAAAAAATGAATCGCTAATCCATGACACAGAACCGTCTTTAACCATCATCGCGTGGATCTGCTTGCCGCCGACCAGTCACTCTAGAACAACCGTTGCTTCTCCTTAATTGTCGCAAATGTTCCAATGGTACAACGGTCGAAAGACTACTATCAGTCTTCTTATTCCCTCCGCCACCTCCACAGCCTCCATTGCGTAATTGTGATTCGCCAGAGCGGGTTTGCTCGTCTAATGTTACCATCTCCTAACGATTCCTCGTGGCAAGGAGGTGCATATCACGTTCTTGTAATCCATGGAAGTAAGCGAATGCCCACAAACGTAATCGTAAGCCCAAACGAAATCGACACAGAATAAATGAAACGCAGTGTGTAGTCTTAGTGGACACGTGTCGATACCACATAACACGAATTTGTGACCTGGATGCTGAGGTGGCTTTAACAGGAGAGAGAGAGCAAACTCTCTTTTATATATAAAGATTCACGCATATTAAAAATATAATAAATGTTTACAATTAAATTTATCGTTTGTTTCACTATACATTTTCCAATAACCATCAACCAATAGTATTTAATCAATTCAAATATTTTCAATTATTTTTTTTAAAAGCATACAATTTATCAATATTAACTACTAAAAATACCTTAAAATTCTAGAAAATCTATCATTTGGAACAAAAAATAACTCCAGAAAATCCTCCGAACAGGAACCATTAATAACTAATAATAAATTATTCTTGTTTAAAATTAATCAAAAATATATTAATTGATATTATAACACTGTTGGGTCACTTCTGTATGGTAAAAGAAAGTGACGTTCACAGTGATTCATCATAATTAAAACTCATCTATACTTGCTAAATAAAGCCTGATTTTGTTAAGACTTCTCTTTTGTTAATCAGATAGATGATCTTGTCTTAATCCCGCTGTCTATGTCTAATCATTTCCATTATACTGTTGGCTCCCTGCTGTTTTGCCCTGTGCTTCTAAGCATAAAGCTCATATGTTTTATTTTGTACTATAATTTGTTAGAGACTCTAAACATAGCATTCTAAAACACAAAATTAACAGAGTTTTATAAGAGACCTATTGAGTTTGAATACAATATATATAACCTTTATCTCAAAGTTCCTCAGACGTTATTTTAATATCATTTTGGATAATTTGATACATTAGACTAATTAAACTGAGTGTTTGAAACGGTTCGGTTATATAATTATAATGTAAATTAACTAGCCAGGTTGTTTATAATCACCAAATATAAAATTTCTTATAGTGACTACACTGGAAACTCAATTGCCAATTAAAAGTGGGCTACAAAATCATGGTTCCTTTAGCCGCATTACTTGACTGTTCCTTCATCCTCCAAAAGTCTCTTCTTTTTAACCATTCTTACAATTCACTAACACAACGTTGTTTATTATTTCTTGTTTCTGATTTCTAAGCTAAAGCCTATATAGTTTCTTCAAGGTTTTCCAAAATCTCCATAGCTTTCTTTTTCTTTACTCCTATTTTTCAAAACACAAGATTCACTAAGAGTTCATCTTAACCGCTTTGTTATAACTTATATCTCGCCGTAAATCATTCCGAATGCACTAGAACTTGAGAATATTAGTGATGATCTCAAAATATTCTGTTGTATGACTTTTAGTCCCACTTGTACTGCCACCTGAAACCTTGATGCATGTTCCTTTTACACCAAAGTAGAGGCATATAATCATCGGCTAAGCTTGAATTCCAAGGGTGTCTCCTTTTTACTTCCGATCACGATCTTAGGAACGCACCAAAATACTATTTGTTCATCATATCATTTACGTCTCTATAATAACAACCAAACCTCGAATAGTGTTGTGTAATCACTAATCAGTAAATAAGAAAATGTGGTCGATCGAATGTTGTTGAACGATGTATTTTTGCAGTACTACTTAATTAGACATTCATAGGTTTAGAAAACAAATAAGAAAAAAGTGTAATGGACCCAAGTATCAATATTGGGTTTGCTGTAATAGATTACAGATTTTTGTTGTAGTACTTAAAAAATACAGAAAAATAAATAAAATGAAAAACAAACAAGACTTATGATGAGGGAAGGGACAACTTTAATCTTTTACTTTATAAGTAGGGAACACATAAGTGAATTTTTGGGTCATGTCATGTGAATAAAGGCTAAGTTTCTCTGTAACCCAGCAAGTGATCTCCTATAATTCTTTTGATTCAAGAAAAATTCTTAAACCGAACCATTTTGATTATGACTAAAGAAAACACATATTTTAGATATTAGAAGATCTATAATATATTGCCACCATGGACCATGGTCAAGCAAAAAGATAGCAATTAGACAGTTTTTTCGTCTAATGGTTTTAGATTACTGTTGGACCCAATTTCGGTCAAGACGTTAATGGGCAGCGATTAAAGTTATGGACCTTAAGGAACCGAAGTCCATAGCAAGCAATTGAGCTCGAAAGCGAAGGAGTCGAGGTCCCGCAGATCGCGGAGTAGTCCCGGAGATCGTAGAGTAGTCCCGGAGATCGCGGAGCACTTACGGAGATCACGAAGTCGACTTACTATAAAGAAAGGAGGAGAGATATGAAGAAGGACACATTGAAAACCCTAGAGAGAGCTATACACTAACATTGACCTTGTTTTCTCCCGATTTTAGACTCTTTTTTTTACGGTTCTCGTTTGTATCACTCGATCTAGTTCAACTCATTGTATTCGATCTTATTCATCAATAAAGTCCATTTTTACTTACTGAAAACTGTTTAACATCGTTGTGTTCTAAAGATATCGTTGCCTACATCATTTGTCTTCCCTAGATCAAACCCCGATCATTATCAAATACTTAGTGTAGATTTTAGGTTCTACATTTACTATCTCTAAGGACCATTGTTTATAGTTTAGGTTAATGTAGTCAATGTGTTACCACTCAAGCTCGGTATCATACATGTTGCTGAGAACCATTGTTGATCCATCGTATGTAGTTTGGTGAATCCAAACTGAACCATTCAAAGTAAAATGGTTTTTCCCCTTCTAATCAAAACATGGAGTTCAATGTTTTTAACACTATGTTAATGTTATAATATAAAGTATTATTAAAATAAAGAAAATGAGGTAAATAAAAGATGATTGGTGTTCATAAGCTGTCGAGAAAGACACGTGGCAATGATTGCCAGTTGTCTGCCTCCTTCCTCTCTTTTAAAACACACTTCCTCCTCTTCTCTCACATCTTCACAAACGCCTATTCTTCTAAACAGAAATGGAGACTTGGGAGAAGCCTAGAGTTTCATCTTCAAGAGATCACTACCGTCAACCTTCCTTCTCCTCCACTCTCCTCGACCAAATCTACCGCTCCATCGACGACTCCCCTCCCCTAGAATCCACTAGAAGGAAGAAGCAGCAGCACCGTAACATAGCTCTCCAAGACACTTCTGCTTCAGACAAACTCGTATTTCACCGCTGCTCCATTGCCGCTGACTACGAGAGATCCCGGCGAACCACCACCTTAGCCGACTCCGTTTTCCTCAGATATTCCAACTCCAGCTCCTCTGACTCAAGCGGGTTCTCCTCCTCCGAGCTAGACTCCTTCTACCTACGCTCCAAACCCTCTGCCTCTCCTCCACGCACTCATCAACCCAAGCCGATTCGAACCTCCGTCGTGGAAAAGTTCGACCACTCCGTCAACGTACAGAAACCTATCAGCAAACAAGAGCACGGTGGTTTCTTGAGAACCAAGTCAAAGGCCTTAAAGATCTACACCGACTTGAAAAAAGTGAAACAACCTCTCTCTCCCGGAGGACGGCTCGCTACTTTCCTCAACTCTCTCTTCACAAACGCATCAAGCAACCATAAGAAGCTAAAGAAAATCAACACCACCGTCTCTTCCTCAGCGGAGCAGCCACCACAGTCCTCCTCCAACACCACATGCTCCTCCACGTCCTCTTTCTCCAGATCTTGCTTAAGCAAAACTCCATCGTCCAGCGGGAAATCCAAAAGATCCGTGAGGTTCTGTCCAGTGAACGTTATCCTCGACGAAGACTCCTCCATCCACATCCCTTACGGTTATAGTAACAAGCTGCATGGAAACAACGTCGACCGCCACGTCATGGAGGAGGAGAATCGCCGCGTTATCGAAGCGGCTAAGGATCTTATTAGGACGTACCAAAAGAACAAGGATCATTTGGCCGTGACAACGTGCGACAACGTTCAAGAAGATGACGAGGATGATATTGATGATGATGCGGCGAGTTACGCGAGCTCTGATCTTTTCGAGTTGGAGAATCTTTCGGCTATTGGGATCGAGAGGTATCGAGAAGAGTTACCAGTCTACGAGACCACTCGTTTGGATAATACGAATCGAGCTATTGCTACAAGTTTAATTGTATAATAACAATGTATTTAGTGAAAATGGTTGGGGTGGTTATATTAGTTTTTATAAAATTTTAAAACGGTTTTTTCCTCTTGAGGCTATGTTTTACCGTGTTCTAAAACTTATTTTTTCTTCTTTCTTAGCTTCTTTTATATTAAGTAACTTGTGTATAATAACTATGTTAATCATGGTGTATTTTGGTCATAGCTATGCGGCCTAACTAGCTTTCAGGTTTAACTAATAACTAATCTTTACTGAGAATTTCAAAACCTGTGGTTATCTGACAAAAGAAAAAAAGAGGAACATAAGTTTTTCTAATTTGTCACCAAATAGAACAGCAACGAGTCGTTGCCTTTTCTTTTGTTTCTTACCTCTTTTTTTGTTTGCAAACTAAATTCCACAAGAGATTTGAGTAGAAGAAAAAATTAAAGATAATTAATGAATAAAAGTAAAAGAGTTCGATTTGATGCTCTACTAATAATGATCAATAAGATGGGCGAACAAAAGTGAAAGAGACTTGGTCTCAAATGTCATGAACAATAGTATCCAATATTTGATTCCTTTCGAGTACATTTGTTTTGTCCCAATTTGATTGGATTTGGCTTCTCCTGCTCTAGCTTAAAAATGATAGTGTTGGTTTTGTAAGTATCGAGTGTTATAACACACGCTAGCATTCTTTCCCCTTCATCATATCATCTGTGGCTAAAACCACAAAATAATGAACTTCCATACATGAGTATAGATGTTTGATTCTGTTATATATACCAATGGGAAATGGTATTTGATATCCTGTTAACTATTTCTTAACACAATGCGAAATGGACATGCAAATATAGATATACTAGAATAGTAAAAGTTTCAGTTCAAAACACTATTTACTTCTTTTTGTTAATCAAACACTATTTACTATTTAAAATTTTCAGAATCGTGTATTATTAATATACACGTGTACGTACGTGTGTCAGTTTTACAACTTTGGGTTTGATTGCGTTGATTGAACGAGAAAGAATCCATATCTAACGTTATAAACTTATAATGCATATTAATATATTCATAGTTCGGGAATTTATTTGAACATGCTTACTACACTATTAAAATGATGAAGTGACTGACAACAAACAAAGAAAAGCATATGAGAAATATGAAATTTGATACAAAGTAACTAACAAGATTGGACCACTGAATCATAGCATTATGATAAGCTATTAAAGTATAAAAACATGCTAATTGCCTTGAAATTTATGTATTTAGTTAAGTATAAAAAATTGAATATTGCCAAAACAAAGCTATAAAAAGGCTAATATGGGGCTATTTGGTCAAAAGTTGCGTAGCCAAGAAAGAAAAATCCGATACAAAGAGAGATCGCATACATAGTACGGACCCATTTTCCCACTTTCATTTTCTTTTCGTTTGTTTAATGATTTAATCACTTTAATAAAACGGTTGTTTTTATTATGTATAGCTTACAAATCCCGCATCATCGAGAATCAATCCTTTAATAGCTTCAATAAGAAAAAGTTTCAAAAGAACTCATATATGTTTCTCATAAAATTATATAGATATATATATATATATATATATAATAGTGTGAGAATTGAGAAGGGTTTTGATTAATGAAAACAGCACTTAAACCAATTTACCGTTAGTATATAAATGAAAGTTTATTCTGCCACATTGTAGAGTACTCTATAGAGAAAATCAAATACATTCGATGTCGAATTGGTCAAACACTCAGTTATTAATCAAAATGGTTTATGAGTCCAGTGTATAAACGGATACTTACGTCGGTAAGTAAGTAGTAAGTACACTAATGTGGATTTGTCCCTATTCGCGGTGGGTGAAGTGGGGGAGTTGTGAAAAGTGAAAATATAATCATGAGAGTAACGTGCTTGGATTTAGCCAATAATTTGCAAAAGTTGACTCCAACAATCAAATCTAGTCGATTAAATAAGTAATTACTTTTGTATATAAACCAAAATGGCGGTAAGGACGAATTTGACAATCATTTTCTGTAAGTTTGAAAAACGTTTATTCTAACATATATAAGAGCATGTTTAATGGGATTTCTAGAGTAGGATTCTTAGCGGTATATAAGAATCCGTCTCTTAACTTTTAACTAAAAAAATTAAAAACCGGTTCTTAAATAACCTCATCCTAAGAATCTCCGTTAAACATGTTCTAAGACACTAGCTAGTTAGCTACCTATTTGTGATGAAAAATCAATAATAGAGTACAAAAAGAGGAAGAAAAATAATAGAATACTATATATCGATTGTACGTATATATTGAATGAAGAAGTTACTCGTGATGATACAAATCAATAAAAGCATTTGGACAGCTATAACATACAAAAAAAAAATTGCTATGTATGTATAAAGATAAAAGGATAATTAATACAATGTCCCATATCAACCATGCACAACTCGTCATTCGCATGCACTACCAGCTATTTCTATATAATATTAACTAGGCTAGCTAGGGCTTACTCCATTTCAAATCACACAAGCTTAGACACATACACTCGATCGATTATAAGTATATATTAAATGCGATAGAACTCACTCTCTATATCGTGAGTGTGCACGGACGTGTACATGTCGTCGTAAAACAGTACATGGTGCAATGGTGGTGGGACACTCTCAACACTATTATTAACTCTTTTTTTTTTTTTTTGCTAAAAAAACACTATTATTAACTTTCCTATGAGTATATGTATTTACCTAAGTCATAGCAAATCTGCATTCGAAAATTATAGATTCTCAAATACTAATACTCCAAACAATTAATAGATCATGAAATCCTACTATATATTAATTGAAAAGTCACTTAATTGACTTGTGATTAGGTTTCATTCATAGGTAAAATTTAGAATTAATTCTCTTAATTTGATTAGTTTTTAATTTGATTGGTTGTAATTATTTGAATTTTTATTTATTTAATTAAAGTTTTAAAAATGAAACAAATCCTAGAACTTTCTAATCTAATCTATATTACCATACAAACAATTAAACATTTTAAGATAAAAAAATTAACATAATTTGTTTATAAAAATAATTAAATATCATATATTACATTATATACTATATATTAATTGAGAAGTCACTTTGATTAGGTGTCATTCATAGGTAAAGTTTAAAATTAATTCTCTTAATTTGATTGGTCGTTGTTATTTGAATTTTTATTTATTTAATTAAAATTTTAAAAAGGAAACAAATCCTAGAACTTCATAATCCAATCCATATTACCATACAAACAATTAAACATTTTAAGATAAAAGAATTAACATAATTTGTTTATCGAAACAATTAAATATCATAAATTATATTATAGAAATTTAAATAAATACATGTGGTATGATAGAAATAATTATATAAACGATTTTCACATATTTATATTAATAGTGGATACAATAAATTATAGATTACAAAAATATAATTAACCTAAACCTAATAATATTTTGTTATACTCACTATATATATACATATATATTTTTTTTCTTTCTAAAATGTGTCCAATGAATGCAAAACAGTCAAATATATAATTTTTAAAATATTCATTCATTTTTCAGTGACAAATATTGACTGTATAGTTGAGTTATTACTTTCAAAAATGATTAAAGTATTTATATATTTAAAAACAGAAAATATATGGTAAGTCTTTTAAAATAATATTAAAATATGAAAATATTTATTATAATATAAAATTGAAAAATTGGAACATTATACTAATATGAGACTAAAGTTAATATACTCTATTAATATAATTCTTATAGCCTTGATTATAATAAAATTACATGGTAAATTTTTTAAAATAATATTAATCAATGAATTTTTTTACTATAATATTAATTAAAAAAACGAGAACAATATATTAATACATGACTAGAGTTAAGACTCAATTGATATAGTTTTGATTATAATAAAATTCACATACTTATTTTGTAATAGGAAAAAAAAAGGATACATATATAAAACATCAGTGAAGAATAATAAAACGTGTTTGTTATATTCTTGGTTGTATTCTTTGCTATTTTATACTTTTATGTACTTAATTTTTTTTATGTTTGCCGAAATATATGTGTTTTACGAATTACTATAACTGCTAATTAATTATTTGTAACTATTTTACTTTTAAAAAAAATAAAGTGGTAGACAAAATAAAGCGAAAATAGAAAGTGTTATAAAATAACATTTTGTTCATTAATCTCTGTTTTTATTAATAAAAAATATGTCATAAAAAGATTTTTTGGAAACTTATAATAAAATTTATAGAATTAACAATATATCTCAATAATCTTCTAAGATTATACAATATCAAAACTTTTGATTTTCAAACTATTTAAAATAAAAATGTTATTTTTCATAGTTATGATTATTGTTTAAAATTATAAACATTTATACTATTATTTGAGAAGTGAATTTGTTTACTTGTCATATTATCCATGATTTTAGTCAATTTGATTACTTGTCATCTTTTCCATGATTTTATGATAAGTCTTTAGTTTAATTAATATTATTTTTTATTTTTTATTTGATATATATATATATATATATATATATCTATCATGATATCTAAGATAATTAATAACCATTAAACTATTCTATTGATATATATATATATACTATTATTTAAAATAAAAAAGCTTTTAATATATAATTATCATGATATTTATCACATTTATTTAATAAATTGATAATAATTATATCTACCAATAATATCGTCATTACTTTTATCTTATATTTAGTTTATAATTTTAGTGACTAAAATCATAGTCAGTTTCACTGATTTTTATTTGAAATATTGATCAAATACATATTATTATAAAATATCTATATGAGTATACTAATTTATCTGAATAAATCGGATTTTTTTGGTTTATTCGATTTGATCGCTTAATATACAGAAACATATCCATATACTGTGGGTTTATTAAAATAATAATCATTTGGTTTATTCGGTACTACCAAATCCATATTATTTTCTTTATTTTGGTTTGGTTCGGTTTTAAATGATTCGGTTTTACTGGATTGAACATCCTAGACTATCGTTATTTTGTTAATGTATTATATTTTTGATTTTTATAATTCTTTCACCGCCGCATGATTTTTTTTCAGTTCAAATACAATGTGTGCTAATTTCAAATACAAATTTTCTAATTTAATTATTACTATTAGAAAAGATTTTGATTAAAAATCTACATCACATATATAAAAATAAAACTATGAAACAAAAGAACATAATTTAATATATTGATTACTAATATGAATATTGAAGTTTTATAATTTATAATAATTTGAAATTTGTATCTAATTTAATTATTTTATTTTGTTAAAAAAACATTAGAATTAAAAAAATGTTAGGTATACAGATATATTAATTCTTACAGGCTGCACAACATCAACTAGTATAGTATTAAATGCTGATATTGATCGATGTTTTCCCCTGAGAAATCAGTTTTATCATTCAGAAACAAAAAGAAAGCTTAAATTACAGACATTATATGATATATATATATATATAAAACAAAACTATATAGGCATATATCATATCTTTTCCATGGTAGTTAGTATAAATTATAAATATATAATTACAGAAAAACATGTTTTCAAAATAATACATTTTCAAGGCAAAATGTATAGAAGGAACACATTAGTCAACATAGAAACTATTCTAAACGGTAAAATACTGATTGCTTTTGTTTTTATATTTTTTACTTTTTGCCGTAAAACTAATTTTTAAAATTTTAAGTTTTGTTAATAATACACTATGTAAACTTTAGTTTTCATTTCTTGAAGTGGTATTAAGATACTTAAAAGAAAAAATATTTTGAAACAACAAATGGGTAATAGAAAATGTTTGGAAGAAAACAAGAGCGATGGACCAATGAAAAAGACAGGTTTGGATCGGAAACGAGTGGTCGGGTGGTCGCTTCAAAGTGTCGTAACTCTCACACTGTCACGTGCGCGCACGTGCTAACCCTCTTTTACTGTGCTCTATAAGAGAAAATATCTACCAATCAATCCACATCAGATGTGGACGACAATGGAATAGCAAAAAGATGGCAAACACTGTGCTCTTTTGAAAAATACGATACCAACAAAACATCAATAAAATATATACACTGTTTAGATAATTATATAAAATCAATTATATCTTGTAAAATGTAACATTTAATAATTGTAATTTGTCAAAAGGTATTAAAAACACACCAAACTCTCTCTAGAAAACCCTAGCCGCCAGGGGCTTCCTCCCTTGGCCTTCTCCTCCTTCGCCATGGATTCCGGTCAGTTGATGGAGCCTAACCCTCCAGAACCTCCCGATCCACCCTCATCTCCCGTTAGAACCTCTAACATATCCTTCTCTCCCGTTAAAGCTCTCATCCTCTACAAATCTCATATCATCAATGGAGTTTTATTTTTGGACAGATCTGTCTTTTCCAAGAGACCTTTCATCTCATCTTTCCATCTCGTGTTACCGTCCTCTGCTTCAGAACCATTCATGAGTCCAGATTTAAATATGAAGCTTTCTCAGATCTCAGTGTATTCTGCCTCTGGAGTTCTTTGGCTTTCCATCTCCTCTATGATTTTGGTCCTAAGAAGCTCTTCTACTTCAGTCCCGGTGGCTGGTTTGTTGGTGCTTGGTTTGGGTTCCTCCAATGGCCTTATTACTGCGGAATGCGGTCTCTTTTTATGAGTTTCTTTGTCTCCCGTCGAAGTCACTGTATGTTTTACCTCACAGCTTGTCAATCTGGTTGTAGCTTCGTGCACGGGTTGCTCGGCCCTCATCACCACCTCATGCTTCATTCATCTCCCAACAATCCAGGTTGTATCTCCGAGATTTTCAAACTTATTCACTGGTGTTGGGTTGATTGTTCTGGAGTGTTCTCCTGGTCTGTCCCTAGCCTTGGTGCGGCCATTTACTGCAGTATGCAGTCTCTTTACTGCTTTATGCAGTTCTGCCTGTGTTATATTGAAGTACTTTTGCATTCTGTTGTGGCAGCTTGATGTAGTTATGTCTGACATTTCAATTCCTTGGGTCTTGTTTGTCGACATTTACTGCTCTATTTCCTCCTCTATGGAGTGTGTTCCCCTTCCAATTTCATCATCTACTTTAAGTGGTTTTGTTTCAGGAAGTAAAACGTTTAAGATTAGAGATACTTCAGATATTGAAGATCTAATCAAAGGCTCATCAAAATGGTGTTCAATCGCCTATGTGTGTGTAGCCATTTCAAGGATTGTCAATTGTGCACTTGCTACTGTTTCAATCTCAGGAATTATATCACTGAATGTGGTCTTTAATTCTCAAGGCTTACTTTCACCTTGCAGCTTGGTTGTTAGGACTAGAGGACTTCTCCACGCCATTAGTTGTTTAAGTGTTTTGTATGCTTCTATCCTTCTTTGCTTCATTGTAATTGTTGTTTGTTTGGCCAGGATGACTTTGTTATTATGTTCTGTAAACACTTTTTCCTTAAATGGAGAGTAAGAATCTATAAAATTTTAGGTTTGTCCAAAAAAAAATAATAGTAATTTGTCCTTACTTATTCTCATATGCGAATTTAGAAATTAAGCTGTAGACAATTGATACACATCTGATTTCTCATGTGGGTTTAATTAATCTAGTTTGTTTTTGAAGGAATTGTATTTATTGGTAAAAACACTAGAGGGAAAGCAAAAGAAGAGAATGTTGGAAGCTAGACCCCAAAACATACTAACAAACAAGAATGCTTTTGTTTGTTTCCAAGAAGATTAATGTTGTGGTTGTATCTTTTTGTCTGAACATCCATGAAATGGGGGACGTGTAGCTCTTTCTTGCGTTCATCTTTTATGCCGTTCATCTTCATGTCACGTTAAAGGGTATAATTCTTTAACTTTTTCTTGTTGCTCAATGACCTGTTTTCCAAAAGTTGCAGATACAAACTAGGATTGAGAGGAGATACAGATAAGACCATCTCCAACGGTTTACTCTATTTTAGAGTGGTTTTAACTCTAAAATAGAGTAGAGTTTCTCTTCAATAGTTTACTCTATATTAAACTCTAAAAAAGAACATTCTTAAATATTTTATTTTTTATTTTATGACTAATATATTTTACTTACAAAATTTACAAATTGATCTTTTATATTTTATTTTTCACAAAGTTTTTATAAATTATATATTTATATCAAAAATTTATTATCTTAAAAACTACATTACATTATATTAAAACATAACACATTTAACTTAAACATCACCAATAGTGTATTTTTCTCACAAATGATCAATTAACGAATTTCGAAGCGTAAAATGAGCTTCTTTATTTTTGATTTTTCTAAATCGACCAACTGAGCAGGAAGACCATATGCTAACATCCGAAATGCGGCCGCTATTTTTTTGCAGAGACGATAATCCAACCCGGCATGCATCCATATTTTGTGTGAAGTAGTTGTCATAACTTTCAACGGCTTCAATTACACGAAGGAATAGAGGACGCGACATACGATATCTCCTACGAAACATAACATCATTGTACACCGGCGTCTCCGAAAAGTAATCGTTGAACAATCTATAACTTGGTGATCAAACAACATTGGTTATCAATACCTTAAAAGAAAAAAATACTGAATTTTTGGAACAACTAAAGAAGACAAGAGCACAGCGAAAATATCACTTGGAAATTCAAAAGAAGAATTATGCTTTGAATGAGCTGAAGGAAGAAAACAAATATTTATTGTGTGACTTGAATTCAATGCAAGATCTAGAACTTCGTGCATATTTTCAAGAGGAACGAACACGAATTTTATAAAAAAAAACATGGTCAACAACATGAACAAGAAGTTACTCCTTCATCTACCTCATTTAGACAATACTTTAACAATCTTGGTGGATTTGGAGGTAATTTACCAAAACATTAAATCACAATTATCTATGATTTTAATTTTATGTTATGTTGCTTATTTCTAATTTCAATATTTGTTTTCTTTGGCTAATTTTATAAAATTATTTTTAATTTTAATGCTTGTTTTCTTTGGCTAATAACAATAAGTTTCAAACGTTTGTATATTGTGTTGAAAAGAATTATGTGTTGTTTGCATAATTAAATTACACAAATAGTTAGAAAATAAAAAGATTAAAAATAAAAGGACTAAAGTATAAATAAAAAAGTTTCACTTTATAATAGAGTAAGAAATATAGTTACTCCAAATATAGAGTAAAAATGAGTTACACTATTTTAGAGTGGGGTTGGAGAAGACTTTACTCTATAATAGAGTTTGGTGTAGAAAATAGAGTGGGGTTGGAGATACCCTAACTCAACTCATACGTTGATCGTGATATCAAGGTATTTACGTGATTTATTTATAAAAAATAGTTATATATGGAGTTTTTTTTACTTTTGCACATGCCCCAACAAAAATATGAACCGGGTTAGTTTTCAGCCATTAGACTATATATCATGGATATTCGAGGTTATTTTCTATTTTGTATGAGACATAAAATCTTTATAAATGAATGTTAAATTTGTTCAGATTACTCCATTTAGCAAGAAGTGAACCATATACTCATTTGCCTGAGAGTATTTTGCTTCAACTCTGCCCCTTACTGAATCAATGCAGTTGCGTATGTGCTTGTCAACATAAGCAATCATGAGGGTCGGCTCGTGAGATGGTTATCCATGTTGTATGCTATTTCTCTCTCGCCACGCTATTTATACTGCAGATTGAAAAACCGTGTGAACCAAGAACCCTCGTGTGCCATCCAAATAGAGTCTGCTGTAGATTCTGGCTCCAGTCATTCGAATAATTGTGATTTAGCAAGTTTCTTGTGAGGTTAATCCAAATAAACTCAGAGTCAGGACACGGAAAAATAAGCGGTTTCTTGTTTCGATGGTGTTAGTGCAAAAATGCAACCACAATTAAGTAATGCAGAAGATAAATCAAGAGACAAAATAGATACAAGCAAACATTTATGTTTTATTAGAAATCGTCTAAAAAATCTATTATAAGACTTTCTTAATCAGCTTTACACAGTGTAGATCCTAAAATCTACACTAAGCATTTGATAGTGTTTGATTGTAAAAACTAGGGAAGAAATAACGTGTGCAACGATATCCTCAGAACACAACGATATAATCAGGTCTGAGTCGTCGAAAATGGACTATATTCGTAGGTCGAATATCATAGAGATATCGGGAGAAGGAAGGACCGTGACTGAACTCGGGATCGAGCTGCCTAGGTACCCGTCAAGGGATCAAGTCTAAACGTAGTTCAGTTATCATTATCTCGAAAAAGATGTCGGTTTCACTGGTCTCGAGCGTGACATCGGCTTCTTCGGTTCTCGAGAGAGACATTGGTTTATCTCTTACCATCTTGGACGAGAGGTCGTTTGAGTTTGGTCGGGTAGTCTTTAAGAACTTAGGGTTCAATATCGGTGAACAAGGACTCATGTCTTGTTTGTGTAGTGGAGAGAATTCGACGTCGTGTTCATTACATAGACGTCATCGGGATGGTGGTGAAGAATGATATGGTCTCAGGTGGTTGATGCTCTATCCCCCAATAAGCCATAATCCTCTTTAATTAAATAGGAAGATCGGGAAGAATTGTATTCATGGTCGTGAGCCCTCGTGAGCTCCAAAAGTGGGATCCTTGTGAAGATAAATTTTATAGGACTTTCTCTTCATATTATTTTGTTGTTACACGTGCTCCTCATCTTCAGCTTTGACTTATTCTCACGTTGAATGAGGCCGAGATTCTAGGAGGTCGACAACTAACATATTTGACCTTATATAGAATAGTAATCAACACCCAATATTAATGGAAGAGATTTGTACCAAATCTCGGTCCAACACACATCTTGTTAACACCCTAACAACTGCTACTGAAAGATTCATAATCTACCCAAAGTTGTATATCCGTCGTCGTATGCTTCAACGTCTGCTTCATCACGACCCAAGAATACTCTAATGAATTTTCATCCTTCCTCTATAATAATAACCCAGTGTCTTATGGAATACACAAGCCTCCATAGCTATTTTATAGTGATCTCCACGTTCCCAAAACCCTTTATCCAAGAAACATAGATATGGACAATTTCCATAGAAATAAGTACACTTTTTTTTTTTGGAATTGTCCTTATTATTCTAGGCACAAACTTGTTCCCCAAGTTTATCTGTTGCATTTTCTCCACGGTATAAACTTGCTCTTCAAATTTATCCCACACCAGCTCAACATCTTGCATCCACATGGTCTCCACCACTCCGCATGCCTCCTCTGACACACACTGCATCATCAACTACTTCAACAACTATGTAAAGACATAAACCCTCGAGTTTATCATTTTCCAGCTATAACATCTTGCATCCAGACCGGCCCTGAGAAAGTTCAAAACAACATAGACCGGGAGCACAAAAAAAATTTAGGGCCTGTTAGCTAATTAAGTTACACAAAATTTTAAAAAAATCTTGGCCGAAAAATTCATATATTTTTTTAGGGCCGGAAACTTATGCTTCCATGGCTTCTGTCCAGGGCCGCTACTGCTTGCATCCACATGGTCTTTACCACTTTGCATGTCTCATGTATTAAAGACTAATGCATCTAGTATAAGTGACTTTGTCGTCTAGTTAGTCATAAAAGACTATTAACATCTACGAGCTCCGATTTACATCTTCAAATGGAAGTGTTGCAGAGAGTGCATATTGTATGAAACAAAATTACAATAGTCAGCATGTAAAGCTTGAGTTATTTCGGAGGGAAAATAGAAATGATAAAGTCATTTACAACTCTCCGTACCTACCAGAGTCATAGACCTGTTTTTATTTACATATTTTTTGTTATCTTTCTTCCAAAAATCATTGTTATGAGCTATGGGTGTCGCGTTTGATACTTAGAATTAGATTTGGTGTGTACTTCTGGCTAGAGACATGTATACGTAGTCAGGTATTAATATGTGATTCTCTTATCCCAACTGCACCAAGTTAATGACGAAGAACAGAATCACATGGAAGGAGACCAAGAAAATGACTGTAGGAAATATCAAGATAACACCATTAATTGCCTGTGGATTTGTCATTAACCAACCTAACTCCACCAAATCATTAACTTCCAATAGTGTGCCCAGGCAGACATGATGCATAAACCTTGTCTTCTTTCCATTTATCCCTATAAATTATACTCATAATGTGATCGACAATATTACTTTATAAGGATAACGATTGATCCATCTCAAACCGGTCAATGTCATCGTCTTGTTTTCTATATGTGTCTAGTCTCCCTCACCATGTGAATATCTAACAAATTGTTTGTTAGCTAGCCAGCAGGTAAGATATATAATGGGCTTAAAACTAAGATGGGCCTAAATATCTAAACAAGTTTAAGCCCAACTTGATCTGCTTTAATTTCGTAAAGGCAAGTAATGTCGTCCTCGTCGTCGTTCTAATATTTTCTCTCCATCTCTCGTCAATGGCGACGGAGTCGCCGAGCTCCGTTCGGAAAAGTGAGTAATTGATTCGTCGTATACGAAGATGTTGAATCTATTGTTATTTGATTAGTAGCTTTGTATACTCTTTCACGGCGCCGATTTGATCATATCTGTTTTGTTTTTTTTTTTGGTCACAGTTGTTGTTCATCTAAGAGCTACAGGAGGTGCTCCAATACTGAAACAAAATAAGTTCAAGGTAGCTTATTCTCGAATCAATCACATTCTTTCCTTAGGGAATTATCAACTTTTGATTTGAGTTGTGACTTGAGATTAGGGTTCTTATTGTGTTTATTCAAACCTTCCACTAGTGACATACAACATTGTAAATCTTGGGTTGGATCATTTGTGTTAAGGATCTGGTACTGAGATAATGAGTTGAATCTATGATATATGTGAGTGTTTGACTATGGAAGTTCGTTTCTTCATTGGCTTCTTTTGTTATTTAATCGGATCCGGATCATATCTAAGATGCCTTCATAGATATGTAATTAGTTTTTGATATATCTTGTTGAGAATGTTTCTTTGATATGGTTGGAGAGTTTACATGTGTGGTGGTGGTCTGCTTTGTGTTGGCGTCAGATTTCAGGGACGGATAAGTTTGCTAAAGTGATTGACTTTCTAGGAAGGCAGCTTCACTCTGACTCATTGGTGATCATTTTTAATCAAATCCATCTTTTTGTGTGTTGTTCTCTTTTGAAACACTGTACTGATGATATCTTTTCTTCGGTGTTTGTAAGTTTGTGTATGTAAACAGTGCTTTCTCGCCAAACCCTGATGAATCAGTAATTGATCTATACAATGTAAGTATTTTTTCCATCTACTTCTTCCACTGGGCTTTTCTCTCCTGCACTATGCTTCGGAAATTAGTTCTACATCATTCCATCTCTTTTGGCTTTAGCCCTGGCTTGTTTTTAATCTTTAGCTTCTTCTCTTTGCTCTGTTTTTTTTTTTTTCCTGGAAGAAGACGTTATAAGCTTAAAGATTGTTTGTAAAAAAATTGCAGAACTTTGGGATAGATGGGAAACTGGTGGTGAACTATGCTTGTTCCATGGCATGGGGATAAAAACCGAGGATGTACTTCACATGCATCATCAGAGCTATGAAGTTGGGCATCATGTCCAATGATGGGATCTGCAAAAGATGATGCTGCTGTGCTACTTTGTTTGCTAGGATAATCGAAAGTGTAGTTGGAAACTTGTTTGTACATTCATTGGAAATGGCTTTTTCATCTTTTATTTTTCACTTCAGAATATATACATTACAAAATGCAACGATTTTAAGGGGCGGTTTCTCTATCATACGTTACTCGCTAGTAGGGCTGGGCAAATAAACGAACCCGAAAACCTGAACTGAATCCGATCCGATAAAAATGAATCCGAACTCGACGTAAATACCGAATGGATCTTGTTCTACGGTATTTCGGGTTACGGGTATTATCCAAACCGAATCCGAACATAAATGGATACCCGATAGAACCCGAAAGATTTCAAAACATGATTTCAATTCCTAATATGTATCTAAGATACAATAAAATATTATTGAACGTCTAAAATAATTATCTATTACACGAAGATTGATGGTTGAAGGTGGCGGTTGAAACTTGAAGTTTTTAGATTTTGGTTTTGTTTTCATTGAATAATGTTTTTTATTTCATGAGAAATTGGTTTTCGTTTTATGCTCTCATTTATTTGGTTTTCTTTTTATCAATAACTATGTTTGCCTTCGTTTGATTTTGAATGATCACGTTTGATGTTTTTTTCTTATTTTTGAATTGATTTTACTTATGTTTTGATTACAAAATAGATATAAATCAAGTACTTTTAAACCAAAGAACCGATTGGGACCCGTATCCGAAAGTTTAATAGGTTGTACCGGTTCTTTGAAGATTTATTAACCCCGATCCGAACCGGATAGAATCTGAACCGGTTCTGAACCGAATTTTCATATAACCCGAATGTAGTTGATTTTGATAAACCTAAAAAACCGAAATCCGATTGGGACCCCGAATGCCCCATGCCTACTCGCTAGTTTAGTGTAAAACTGAACCGAACCGGTCTCTTAACCGAAAAAAAACTAATAAGAAGGTTACGTGGAGGGGGGGGGGGATCTGTATGCGATGTAAAAATAGAAATTGTTATAAAAGCAACCGATTATGTTGAAAATATAAAGATGTGGGGCCCACTGCACTATTTGCACAGTGAATTTATTTTCTATATATACAAACGTTTTCGTTCGTTGTAAGGCACACCTCAACTTCTCTTCTCTCTAATAATAAACACTCTCTATCAGTGTTATAAATTCTACGGGTATAAATTTTGCCCTTATTTAAATTCCCGCGATACAATAAAATTTCAGTTCTTTTTATAACACGTTATCAGCACGATCGTTCTCTAAATTGGTAAAATTTATTTGTATCATTTATACCCTGCGATGGGGGCGGGAGGATTATGATCTGTATGCGATGGGAGTAAATCACGGCTTGTAAAAATCGAAATTGTTATAAAAGTAGCCGATTATGTTGAAAATATAAAGATGTGGGATCCGCTGCACTATTTGCACAGTGAATTTCTTTTCTATATATACGAACGTTTTCGTTCGTTGTAGGGCACACCTCAACTTCTCTTCGTTCTAATAATAAACACTCTCTATCAGTGTTATAAATTCTACGGGTATAAATTTTTCCCTTATTTAAATTCCCGCGATACAATAAAATTCCAGTTCTTTTTATAACACGTTATTAGCACGATCGTTCTCTAAATTGGTAAAATTTATTTGTATCATTTATACCCTACTATAATGGTCGGTATACCGCATCTACTATTATTTATATCATGTTATAATGGTCGGAATACCGCCTATATTATTTATTAGTAATTTAATAAATTTATTGGTCGGCCGAGCCGCCTTATATTTTGTTTATTATTTATTGGTCGGCCGAACCGCCTTATATTCTGTTTATTATTTTTTGGTAGGCCGAGCCGCCTTATATTCTGTTTATTATTAATTGGTAGGCCGAGCCGCCGTATAATTTATTTATTACTCTGCATTGACCGGCTGAGCCGTCGCATGATTTGTTGTCATATCATAAATATTTTATTGCCATAATTTTTTACTTTTATGAAATTTTATAGATTTGATTGACCGTTTATTACGATATTTTCAGACTGATTTTTGGTGCACTCGATTTAACACCAACGGTCACAAAGAAATCTTTTCAAAAAATTTTCCTTTCTCAAACGGTCATGAACAGTGATTTTCATCTATAAATACAACTCATTTTCACTTTATTTCCTCATCCAAAACATTTCATCTTCTCTCAAAAACTTTCAAATCGCCCTCCTCCGATTTTTCTATTTAAAGAAAGATGATTCGGGCACTTTTGTTTTTATGTGTCATTTGTGTTTCTATTTACGGTTTATCTGTTGGAGAATTTACTCCGGGAGAATTTAAGATGAATATCGGTTTACTTTTCTTTACATCGCTTCTCATTGTAATTGCTTGCATGATTAATGTAAACGGTTCATTTTAATATGAATAATATTCTAATAATTTTTATTTATGTGTTTAGAAATACAAATGGCAAAAATCAAGAAACTTCAGTTTCCGGCATTGGAAGTAACTGGGACAAACTACACGGCATGGGTTACAAACATGGAGCTTCATCTAGATTCCGAGAAAATACTCGAAACAATAAAAGAAGGCAATATATCAACCTCTCATGAAAAGGCTAAGACCGTGATATTTCTGAGAAGGCATCTAGATGAAAATCTTACGCATGATTATGCGAGAACCAAAGATCCCTTAGATCTATGGAAAGCTCTGAAGGAGAGGTTTGATAACCAAAAGAAAATTACTCTCCTCCATGCACTCGATGAGTGGAAAAATCTACGATTTCAAGATTTTGAAAAAGTGGAAACGTACAATTCTGCTGTATTGAGAATAGCGGCGCAATTAGATTATTGCGGTAAGCCTGTTTCGGAAGCAGAAATGCTCGAGAAAACTTACCAAACGTTCCAAAAAAAATCATTATGTTCTACAAAAACAATATAGAAATTGTGGGTATACGAGGTTCTCTGAACTCGATGTGGCGCTTATAATAGCGGAGAGAAATAATGAACTCCTCATTAAAAACCACAATGCCCGACCCACGGGAACCAAAGTATTTTTCTGAGGTAAATGCAACGGATATAAAAAATACGGAAAAAGGAAATTATTCCTATCGTGGGCGTGGTCATGGTTGTGGTCACAATCGTGGTTTTGGTCATGGTCGTGGTTATCGATTTAACCGCAACCACGAAAGGAGTAACAACCCAAGAGGAAGGGGATCCAACACATGGAATCAATCTGATCGGCTAAAAGGGAAAGAAACCCAAGAAAACCCTACTCATAAAAATGAGAACGTCTGTTACAGATGTGGATCGAAGGGACACTGGTCTCAAGTGTGTCGAACTCCTCGGCATCTATGCCAATTGTACCAAGAATCTATTAAAGGCAAGGCAAAGGAATTAAATCTAAATGAACACCTTGTGGGTACAACATCGACATACCTCGAATCCTCTGACTTTATGGGAGATTTCGACGAGACCACTCATCAAAATAATTGAAATGCTTGTACTGATCAAGCTTAATAATGCCCAGTGATGCCATAAAATATTTTGTATTTCACTTTCAGAATAATGTTGTATTCAGAATAACTAATGTATAATTATTGTGTACTTGTTATTGATGCATAATATGTTTACTTATGAAAGTTTATTTTCTTTATTGATATTAACTGTGTGTTACAGAAATGGATAAGAAAGCAAATGGAACAACAACTAAGCAAATTGGTAGAGAAGTTTGCATACCAGATAGTGGCACAACGCACACTATACTGAAAGATAAGAGATATTTCTCTACTTTAAAGTCAGTAAAAATGACTGTAAACACAATCGAATGAATTGGCAAGACAAACTTTATGTTGCCTAATGAAACAAAGTTTTCCATAGATAATGCCTTATATTCTCCAAGTTCTAAGAGAAAGTTGTTGAGTTTCAAAGATATATACCGTCAAGGGTATAACACTCAGTCTACAACTGTGAATGGAAAGAAGTATTTATATATAACTTCTGAAAAATCAGCCAAAGGCCTTGTACTGGAAAAATTTCCAGAACTTCCTTCTGGATTGCATCACACTTATATTGATGCTATAGAATCACATCTTGTGATCAAAAGAAATCCAGAAGATGTTACATTATGGCATGATCGTCTTGGTCACCCAGACACTACAATGATGCGAAAAATCATTGAAAACTCACATGGTCATTCAATAAAAACCCAAGATATATACCAATGTAATAAAATGACATGTGATGCGTGTGCTCTTGGAAAATTAATCATAAGACCATCACCAACCAAAATTGACAAAGAATCACCAAAGTTTTTGGAAAGAATCCAAGGTGATATTTGTGGACCAATACATCCACCGTGTGGACCATTCTACTACTTTATGGTATTAATCGATGCATCGAGTAGATGGTCGTATGTTTGTTTGTTATCATCTCGAAATATGGCTTTTGCGAGATTTCTAACTCAGATAATCAAATTAAGAGCACAGTTCTCGGATTATCCAATTAAAAGAGTTAGATTAGATAACGCGGGTGAATTCACATCCCAAGCTTTTAATGATTATTGTATGGTATCAGGGATTGAAGTAGAGCATTCTGTTGCTCATGTTCATACACAAAATGGTTTGGCAGAATCATTAATTAAACAGCTGCAACTAATTGCAAGGCCATTGATCATGAGATCAAAACTCCCAACCTCTGTATGGGGACATGCTATTTTGCATGCAGAAGCACTGATTCGGATAAGACCAAGTGCATACCATAGATATTCCCCATTACAGTTAGCATTTGGAAAAGAACCAAATATCTCTCATCTAAAAATCTTTGGTTGTACGGTTTATATTCCAATAGCACCACCACAACGTACAAAGATGGGACCGCAAAGACGGTTGGGAATATATATTGGCTATGATTCTCCATCAATAATAAGATACCTAGAACCACAAACTGGTGATGTGTTTACGGCACGATTTGCGGATTGTCATTTCAATGAGAAAGAATTCTCAACTCTAGGGGGAGCCAATAAGCAAATAGGAAAAGAGATCAAATGGAGTGTACCATCTTTATTACACCTTGATCCTCCTACAAAACAGTCAGAACTAGAAGTTCGACGTATCATGCATTTACAAAATATAGCAAATCAGCTACCTGATGCATTTGCTAATACCAAAATGGTAACTAAATCACATATACCTGCTGCAAATGCTCCTGCTCGTATTGAAATACCACAAAACGGTGGAACGGCAGTTGATACACGTGAATCAGAAACACGTTTAAAGCGCGGTAGACCTATTGGTTCAAAGGATAAACTTCCTATAAAACGTAAGGAATGTGAAAAGCATGATACTCCCAAAATAATAGAAAATATTTTGGACGAAAAAAATTGTGAATCTAACGACAATATAAAGCATCTTGAATCTGAAGGAAATCATGAGATTTCTATCAATTACATCCATAATGGAAAGATATGGAAACGAAATGAGATGGATGATATTGATGACGTTTTCTCATACCTTTTAGCAAAGGAAATAAATGAAGAAAACGAAGATCCAGAACCAAAGTCTGTATATGAATGTCAAAAGAGACATGACTGGATAAAATGGAAAGATGCAATTCAAGTCGAATTAGATTCGCTTAACAAACGAAATGTATTCGGACCTATTGTGCTCACACCCAAAGATATAAAACCTGTTGGGTACAAATGGGTGTTTGTCCGAAAAAAAATGAGAAAAACGAGATTACAAGATACAAAGCTCGTCTCGTAGCCCAAGGTTTCTCTCAAAGGCCAGGAATTGATTACGAGGAAACTTATTCTCCTGTTATGGACGCAATCACATTTAGATTCCTGATGAGCCTAACGGCCAATGAAAATTTAGAAATGCGTCTCATGGATGTCGTTACGGCATATTTATATGGATCATTAGATACTGATATCTATATGAGAATTCCAGATGGATTTAAAATGCGAGAAACGTTAAGTTTCAGACCTAAAGAGTTATGTGCAATAAAATTGCAAAGATCATTATATGGGTTAAAACAATCTGGACGAATGTGGTATAATCGTCTCAGCGAACACTTAACAAAAGAAGGATACACGAATGATCCTATATGCCCTTGTGTTTTCATAAAGAAAAAAATATCCGTTGTGATAATCGCGGTGTACGTTGATGATCTTAATATTATTGGAACTCAAAACGAAATTCAAAAGGCATCAAACTATCTGAAAGGAGAATTTGAGATGAAAGATCTCGGGCAGACTAAATATTGTCTAGGATTACAAATTGAGCATTCTCAAAAGGGTATATTTGTACACCAGTCTACATATACTAAACGAGTATTGAAACGCTTTAACATGGATAAAGCAACTCCTCTTAGCACTCCGATGGTCGTTAGATCACTTAATGTTGAAAATGATCCGTTTCGACCATCTGAGGAAAATGAAGAAATATTTGGTCCTGAAACTCCATATTTAAGTGCAATTGGAGCTCTTATGTATCTTGCAAATTGTACTCGACCTGACATATCTTTTGCCATTAATCTTTTAGCGAGATTCAGTTCGTCTCCTACGCGAAGACATTGGAATGGAATTAAACATGTCTTTCGTTACCTTCAAGGAACAACTGATTTAGGCTTGTTTTATCCTAAAAGTTCAAAAGGTCAAATGATTGGTTTTGCAGATGCAGGTTATTTGTCAGATCCACACAAAGCTCGATCCCAGACAGGATATGTTTTTACAATTGGAGGCACCGCCATATCTTGGCGTTCTCAGAAGCAGACACTTGTTGCTACTTCTTCAAATCACGCTGAGATCATTGCACTCCATGAAGCAAGTAGAGAATGTGTATGGCTAAGATCAATAAGCCGACACATCCGTTCAAGCAGTGGGATTGACAAAAATACAGAGCCAACTATTCTATATGAATATAACGCGGCATGTGTTACTCAAACGAAGGAAGGATATATCAAAAGCGATAGAACCAAACATATACCTCCGAAGTTCTTCTCATACACGCAAGAGCTCGAGAAGAATAAAGAGATTGAAGTAAGATATGTTCGATCATGCGACAATGCAGCCAACCTCTTCACAAAATCACTCCCTACCTCGGTATTCAGAAAACACATCCATAACATTGGAATGCGTCATCAGAAGGATCTATGACTGCTTATTCGAGGGGGAGCTTACGTAGTTGTACTCTTTTTACCTTACTATGGTTTTTCCCATTGGGTTTTCCTGGAAAGGTTTTTAAAGAGGCAACAAAGACGTTAAGCGAGAATGGATAGTGACACCGGTCCCCAAGGGGGAGTGTTATAAAAGCAGCCGATTATGTTGAAAATATAAAGATGTGGGGCCCGCTGCACTATTTGCACAGTGAATTTTTTTTCTATATTCGTTCGTTGTAAGGCACACCTAAACTTCTCATCTCTCAGATAATAAACACTCTCTATCAGTGTTATAAATTCTACGGGTATAAATTTTACCATTATTTAAATTCTGGCGATACAATAAAATTCAACTTCTTTTTATAACATAAATCTATTATTTTCACAGTTCCCCCCCCCCCCCCCCCCAAATTTCTCCCTAATCTCTATCTCTCTTCTCTCACTTCCCCAGATTTAGCCCTAAGCCGTTACTTCTCTCTCTCTCTCTCTCTGCATATTCCCGGAAAAAAATTACCAAAGTTTTCGTTGTATGGTCAATTGTTCTTCAATAGACCTTCCTTGCTTCTCTCTTTCCTCCAGAAACACCAAATCGGCGTCTCCCTTCCGTGTTGACCAGATCGGACGAAGCGAATTCCACCATGCGCTGAGAGAGGCCAAAGGAAGAAGAACTTCTCTTGGATCCAAGTCAATCTGGTGGGTGGGTGGGTGGGTGATAAATGGGGTTTTTGAATATCGTTTTACTCGTGGCCATGATTCTCAGTTTCCATGCCTTCCTCCTTGCTCAATCGCAACAGCAAGATCAAGATCAAGATCAAGATCGACGCCAATCTCAATCCTCTCCGCCTTCATTTTGGCAGTCGCAATCTCCTCCTCCTCCACCGACTCCTCAGTTCAATACCCCTCCTCCGCCTCAATCCACCGTTGGCATTTTGTCTCCTCCGCCTCCACCCTCACCCTCACCTCCTCCTCCTCCGCCGCCTCCACCATCGCCATCACCTCCTCCTAATTCTCCGCCGCCGCCTCCTCCGAATGAGCTAGCTTCTCCCCCGCAGTCTCGTAGAAACAAACCACGGAGGTTACGGCCGCCACCTCCTCCGCCTGTACGGACCTTCAAGCAGTCGGAGAAAAGCAGCGGGTTAAACACCGGGAAGATCGTGGGTCTGGTGTTCGCTGGGATCGCAGCATTGCTGCAGATTTGCGTCGTTGCCTTCTTGGTTTTCAAGAGAAATCAGCTGTTGAGGATGACTCGTACTTATTGATTTGGGGGAGAATATATATATATATATATATCTATATATCTATTTAATTGAATTTTCATTCATTGCCTGGAAAAAAAACACTCACTTTTTGAGACACGATCAACGACGATACTTTCTTGGATCATGAACATCTTCCTCTGTAAATGATGGCCTCATTCTTTTTCTTTCTATTCTATCTTTTTCTCTGAATTTTCTTGGTTTTGTCTAGTTTTTTTTTTTTTTTTTCATTTACATGCCCCTAACGAGATATGCTAACTAGAGTCAAAACAGAGAGGTCGATGGAAAGAGATTATGGTCATGTATAATTTGTTTTTTTAAGGCGATGATTCTGTGAGATGGTTCCAAAACTGACTATTATCTTATTGTGATTCGCTATATGTCTGAAATGTTCTTCTTGTTACTTTCTCTAATAAGCGCTTCCAGGGTTTATAGTGAGGAGGATCAAGGCAGAGTATAGGAAGATCAAGTATCTTTCTCCACGTTTTGCTTTACTTGGACACAAAACAGATTCTTTGTCACTCTTGGGTTTGATTTTGACATTCTTTAGGTATAGAGGAACCCGATTAGACTGTAACTGATAGGCAAGAATCAGAGAATGTCAGAATCTTTTGTGTGTTTATCTATAAACTAGATCTCTGCTTCTGCATCTTCTTGCGTAATGTTGAGATCTCCATAAAGCTAGGTAATGGGAATTGGTAACCTGACTTTGGTTCTGGTGTTCTAAAAGTTTTGTCCAGACTCGGGTTAGGAGGTCACATGGTTGATTATGGTATTGATCTTGTTCCTTAACTATGAAAGTGTTTTAAGACGCGTTTTTGCTAGGCATGACCGACCAAAGATGTGCTGGTTTTCATCTGGACTTGATTCCCACTCACGGAATCTTCGTTGGCAACATGCCTTTTTAAATTCTCATCTGTCAGTAATATAAAATATTGGAATAAAATATAATTAGTGTTGGTAATGATTCCAAGTAATCATACCCACGTCAAAGCTTTTATATACTTAACGGATCAAGAGTCATGCATGATGTTGGTCTTTTTTACTCTCCATCCCTCTTTATGCTAAACAAGCACATGCATGCAAGTAAAGTAAACCCAAAGTTGTACATGATTGTTTGTTTTTCAATAAACGACAAAATCTAGTTATTCGTAGGTCTAATGATGTTTGGTTTGACTGGCCTTTGCAATGATGTTATAAAAAAAAAACTAAATATGCTTGCATCCTAAGAAACAAATCAAATATAACCCCTCACAAAAGTCATGTTCACTTTTGTGTTTCTGTCAGCTACATTAGAGTGAGAGATAAAGAAAGATAGCTTGAAAGAAAACAGAAGCTAGAGAAAAAAAAAAGCAAAGAGAGAAAAACACACAGAGATAATATATATATATAAAAATGTCGGATCACTTGTCTTGTTGGTTGGACCCAACACACACATGGAGATACATAGTAGGTTTCCGCAAACAGTGTCTTTGTCTCTCAATGTTTCACAGAAATAGATGTGAAGTGTCACTTGTATGGTGTGTGTGGTGTGTGCTGGTGCAGAGACCCATCATTGATGCTACATGGTCTCAATCAACTACCTGAGAGAAATTAAATTTAAAAAACTGACAGTACATTGGAACTGTTATTATCTATCCAGCTATTAGCATAGAATTAGGTTATAGATTACCAGTGTCGAGTCTTGAATGGGAAGAAAGGTCAAGCCAAGAATCTGAATTGTTTTTGTTCTGCGCCCAGTCCTCACCAAAGAAATGATGTAGAGACTTCTTTGTTTCTGATGAATCTTTCTCCTCCTCTTCTTGATGATCTTGCCTCGATGTGTTTGCGAAGACAGTTCTTGTGGGTTTGTTGAACATGTCAGCGCCCATAACAAAACATTGCTGCTGTTGTTGTCGATGATGATCTTGATCATGCTGAGATGATGATGATACGGATGAGTATGTGTGATGATGATGATCAACCTTATGATCAGTACCAGAGTGGTACGGGTCATTCATTACTGTTGCTAACGGTCGTTGGTGATGGTATGGAGAATCTTGAAAGCTTCTAGAAGCTTCTGGAAAAAAAGTCCTCTCCCCAGCTCCAACTCCAGCTCTCTCCCCAATCCCTTGAAAGTATCTGAAATCATAATTAATACAAAAAAGCTATTTTTAAGAATTAACAAAAAGGTAATCATAAAACAAGGGAAATGAAATAATGAGACACAGAACCTGAAGTCTTTATGGTCAGTTGCAGAAGCTAAGGCATTGAACTGAGAATCAGTAGATGTGTTTTGGTGAAGAGACAAAGCAGAAGCATGATGAAGAGTCTGTTGTTGTTGCTGTTTAGGTGAGGACAAAGGATAAGGATAGTCAAGGGAATGGTTGTTGAAGTAACCTCTACTGTTACTACTACCAACACCAAGCCTATTGATATTACTGTAAGCATCAATGGAAGGAGATGAAGAAGCAGCTGAATAAGTAGAGGAGGAAGAAGACAAGGTAGGGCTTGGGTTGTTGTTGTTGGGGAAAGAGAGAGATGGTGATGTTAAAGGAGCAGTTGTCTGATTCTGATCAATAGATTTTCTGGCACGGTTCCTTCCTCTGTGCATGTGTTTTTCACAGTACTTTGAATCAGGGTATGCTTCTCTTGAGCATCTCCATTTCTTACCATCTGTTCTTCTGCACCTTCCTGGTTCTGGATCTGGTTTTCTACCAAACCCCATCTGATAGCATCCCCACCCAACTGCCAATGAACCAATACCCTAATATTAATCATGATGTTTCATGTAAAACCCTAGTTTAAGACCTTAATTAAATTATCCATAATCACTAGAAGAATGTTAACGCTGAGTTTGTGAAAGTGGTCATATGAGAAAAAGTTAAGACAAACACTCAAACACACAAAAGCTGCAAACTTCTAGAGGCATGAGAATCAACAAAAGATTAAAACTTTATGCCAAATAAAAAGAAACCAAGAAATTTAAACAAAATAGAAGATAAAAAAATAAGTTTAGGGCTTACTGGATTGGTGAGGGAGGAGTCTAGAGACCAAGGAAGAGTCCAAGCTTCTTCTAATGGAGAAGATGAGCTCAGGTGGGACAGGAACTCCTGAGACCATGTACTTGTAAATTAGGGCTTGATTCTCCAGTTCTTGCCATTGTGTTGGTGTAAATGGAGGCCTCTCTATTGTTCTCCCACCATTTCCACTTAGACTCATCATCTTTCTTATTTTCTAGCTTTCCTCAAAGGGTTTATATAGAAAATCAAAAGAAGATAAAAGAAGAAAATAAGAGCTTTCTTGATAGCTTCAGAGGTAATCTAGGGTTCCTGAGTTTAGGACAGAGACAGACAAAGAAGACCAACACTCTCTCTGTCACTCTTTCCCTCTTGTTTGATATTTCTCTCTCTCTCTCTCTCTCTCTCTCTCTCTCTCTCTCTCTCTCTCTCTCTCTCAACATATATTCCTCAGATGCAATTTGCATGAACACTAGCTAGCCTCTACCTTTTCACGAGGCCATACCCACTTTATATATACTAATATGTTTCTGTAGTTAACTATAGAACAAAGATTACTATACAATTAGTCACACTCTATTAGACTATGTATATTTGTTGGAAATATTCAACACCTTACACCTTTTATCAATCCACCTCACCTTCTCTTTCTTCCACCTATTACATCAATAATTTTTCAAATTTTATTCTACTTTAATAAATTCAACATTCTATCCCATAATTTTATCTTATATTAAGAAAATATTTTTATGTATCCAAATCAAATAAACCAAATCTCTATTTATAAACCACTAAAAATGATGAATTTTCATATAATTTATTTTACAAAATATATAATTTATTATAAGATAAATGACTTTAAAGATTCAAGATGACACTATAAATTAAAAATAATAAGATGGATCCCACTTGTGAGTATTCAACATGTTGAATACTTTTAACTACAATGAATCCACCTCAGATTATTTTGGTTTTTCAACTACTTCGGTGTAGCTATTAAACTGTTGAAAAAATGATTTAACATCCCCATTGTAACTAGTCTTACTATGAAAAAATTAGAGAAAGATAAGATATTTTGGGAGAAAAATATTAATAAAAAGAAATCATGATTTTATATGGTTGGTAGTTAAATCAAAGAGTTAAATCACAAAACATTCATAAAAGAAAATCTAATGGAGATGGATGTCAAGAAAAATGTCAGATGAGGACAAGAGCTTTTAAGGGGTTTTGCCATGTAGTGTAAAATCAAAACAACATTAAAATATCCAATATTGTTAATGTTAAAATAGATGGATAGATAAAAATGTAAGGAGGGGAAGAAGAGTGTGGTCCTATAAAGACTGGCAAATCTGAAGAGACTCAGGCCCAGTGTTCCTGTTGCTTCTTCTGCAGCACTTGATGCTCCTGTCTCTCTGACTACTCTTTCCTCTCTCCCTTAATTTTTCTCAATAGTCTTCAATATTAACCTTTTTATTTTGATTTTAAGTTATAATAAATAAATTTGTATTTTTGGGAATCTTTTTTTTCTTCCTTCGAACAGATGCTCTTTTAAAATTTCAGCTGTATCCCAATACTTGATGGCCTAAAAATGTGTGCCATTTCCTCTTTATTACTGAACTCCTTTTAAAAACAATTATTTACATTTATTGAACCCTGATATTACTGACTAGGCAGATGAAAATCAGATAGATAAAAACAACTGGTAGATGTGTTGAAAAAAAGAATTGACGAGTATCACTGCACAAATCTCTGACTCGATAAAGAGAGAATCAAACTTTTTAAAATTAAATATGAAATATTCACGCTTTGCTGACTCTAAAGGAAACAAGGTAAATTTAATAATTTGACCATTCATTTTTTTGTCAAAGTTTTATTAGTTTTTACATGGTGATATATGTAGAAATATGTGGTGTTGTTTGATAAGGTGTCATCATGGTAAATAAGAAAGAAAGAAAGGGGTATTTAGCTGAGATATAGAGAGCAGTCAAGAGACCATTGGATAAAGAAGGGGACTAGGTTTGTTTGGTTGCAAGTGAAGTGAAAGTACTTTTGTTCTTTTTTCAAAGTGTTAAATATTTTGTCGTTTTTATTAAATATTTTTCAGGCATTAATTTTATAGAATAGGAATAAGAAAGGAGAGGAAGGCATGTGAAGAATCAGAAATACTTCAGAGAGGGTTGGGGTCATTAAGTTGCAGAAAAAAAAAAGAGTAAGACTGTTCACTACTCTGTTTATTTCTCTGTCTCTTTTCACATGCTCTGTCCTTTTCTCTCCGTTTTTTTAAGCCCCCTAGATCTTTCGTCTTACACACCTACAATCTACCATTCTATGCATACTCACATACATACATACAATAAGTATACACATACACAGTTCACACATGCAGAAACTAAAATATATGCATGTTTCTCAAAAGTTTTTTTTCTAAACATTTGTGAAGATTCTAATACTTCGACTGAATAACAAAATAAACAAAGTTGGGCTAAGAAATTGCTCTCATTAGTAGAACTATATAAACAGAATATAAAAAGATTTGTAAAACTGAACTTGTAAGGACAAATATATATATATTTACAACAGAATTTTGAATGATAAAGTGATTTTTCTTTTCGAAGTTAGTTTTCTGAATTGGTCTAGTTAATTGTTAGATATATTCTGCGATTCTGCAAGTTTTTGTATTTAGTGTCATTAGGCAGGTAACCAATTAACTATCACAATAAACACATTTCAAGAAATATGTGTTGTTATATTATGCGAGATGCAATGGTATCTAAACATATAGAGCGCTAAACACGTAGCTAGATCTGTCGGGGTTGGTCAAAGTGACGATCATGATGTGAATAAGGTTAATGAAGAAGGTTGAAAGACCTTTGGACTTGGGGATATTTCCATTTCAGAGCATAAGTTTCCATTTTAGTTATTCATATGCATCATCATCATACTTTTTTCCCTTCTCACCTTGGTTTTGTTAGATTAAAAAAAAAACTAAAACTGAAAATGGAGAGTTATAGATGTCGAATATATATAGGAGATGAGGGGTGGGTGAGGGAGACCTACCTCCTTCCCTCCCTTTGACTCACTTTTACCCATTTTTTTTTGACTTATTAACACTGCAGGACAGTTTCCATCTTTTAATTACACAATAGGACAGTTGTGACTATTGAGTCAGTTTATATGTGAAAAGTCTCAACTTGCTCCTCATAAAGTGTAACAGATGGGGTAGTTTGGTAAACGTGTTTTTTTTTTTATTTCTGGTTACATTTTTGAAATTTAAAATTCGAAGTGGACCCCTGCAATAGTTTTAGAGATCGTGTTAATTAACCGGATGTAAAAAATTATTTTTCTTACTTTTTGTTGCTTTTACCGAGGTGAGAAAGAAAAATCTGAGAGGCGACGGAGAAGACGATAGCGACGAAGGCACGATTTCGAAAGAAGATGGCGAAGGCGGCAACTTTTTAATAGTGAAGGCTCAGAGAAGAAGATTGTGCGGAGAAGATGTCGCTAAGACGGAGCCGGCGTGGGAAGGAGGAGGCCGACGGTTAGTTCCCTTTTTTTGGTGATATTTCCTTTTGCATATTTGGTCTCTAACTGTTGATATCATGACAGAGGTGGTGGAGATTGAGGATGTGTGCGAAAGACCACCAAAGAGGCTATTTGCTATCGACCGGTTCCCGTGAGAGAGGGTGAATGTGTACTCAGCCATAGATCGTCTATTGTGGGTTACATATGTGCTTGACGAAACCCAAATCGGAGATGCGCTGAACGGCACACCGGAGATGGCGAAGCTTATGGGTTCATGATTTGGAAATCTCTTCAAAATTCCTGTTTCAGACTGAATGTGGCGGACGTACAAAAGGCAAAACACGATTTTGAAGTAAGCTTACTTCTCATGTGTGGCCGTGTACATAGGATGTTAAGCGTATAAGTGTACAAAACAATAGCGTACATGTGTACGTAGCAAAAGTTGTCTACACAGATACTCCGACAGTGGTGTACGCACGTGTGCAAGTACTTGTATGTGATACTGTTTTTTTTTGTTTTCTTACAGCTGCCTGTCAAACCAATGATGGAGATTTGTGGGAGCAACGAGGAAAGGTGAGGTGTTTGGAATGAAGAAAATTTTGATAAAAAGGTCTATTACATGCTTAATTTGTTGAAGGAATGACATTACAATGATGGAGATTACGAAGGCTACTAGGGTGGGATTGATGCAGTGGACCCACTATTTGTGTATAACGAGAAAGCAAAGACCAACAAAAGGAAACACAAGGGTGGTGGTGGTGAAGAACCAATTGTAAAACATTAGAGGATGAATGGACAAGGGTTTGGATGTCCCTCTGTATTAACACTGATGGTGTATATAGAGTGAACTTTAGTATGTTTTCATAAGGCATGTAGACCTATTTTGGTGTGGAATTATGTATGAGTATTATGTATTAAGACATGTTGACCTATTTATGGTATTGTTTTTCAGAAGACATGCACCTATTTGTGGTTTTCATAAGGGTATTATGTTTTATTTGGTTGATGTTATACGTTCCAGATTTGCAGCGTACACAAAATATGTGTACATTATAAATATGTACATGTGTACATTGCTTGTGTATATGTGTATATTATTAAAGCGATGTACAAGTAGAATGATATGTGTACATTATAAAGCAGGGAGTCTGTACTGATTGGTGTACATATGATTTGTGTACATTATATACATATTGGTGTACATATGATCTGTGTACATTATAAATCAGTGTCCGCAAACTAACGTGTACGTAATAGAGTTGTACGTTTTATTTACATATGTATGTTTTGTTTGATAAGTGTACATATGATAGGTGTACATATGATTTGTGTCCATGTGTACGTTTTGTTTGATAGATAAAGACACATTAGAGATTTGGTGGGTTTAGTATCATTGTGTACACTATGGTTAGTGAAAAAATTGAAATATACGTCTTTTGGTGGAAGATTAAATGAAAAAAAAACGGTAATGTGAATAAGCAACGATTTGTATATTTGAACTGTTGGGGGATACGTATGATTTGTGTGCATATATACCCCCTGATTTATTACGTACACACATGGTTGCATACACCGCTTCATAACGTACACATGTACACATGTCATATGTACATGTGTACATGTTTACTTATGTACATATGTATATTATTAAAGCGATGTACATGTAGAATGATATGTGTACATTATAAAGCAGAGAGTCTGTACAGATTGATATACATATGATCTGTATACATTATGTACATACATATGATCAATGTACATTATAAAGCAGTGTCCGCAAACTAGTGCGTACGTATAGAGTTGTACGTTTTATAAAGCATTGTCCGCAGACTAGTGTGTACGAACACATATTGGTGTACATATGATTTGGTTTAACTAGATTTACACACGTTTTAGCCTTTCAAGTTTTGTTTGATAGATGTACACACGTTAGACAAATGTAGAGAATTCTCATCAACTTGACTACTTTGATGTTTGACTCGATTGGGCTCTAAAATGACAAACAAGTTGGATGCTTTGGGGTAATGCTAGGTGATGGAAGAAGAAAGAGACAGCCCCGTCATTTGTGAGTATAATCGGTGGTGTTGTGAGTCTGATAGCAAGCTCTTTAGTGTTAGGAGACCAATAACTCAAGACAGCTGGAGGGGACGGATCAATGAAGGTGAAGAAATCCTTCTTGACATTGTTTTGTAATTCAAGTAAGCTTATGTTGGGACGGACTGGTACAATCTTTAACATCTTTTTTTATCAATTGCAACATTTCAGAGGGAGTCAGTGGAGCTCTACTCTCTAGGAATAACCATGTAGTGACTTGCCATGGCGGATCTGCAAATAAAAACATAAAAAGATTAGATTACAACATAAGCCTATTTGTTAAGGAGTTATCATTACGTGGGTTTTGAGAACAAGTTAGAGTATTAACAGTAGTAATCCGATGAAAATGGAGGAAGAAAATGCTTAACGTTTGATTTGCAGAAAATCCAAACAAACAAAAAAGTGAATATCAAAGATGAAGAAGGATTTTACGACATAATTTAATTTGGGCCGTTGGAATACAGAGTATAAAATAAATCCAAAGGCTGGGGAGAGAAACATATATCAGTCTTGTCAAAAATGTCAGATTTAATATGGACCGTCGATTGGAAATAAGGACGTGTGGTGTGTGTTTATTCCCGCTAAAATGCTTGTTTAGTTACACAGCTGTTTATTTTCAATGTAACTAGATTGTTTGGTAGAAAGGAATCTATTAGGAGAAAGTGTTTTGCTAGAAGAAACTGCCTTATTATGTTAATAAAAACTTAAAACTGTGTTTGGGTGTAATATTTTCTTTCTTTTTTCAGTTTCATGATATATATTGACATGTAATCAGTAAAAAACTGTTGATCAAAAAAATGTGTAAAAAACTATATCCTAATTTCTCTCTAGGCCTCTAGGGTTATTACAAGTTGGTTATTTTCCCTTAATTATAAAGTGGGATAGCGTGGTTTTGATCTATCCAATCACGTAAATATAAGACGACATAGCTACAAGTAGGGCCGAGCATTTTATCTTAAAATTTGATTCGATTCGATCAGAAAATTTTGGATATCCATAAACTTTCGAAACAAAGTAAATACTAAAAATCAATATCCGCTAAAATCGAATCAAATCACAAATAGTAAAAGCCGATATCCGCTCCGATCCAACAATATATAAATACATGTATATCTTGATTATAAATTTATATAATTATTATTCTAACATATGATTTGACATATTCTACTCACATTATTGCTTATATTAAAGTATTACATAAAAAAGAAAAAAATTTATGATAATTAAACTTTTTTCATAAGTTTTGTTTTATTATAATTGTTAACTAAGTTTAAAATTTACATAATATGTAATTTCACTATTTCTTTTATTTTTTTTAATATATCACTGAGAAAAGTATTTTATAAAACAAATTTATATCAAATTTTTAAGATTATTTGTATTAATCAAAACATTTCATCAGTAAGTATTCGTAAATATCTATTTATTTTCTGAATATTTGTTTTTCATAATATCCGTATTTTTCGAAACAAAACAAATAAAAAAATTAGATGTCCCAAATTATAAATACTTTCAAAACCCAAGATATCAGATCTGTGCATAAACCTAGTTACAAGTATATATTAAAATCTATATTTTTGTGTTCAGGATATAATTAATCTTCTCTCGTAATGGAATGCTTATCGTTTTTTTATAAACTTTTTTTTTTTTTTTTTGTCACGGGCGGTCTCCGGAATCCCAGAGGACTCGAACCCAGGTGCCTTGGGATCCAGTTCACTCTAGTGTTACCACTAGGCTATTCTGTCCCGGCTTATAAACCCTTCTTAATAGTGAAAGAATGTCCATAAAGTTGGTGTTTTCATTTTCATCCGTGTTTGCTTTCTTATTTAACCGGAATTATCATTTTGTTTCTTGGAGTTAAGACGAGTATATCCATTTACAAAACACTTTTACGTTGCAGTGGTAAAATAATATATTCGTTAACAAAATATTTTTTATTTTATTTTCAAATTCAACTAGACTTATTACAAGATGCTTTTATTCATGATTCACATAGAAAATTATTAATCAAAAGAATATAATAGTAATTTAACAATACAAACCCCATACGATCAAGTGATCAACCTTATTATAATAGTGGATATGCATGGGAGACTTTTATTCTAGTGATCGCACTAGTAACACCATAGCTCATTTCATATGTGGGTTTGATCCACATGTTCGTCTTCTGCGTTAATGGACAGGAGATGGAGTCACTGGCAACAGCCGTCGAGGGGACCGTCGTCGACGTGGACAACAACAACATACGAAACAAATAAGCCAACCTAAAAACCGAACTAGTTGGCTTACAAGTATTATAACAGGAAACACGATCCAGAATCCCACATAAACCATTAGTATATAGATGATTTTATCATCTTCATACTGAACCAATGCGACAGCGAAGAAAAACGCCGCCGATATGCAAAGAACCGCTAGTACCATAAATGTCACTAGGATCGCCATTATCATCCGGTTCCTATATAACAAACATCATCAGATATATTCTCAATTATATTTTTATCATCAATTCAAACACTTCACTCAATTTCTCGGAATTTCCAAATAAACATTGAAATTGATTTGTCATAGACTCGTAATCCTTTTGTCCAATCAAATAGTGATGAGTCAAAACAAAATTAAGTAGATTTAACGAATTAGACTGATTTGTTGGATTAATCTAAGTCAACTATTGGACTAATACAATCTTATATTATATTTAAACCATAGTCAACAATCTAATATTATCCTTTGTAAAATCAAAATAATAAAAAAAAAACTCACGTTTGAATATCATTTTCTTGCGACTTGGAACACTGTTGCATTTTTTTATAAAAAGGCCAAATAATCTACAAATTATCATAATTTATATACTGGTAGTGATCATATTATATAAATGATCTGTGGCGTATATAATTCGTCTAACTAGTAATACTGTAATACCTGAGTCGTAATCCACTGATGACAAGTAGAATGAGGCTCATGGAGGCAGAAAACGAAACTGTACTGCTAATAACCATTCCAAGATAGAGTCCACGTTTCGAACTCTCGTGCTCCAATACCGAAGTTCCCGCTTTTGCCGTACAAACCGGTACGGTAACACCGGTTTGATTACCGGAAGAACAAATATCACTCTGCCATACACCACCAGGAGGACTAACCATAACTTGAAAGCTCATACCAGCTATAACTGTCGCTGCAACCATTAGATTTCCTCTGGTCTTTTCTAACCAATCACCTTGACGATTTAAATACTTCACAAACCACTCTGATGCTTCTTCGTATTGATCTTCTCCACCGTTAACTTCCATGATTCAAAGCTAAATAGATATCTGATAAGAGTGTTTTAGTCTTGTTGTATAGTTTTATATGTAACTTCTCTTTTCATCGAGATTATAAAGGCAAAAAATGTAAGTTGTGTTATTAGGAAGGGAGGTAGAAAGTTCTGGTTTGATGAACTATAGTCTTTTATTTGAAAGTATTTTGTTTGTTGATCATGGGATTAAAGGAATATTTTAGTTGACATTTCTTTTGATCGAGTCAATGATGTTGACATTAGAGAAGGAAACCTCGTTTGATATTTTTGTTTCTTGCTTGTTTGTAAACAGACTCCTAGGTTGGAATACAAATTGTGCAACATCAAATTTTACTTTGGATGTGTATGTGTTTTTTTTCAACGGCCTTATTTACTTTCGAATTGATATATGTGTGGAATGATAGGTTACCATGATGAATGATTTGGTAATAGATTGGATTTGGTATATTGGAGATCAGAGGAACTTGTTAAAGTACAGCACTTCGTAGCAAACCATGTTACAAACAAAAAGTGGAATAGCCGTCAAATTTAAAACAGTGGAATGTGAACGCAGTTTTTTTTCTTTGTCAAACACGTAACTCTTAGTTTGTGTAAAATAATGAAAATCCTATATACTAACCAAGGTGATGGAACGGTTGAATACTCGTTTAAGTTTTAATAGTCAAACCCAAATATCAAGTTCCATTCATATACTGTACATATTGATAAAAATGATGCTGTTAGCGGCAAATGAAAAAAATGTAAGATATGGGTTTATGTCACAATATCATAAACCCTTGCATGCAACAATATAACAATATAAAAAATTAACCGGTGGTGGTAGTCCAGTGGCGCTTGAGGGAATAAACCCAATACGGCGAACCCTGGTTCGAACCCCGCTGGCCACACGGATATGGGCTATTGCTTTCGGCTCATTTGAATGCCCAGGAGAGGGTCTATCCGTGGGCTGTACCTCCACCCGGATGTTAGGTCTGTGTCTTTAATAGACCCGGGTTTAACCCTTTTATTTTCAAAAAAAACAATATAAAAATCATTGCATGAGAGAGGGATGATGATTCGGAGAGGAAGAGACGATAGAGAGAAAGACCCACAAGGGATGATAAAAGTACGATTATCCACGATTTTTTATGGCGGAGTTCTTAAAAGAATATAAGAAACTTTTTCTTAATTTTTAACTAAAAAGTAAGAAGTATATGAATATTTGGTTCAGGTTGAGAAAGTCTACTATCTTCTTGTCTTGTTTAAACTTATATCAAGCATTAGCATTTTATGCCAAAGAAATTTTTTTTTTCTTTTGGCATCTCATTTTTTTAAAGCCCATAAAAAGCTATAAACAAACAAATATTTAAACCCAAAAGGAGAAAAAGGATAAAGTCTAAGCCACATCATGTCCACGTGTAGGACTGCTACGAAAGGAAAGACATACGGCGTACATGACCTACACCTTCCTCCACCGGTCTGAAACCCGACGCTATGATTTTCCGATAACGGAAATCGAGAGAGACCAAGGCAAAACGGATAACCAATTCCAGAACGGTTAAGCCATATCTGAACCATCGATTCAAAGCTTGAATCCAGTTTGCATCGCGAAAAAGAAAACTTCAGAGATAGCTAAAATCCATCTAAAACATCTTTAAAGATAGGAATAAGCTTGAAGATGAAGAACCCATTTAAAGGAGAATAAGGATAAAGCTATGAGAATTGATAACCGCAACACAATTGACATCCAAAAAAAAATAGAGAATCAAGATTAAACTAAAAGAAATAAGCAGACAAACAAACCAGATATAAATTTGGTCTATCTAGACAAAATCATCAGAGAGCCATGATGATTTGCTAGAGAAGATGCCGGCAAACATGATATGCTAAACAAGCCACCAGTTTCCAGAATCTAAGCCCGACTGCCGGGAGTCAAAAGCCGATGAGAATCCGGCGAATCGATGAAAAGTTCATCAAATCCCGTTGATTTCTTCCGGCGAAAAGGATGCTCTCTGATTCTCTCGTCTCCCGTGTGTTGCCAAAGAGATTCAGCATTTGTAACTTGAGGTATCAATTCGTAGGAAGAAACACTCCTCTCACACTTTTTTTTTTTTTTTGGATCCAACACTCACCTCTAATTATGGTTAACAAATAATAAATGGGGTTTTATTGTGATGCCAACCCATGATGAAACCATACTCCCAAGTTAAGTAAGATTGTTGGATTTCTGATTTTTATTTTGGGACAAAAAAAATCTGTCAACTCAATGTAATGCATGGCAAAGAAGCAACTTTGAAACGCATGCCCAGGGGGCAGGTCTAAAGTGATCAAATCTTGTAGAAACTGTTGAACCAGATAAATTTAATGTCTTGACTCACTCATATGAGCTTTTAACTTTGATGCGTGTATCGTCTCTGTGTGGATTTTAGAGCAACATAGATTCTGGGGTCTCGATATAACCCTTGAATGCTTTCAACCATTCAGCTCCAATGGCACCTGCACAAGGATGATGACTTACTATTAGACCTTTTCCATGAAATGATGATGGTAATAGCATAGGAAAGGAGGTGAATACGTACCATCTATTACGCGGTGATCACAGCTAAGTGTTACAGACATGTACGAAGCCACGTTAAACTGGTCAGGGCCGCTACCAGCAACAACTCTCTTTTCAGCTGTTTTGAGATTCAGACACGACAATACAAATCAATTAAGGGGAAGAAACTTCAATGGATGGAGTGTATGTGTAGGGCTTTACCTGATCCGATTGCTAGAATAGCGGCTTGAGGTGGATTGATGACTGCGCAGAACTGTTTGATGCCAAAAGGTCCTCCCAAGTTGGAGACTGTGAATGTTCCTCCCTGTCAATAAAAAAACAACTTAAGCTGATTTGCTTTAGGAGAAGCAAATACTAGTGAGCAGACTGAGATCTAATCTAACCTCATAATCTTCAGGCTTCAAGCTGTTTTCTTTAGCTTTCTGAGCCAAGAATCTAACCTCTTCTCCAATTTTGGACAGCCCTTTCTTGTCCGCGTCCTGTATTAATCAAAATTTTGATCAAGTGAGTTTTCAAGAAATCTACAGAGAAACGTGTAATAACTGTACCTTGACAACAGGAACGTAAAGCCCATTTTCTGTTTGTACTGCCACGTTGATGTTCACATTGCTAAATCTGCACATACAGTTAAAACCAACAAATTAGATAATCTGCAAAGTTTCCATGAACCTCTGAAGCAGCAAAAACACTTACTGGCGGATGTATTCGTCTGTCCATGAACTATTACACTGTGGAACTTTCCTTAGAGCCAATGCAGCAGCCTGCAATTTTTGAATAAGAAAAATATTTCACAATGGAGGAACAGAGACGGAGCTATGCTTTCAGAAACTGAAGTACAAATGTACCTTAATAACAAGGTCGTTAACTGATATCCGTTTCCCGCCGGACGCCTCTTGAAATGAATTCAGTTGACTCCTAAGGCTGCGTATATATATAAAAAATAGCTGTGTCTAGCATCCATTGACAGAACCAAAATACACCATCTGATATGTAATACTTACCCCATCAGTTTGTCAACACATGTATCCACGGTTAAGTAGTAGTGCGGAATAGTTTGCTTTGAGAATGCCAAACGTGAGGCTGTGACCTGTCAAAATTATACAATAAACCGATTTTAGAATCCTTTGTGAGTACAACAGAAGCAATCAAGATAATAAGGTTGTATAGGTATTTGCCTTTCGTATTTGAGTGTGAGGGATATCAACATAGTCCAAAGCTGGAACCTTTGAATCGGTGGGCTTCGAAGGCTTGGCAGTAGTTTCTTGACCGCGTGAAGCTGTAACATAGGAAGATGTATTAGGACCAACGATTGTGTAAATGCTGTTAACACAGACAAGAAAGACCAGAAGGAAAATGTAAAGGAGCGAGAAGAGGCAAGGTGATATGTTACCTAAGAACTCTTCGACATCAGCCTTCACTATTCGTCCTTCAGGACCTGTGCCTTTGATGCTTGAGAGAGGTACCTAAAGTAGGAGATAATTTAAGAGGATGGAGATCAACCATAGGAGCTTTAGTAGATTTTTTTTGGTGGACACTAACATTACTATCTTCAGCCAACTTTTTGGCAAGAGGACTAGCAAAAATACGATCTTCTGAAGGAGCCGAGGTTGGCTTGGATGTCTTGGCTTCAGGTGCACTGGCTGGCTTCTCGACCTTCTCTTCCTTTGGTGGGGAAGGGGCTGGTTTTGCTTCAGGAGCAGCTGGAGGAGTACCAGATGAAGGGGTGTAATCTTTGAACTTTTGAATATCTTCTTCTTCTTCAACTGTGATAGCAATCACCTACGCAGACAAAGACACATGACCGATTAATATTATTATCATACAAATAACGATGAAGATGGTTGCCAATTCTAATGCATCATTCAATAATATTCAACCCCCAGTTATCAAAAGCCAGAAACTCTCATACCTCACCAACTTGAATTTCTTTTGCCCCTTCCTCCTTCACTATCTTGGCGAGATAACCCTCTTCCATGCATTCCATTTCGACGGTCGCTTTGTCCTAAAATATATAGCTTGAGATTAGTGTTATATTCTTGGCATGATAGTAAAAAACAAAGAAGAGGAGGTTTAATCGAAATTAAGATTACAGTTTCAACTTCACAAAGCACTTCACCAGGAGCAACTTTATCACCTTCTTTCTTCAGCCACCTGGCAATGTTACCCTGAATTTGGAAATATAGATTTAGTATACAGATAAAATAATTAACAGTGAACAAGTTAGTTAGTAATCGGAAGTCCATGCCTCAGTCATTGTTGGGGAAAGAGAAGGCATTCCGATCTCTTGATGAGGAGGAAGATCTGTAACACATTTTATAAGTTCTTGGTAAAATGAACCATGTAACACAGTAACAGAAACATAATGACAGAAAATAAAAATCAGAAAATGATTTCTATACACAAATTATTACGGTGTTCAAAGAGAAGATGTACGTAAGAGCAAGCTGGAAGCTACAAGAGTAAGAAATCAACTGAGGATGAAGAACTATCAACCTGAGCTGGATGAAAATCCTCTTACTGATCGCATCTGGGAGCTGAAACACAACAAAAGAAGCTTATAGTTAAAGGCAAGGCCCTTTGGCAAATGGATTGAGAAGCAACTACCTTATATATTCTCTAAAGAATGTTGGTCTTGTGCTCATTGTTGAAATACCACTAGGCATTGGAAGCTATAGAACAGAGAGGATTACGCTTATTATATTAGACATGATTTTGTGACGTAGATGAGAAAGGAAAGTGAAGAGCAAGGGCTTACATCTCTGGCACTACATTTCGAAAGTCTCTCTGCCGGGGAATAATTCAGGCGAGTCTTGAGCATATCTGAAGACCAAAACATAAAATACTAAAGCAAGCAATAAGGATACACTTAAACATATTAAATTTTCAGTTATCAGTTTCATGATCATTTAAACGATGAGAATAACTCTATGCATTCATTCATCAAATAAGCTAGTGAACTGCAATGAAGAGAGCACCCACTTACCTTCTCTTCCAGTGAGTGAGGGCTGGGTACTGTTGGAGAAACCGCGGACTGCCGCAGCATGCTCACGCCGTAGTAAAGTGGAAACATGTTTCAGCTGTCAACACAACCACCAAGTGGTGTTAAACGGATATTACTTGAACAACTAACAAATTACTTTTCCGTAAAGGTAGAGACTTTCTCACAGTTAATAACCTCAATCACCGATCATAAAACCAAAGCCAAATCCACATGACTTTCAATCAGCAATGAGCAAATGAAACGAACAATCAAATTGGATTAGGACAAACCCCAGAAACTCAATCAGCACCCGGAAGCAGAAAATCGACAATTCAGACTACAGTTTCATAAACATATGATCATCGAAGGACTGAAAAGTCGTAGCGATGGAAAATGAGAATAGAGGAACATAAACCTTCTTGGTATGGGTGATGATGATACGGGATGCGTAAACCATTGTTTATGCAAAGAGATCGAGATTGATTTTGATATTTTCTTTTCTGATTTTAGTTTTTTTTGTTTTTGCGACTTCTCCCTTCTCTCTGTGTTATTATTCTATGAGAGCTTTTACGGCTCACCAAAAGGCAGCGTGCGTTAGTTAGTGGGGGCATGTATGTAATCAACGGCATGGATCAGTCAAAACTAACATCAACTCCTATAATGGGCCTACTAGGCAGGCCCATTCAAAGTAAATGGGTTTTCAGAATTTATTTGCAATTTCGTTCTTCATAAGTTTTTTATAAACTTTTTAGGTTACTAAATGATGATTTTTTTGCTTTCCCTTACTGTATGCTGAATCTCTTTTCTTATTTTGATTTTTGGTTATTATGAACAAGGAACTTACATTTGAAACAACTGATGCAAATATATTTATTTGATTTCTACATCACTCTCTAAGTTTGATGGTGCATGTGTAACAAACATCACCTAATTTCGTTGCTCTTCCTTTCTAGTATATGATCAGATCACCCTCAACATGACTTGTTATAATATACCTTGGGTTTACTGTGGAGCCATTACCTGATTAGAAATTAAAACATAGAGAGATAAATGTATTAGTAGAGATAATAATACTTTGTTCACTTTCTAACCATTACCTGATTAGAAATTATCTTCGTAACTCGAAAGCTGCTTTGTTACACTACACACGTCACAAAGCAATCAAAAAGTTGACATGAGATGGAAAGCTTTGGTTTGTAAAGAAGAAAATGAAAATAATGAAAAGAATCTTTTCTTTGGAGGTCAAAAAATAAATAAGAATTTGTGTTCCTAATTGTCCACTAAATAACTATTCCTTTTTTTCTTATTACAATTTGCCACAATGGCTAAACTCGAATTAAGACACGAACACTACTAACTAGTCTCTGAGGAAATCCTTGCCCGGAACCGAGAGGGGTAATTAAGAAGGCAAAGTAGGGGTAAAACCGGAATTCCAAGAAAGAATACGAGAAGGTTTCCTATCGAGAAAGGGAACCCTAACACGACTCATGTATTAAAAAAAAAAAAAAAAAGAAAAAAAGAAGCATATATAAAGATAGCAACGCGTTTTCCCCTCTGCCTCTTTACGATTCGTTCACTCTCATCTCAAAGCCTCTCATCAATCTTCGCTCTTTGTCTCTAACCGCCTTAGCCGGTTAGATCCGAGTTTGGGAGATTCAGCCTCCCTTAGTTAAACCAAAAAACATCACTCCACTACTACCAAATCTCTTTCACTCTCCAGGTTTGCCGCATCTCTTTTTTTTTCTCGTTCCCCTGTGATTCTGTTTATTGGCTTCTGATTCGGGTTTCTCTCGATGGATATGGTTCCAAAGTTTCGAAATTTATTCGATTTATATAAAAAAAATTGTATATTTTTCTGTCGATGATTTTAGATCTTTAGTTTAGCCCACTACGAATCTAACTTTGTTTTTCTCTTCTCTCTGTTAAGACTCTGAGCCGATGATGATGATGACGAATATTTATTCTAGGATCTACACCCAGCTTAGGTTGATTTAGTTTTGTTAGATTTTGAAACCACTACGATTGGTTTAGAACACCCATGTTTTTTTTTGTCGTTTTCCTGTGGAATAAGATCCAAACTTCAAGCTCTGATGTTTTTTTTTGTTGTTTGTGTTTGATGTTGTTTAGACCATAAAAGACTTTTGTCTTTTTAAATCTCCTCTCTTGTTCCTGTTTATGTCTAACTTGTTGTTTGTTCTGTGCTATGTAGTCATGGCAGGATCCGCACCAGAAGGCACTCAGTTTGATGCACGTCAGTTCGACCAGAAGTTGAACGAAGTGTCAGTTTTCTCCTTCTCGCTTTCTTTCCACATGAGTGTTGCTAATTTGTGTTTGTATGGTTAACAGTCTTGAGGGACAGGACGAGTTCTTCACCTCTTACGATGAATCCCACGACAGCTTTGACGCCATGGGTCTCCAAGAGAATCTCCTCAGGGGTATCTACGCTTACGGTACGTGTCTAGACAAATAAATTTTGTGATTTATGTTTTGTATTATCTCTCTTAGAAGCTTCACCTCATGAGTGTGCTTTTTTTGTGTATAGGTTTCGAGAAGCCTTCTGCTATCCAGCAAAGAGGAATCGTTCCCTTTTGCAAAGGCCTCGACGTGATCCAACAGGCCCAGTCCGGTACCGGCAAAACCGCCACTTTCTGCTCCGGCGTCCTCCAGCAGCTAGACTACTCCCTCGTCCAGTGCCAGGCCCTCGTCCTCGCCCCGACCAGAGAGCTCGCCCAGCAGATCGAGAAGGTCATGAGGGCCCTCGGCGACTACCTCGGCGTCAAGGTCCACGCCTGCGTCGGCGGGACCAGCGTCCGCGAGGACCAGCGCATCCTCCAGGCCGGCGTCCACGTCGTCGTCGGCACCCCGGGGCGCGTGTTCGACATGCTGAAGCGCCAGTCCCTCCGCGCCGACTACATCAAGATGTTCGTCCTCGACGAGGCCGACGAGATGCTCTCCCGCGGGTTCAAGGACCAGATCTACGACATCTTCCAGCTCCTCCCGCCCAAGATCCAGGTGGGTGTCTTCTCGGCGACCATGCCGCCGGAGGCTCTCGAGATCACGAGGAAGTTCATGAGCAAGCCGGTGAGGATCCTGGTGAAGCGCGACGAGCTCACCTTGGAAGGTATCAAGCAGTTTTACGTCAACGTTGAGAAGGAGGAGTGGAAGCTCGAGACGCTCTGCGACCTCTACGAGACGCTGGCCATCACTCAGAGCGTCATCTTCGTGAACACCAGGCGGAAGGTTGACTGGCTCACTGATAAAATGAGGGGGCGTGACCACACGGTGTCTGCGACTCACGGAGACATGGACCAGAACACTAGAGACATTATTATGAGAGAGTTCAGGTCTGGCTCCTCGCGTGTGCTTATCACCACTGATCTCTTGGCTCGTGGTATCGATGTTCAGCAGGTGTCTCTGGTGATCAACTACGATCTGCCGACTCAGCCTGAGAACTACCTTCACCGTATCGGAAGAAGTGGGAGGTTTGGGAGGAAAGGTGTGGCGATCAACTTCGTGACGAAGGATGATGAGAGGATGCTGTTTGATATTCAGAAGTTTTACAACGTGGTTGTTGAGGAGCTGCCTTCGAACGTTGCTGATCTGCTGTGAAGGGGAGAAACTTTGGCATTGTCTACCGGAGAAGAAAGGTTTTTACTTGTTTGTTAAGGCACGCACTCTTTGATCTGATTTTGATCTCATCTTCATCTCTCTTTCCATAAGCGGTTTGTTTACATTTTCTCGTGTTTTGTCACCTCTTCTGTTCCTAAGAACATATCTCTCTCTCTCTTGTGACCATTTTTATTTTTAAAATCATATGGAGTATTTGTTTCTGGCTTGTTGTCTTTTCTTATCTTCCTTTGTATCAAATCTTGTCGTGAAAGTTTTGGTTTTAAACATTTTCATATCTCGGTGCAGAAGTAGTTAGGCCATGATTATCGGCGGTCCGAACTTTGGTCCTTAAGTATTTTGGGCCGAAAAATAAATCGAAAATGGGTTTAATTGTGCGGGACGAATCTTAACTAAGGTCGTTCTTATGTCGTCTTTCCTTGCCAGCTGTCGAGTGGAGATGAAACGGTGTCGTCGGGTAGGGGAAACCCTCGTTTCGTTTCAGATTATCGATCGCACCGTCTTCTGATTCTCTCTCTGGCGACTCATGTGGCGATAGTATACCGACGACGTGATCGCTGTTTTCTCCTCTTATCTCTCCTCTCATCTCCCCCGAATCGGTCACGAATTCCTCACGAGTCAATCCCGAGCCTGTCTCGAAGCCCATTCCCCGCCGTTTGTTTTCAATTAAAAAAGGTATGTGTTCATTTGTCGTTCTCGATCTACTTCCTCCGCATGATGGGTTCTTTGATTTTAGTTGTGAAGATTTGTTTGGTAGATTAGAGTCATTTTATCGATGTAGTTGGTCGTACTTGGTTTCCTAGATTCTATTTTTTGATTATATGTTCTGTTGATTAGGTTCAGTTTCTCGATTGTTTCCTCGCCTGTATTCGTGTGAATCTTTGTTGTGATGATAAGTTTAGTATATTACATTCTGTCTCTTTATTGAATGATGATGATGATCGTTCATAGCTTTGTAGTTGTTTCGTATCAACTATTGTCTTTGTTATTGTGTCGTCGATAGCTCTGTAGTTTAGATGGTTTCTGAAACTTGTTACGAAACATGATATGTTTTAGATTTGTATTTACGTAGAGATGATAGCTTAAATGGTTTGTTGGTTTTTGAAGGAAAGTTGGTAATTTTTTAATGTGTATTGAAGTAACTACACTTATTGTTTACTCTTCTAACTTTTGTAGTTAATCACACTGTAAACGATTGTGCAAGAGACCTGACAGGTTCAAAAAAAAAACCAAGTTTAAAAAATATATATATAGTGATAAGGCTGTGAATGTAATTGTTTTCGAACGTGAATGCCATGTTTGTAGTTTGGTTTAGAAGTTACTTTAACGAAATGGTGTTGTCTGCTTGGATTGTAGTTCCATTTGTACCTTATAGGTTTTGTAGTTGTAGTAGAGCTGATAGCTTTCGTAGTAAAATTTAATGATCCATTAATCTAGAGCTGATAGCTTTCGTAGTTGTAGTTTAGTAATAACTCCTGATTAGACATAGGTAGATAATGGTTAGTTGGTTTTGGAGTTATTACTTGTTAAAGTTTCCCCTATTAAATCTCCAAATCGTCTTTCCCTTCTCTCTAATCTCTTCTCATTCTCTATAATCTCTTCTCTTCTTCTTCCAATGGATCCAAGGAATCCATATAGCCGAAATTCTGGTTATGTGGGGCTTCTTAACAACCTTCAGAATAACAATGTTCAGGATAACTTTCCTTATGAAAGTTATCCTTCCAGTGTCGACATTGGCGCCTCTGAAAACCCTCCCTTCAGTTCCCAAGAGCCTGAGGGTCCATCCCAACCTGAGGACACACCTGTGGAGCGTTTGGTGAGAAGGAAATGGACGCCGCGTGATGACGAGGTGGTGATTAGTGCGTGGCTTAACACATCAAAGGACGATGTTGTCGGAAATTCTATGAAGTTAAAGACCTTCTGAAAACGCGTTGATGAGTTCGTTGCGGAAACTCTTCATGAGAAGATAGAGAATGTTCACTGTAAGCAGAGGTGGCACAGAATCAATGATCAAACGAACAAGTTCTGTGCCGCATTCTCTGCTGCAGAGAGACAAATAACCAGCGGTCAGAGTGACAATGACTTACTAAAGGTGGCTCATCAAATCTTCTACGCTGATCAGGGTCACAAGTTTACCCTCGAACACACGTGGTGTGTCCTGCGGCACGAGCAAAAGTGGATAAGCCTTAACACACCTACGCCCACCGGTGCAAAGAGAAAGAGTGGTGAAGTGAATTCTGAAACTGCCGGCGCTCATGTAGGTGAGGAGAGTCCACAAGCACCAGTGCGTCCTGAAGGTATCAAAGCTGCGAAAGCAAGCAGGAATAGTAGTAAAGGGAAGGCTATTGAGGACTATAAGAGCATTTACGAGCTCAAGTGTGAAGATTTGGCGAGGAAGGAGAAGCTGTCTAAGATGGCGATATTAGACACTCTCCTTGCTAAGACGAGTCCACTAAGTGAGAGTCAAGAAACCGTAATGAACAAGCTCTTGGCCGAACTCTTCTAGTTTTTCTAATTAAGTACCTGTCTTAAACCGTAATGAACAAGCTCTTGGCCGAACTCTGTCTTGTTTAATATGTATGAAAATGTAGCTTATGTCGTGGATTATGTTTTATGTGCTTGTGTTATATGTGATGTTATGTTTTAAATAATGATAATGCTTCTCTTATGTTTTATGTGCTTGTGTTACGTTTAAAAATATGAGAATGTTTTATTAAGTCGTGGATTAACATAAAATGATGCTTGAGTCCTATGTGATGTCAATTTTTATACAAAACTGACGTGTGCCCTGTTTTATTATGCTTAGGTCAGGGGTTTGGATTATAGCTACACGCAACCGTCTCAATCGGATGATTATGGTTTAGGGAACACAACAGAGAGTGACCACTGCTCGACAGAAATGAATATTATGCTCGACCAAGCAGAGATTGAAGCTTCGCATGTTCAATACCCTCCGCAGCCGGAGGTTGAGTTCGGCTTCCCCAAGGAATGCTACTGCGGTGGAGAACCGGTTCTTAGGACATCTATCACGGGGAGAAGGTTTTACTCATGTGAGAACATCGACGATGGAGACTGCCATGTATACAAGTGCTGGGAGGAAGCGGCTACAGAGGAGATCAAAGCTTTAGGTACACAGTATGCTCTGCTATCAGATAAGATTGATTATATTGCCGGTGTTAGTGACTACGAGTCTGAACTAAACCAGGTAAAAGATCTCCATTACCAGACAGAGCTGAAGGAGACTATGCTCGAGAAAACTGTCTCTGATTTGGCCAAAAAATGTTATGGGTTTGAGCTCGTTCTAGGTGTTATGGTTCTTGTAGTAATGGTAGTATCCATGTTTGTAGTATTTAATTAGGAATGCTAGTAATATGTATGAACTAAGATCCATGTTTGTAATGTATACAATCTGTGATGCTTGGTGTGTAAGATCCATGGTTGGAATGTAATATGAACTCGTAAGACTTGTTATTTCTATCCATGTTTGGTGATGCTTGGTGTTTGGTGGTAGTTACACACGTTTTTTAAACATCACCAATCAAATTCTACACCTAACAATCACATGTTAATAGCAAATGTAATAACCCGTGACAAGATTCTCCATCACATGTCATTGTTTCTTTCATTACCAAGTCACGGAGTTATAAAACTTCTAGCTTATAAATATGAGTTTCCTCTTGTCAAAACAAATACTCAAATCTCTCTTCTCTTTATTTTCCCTCATTTTCTAAACTATCACAACCACATCTCTTGATTTATCCTTAATGGCATCTTCATCTCATTATCATTACCACAGAGATGATGATAATGATGATTTTGATACCCACATTGAAGAATTTTAGCCGGCTATGATCCTATACCAGAACCAAAAGAGAGGAAAAAGCGTATTTTTATTGAGAGACATCGAGAGGAAGGCCACAACCAGCTTTGGAATGATTATTTTTCTGACAATCCCACATATTCTACTAGTTTATTCCGGAGACGGTTTCGGATGAATAAAAATTTGTTCCTCCATATTGTGCATCGCCTCTCCATAGAAATTCCGTATTTCCGACCGTCAGAAGATGCAACCGGACGAGGAAGTCTTTCACCTCTACAAAAATCTACGGCAGCAATTCGACAATTGGCATATGGTGGTGCGGCCGATATGGTAGACGAGTATATACGTCTAGCTGCTACAACTGCTCGAAAATGTTTGCACAATTTTACCGCCGGAATCATCTCCTTGTTTGGCGATGAATACCTACGACATCCCACACCGGAGGATATGCAAAGACTTCTATATGAGAACGAGGAACGTGGATTTCCGGAGATGATTGGAAGCATCGACTGTATGCATTGGGAGTGGAAGAATTGTCTCACCGCTTGGAAAGGAATGTATTCATGCGGAACCGGAAAACCAACTATTGTCTTGGAGGCTGTTGCTTCGTATGACCTCTGGATATGACATGCATTCTTTGGAGCTCCAGGTACTATGAACGATCTTAATATTCTTGATCGATCGCCTGTTTTTGATGACGTTATTAACGGCATCGCGCCACAAGTCAACTATTATGTCAACGAAAAAGAGTACCATCTTGCATATTATCTAGCAGATGGTATATATCTGAAATGGACAACTTTTATTCAATCTATCCGGATACCTCAAACTGAAATGCAGACAAAGTTTGCTACAACCCAAGAAGCAGTTCGTAAAGATGTTGAGCGTGCCTTCGGAGTCTTGCAAGCAAGATTTGCCGGTGTCAAAAATCCTTCTAAGTTATGGGATAAAGAAAAAATTGGAAATATTATGAAAGCATGTACCATACTTCATAATATGATTGTTGAAGATGAAAAAGATGCAAACACTCTGGAAGAATTTGAAGATGAGGATTTTAACTTTACTGTTAAAAGATCAAAAAATACCGGCTGTTCAATTGCTCGTCGGCAAGAAGTTCAGAATCCACATACCCATCAACAATTAAAACAAGATTTTATTGAACATATATGGACTAAATTTAGACATATTCCAAATTAAAAGTAAGGTTAAAATTGCTGTATAATGAATAAAATGTGTGTTTTTTTTTTTTTTTTGTATTTGTTTTTTAATTGCAATGTAATAAAATGTTTGAAATTTTCTAATTAAATAAATAAAAATATTATACTTAAGGACCAAACAAAAGTTCCACTAATAATCACAAAAATTAACCAAAGTCCTTATAATTGTCCTATACTACTAATATGATTAAAATATCCTAAGGACTCTGTTTTTAGTCCAACCGATAATCATGGCCTTAGGATTACACGAACTTTAATGAGAAGTGAACAAAAGCTGTTTCTACAACAATTCATCATTTACGTATTTAAATGAGGCCCTTAAGTTTTATAGCATGATGAGCTTACGTCTTAGCATATGTTTGCCCCAAAGCCTCAGATTACATCAAAATATATAGTTTTTTTTTCTCTGGCTGATGTCCATTATTAAGTTTTATATAATCAAATCCACCACCGACACAGGTTAGCTTTGTTATTTTCAAAATTGGGATTATTGGTCTGAAAGTTCTGCATAGGTCCTTTAAGAAAACACGAAATGAAAATTTATTGAATTTAATTTAAAATTTAAATAAATTGAGAAATTTATTCAGTTAATTCCAGTGTGAAATTACCGCTTTGGATAAGTCCACGTGCTTATTGGGAATAGCTGGGAAAGCATCACATCCACACAACACAAACCTAACCACGACAAGCATAGCAAAAAAAAAAAAACATAAAGTCTAATGCTTCACAGCATTGTTACGTATCCAAAGTTGTTTCCTATTTGTAAAGTCTTATAACTTAATTGTTCTAAAGTTGATAAGAAAACGTGGGTCCTTGACCAACTCCGCATGAAGTTGTTAATTGATTACCAAGAAAAGTAGCCTTCGATTATTTGAAAATAGAAAAAAATCATTTCGATGATTTCCTCTTATAAAACTTTGTAAAAGTCGTCTTTTATAAACTTTGTAAAAGACCAGAAGTCTCTAGTTCGTTAGACCAAAACTCAAATCACGAAGCCACCATGGATAACTATTACAAAGAACCATCAGCAGCAACCGCCTCTGGAAACCTACCAGCTGCCGATCAGACCAACGATTACCAGATGAAGGTAAAGAAAAGCAAAAGCGTTCCAAACGCTGACCGTGGGGCGTCAAGAAGCTGGAGTTTCAGCGATCCAGAATCGAGGAGGAAGAGAAGAGTCGCTGGCTATAAGGTTTACTCAGTTGAACAGAAGATGAAAGGATCCATTAGAAAAAGCTTCAAATGGTTCAAAGACATTATCGGTATTTCTTCAAAATAGATTCTCCACTCTCTTTCTTTCTCTTTATATATAAAAGTATATGAATCTCTTTTTGCTGAGTGTATGTTAATGTTATATACCTGTAACAAATACATGAAACAAAATTGAATTTTCTTTCACTCTCTGCATTTATATCATATAAAAATTTAGTCTTTGAATGAGACAGATAATGAATCAAATCAGTTCTTCATATCTACCTCTGAATATGACAATACTTTCTTCCAAATCTTTTTTTTTTTGTGCAACATCCAAAACTATTTATAAGAAACTATTTCCTTTTAGTATACACAAACTCGCACAGTACAAGATTCTTTATTTCCTATCATTCATTTTTCTCAAGAAAGAGGAAATCAGATGAAGAAGAAGAAAAAAAAACACTTACTGGATCAACTATGATGTGTGGTGGTTGTTGTCGTCTCACTTGATGCTGAGGCGCTCGTACCACTCATACCGCTCATAACGCTCAGAATTGAGTGTTTCCTCTGGAGCCTCCCTCTCAGCTGGCGGATCTTGGCATCTACACGAGCCGTGAATCCAATCTTGGTCTTTTGTCTAGCCTTGGATCTCTCTCTTGTCCACATACGCTCGTCTTGGACATCGATTTTGAAATGCTTGATCTCTTGGATGATGTGGTGGTCCAGAGGGTTTAACGATCTCTGGAACGAGATGTGAGCCAAGTAAGGAAGTGTTGTGGCGGCTATGACTAGCAGTGTGGTGAGCCAGAAGATTGGTGCAGGTGCCAGAGCTTCGAGGAGCATGTGGAAGATGTTGCCTGATATTTTCGGAGGTAACATGCCGAAGAGGGCAAGGAAGACGTACCAGGTGAAGATACTTCCCCAGATCAAGGCGTGTTGGATCCAAGTGAAATGGCTCATGGTTAAAGCGATCTGTACATTCACTGCCCAGATGATGCAAGTGAACATTGCGGTTCCCATTGCGTTCATGTCTGCTGTCTGGCCATTGGAACAGAAAGATTGGACATGGAAGATGCCAAGGTTGAGGGCGAAGATGACTATGGAAGCGTAGACTCCATTTCCCATCCACCCGAGGATTCTGTACCAGTCGAAGAACAGGTTCTTGGGGCCTTGCTGGTACAATGCAGGGAACTACAAAGAGAGAGCAGAAACTTAAGGTTAGAAGAAAGGTCTGAGGTTTAGAATGGGGAAATTGAACTTAATAGAGAGAAGCAAACCTGTAAGCAAACTTCTGAAGACACATCTTGCTCAAAAACTCCAAGGGAGATGACCGGGAGAGAAGTGAGAACAACATTGAACAGCAACAAGTAGGAGTCGTTGTATATGGCTTGGCCAGAAAACCCAGTGAAAGCCTCGAAGTAGAATAGAGTTAGACCAAATGTTATGTTCTTGTAGAAGAAGTAACATATCTGTCAGAAAAGAACATGAATCAAGATCAGGTTGGTATCTTGTTTAATGGGTATGTACATGAGATCACAGATAGGTACCATCTGGGCTATTCTTTTGTAGCACCAGTGCCCGTGGACAACAAGTAGCCTTTCCAGAAACCGGAACTGAGCTATGGAGAAGTCGCTCGCCATCACAGCCTGTAAAAAAAGGATTAGCAAAGGAACAGACCAACATAGATATGTCTCTCTTTGTATGGGAAAAAAGGGGAAAGTTTGATTACCTGCATGCCTTCCACGCCACTGATACCTATACCTATATCGGCTTCTTGAATCATTCCAACATCATTCGCACCATCACCAATTGCCAAAGTTGTCTTTCCTGTTCCTTCTTTTGCTAGCCTCGTTACCTGGAAAACACACAAAATAAGTGATTCCCAGCAACTAAAAGAAGATAATTATTAAGACTTGTGATGAATCAATCTTACAAGTGCTTTCTGTTTGGGAGAGACACGACAGCATATCACTGAAGCACAGTCAACTGCCAGGGCAAGGAACTGATACTTAAGACCATCCTCCAAAGCATATGTAAGCGTCTTCCCATCAATGATCAGAGCAAACGCTGCATGTGGATCTTTCTCTAGTTTGATCATCTGTGAAGCATTTAAAATCTGCATCAAAATGCTCTCTCTCGCAGCCTGGCCATTAAAAACAAAAAAACAAAAACGAGATAACACATCAAATGCAAGTTTCCACTGAAACAGTAGTGTAGGTTTTTATAGAGAGCCTAATACATACAGCTTCGGGGTCTTGGGATGATCCCTCCTCATTTTTAAGTGCTATGGATATCTGCTTCATACCCTGTCGCAGTAAACTGCAGGCATATCTGCATTTGAAAAAAAAACCTTAGTATCAATTATAGAAAAAACAGTTCCGGGACGTAGTATTAACAGCAACATAGAAGAACACACCCTATGTTAATTGCTGTCTCCATCTTATCTCCTGTCAAAACCCATATCTTCAGACCAGCTTGGGCAAGTTTATCTATGCATTGGGGAACCTGAAAGGAACAACAAACAGTAAGCTCAAAGAAATTTTCAAATTTTAGCGTCTTGGTAATAATCACAACTACACTTCCACTGCATACCCCTTTCTGCAGTTTGTCTTCCACAGCAGTAGCACCGACAAGAATCAAATCCTTCTCCATCATATCAGATACTTTTTCGAGCATTTCATCTCTGTCCGCTCCAACTGAAGTTTTGGCTTCGTGAAATTCATTGTTCCATACCGAATACTCATTCTCATCCAGCTTTCTATAACTGAGCGCCAACGTTCGTAAACCTGCTTCACCGTATCCATTCAAATGCTTGGAAGTTGCTTCCAGGTATGTTTTACCATTCTTGGATAACCGGTCAAAGATTATGCTGCAAGATTTTTAGATAAAGCATTATATTTTACTTCAGAAGAACTGATATGCTATATGGAAGTGCTAGAAGATATGTGACTAACCTGTCAGCACCTTTACAGAGTAGAAATATCTGACCTTCCTCATCACGGACGATGACAGACATTCTTTTTCTTTTGCTTGTGAAGTCCAAAACATTTAAAACTTTGTATTCTCTGTAAAATATCCTGCACGTGGTTAGATGTATGTTCACTGAAGCCGATAGAAATAACTGAAAGACTTACGACCACAGTCTCACCTTTCAACTGGTTGGCCTGAGAATCTTTCATTGATAAACACACTTGATTGAGTTCTTTTACTAAACCCAAAACCAAACTCCCCAGCTGCAACAAGGAAAGCGACTTCGTCAGGAGACTCTGCTTCATAAGTACACTTTCCAGTATCTTCATCCACCTCGGGAATAGCAGTGTGACAAACCGCCAGTATACGCATAAACATCAAAATGTCATCTGAATTGGGTTCATATAACCAGTTTCCATCCATGAGACGCTTATCCTCAAAACTGAACCCCTTGACACCAGTTGAATGCGCCTGATCCCTTTCGTCAGTAGCAGTGATCACAGTCTCCAACTCTATATCTGATGGTGACCTGCTGGGAATCTTAGAATAGCTATGTATCCTTCCTCTAGTCCTTGGAGGGCCAGTCAGGTCTTCACCCTGCTCCTCGTCGAGATCCATCGCCATCTGCTTTGCAGCAGCTAGTTCTACTTCACTGGCACGCACACCATAAGAAGTGCCCGCGATGGAGCATTTCAGAAAGTCCATCTGGTTACATGTCAAAGTTCCAGTTTTATCGGAAAGGATGGTGTCAACTTGTCCCAGCTCTTCATTCAAATTCGATGTGCGTGCATTAGCTGGAGTCCCGCTGTCGCTATCATACATGTGCAAGTCTTGGTTTATGAAAGTCGCCTGCAAGACCTTTACGAGCTCGATGGAAACATACAGTGAGATGGGGATCAAGTACCCATACAGCAAGACAGCAGTGATCAGATGGACAACCCAAGCGTGAAAAGGATTTCTTGGATTTGTCAAGCGCTCGGGCCTGTCTGGTCGTAAGTACCACCAGTCTCCCATATGCATCTTTGTCATCACTGCGAAACCCAGTGAGCTGATGAAGGAGACGAGCACAAGGAGGGCAAAGAGCGAATATATGATGTAATCCATTCTCTTTTCAATTCTGCTTCTTTTCGAAGGAGACTTTGTAGAATTCTGCATGACTTTTGTGTCATGGCCGGTAAAAATCGCCACCCCGTAGACATAAGACGTGTTCCTAAGCTTGGAGTCTCTCAAAAGAATCTGACTAGGATCAAGCGGATAAACCTGACCGTCATACTCAAGATTTCCAACAAACGTATACAAGTTGGGATTAGGATCTTCACATTTGATAGTCCCGGAGAAACTCTGGAAAGCATCATCCCGTTCCAAAGGCAGAGTAACATCCAAACCCCTCTTGACTTTCAAGTTGGTCTCACCATCTAAGTTCATAGTCTCCACATAACAGATCCCATCCTCGTAACTCGATGACAACAAGAGCAAATCAGCCGGAAAGAACTGATCTTTCTCCACTTTCACCACATCACCAACACGGATCTTCTTCCACTTCCTACGACCAAAATCACCATCCCCTCTATGCACAGTCGCTTTCCTCGAATTCACTTTCACATCCTGCATAAACCTGCGCCAATCCTCCAACGCCTCCTTCCCCATGCTAAGCCCCACCACGAAAATCAACGGCGCGATCATACTCCACTTATTAAAAGGAGAGAGAGGAAACACGGAGAGAATCGCCGCCACCAAGAAGTAGAAATTGGCAACGCGGTGGAATTGCTCGTACAGGCATTTAGGTAAGAAGGTGATGAGGTTGTACCTAGTGGTTGACACGTAGTTGGAGGTGTACCTAAGGACTTTCGCCAAGTGCATCAGAGGCTGGTTACAGTGAACGATTCTAGTGTATCCAGGTCCGTTAATGATATGAGGACCTTGATCTTCAAGTGTTTTTGGCCTAAGGCATCTAAACGTGTAGAAATGGCTTTTCCTGATCCTTGATCTTATTCTCCGACGCCCCATTGGTGGAATCCACAATACAAGACACACGAATTGAAGATCTAACGATGTGAGATCAGCTCCCGTGGTTTGAAAATCAAATCAAATCAAACCAAAAATCAAGAAAACGTTTCTGGTTACGTAACCTAAATGTTTCATCACCACAATCGATTGGTTCCTTAAAACGAATCAATCACCGGGAAACCCTAAGGTAAGGCTTGCGACACAAGATAACGGTGAATCCCTAAATTCCAGAATCCGCCCGGAGCGTTAAATCAAGGTTCGCGAGGATTTTTACCTTTGAATCGATCGGGAGGATCGTTCATCCAAAGGAAATGGTGAACGCGAAACACCGATTCCGACGGCGGATCTCCGGCTAACGGAGAAGGAAAGGCTCTTTGAGAAGATCGTTAAAAGGGGGAAATAATCGAAACGCTCTCTCTTCCTTTTCCCCCACACACACACTCTCTCCTACTGTGCACTCTAACGCAGCAATTCAGCTTCCTATTTTAGCACTTTTTAAATGAATAACAAATTTTCTTATATTTAGTTAATCAAACAGAAAATTAAACCATTTATTTAACAATAATAAAAGAATCGGTTGATCTGTGACAAAAAAAAAAAAAGAATTGGTTGATTTGTAGTTATTTCCCCTGAAATAATGTTTTTTTTTTGTTACCTAAATATTTTCATTCTTATTTGTAGTAAAATATTATTCTTAAACAATATATCTCCGTACATAGTACATTACCGTACAATATACCACACACGTGCATGTGACAGGACCCAGAGTGTGAAACCGGTTTGGTTGAACCACTAAACCGAATCTACCAATCCATCAATAACTCCCAAGTAAGATGTCAGGCTCGGCCCAATTAAAATAATTAATTTGGTTACATAAAGTTCAGCTTCTTTTAGTATACAAGTGTTCCATCTTACCACACAAGTAAAACACTCTTCACTGTGAAAAATGTTTGAGCTTGACACTATGCTTTAGGAAAAATGGGATTGCATGTTTATTAGGTTCCAGTTTATTACTTCATACTACGAATCTAAAACTGGCATACCGGAATATTCAGTTTAAAAACAAAGCCTTCTTTTTTTAAACTTATTTTTAAAAATAGGTTTAAAAAAAGAAGGCTTTGTTTTAAAAACTGGTTTAAAAACTGGCATAATAGATTTAGATAAGAAGCAACATAAAATAAACCAAATTTGATACCGGAATATTCAGTTTGATAACCTGCTATTAATTCTTCTTCCGCTTCTGGTAAATCAAAAGGTAACCTCTCGCATTCTGCTAGGGAAGAAATTAGAAAAATTATAAAACCTATAGGTTGACGCCACAGATCCCATCCCCAAAAACCATATTTTGATTGTGCCTCAACTATATCAACTGTACTTAAACTGTTAGATAATCCTAGTCGATGATAACATTACTATTCTCACCGCTATTACAAAACCGTACATGAGGTCTTCGCCTCATACGGCTCCTCCGGAGCCGTAAATAAATATAAGGACCAGATTAGTATTATTTAGATGGATATGATGTGTTCTAAAATGGATTAAATAGAAATATATCTGGGGTCCCGAATTATACCAATGGAATTCTGTCTGCTCAAATTCTAAAACTAAAAAACGCGCTTCGGAATTCATCTCATCCTTTACAATTTTAATTTCTATTTGTTTAGTAATAACTTAATCCTTTAATAAAGCACCCCTTGTAAAAATAAAACTAGGTTTTTCAGCCCGTCGTGTTTTTCAATTACGAAAAAGAATTAAACATCCTATTAGTTTATTATTCATGATAGAAATTCTATTTTATTTTCGAAATCTATCAAAAAAAATATACTTGTTTCGTTCCTATTCTTCTTTCTTTTTTAGAAAAAAAGTAGGAAGACATAAAAACAAATAAAGGATTATTTCGTTTCTGATAGTCATTACATTTATCGGTGGATGGGAGCATACTATGAATCGGAATCTTGGGGAGTACTGCCTGATCATTTCTACAAATTTCAAGCCCCAATTAATCTTCTTTTTTTGTTATCTTATGTTATGCATAAATATCCTTTTCAATTTGGTTAATCTCTATTACAAATTCTTTGTGTATTTTGGTGTTTCTAACCATCCACGCGTTTTTACCTAATTGCCGATCACTTTGTAATATATGTATATGTATAGTAATTTATATAACTTATAGTGAAAACGTCATACGGTTAATATTTTTTTTTAACCCTCTTCAAGCCCGGCTGACTAATCAACCAACCTTGGGGTAAAGTGATTCTTACGCTTATGTTTATTTCCATTTAACCTTTGTACATAGGAAATGAGACTTAATTTTTCTTTTTACTGCTAATTTCTGAGCATTTTTTTTTCACTCATATATAACTATCAAATTACTTTTATTAAGATTAACCCGAAAGATAAATATATATATTCCGTTTTTTTTTCATTTTTTTTTATCTAGAAGAAACGGAATAAACCTTTCTATTTCAACGAATCGCACATAGAGATATTGATAAAACACATAGAGTTAATGGTATTTCATAACTAATCGCTTGAGCAGCAGCTCGCAGACCTCCTAAAAAAGAATATTTATTATTTGATCCATATCCTGACATAAGAAGTCCGATCGGAGCAACACTTGAGATGGCAATCCATAAAAAAATACCGATATTGAGATCCGCTAAAACAAGGTGATTGCTAAAAGGAATTACTGAATAACTTAGTAAAATAGAGATAACTGCTATAGATGGTCCAATACTAAATAAAGGAGTATTTCCTCTAGATGGACGAAGATCTTCTTTGAAAAGTAGTTTTGTCCCGTCGGCTAAAGCTTGAAGAATTCCTAACGGGCCGGCGTATTCAGGTCCAATACGTTGTTGTATCCCTGCGGATATTTCTCTTTCTAACCACACAATTACTAGTACACCAGTTATGATTCCCAATACAAGAGAAAATATAGGGACAAATATCCATATGAGTCCATAGACCTCTTTTAAAGATTCCAATCTAAAAAAAGAATTTATAGTTTGTAATTCTGTTGCATAAATTATCATTTTAACGATCAACTTCTCCCATAATTATATCTATGCTACCGAGTATCGTCATAATATCAGCCAATTTCATTCTTTTAACTAGTTCAGGAAGAATTTGCAAATTAATAAAACCCGGCGGTCGGATTTTCCATCTCCAAGGAAAACCACTTTGATCTCCTATGAGAAAAATTCTCAATTCCCCTTTTGGAGCTTCAACTCTTACGTAAAGTTCTTGTTTCGATAATTCAAATGTAGGGGAAGGTTTTTTACTAATGAATCGATATTCAAAATCATTCCACTCTGGATTCCTTTTTTTATCAAAGCCTCTACTTTCTAAATTTTCATAGGGACCCCCCGGAAGTCCTTCCAGAGCCTGTTGAATAATTTTGATGGATTCTGTCATTTCGCTAAGTCGTACTAAATAACGAGCTAATGAATCTCCTTGTTTTTGCCACTGAATTTCCCATTAAAATTCATCGTAAGACTCATAACGATCAACTTTACGAAGATCCCATGGTATTCCGGATGCGCGTAACATTGGTCCGGATAAACCCCAATTTATTGCTTCTTCCCCACCAATAATCCCAACGCCTTCAACCCGTTCTAAAAAAATAGGATTTCGTGTAATCAGTTTTTGATATTCAACAACCTCTGTTAAAAAATAATCACAAAAATCCAAGCATTTATCTATCCAACCATAAGGTAAATCCGCCGCTATTCCTCCAATACGAAAAAAATTATGCATCATTCTCATACCGGTGGCAGCTTCGAATAGATCATATACAAATTCTCGTTCTCTGAAAATATAGAAAAAGGGAGTCTGTGCCCCAATATCTGCCATAAAAGGACCAAGCCATAATAGATGAGAAGCTATACGACTCAATTCTAGCATAATTACTCTGATATAGCTGGCTCTTTTAGGAACTTGAATATTTCCTAATTGTTCGGGTCCATTTACTGTTATTGCTTCTGTAAACATAGTAGCTAAATAATCTCATCGTGTTACATAAGGTAAATATTGTATAATTGCTCGGTTTTCTGCAATTTTTTCCATTCCTCTGTGTAAATAACCCAAAATGGGTTCACAATCAACAACATCCTCACCGTCTAGAGTAACAATTAAGCGAAGAACACCGTGCATAGATGGGTGGTGAGGTCCCATATTGACTATCATAAGATTTTTTCCTGTAACTGGTCTCTTCATAAGTTTTTCCTTGATTCGTTCTGGTATGAATTAGATTTCTGAAAAAGAAGTTTATTCAAAAATTCAAGATCTAAAAAATTAACTAATTCACAATTTTGGAATTTAACGGGTTTTTAATTCCCGAACATTCAACAGATTAATTAATTCTTTATAACGTACTCTATTTTTTTTGACAAATAAGCCAGCAGTCGTTGACGTTTTCCCAGAATTTTTCGTAGACCTCTCTGAGAAAAATAATCTTTTCTGTGCAACTCCAAATGTGAAGTAAGTCTTCGTATCTTATTAGTGAAACTGAATACTTGAAATTCCTTGCTTTCTTCTTTTTTTTTTCTTGAAATGAAATGAATGTATTTTTTATCATAAAAAGAAATCCTTCCCTTTTTAATATGAATTGAAAGATATGAATTTTACTGATCAGTAATAATAATGGTAGTTTTTTTTGTACAAGGATCCGAATTTAATTATCAATTTATTAATTCTTAATTAAAAAAAAAAGTTTAAATTTCGATCTAAAAAAGGAGGATTTTAAAAATTTATTTATGGATTCGCTCTGAGTGGTATCTATGTCATTAATTCAATGAATCTCATGTATAAGGATTTAATTTAAAACAATCCCTCACATTTGTGCATCCAATTGTTTTCATATACCCTATTTTCATATACCGTAACTTAATATTATATATATAGTCAAAATATAGTAAAAATGATCTACCATTAATGCATTTGAAATCGCGTATACATGTGTATTCTTATCATACTGAAATGATTTCCGTTAGTCGTATTAAACCAATAGCGATTCATACAAGCTAAATCTTCTAATCGAAAATTGGGCCAAAGAAAGGATTTTAATTTAATTAGGTTTTTTTTATCCTTATCAAGATCTTTCTTTTTATTCAAAACTGTGGTCAAGTTTTGAATATTTGTATCAAATTTTGAATTTCTATCCCTTGCATTTTTTAAAAAAAATTGAAACAAATTAGAATTCGAAATTCTTTACGTCGTTTAGGGGATATAATAGTTTCAGGGACAAAGAAATTTAAACTTTTTTTTTATAAATATAGCTTTTTTTATCTTTTACTTATTTTTTGTTTATTTTTATGAACCAATGAAAACCCGATGGTTCTATATATAATAAGTTGTCCATCGTTTTTTACAGACAAACAGACAGGTTCAACAATCAATATTCCTTTTTTCATTAATTTTGAAAAAGTGAAATTCTTCTCAATCATTAGAATATCTAGGCTCATCTCTCCTCTTTCAATACAAGATATCGTTATCTCGGTTGGATTTTTTAGTCTAACCAAGAGACAGTATGCTTTTACATTATTGAGAATTTTTTGATTAAAAAAACAATTCCATCGCAATTGAAAACGCGAATACCTTTTGAGAAATAAGTCAAGTTCCGCTTCGGTATTGCTTTTTGGTTGTTTTTTATTTTTACGTTTTTTTATCTTCGATTCTGTATAATTTTCTTCAATATTTTTTTCTTGCTTTGATAGAGCTGATTCCGTATTTATTTTTGTTTCTTTATCTGATTCAAACTCTTCTTGACCTGCCGATTCGTTTTCTTCTTTATTTAGATTAAAAAACCGAAGGAATTTTTTTTTCATTTGATGGTATAAAACTTTTTTCTTTAGGGTGATCTTTTTATTCACATTTTTTGTTTCATTAAAATTGAAAAGAAGTAATTTAATTGGTATGACCCACGGTTTCATTTTATATGTACTAGAAAATAAGAAAAATTCTGGAAAGAAAAAAAAGTCAAAATTTGTTATACGATGATTTAGTATTTCTTCATTCATTCTCATCCAATACAAAAAATTTATTTTTTGATGGGCAAGACTCGTCTTAGTTATTTTATAAATTCTTTGATAATTCTTAACTTTAGTCTTAATATATTTTTTTTTTACTCTTAGTATCAAGCTCAATATTTACTTTTTTTCTAAACCAAAAGTTGAGAATTCTCCAATCCAAATATTTTCTATGCAAAATTTCCCTTATACTCCGAATATTATATTTCTCTCACTACAAGAAAACACATACTTAGCGAGGAAATTTAACGAGGAAAAACAATCCTCGTAAATTTACGTCAATTTTACGAGGAACTTACGTGGAAAACTAAAGTCATCGTTATTTCCTCGTAACGTAACGACAAAAGTGTTTCGTCGTAAAGTGGATGTAATTTAACGAGTATTTTACGAGGAAAAACAATTTCCTCGTAAATACGACATAAACTTTGCGTGTTATTTACGAGGAAATAGTTTACGTGTATTTAGCGAGGAAATTTTGAATCCACCAAGTTAGCTTCCTTCCATACCCTCGGATGAGAGATTCAGGTATAAATTGGTTAGCAGTGATCAAAGTTACACCTCGAGGACGAATCATCAGTGGAGAAGAACCACCATTGCAAGAAGAACAGATAAATGAAGTCGAGGAACATGAACAAGAAATTGATGACATCCTTCTCATTGATCCGCATAATCACGAGTACGAAGATCTTACCGATGATGCCACAAACGAAGCTGTTGAAGACGAGTTTAATGAAAATGATGATGTTTCTAGTGATGACGAGAATGTCGATGTATCTAATTGATGTATTTGTTTTATGAATAAGATGAGGGAGCTTGTTTTATGGATAAGATAACGTGGGGTTTGTTTTATGAATAAGGTAATGTGGGAGTTTGTTTTATGAATAAGCAAATGTGGGAATTGTGGTTTGGAATAGAAATATAGATGGGGTTTGGAATATATGAAGTAGAAAATAAGGAATAAGGGGTTTGGGGTTTGGGGTTTCGGATTCTAGAGATTTAAACATAACACTCGTTAATTCCACGTAAGCCAACGAGGAAATAACGACGAAATATTAAAATAAAGAACGCATGCTCGTTAATTCCACGTAAGCACAAATCGTCGTAAAGACCACTTATAAGAAATCGTCGTAAATTCCACGTAGGCAGAAATCGTCGTAAAGACCACGTATAAGAAATCGTCGTAAATTCCACGTAGGCAGAAATCGTCGTAAATACCTCGTAAGCCAACGAGGAAATAACGACGAAATTTAAAATAAAGATGGATTTTGGAATATATGAAAATAAGGAATATGGAGTTTGGGGTTTGGAATATGGGGTTTGGGGTTTCGGGTTTCGGGTTTGGGGTTTAGAGGTTTCGGGGTTTGAGGTTTGGGGTTTGGGGTTTCAGGTTTGGGGTTTGGGGTTTGGGGTTTGGGGTTTGGAGGTTTCGGATTTTGGGATTTAAACATAATACTCGTTAATTCCACGTAAGCACAAATCGTCGTAAAGACCATGTATAAGAAATCGTCGTAAATTCCACGTAGGCAGAAATCGTCGTAAAGACCCCGTATAAGAAATCGTCGTAAATTCCACGTAGGCAGAAATCGTCGTAAATACCTCGTAAGCCAACGAGGAAATAACGACGAAATTTAAAAATAAAGATGGAGTTTGGAATATATGAAAATAAGGAATATGGAGTTTGGGGTTTGGAATATGGGGTTTGGGGTTTCGGGTTTCGGGTTTAGAGGTTTCGGGGTTTGAGGTTTGGGGTTTGGGGTTTCAGGTTTGGGGTTTGGGGTTTGGGGTTTGGGGTTTGGAGGTTTCGGGGTTTGAGGTTTGGGGTTTGGGGTTTCAGATTTGGGGTTTGGGGTTTGGGTTTGGAGGTTTCGGATTTTAGGGATTTAAACATAATACTCGTTAATTCCACGTAAGCACAAATCGTCGTAATGACCACGTATAAGAAATCGTCGTAAATTCCACGTAGGCAGAAATCGTCGTAAAGACCACGTAGGCAGAAATCGTCGTAAATTCCACGTAGGCAGAAATCGTCGTAAATACCTCGTAAGCCAACGAGGAAATAACGACGAAATTTAAAAATAAAGATGGAGTTTGGAATATATGAAAATAAGGAATATGGAGTTTGGGGTTTGGAATATGGGGTTTGGGGTTTCGGGTTTCGGGTTTCGGGTTTAGAGGTTTTGGGGTTTGAGGTTTGGGGTTTGGGGTTTCAGGTTTGGGGTTTGGGGTTTGGGGTTTGGGGTTTGGAGGTTTCGGTGTTTGAGGTTTGGGGTTTGGGGTTTCAGGTTTGGGGTTTGGGGTTTGGGGTTTGGAGGTTTCAGATTTTAGGGATTTAAACATAATACTCGTTAATTCCACGTAAGCACAAATCGTCGTAATGACCACGTATAAGAAATCGTCGTAAATTCCACGTAGGCAGAAATCGTCGTAAAGACCACGTATAAGAAATCGTCGTAAATTCCACGTAGGCCGAAATCGTCGTAAATACCTCGTAAGCCAATGAGGAAATAACGACGAAATTTAAAATAAAGATGGATTTTGGAATATATGAAAATAAGGAATATGGAGTTTGGGGTTTGGAATATGGGGTTTGGGGTTTCGGGTTTCGGGTTTAGGGTTTAGAGGTTTCGGTGTTTGAGGTTTGGGGTTTGGGGTTTGAGGTTTGGGGTTTGGGGTTTGGGGTTTGGGGTTTGGAGGTTTCGGATTTTAGGGATTTAAACATAATACTCGTTAATTCCACGTAAGCACAAATCGTCGTAAAGACCACATATAAGAAATCGTCGTAAATTCCACGTAGGCAGAAATCGTCGTAAAGACCCCGTATAAGAAATCGTCGTAAATTCCACGTAGGCAAAAATCGTCGTAAATACCTCGTAGTGTAAAAACTAGAAAAAAAGGGAAAAGGATAAAAAATACCAGATTAACATGTGGCAAGACTTCCAGCAATTATAATACGTAAGTCTCGCCCACATGAATTCTAATATCTTATCATTTTCCTATTTTTTTCAAATATTTGTAATTTGAATAGGATTTTACCCAGGAATGTGATTTCAGATAGGATGTGATTTGGGAGTTTGTGTGTGGTTTGAGAATGAGAGTTGTGGGTATATTTATAGGAAAGCAAGGCTCGTTAATTCCACGTAAGCAAAATCGTCGTTAATACCTTGTATATAAAAACACGGGCCTTTGCGATTCCTCGTAATTTCCTGGTATTGAAAAACACGGGCCTTTGTAACTGCTCGCTATTTCGTCGTAATTTTACGACGAATTTGCGACGATATGTACCTTGTATATAAAAACACGGGCCTTTGCGATTCCTCGTAATTTCCTCGTATTGAAAAACACTGGCCTTTGTAACTGCTCGCTATTTCGTCGTAATTTTACGACGAATTTGCGACGATATGTAATCTTATATATACCCCTGAGCGCTCACTCTTTCTTTCCTCTCTACTTCCTCTCCACCTCCTCTCCATTTCGTAGCAATGGTAAGTCTCTCTAATTCCTCTCTAATTTGGTTAGTTTAGGATATATTAGGTGGTTAGTATAGGGAATTTAGATAGGTTTACGGATTTTATGTTATTTAGTGTTCATTAGGTGGATAATGTTGGGAAATATACTATTGATGTTAATTTTAAAAATCTAATTGGGCCTTGGGGATCACTGAGAGGGTGAGGAAGAAGTTTAACGCGAAGGCGAAAGTTCGCTTGTTGGACACGGTCTCCAACTGGAAGGGTGACTGGATCGTGAAGGGGTATGAGCGTGGCAAACCCGCTGAGCTCACCACGGATGTGTGGGATGGCCTCATCCGTTATTGGCGCCTTCCTGATTCCATTAGAATCGCCCAGGCTTACTCTAACTCCCGTAACACGGTCGATGAGCACGGAAACGGGCCGATGCTTCACACTACGGGCCAAAAACCCCACGCCGGTGTCCGTTTGGAAATGGTAATTAAATATTTTATTAAATAAATTTTTTAATATATATATTTTTATTCTAACTTTCTTAACTGTTTTTTAGGCCAAAGAGACGAGACATCTCCCGTCTCTTATGGAACTTTACGAGAGGACCCACAAGAACAAGGCGGGCGTATTTGTAGATGGCAAGTCCGAGCAAATCTACAACGACGTGGTTGCTCGGGTTGAAGACCGCCAAGCTGACCCAGCAGTCTACCGACGGATTACCCGTCACCTTATCCACACTTGAAGTGGATAAGATTTACGAGGAGGTAAATTTTCAAAAATTTTAATTTTTTATTATTCATTTAATATAACTTTAAATTTTTACTAACAATATTTATTTTTTGTTTTTAAGGTTGTCCCTAAAAAAAAGGGACGGACGTTGGGGATTGGTTCCGTCAACGATGTTCCGAGAGCGACATCGTTTTATGGTCAGCGACGGGATGATGAAGTCAATGAGCTGCGTAGAGAGTCCGCTCAGCTACGTAACGAGTTGACCGCGACAAAATCCGGTATGGGTGGAGTCGAGGGTTTCTTGGACGTTATTGCTGCCACAAATCCGGAATGGGAGTCCATGTTGAGGAACATGCGACAACAACATCCCATTCAAGGCGAGTCATCCGACGTACATAACGAGGCGGATGTTACGAGGAGGAGTGATGAATTCTACCGGGCGATGAACGACCCTTAGTTTTTTTTTTGGTTGTTGTATTATATAAATTCAAAACTTATTTATATATAAAATATTTTCATATTGATTTATTTTTATTTTAAATTTTAATTTATTATTAAATTAAATAATTTTAATTATTTTTTAATTATATTTTTAAATTCTGTAAAAATAATAAAAACGAAGTAAATTCATAGCTAATGTACGACCTCTTTACGTGGAAACCTTACGAGGAAATGACGAGAAACAATTAACGACTATTTTACGAGGAAACATTTGCGAGGAAATAACGAGGAAAAGTTTACGAGTATTTTACGAGGAAATCGTTTCGTGGTTGTTACGTGTATTTTGCGAGAAAACTCTTTCAAGGTATTTACGTGTAGGTTACGAGGAACTCATTTCGAGGTATTTACGAGGAATTGTAGCGACGTCCTTGCGTGGAATATTGACGTGGTCTTTACGACGAATCGCCCTACTTCGTCTTTACGACGAAATATATTCCTCGCTAAGTTACGACGAATTAGCGAGGAAATATGTGTTACGATGGACGAGTAACGAGCAAACGCGCTTCCTCGCTATTTCGTCGTAAAGCCTCTTTTACGACGAAATAACGAGGAAAACCGCCCTCGTTAAGGTGATGTTTTCTTGTAGTGTCTATAAAACAAGAGATTAAAAAATTTTCTAGGCCTGTAGACATATCAAAAAAACTTTCTGTAGAATGAATAGATTTGTAGCAAAAAAGATTATATATAGAATCATTTTTGAAATTCTGTTTATGTTTTGGATTGAAAAATGAGTTAGCCTCACAAAATTTTTGTTTTTTGTAATTATCAAAAAAAAAAATTTCGTATGAATCCACATTGTTTAAACTTGGATTTAGAACTAGAGAGTCTTGGTTTATTTTTTTTTTCCATTTTTGGGTTACTAATCTAGCCCATGCAATCTGAGGTAAATTATATTGAGAATTACTTCGTAACCAGTTTTTCCATTGATTTATTTCGGAATTTAAAAGGTTTTATCTTTCCATTCATAATGAAAGATTCCTTGTTCTTGAAAAAAATCCTTTATTTGATTCTTAACAAAAAAGGATGTTATGTATATGTTATATTCAAAAAAGACTTTAATTTAGAAAAGTTACTAACTTGAATTTGGGATAATTTGTAAAATACATATGCTTGTGATAAAGAGCATAAGTCATAACTAAAAAAAAATTTTTTGATATGAAATTTTTTATAGTCGAAATAAAATAAATGGTATTTTTTTTTCTCCATTTTCCTCATTCTTGTAAATATATCCATCAATAATTTTTTTTGTTGAATCAACAAAAAGTTGTATAGTAATTCTTGGAATATTAATGATACCTAGAAAAATAGAAATAGGATGTTGTTCAACGCAAATTTTTTTTTAAAAAACAGATTTACGAATTAATCGAGTATTTTTTTTTTTTAATGTCTGCCAACTTTTTTTTTACGACTCAATTATTTTAGAATCATAACACAGTTTGTTACAACTATTAGTTAGTTTTTCTTTTTATTTTGAATTTTTTTTCGTTTGATTTCTGATTGTCTTTATTTTATCAACCACATTTTTTATTTTGTTTTCGCTGAGTGAAGAATTTGGCCACTCCGTCGATTTTTTTTGAACAGATAGTTCATGAATCATCTGATTACTCATTATTGAATCTTTTTTAATTTCATTTAATTCATATATTTCTCTCGGGCCAACTAATGGAATTCTATTTCATTTAATTCATATCTTCTTTAATTTGGTTACATAAAGTTCAGCTTCTTTTAGTATACAAGTGTTCCATCTTACCACACAAGTAAAACACTCTTCACTGTGAAAAATGTTTGAGCTTGACACTATGCTCTAGGAAAAATGGGATTGCATGTTTATTAGGTTCCAGTTTATTACTTCATACTACGAATCTAAAACTGGCATACACGATAAGTTGTTTAATGTTTTAGTTATTTTAAAATGGCTAATTTTTTTTTTTGGTATAAGATAGCTAGCTAGACAAAGTTACTACAGGTTCACAATACTGATTATAATAATTTTAAAAGAGAGACATATGAAGGATATATTATATTGTAGTTGTGTCTAATTAAGGAATTTAAAGAGTTTAATTAAGTGGCACAATGGCAGCTCATGCTGGTAATTAGCATAATGAGGAGAAAGGTGAGGAGTTGAAGAAATGGTAGGGACTTGGATTGCTTCACACGGCAGCTTACATCTTCTTACAACTTGGTGGCTTTGATCCTATTTTTCTTCCTTTCTCAGCATCCTCTATATAATATCTCTCATTGAGCCTGAAGTAGGCCTACTAGAGCTATGATATGAATAATGTGAACCTCTTCTGTCTGCAGGTCCGATATAGTAATTAATTAGAAACAATTACACTCAGAGACAGTTTTAAGTTTTTTATAACATTAAAAGACGGTTATTGCTACTAGAGCAGTTTATTCTAACCAAAACCATTTTCTACCTATTCACTAACTAAATAACATAACTAACCATAAAATTGGTCAATTAAACGTTTAAATGCACTTGAGTCCTAACATCTTTCTCTCTCCTCATCGATTTTACTCCAACATTTTTTTTTCAGATCTCACAAGCCATGCTTTTCATGTTCTACAATAGCTTCACATCTATAAACCTAACCAAATAATGAGAATAATCAACATCCCAACGGCGACGTTCGATTAGGCAAAATGACAGTGAACAATACTAAGCAGCGGCGTAGTCGTTGCTTTTCGTTGCGTCTCGTTCACCGGTAGTCATTGCTTTTCGTTGCGTCTCGTTAACATCGGCTTCTCCACGTCTCAAGCCCATGACCACTCCATCTCAGATCGTGCTTTCAGCCTTCGCCGCCGTCGGAATTAATTCTCACCGTCGTGTCTCTGCTCCGTTGTTGCCTGCTCGCCATCGTCGTCAACGAAATCCGACGAAGATAGACCGAGCGACATCAATGGATGAGTTTCATCTTTTTCATCTTTGGTCCTTTAGTTTTCTGCTTCTTTCACAATATGTCTAAACTTCCAATCTGATTAATTTGCTTCATAAATTTACCCCAATACTTTCAATCTAGCAATATGGCCTTCTGTATATTTTTAGAAATAGTCCTTTGGCTTTTAATTATTTTCATTATGCCCCTAAAATATTAAAATGTGCAGATTAGTCCCCAAAATCACATTATACATGACATGAGATGTACACGAGTACATGACATGGGATGTACAAAATCACTGTACACGACGTAGTATTTTTAGATTATGTACACATGTACACGACATGATATGTACAAAATCACATTGTATAGAAAACAACAATCTTTGAGAAATAGTCCGCTGGCTTTTTATTATTTTCATATTGGCCCCAGAGCATTAAAATGTGCATATTAGTCCCCAAAATCACATTGTACACGACATGGGATACATGGGATGTACACGTGTACACGCCATGGAATGTACAAAATCACATTGTACACGACATGGATGTACAGAATCACATTGTACAGAATGTACACGACATGGGATGTACACAATCACATTGTACAACAAACAACAATCTTTCTACATGTAAGCATGCTCCCATATTGGAACAAATCGATGGGACGAGATTTACAGAAAATATTTCACAGGCACTGATGGTTATGCATTGTAAGCTAGATCTTGGAAGGCTTTTATTCTTTTTAACACATCTAAAGATGTTTGCATGTTTAACATATATACTTTCAAAAGAAATTTACATGTTCACATGTTTTTCACTATCAATAAGGGCTAACATGTACAATATACATATTATATTTTATCAGATTTTTACATGTACACATATGTTTGAAATAGATGTTAGATGTCCAACATGTTGTAAAGTTATGTACATTCGTTAGTGTACATGTGTATATGTATACATTAAATGTTGGTAACATATATGTGTACAATACATATGGCAGTGTACATGTGTAATGGTAATAGAATATGACTTTCATATCATTATACAAAGCTTAATAAAGTTGATTCTCAAATGGTAGTATAATATGACTTTCATATCAGTATACAAAGCTTAATGAAGTTGATTCTCAAATGGCAGTACAATATGACTTTCATATCTCTTTAACATGTACATGCGTACACTAACAGTTGTGTACACATCATCATGCTCACCCAATGTACTCGTGTACACGAAAAAATGTACATACACAAAACACAAAATATATGTTTGGTTTGGATCAAAATCGTATGCAACCTGTATGTATTGAACTTCTTTCTTTTTCTCTCCCCCCCATTTCATCCTCTCCAACATTCCCGAGATTCCCAGATTTCAGATTATGTCTCTCGCTTGGGAATCGGTATGTCGCAAAAAGCCTTCCAGGCAGAAGTTCTTTAAAATCATCAAGGCCATGTGCCTCTTCGCCGCTCCCCCCCCCCCCTCGATATCCTCCACCGCTTCGCCACCTTCGGAAACACAAAGATATTTATTTAGAAAGAGCAAAAAATTAAAAAATCAAATCAGTTATCACCCTAATCACCTACGTTCGCTTTCAGCCGCAGACTCCGTCTCCTCGACATCGTCGCCGGAATCTTCAACGTACGCTGTTAAACTCTCACCGGCCGGAAATCGCCTCCTATTCCTCTCAAACAGAGTTTCGAGATTTACTCTCGGTAGCTGATGTTTGTCAAAAGGTAAAGGAGAAAGTAATTAATAACACGACCCCACCACTACGTTTCGAAATTCAAAAACCGAACCAAAAAAATATAATAAAATAATTAACCCAACTTAATGAAACAACCAGTTACGTTTTTTGGAAAAACTACCTATGTAGCGAGAACTGCTCTATTGTGTAAAAGTAAACTTGAAACTGCCTTTGTGTGTAATAAACTCTAGTAATTATTATTGAAAATATGGAATTGAAGAACATATTCATTTTCCATGATTCTTTCTGTTTTCTGCAAGCAGAAAAGTGAACCTAATAAGTAGAATACATACACATCTACTTATTACTCTGACCAACCGATATACATTCATTCTAATGCCATACTTTTAACGCTAATCATGCAGATATATGGGACCACGGGTTAGAGTCTAAAATAGTCACTACTACTACAAGTAATCAATTTGCTTGGAAAAGTAAAAAACAACTATAAAACCAACATTATCTTGTTTTGCTTACATAAACTAAACAGAGAAGTCTTTCCTTCATACTTACATATCCACATGTATGCTTATCATTATATACATGCAGACATAGTAATGGTTTGGTTACTATATTTCTATTCCGAGAGATATAAAAAAATTAAACCTGGATGAAAAGAAACGTGATTGTAAGCTATAGGCCTGTAGTTGGCGAAAAGAAAAAGCTATAGGCCTGTCACCATTATAACCACATACCACTTTCTTGTTTTTCTCACTCATTATGACGATGAATTGGATGATGGTGATGATGAATACAGAGGCCTGAATAAAAGATAATGGAAGAAGAAAAAGAAGCCTGTGGGGTTTAGAGGGGTTTTAGGCCTAATGCCTACAACATAGGATGGTTGTTGCTTTGGGACAAATGAAGTTATTTACTTACCCATCTATCTATCAACTCTTGCCTTTTTTATTTTGATTAGAAAAGCAAACCCTATCCCATATACCAATTTAAATTAATAATAATTGTACCCTTTTAAGTAACGGAACAAAAACAAAGAAAATTACCAATAATAAAATTTAAATTATGCCTCACTATCCTTTTTTTTCTTCTGTTTTGCATAGGCTGTAGAGCATTCCTCAGCGGCTCAGCCCTATGGCCTCATTTCCATCAAATATCGATAAAAGAAAATAAACTAGTAGAAGTCTTGGAACTGATTTAAGAAAAAGTCTACAAACATCTATCTTATTAAAACAGAAGTACACTTATAGAATAACCCTATAAGTTACACAATATTTACAGTCAAATGCCATTGAAAATTAAATTTATCTCTACTTAAAAATGCTTGTCTTTTCCACATTTCAATTATTTTCCTTATCTAACACCAACGAACTACAAATAAGGAAACCTATTTTTAATAACTCAAACGTGATTCCCACCCTAAAACAACGGAATTGCATCGCATTATTGACATGTTGATCAAGATTTATACAAAATCTTTGATTTACTCAATAAACACCTAAACTTGGGGAACAAGCACAAGATATTATCATTTCCTATTTCAAATCATAACAATTAAGATTTTTAGCATCATTTCGAAAACAAGAAACATAATAAAAACAAAATATTTTTTTCATTAATTTCGCCAAAAATGCATTGTAAATTAAGCAAATCTTATTCTCAACTAGGGTATTGTCCCTCTACTATATATTCTACCCGAGTACCACACCATTGTACACATTCTATTACGACTTTCGTCACCAAAAAAACATGTCTGCTAACAAAAGGTTTCATCTCATCAGCGACCTTAAACCCTTTAAGGATGCGTGGCGTGTTCAAGTGAAACTGATTCACTCATGGATACAAAACCCACCTTACGCTGATGAAACATTAGAAATGGTTTTAGCTGATCAAACTGTTAGTTCTATAATCATTTTTTTTTGTTTTGAATTTAAATATAGTAGATTTTATTTATGATACAATCATTTGTTATTATTAGGGTGCTAAAGTTCAGTGCTCCTGCAAGAGAACTCTCATTAAGCGAGTTCAACGTAGCCTTCCTCTTGGAAAATGGCGTGTTATTCAGAATGTGAAGATATCTGGAACGGGTGGCAAATACAAACCAACAAACCTGGGCTATAAGATGAATATCACAAACGATACTGTTTTTGCAGATTCCGATCTCACTGACGATAGCAGCTTTTTATCTCTAGCAAGTTACAATGAGATATTGGATGGAAGTGTTAATACTAAGTGTCTTATTGGTATATAATTTTGAACTACTTCTCTTAGATTATTTTTATCTTTTCAATACTACATATTCTGACTAGCGTTACTATAATTATTTATGACAGACATAATAGGCCAAGCTATTGATATTGGTGAAGTTCAGATCATCCAAGTCCATAATGAAGACAAGAAAAGGATTCTATTTCGCTTACGAGACAACATGTATTAGATCGTAACTTAGATTGATTTCAATGAACTTATATTGATTTCAAAAAAAATAATATGTTTTCATGTGTGTAAAACAGTGGTAATTCTTTGGCATGTTGTCTTTGGGGCCGTTATGCTGAGCAAATCGAACATCATCGTGAGAAACATGTTGGTGAAGACATTGTTTGCTTGCTAAGATTGGCTAAAATCAGTGAGTTTGGAGGTATGAAAATATATAATTACCTGCGCTTTAATATGAAATATTTATGCGATTTAATAATTTTTTTTAAACTATCAAAATTGTAGGTGAAGTTCAAATAACAAATGCATTTGACGCATCACTTTTGGATCTCAATCCAACTATGGCTGAGGCTTTGGATTTCAAAGAGAAGTAGAATATTTAGCTTAGCAAATATTTTACTTACTTATTTTTTTATTCAAATAATTAATTTGTTTCTTTTGCTTAATAAATGAACTCAGGCTAAAAAATATGGACCTTCCTCTAGCTGGGAATGAACAGAATGACCCGAAAAAGGATCTTCTCAAAGTTGCTTATGATTGGGATGATGTTGGTATCATTTTGATTTCTGAGTTACAGGAAACTTCTGAGTTTTGTTTGTAAAAGTTCAAACTTATAACTAATATTAATTATGCGGCATAATTTTTTCACATTTTGATCTCATGTACCCTATTTGATACAACTAATTGTAGCTCGAGAACGTTAAGATCGTGTGTTCGGTGGAAGCAGTAGATACTGATTGGGCGTGGTACTATTTTGGATGTAAGGGTTGTGGCAAGATTGTTACTAGGATCAGAAGGTCTGTGTCTGGCAAGCTTGCTAAACCTCTGTTCCGTTGTGTTGGGTGTCGTATCAATGGATCTAATGTCGTTCCAAAGTAAGATTGTTTTCATTTTTGTCTAAATGAACTTTTTATCTATAAGTTTATATATCAAAACAAAAGTACATGTTGTCCTAACATTGAATTATCATGACAGATTCAAACTTCATTTGATTGTTCATGATGACACTGGAGACTGTAAACTCGTGTTGCTTGGCTCTATTGCAAAAAGCATCATCGGTTTTGAAGCACATGAGCTTTGGGATGGTTCTTATGAAGAGGTAAGTTTGTGTCTATACAACTTGAATAAAAAAAATGTATTATCTAAATTTTTATTTTTCAGATTGAAGATCCAGAAAATTTGCCTCAACCAATACTGGATTTGGTAGGCAAATCTTTCTGTTTTGGACTATGTCCCTCTGATTCCGGATCCGAGATCTATAAGGTTTCAAAAGTCTGGTCTGGAGATATTATTCACCAAATTGAAACTGAATCAGAATCAGTCACCCTTATAGAAGGTTGTTCATCCACTGTGTCTTCTGGTGGGGTACGTGTTTCTGAAATCTAGAATGATTTATCCTATTGATGTTATTTTAAGTTGTTGACCAAATGTTTGTTATTTCTTTGGAATGTAGGTTATGTTGCAGGATGTTGAGAATCATGCATCATCAGGAGATTGTGCAACTCCTTTCTCGAAAAGAAAAGAAACTGATTCAGAACTGGCAGACATAACATCTACTTCAAAGAAGTTGTGCACTCCCACAGTCAAGACTGAAAAATCTAAGATCGATTAGTTTTTTCGAAGCTGAAGGACTACCTATGTTTCTTGCTGGCCTATACCTATGTTTTTTGCTTTGAGTGTTTTTATTTTAGTTTTTTGCTTCCGTTGTTTGTTTCTGCACTTTAAGTTTTTTAATAAGTGGATTTTAAGTGGATTTTTTGTTCTCTGATATTTTATAATAAAGTAGCCTTTTTTTCTTAGTTTATATTTTCTATAAAGAATATCATCAACTAACTTTACTAACCAAACAACTTAGCACATTCTATTGTTCGTCTAACTAAAGTTAATCTATAAAGCAATAAATTTTGTTATAAAATATTGGGTACCTTAGACATTCAAAATATTTAGTGGAAGAATTATTCCGGCCATTGAATATCCCCACGTTCAATATGAATGTTTCTCCTGCATATAATCATAAAAAAATAAAACATCAGAATATAATATGCTAACGAAATTGTAGAGGTTCACATTTAGGAAAACTTAATTAATCAAAAATATGTATTGATTATACTGAGAATAACAGATGTACCACTTTACATGAAAAAATTCACATTTAACATTTATACAATTTGGAAATTTGGTTACCCTAATATTAAGCCGCTTTTTTATTGCAAAAACTTAATCAGAAAAGTGGATATTGAGTTGCAATCGCAATCATCGCGTCAAACACCCTTTTGTATCTGAAAAACCTAAGGTGAAAAGCTCTACTCACGTATTATGAAAAGGAAAAGAAGGGGGGTTCATGGTAGTGGAAACGAAAATCTTCCTACCAGTTCTACTTATAGTAGACAAATAAGTCCTGCAGGCTTACATAACCAAGTTATACCACTTCGTGATTGCTCGGATTCTACTGTGCCATTGACATCTGTTTTTAATAGGGTTTACCAGACCATCGGATCCTCACCATCTACAACTACCTTTGACCCATTACATGCTGCACAGGGTAGTAGTTCGGCTTCACCTCACACACCATCTACTGCTCCAGTTCGTTTGTTTGGTAAGCCTGCTGCTTATAAATACTATTTCCCAATCTATTACTTTTCTCATCACATCATCACCTGTTCTAACATGAAAATATGTTATTGCTGTGATATCTTCTTAGGTGTGGATTTGACTCTAAACCAACCATCATGTTCAACAGTTCATAGAAGTTGTCTGACTAATGCGAACTGTGAGTTAAACAAAACTTTATATTGTTCTTAATATGTACATGTTTACTTAAAATATCATCTGTTACTATTTTGTAGTGTCATTCCGTCCAAACTGTACTAGATCCAAAACACTTCTATCCCAGAATAGAAAGAGAAGAAGAAAGCCCCCACGTTCTGTCTTGGATGATATTACTAATATTTCACATTCTTTATCTAATGGAAACGAAGAAACAACAACAAACATACATCGTGATATCAATCAAGAGGATGATGAACTGCTTGACGATGATTTTGTTGGAGGTACTAATCCCTACGTGTATAATCTGCAAATTAGTTATATTGCTAAGTTTTTTTTCTTATGGCCTTTGTTTTAGGTATCTCTCATTATGAAGGCGAGCTTGATTTCGATTTTAGTTCTCAAGAAAGTTCAGACTCTGAACTTGAAGCGGACAATGTAGAGGTTCATGCTACACCAGCCACTGATCAGATACGCCAGGTTCATGCTACACCAGCCACTGATCCGTATCGCCCCCCACCATTTTGTATGAAATCAATTTTGGAACGCTGCCAAAATCGTGAACGGAGGTCAACTAAGATTCTAAATAAACGAAAAGAAGAAGGTTATTTCATGTCTATTTTTACAACTTTTATAGTATCCTGAATTCAATTGCTTATACTGCTCATTTGATTTCACCTGAGCAGAGTATCTTGATGAGGGCGATCCAGATTACTCATGCTCTCATTGTGGTGCTATTATGTGGTTTGGCGAAAGGTTAAACAGACGTAGAAATGCTTCAAAGCCTACATTTTCACTATGTTGTTTGCAAGGTCAAGTTCAGTTGCCATTACTAAAAGAACCACCATTGGTGCTGAAAAAGTTGATGGAAGGAGATGACATACTAAGCAAGCATTTCCAGAAGAATATGAGGCCTTATAACATGGCTTTCTCATTTACTCCCCTTGGGGGAAAAGTTGAAAGATCAGTTCAGAAGGGCATAGGACCTTCTATGTTTCAGCTTCAAGGAGAAAATTATCATCTAATGGGAAGTCTACAACCAAATGATGGAAATGAAGCCAAGTTTGGTCAGCTATATATAGTAGACACTGAACATGAAGTTGAAAATAGAGTGAACTGTTTGAGGTAAATTTAAACCTCACTCTCCCAATAAACCAAGCCATTACTCATTTATGTATGACATTGCATTTAATAGTAGAGTTTGAATGATTTATTTATTTCTGATGTCTATGGTTTCATTTCTTTACAGCAAAGGAAAAGGAAATTTCAAAACAAAGAAGAAAGATAGGCTCAAGGAGGAGATTATTGACATGTTGAGGAAGATGTTGAATGAAGTTAATCCTTATGTGAAGCAGTTCAGATCAGCTAAAGATCGATTTAGGACAGATCCTGATGATGCGTTTCACATGCGTATTGTGAGTCATCGCTTACAGGATGGAAGAACTTATAATACTCCCACGGCTACTGAAGTTGCCCAACTCATTCCTGGTGATTTTAATCTAGATATGAATAACAGAGATATTGTTCTTCAGCAACAATCAGGAAAGCTTCTAAGGATAAACGAGATTCATGCTTCTTACCTTGCACTGCAGTTTCCTCTATTGTTTACTTATGGAGAAGACGGATTCATACTGGGTATTAAAAAAGGTGTCACAGCAGCAACAAAAAAACTAAAGAAGCCTAATATAAGTATGAGACAATTCTTTGCTTATCGTCTTCATGAGCGTAAGAATGAGTCCCACTGTCTCTTACATTCTAGGCGACTCTTTCAGCAATTCATCGTTGATGCCTTTACAACTATTGAGTCAAACCGCTTACGATATTTGAAGTTCAACCAGTCTACTCTACGGTCTGATAGTTATGATTCTATAAAGGAGTCTGAAAATGCTGGAAGGATTGATATGCATGAGCAAGGGACAGAATTCATATTGCCAGCTTCTTTTGTTGGGAGTCCTAGATATATGAAAAATAACTACTTGGATGCTATGACAATATGTAAGCATTTTGGATTTCCGGATCTATTCATTACTTTTACCTGCAATCCCAAATGGCCAGAGATCACAAGGTATCTGAAGAAAAGGAATTTAAAAGCGGAGGACAGACCGGACATTATTTGTAGGCTATTCAAGATGAAACTTGAATCATTGATGGACGATTTGGCAAAAAAGAATATGCTTGGGCAGACTGTGGCATGTAAGTTTAACTACTGAAATATCTACATTATCTTTATTCGTTTCCAATTCATCACTAACTATTTTTTAATTTTTTTTTTGTGACAGCAATGTATACTATCGAGTTTCAAAAACGTGGCTTACCCCATGCCCATATTCTCTTATTTCTCCACCCCACCAGCAAGCTTCCAAGCACAGACGACATTGACAAGATTATATCTGCAGAAGTACCTAACAAGGTGGAGGAACCAGAACTCTATGATGTGATTAAAGATATGATGATTCATGGTCCTTGTGGAGCTGCTAACATGAATTCTCCATGTATGGAGAATGGATTGTGTTCAAAGTCATATCTAAAAGCATTTGCTGTGAAAACTACAATTAATAAAGAAGGGTTTCCTATTTACAGAAGGCGTGAGCAATCAGAGAGTTTTGTTGAGAAGAATGGGGTTAGATGTGATAACCGATATGTTATTCCTTACAACAAAAAGCTATCTCTTCGTTATAGAGCTCACATTAATGTAGAGTGGTGCAACCAAGCTGGCTCTATTAAGTACTTATTTAAGTACATTAATAAAGGACAGGATCGTGTAACAGTTGCTGTTGAACCTCCTGCTCATATCGTAGACAGCATATTGGCAAATGCACCTGTCCAGCCTCCTGCCAGTACGGATTCAAATATGACTTTAAATGCCGCCGGAAATATTGTTGATGGCACTGAAGGAAGTCTTGAGAAGAAGAAGAATGAAATCAAGGACTTTTTTGATTGCAGGTACATTCTATATTCAAAAATTTTTTTTTTAATACTAAATAGTATTCACTTTTTGTTGATACCGATTATTTCTTTGCAGATATGTTTCTTCTTGTGAAGGGACTTGGAGAATTTTCAAGTTTCCAATTCACTTTAGGTCTGTATCAGTTGAGAAGCTGAGTTTTCATCTACCCGGTAAACAAATAGTTTTCTTCAAGGGGAAGGATAAACTGAAAGCTGTTGTCACTCGAAAACTCATCGAGAATACAATGTTCTTGGCATGGTTTGAGCTGAATAATATTGATGATCTTGCGAAAACTCTGACCTATGCGCAGATACCTAACTTCTTTACATATAACAAGAAGCAGAAGAAGTGGATCAGGCGAAAAAGAGGTTTTAGCATTGGGAGGATTAACTATGCTCTGCGGAAACAGGAAGATGCTTACTTTTTGCGTGTGTTGTTGAACATCGTTAAAGGTCCAACCAGTTATGAAGACTTTAAAACATATGATGGTGTTCTTTACCCTAGCTACAAGGCAGCATGTTTTGCTCGTGGGTTACTAGATGATGATCAAGAGTACATAGATGATATTTTAAGGAGAAGTTATGAAAGCACAGCAAGTGAACTGTGACAATTTTTTGTTATGATGCTGATGAATGACAGTTTATCTATGCCAGAGGTTGTTTGGGAACGTACATGGGAGTGCCTTTCAGAAGATATTGAGTATAACCGAAGAAAATACTTCAAACGACCAGGTAATATTTTTTTTTGTTTAACCAAAAACTGATTCACCAAAGTAATTTTTTTTGTAGTATTCTGACTTTCTCTATGTTTTTCTAGGGTTATTGATCAGTGACGAAGATAAAAAAAATATGCCTTGCAAGAGATTGACAATCTTTTGAGGCGTAATGGTACTTATCTGGGAAAATTTGAGACTATGCCAAAACTGCCAAAGACAAGGACCCAGGATTCAAATTTCTTGATACTGGATGAGAGAAACTATTCACCTGAGTTGCTGCTACAAACTCTTGATCAATACTGCCGTAAAATGACAGACGAGCAAAAAAAAGTATATGATGAGATACTTTCGGCTGTGGATGATGGAATTGGTGGAATGTTCTTTCTTGATGGATTTGGTGGTACTGGAAAAACATTTCTCTGGAAATTACTTTCTGCAACTATTAGAATTCGAGGTGATATTGTGTTAAATGTTGCATCCAGTGGCATTGCTTCGTTGTTGTTGCAAGGTGGTAGGACAGCTCATTCAAGATTTGGGATTCCACTAAATCCCGATGAATTTTCTTCGTGTACTATATCGCATGGATCTGATCAGGCTAATTTAGTGAAGGAGTCTTCACTCATTATATGGGACGAAGCACCAATGATGAGCAAGTTTTGTTTTGAAGCACTTGATAGAAGCTTGTCTGACATCATGGGCAACAATAGTGTCAATCCTTTTGGTGGAAAAGTAATTGTTTTTGGGGGTGATTTTAGGCAGGTTCTCCCTGTAATTAATGGAGCTGGAAGGGCCGAAATTGTGTTGGCGGCGCTGAATTCATCATATCTTTGGGAACACTGCAAAGTGCTTAAACTCACAAAAAATATGCGATTGTTATCAGATTGTTTGTCAGTTGAAGAAGCAAAGGATCTTAAGGAGTTTTCAGAGTGGATACTGAAAATTGGGGATGGAAAAGTTAACGAGCCTAATGATGGCGAAGCAGAGATTGAAATTCCTTCTCAGTTTTTGATTACTGACGCGGACGAACCTATAGAAGCAATCAGTAAAGCTGTGTACGGTGATTCTATTTCCCTTCAAGAAAACAAGGACCCTAAGTTTTTCCAAGAAAGAGCTATTTTGTGTCCAACAAATGAGGATGTTAATATGATTAACGAGTACATGCTGGATAGACTTGCTGGTATATTTTAATGCTTCACGCCTAATTTTTAGTTTCTGTTTTTCTAATACTTTTCTAACGCTTAACTTTTTTCTATTACAGGTGATGAGAAGATCTATATTAGTGCTGATAGTATAGATCCATCAGATAAAATATCTGTTAACAATGAAGCATTGGGTCCAGACTTCCTTAACACTATCAAAGTTTCTGGTTTGCCAAACCATAGCCTTAGACTCAAGGTTGGTTGTCCTGTGATGGTTTTAAGAAACATTGATCCGTCTGCTGGTTTAATGAATGGAACAAGACTTCAGATCACTGAACTAATGGATTTTATGGTTCGAGCAAAGATTATAACTGGAGAAAAGGTGGGGCAGACAGTTGATATCCCTAGGTTGTCAATAACACCATCAGACACAAGATTACCATTTAAGATGCGTAGAAGGCAATTACCCTTGGCTGTGGCGTTTGCAATTACTATAAATAAAAGTCAAGGTCAATCATTATCTGAAGTTGGTATCTTTCTCCCAAGACCCGTGTTTTCACATGGACAGCTCTATGTTGGTATTTCAAGGGTTACATCTAAAAACGGTTTGAAGATATTGATTGTGGACAAAGATGGGAAACCTCAGGCCAAAACTATGAATGTTGTGTTCAAAGAGATATTCAACAATCTCTGACATATTCAGTGATCAGGTATGTGATTTCCATCTACTTGCGTGATTGAGTGAGAAAGTTTTTTTAAATAGTTTATCTATTCTTATCATGATTCAGACACACATGGAATTCAAGAAGATTGGTTGAGAAGATTGTCGTTCTAGACTCATCAGTGTTTTGACGTTGTTTTGTTTTACAGAAGTTAATTCTCAGGATTATGCTTTTTTTTATTTGTTTCAAGATTTTTTTTTTGTATTTTGTATTGTTACATAAACAATTATTCGCAAGAATCCTTAAATTCATTATTATTCAACCGTGACTATACCGTAAACTAAAATATATCGAAACAGTGTCTTTTCTAATCCTATATGACCAAATTTTTCATGTAAAGTGATACCAATGACATGTTCTGTTACCAATAACTTCAATCAAAATTCTTCAAGCAATCTCCAGTTACCCTCCTAACTACCATTTTTCAGTTTCAAGCCTAATTACTATAGTGTTAAGCTATTAAAAATGCACTAACCTTAATATGGATTGCATCACGTTTTGTTTCTCTCCCATGTCTTTCACCTCCTGACAAAGCTCTGGCCCTAAAGATGCCATCATTCACCTGCTCATAAATATATACATAGATAAGTGAACTGACTAAAATACTATAAGATGATTAAAAAAAATTAGTCATATACTTATCTGTCTAACGCAAAGCTTCGGTAGGAACTTGCTTAGTGACCACCATTATACAATTATTTAGTTTGTTCTGTAAAATGAAGATAAAGATTAGTTAACAGTTGCTATTTTACAAATATAAAATATTTCAATGAAATTTAACCAAGCACGATCATATTATAATTTAGACAAGGTGTTCTTCGTACACTTTTAAATCATTCCAATATTTTGTTGTTAAAAAATTAAGATTAAGTGGTAGTTATAGATCAAAAACAATTATACAGATTAGATTGACCTTTTTCTTTTAAATATGGAACCATTGTCTACAAAATCTTTAAAATATAATATAACATCACCTCGACAGATCGTATGGGATGAAGTTGTGTACGAGATGAAGATCTGATTGTTCCAAGTTTGATCTGCCAAGTTTGAAGATCTGATTGTTCCATGATCGTACGAGATGAAGTCATCGGTGGATCCATCAAGTTTGAAGATCTGATTGCTTGCATGTCTAATATCTCCAAATCACTGTAAGGTCTGCAAGTTCAATATATATCTAAACAAAAAACTTAATTAAAGTACTTGATTAGGGTTACAGTTGATTACCTTGCATAGCTCTTCAGATGGAATTAGAATTCTCGATCATCTATCTTTGTTAGAAGGAATTCGAGGTGCAGAATCGGATTTGTTTTTGTTTTCTTCTCATTGAAGAAGAAAGAGAGACCGCACAAAAAAAGAAAGAGATAAGAGAACATTAACCGTTTGCCAAAAACGAGTTTCCAAAAAAAAAAATATCTGCTTCCCGGAAAAAAAACTGTTACACATGGACTTTTAAAATTATGGGCCCTTTTCAATGCTAAATGACCCAAAAGGTTTTCTATTTAACACAAACTCAAGCTTTTAATTAAATTGTAACTTTTTCAATATTATTCATAATCTTAAAAAAAAATCTTTTACAAATCTTAATAAAATTTAAAATAAGTTATTTTTCATAGCAGTTGAATAAATTAATTTCCATAAAAAAGTATACATTATTTATCTATTTCATATATCATACTAACTTATAATTCTTAATTTCATCTTATTTTAATGGTCGTCAATAGAAATGTGGTCCAACTAAAATTACCTTTTCACACTGTGATCAATTTTGTAATCAAATTATGTTACAACAATTTTTATATTATGTGATGTTTTATTGTCATCATTTGTATTATAATTTTGATACATTATATAATGGTGTAAAAATTTCTGATTACGTTACGTAAACAGAAAAAAACACCCGCCCAGTCGGGCGGATCCAGATCTAGTTTCGTATTACATAGATGGCATATATGTATATCAAATTGTGCATGACACTTAATTTGGAAGGAAGTCAAGTTTGATTCTGGACCGTCCATTTTTCACATCAATTAGATTACTTTCCACACTATTAAATTTAATTCTGTAAATATGATTTCACAAAGAGTGAGTGTCACTGCATCATTACATATAACTAACTATAAGTATCATTTATCATACAACAATATATTTATTTATTTCAGTGAGAAGAGTTTTTTTTTTTTTTTTTGCTAACCGAATATCTTGGCCCCACCGAAGTGGTCCAGACTAGAGGCCGAAGTGAGCATGGACGCTGCCAAGGCGTCACCATGTGGCTCACCGTGTAACGGTCTTCGGTCTCGGGTGCTGCAGCCCACATGTAAATTCCGCAGTGAGAAGAGTTATATTCATGCATTAAGCATAGGCAGAAGGCTAGACGATGTCAGCTAGAATAAATGAATGGAAATGGACAGATCATGTTTCTATTTTAGAATATAGTCCGTGGAATTTTCATAAAATTGACTGATCAATTAGTTTCTTGTTTTGGTTAATGCCAAACTCAAACGGGGTCTGAAACGTTACTCTAAAAGGATTCGTATCAGTCAATTTTATTTATTTCATTGTTTTAGCAATTTCTCTACTCTTAAGAAAAATTAATGATTCCTCCTATTTTTTTCCTACTTTTACAAATTCGTTTACCGATGTAAGAGTATTTCACTACGTGATATATGCAAAAAGGAAGGCAAAGCTGATTGCGTATAAACGGTCTAGTGTACTGGAGGATAGTACCTGGAAGCTGTATTAATTAATGTCATTGTGATTTGATTAGTCAATGCCACAAAATAATGGAATCTTCCACTTTTTTTCTTCTTTCTTTTTTTTTCTTTTGGTTTTATGTGCTTTTTCCCTTGGTTTCAGGGAAAATGTTAGGAGCGCAGAATAAGAAAATATCAGCCCAAGATGAAAAATTACGGTTTGAGGCTTTGAGCATTTGGGTCAACAGTTACTATCCTTAATCAGATATAGTCAGTATATGTGACATGATCTCTCGTGGAGCATTTACAATACAGTAACTTTAGTCCTTTACATACATTTGATCACGATATGCGTGCAACGATATAAGTTATTCCTGAAACATCTCTTATATATTTAATTTTTTCACATGTGTATTAGGATCCAATTCCCACTAAATCATGCTTCCACCATTTATTTTGAATTTAAGTTCGTCCATAAAGCTCTCGACATAGTGCATGTATCATTTTGGATAAGGATATGAGGATCGTTTGATATTCTAAAGAGAATCATGTAGTTACAATCTTTATCCCCATAGGAACTATGAAAGTGAACGTTGAACCAAATTATGGTGAAATTTGACGAGAGCTTCCTTCTTGTCTGTCTCGAAGCTTTTATATTATGTCCAACGAACTTTCATGTTCTTATACAATATATTTTCCAATAATGTATACATGTGCGCATGTATAAAGATAAATGGACCTACCCATTAATCGAGCTAAACAGATTCATCGATACATAATTATACATTAAGCACTCGGTTATTATGTTTGGTGGTGTTCAAACCTAATATTTATACACCATCTAATTAAATACCGCACTCAAGTTCTATTATATTTATAGGGTATTAATTCGAGTGTGATTTGATGCAGAACATAAGCCCTACGGCTAGCGCGCGAAACCTATCATCACAAACTTAAGGATTTTTAAGCGGTATGATATTTAAATATTAATCATCTTATTATATTGCATGCAAATTTGCAATCACGTTTTGGAATCGTTTATAACAAACACCTGCGAAAATATTCGTGTTTAGTATTTGTTTTCTATTAGTGGAGCAAAGAAGATGGGATCGGGAGAAATTTGTTAAGAGGTCAGTTTCAGAACAACCAAGAAGATATAGCTGTCAAATTATGAAAATAAGGGAATTTTTGGACAGAGCTTTGACTTCTTTACACAGCATATAACCAAATTTCACTTCAAAAGAAATGAACTCATTGCCAGAATTTTTTTTTAATTCGATATGTGGATCAGATATTCAGACTTAATATTAGAAAGTAGATTGATTACCACACTGCTTTATTTAAATTTAAACTACTTTCCGATTAATAACAGAAATAATAGGATCATATGTTATATGACTATTATGTTATTGCATAGACCGAAGTTCAAATTCAAGTTCAAGGATGAAACATTTGAACTTTTTTGTATGTAACAGTAATTAATAATACTGTATGGAGAAGACATGATCCGATAATTTAATTTATCTTGTTGGAATAAAAAGAAAGTATGTTTTTTCTCGAAGCAAGAGAAACATAAAAGCGTGGAAGCTCTTTATTAGTCGCATGTGGCATCGAAGGCAAAATCAAAAGAATTTCCGAACATCCCCGTTACTGAACCCCATCTTAGAGTTCATAGTAATTTTTTAATATATTTTTGGTGGGATCATGAATAGTAATAAATCTGTATCTATTTTGTTTTTCAACCTGAAGATAAGGTTCCTAGGAATAAAAAAAATATTTTTCATATTTTTTAAAAAATTTTATTCAATACAATGATAATTCATGAACATACAAATATTATTCATCTAGATTACCAAACTTTTGTCATATATTTTCAGCTAAATCAGTTTTCAAACGATCATGTATCTGTTGATCCCGAATTTGATTGCGAATGGGAAGCATATTACTGATATAGAATGGGGTGTCCGTAGAGTACGAGAAATCAACCTGGGAACTTCTGCTTGACTCTCCTGCTACGAAGTCAGATGTATCATACTGAGTGTATCAGTCTCGTTCGTTCTCTACTATCATATTGTGTAGTATGACACAAGTTCTCATAATCCTTCCTATCTTTTCCTTGTCCCATAGTCGAGCTGGGTTTTTAACTATTGCAAACCTCGATTGCAATACTCCAAAAGCACGTTCGACATATTTTCTGACGGATTCTTGACGTTCAGCAAATAGCTCTGCTTTAGGACCTTGAGGAAGTGGGATGGATTGGATAAATGTTGACCATTTCGGATAGATTCCGTCGGTAAGGTAGTACGGGATACGATAATTGTGGACGTTGACCTTGAATTCAACTTTAGGAGCTCGACCTTGTAAAATGTCATCAAAAACTGGTGATCGATCAAGAACATTAATATCGTTGAGGGTACCTGGTAATCCGAAAAATGCGTGCCATATCCAAAGATCATGTGATGCCACAACCTCTAAGATAATTGTCGGCTTTGCTGAACCACGTGTGTACTACCCTCTCCAAGCCGTTGGGCAGTTTTTCCACTCCCAATGCATACAGTCGATGCTGCCTATCATCCCTGGAAACCCGTGTACCTCTCCAACATCGAGTAATCGTTGAAGATCTTCCCGTGTAGGTCTTCTTAGATACTCATCTTCAAACAATTGTATTATCCCATTAGTGAAATTTTCCAAACATAAAAGTGCAGTACTTTCACCAAGTCGGAGATATTCGTCATACGCATCTCCCGATTGACCATATGCCAGCATACGTATAGCTGTTGTACACTTTTGAAGTGCAGATAGCCCGTACCTTCCGTGAGCATTTCTTCTTTGCTCAAAGTATGGAACTTCATTACTTAGGCGATCGACAATGCGAAGGAACAATGGCTTGTTCATTCGAAAATGCCGCCTAAACATTTCTCGTGGATATGTAGGATGTTCACTGAAATAGTCGTTCCATAGCTGATTGTGTCCTTGTTCCCGATCTCTTTCGATATAAGCTCGTCTCTTCGGCTTGTTGGCTTGAACATCAACAATTGAGTCGATGAAATTATCAACTTGTTGGTCGAACATTTCTTCAAAATCTTCATTTAACATTTCATCTACTTCATCACTTGATGAGGAAGACATTGTTTTTTTTTTTTTTTGTAAATTTGGTTAACTGTTTTGGAAAGAAAGGTAGAGCTAGAACGTCAGATTATAGAAGAAGTAGAGAGACAAATAAAGAGAGACATATAAAGAGAGAAGATGTTACATAATTGGGAAATAAAGAGAGACATAGTTTATATATAGAGAGTGCATTACATCCACGAAACAAGTTGAGAGGCAGTACATACACCCGTGAGTGCATTAGATAAACAAGTAGAGTCAACATCATTTTGCATTACATTACATCCGTGAATGAAAAAAATAAGTGTAGAAAGAAACAAAATTCTACACTTTTCCGTGAAACAAACCAGTAGATTCCCGTGTCCTGCAAATACAAAACATAGCCAGTAGAGAAGTACAATCTGTGACCTGCAAAACAAAACAGAACAAGAAAGTAAATTAAATACATTTGCTTCGAAAACAAGTTGTCAATTAACCCTAATGGTTCTTAACAAACAATTTTATCTATCAAGCAAACATTGTCTCAAACAAGTTAAACATACCAGATCAAAGCATTTTAGATATGAGTTTGTTCTTCAGAGACACTTCGGTATCAGATAGATCATTTTCATTTTTGGCAAGGAGACGATCAAGGAGTTTCTGTTTGGATATGTTTTGTTTCACAACAAGCATACTCTGTATTTGATCAAAAGTTGCTTCATTCCCGTGCTTCTTGCATTTGGCTGCTTTGCAAGCCTTAACACCAGGAGGCCTAACCTCTTCCAAGTCAGGCACCACCTCCGCAGCTTCCTTCCTTTTCTCCTTTCCACCATCTCTGGACACAGAGTTTGATCTCCATTTCTGATCAAACCTAAGTTCCCTCCAAGCATGTTCAAGGCTGAACTTGACGTGGTAGTCATTTAAGAAGATGTCATGGGCTGCCTTCATGACATCATTCTCATTTTGGCCGCTAGCTTGCTCCTTCAGAGCGACCTCATACCCGTTCACTCTTCCCCACCTATGCTTACATTGACTTGCCTCTCTAGGAGCAAAGCCACTGAGCTGAGCGCTTGAGTTGAAATACTCATCTATTCTCTTCCAAAACGCCCCTACCTTCTGCTCATTACTGACTATGGGATCCTTGTTGGTGTTCAACCAAGCACTGATGAGCACCAAGTCTTCTTTTGGTGTCCACTTTCTCCTTTCCACTGGTTTAGGATCTTAAGAGCTCTGGCTACTAAACCTAGGAACCTCAGAAGACTCTATGTCTATTGTTTGACTACTCTAGGAAGCTAATAGGTTAACGAACTCGGGAGAGTTTAGGCAAAAAGGATCCATTTTGTGTTTTCAGATTTGTATTTCTTTGTTCTTTTAAGTTGGTCTGCGTTTTCTTTAGTGGATTTCCTATGTTTTTAAACTAGTTTTAGCTTCCATAGTAGAGAACAATTAAATTAACTCTAACTACCAAACATTCATTATAGTTAATGAAAGAATTAATGAATCTAGTTCATCACAGCAAATCATCACAGCGACCAACCAACACAGATAGCATTCATTACACATCAAATCAGTATACTTCTAGTTCAGTTTAAGTTCTAGTTCAAACCGAGTAATTTTTAAAAGAAAAACTAGTCCTAGTTCATCACAACAAATCATCACAGCAACCAACCAACACAGATAGCATTCATTACACATCGTTGGACAAACTCGAACATTCATCACAACATAAATTAAGATCTAGTTCAGTGTACTTCTAGTTCAGTGTACTTCTATTTCAGTTTAAGTTCTAGTTCAGTTTAAGTTTAAGTTCTAGTTCAGATAACAATCACTCAAACAATTATTGAGATTGAATCTTACCTTTGGTTTTCATTCGAAGCACACCTTCTCCAGGTCAGCAACCTTGACAGTGAGGATTTGAACCTGTTCGTGGACATGGAAACATCAATTAAACTGTGCTAGTGACATAATAATCAGCTACGTTAAAGGACACAAATATTAGCTACGTTAAAGGACACAAATATCTGCTACGTTAAAGGACACAAATACTAACCTCCAGTGTCTCAATCTGTTTATTGAGATTCACCACCAACTTGATCACCTGCTCAGCTTCCTCCACCCGCTTAGTCAGCCTTTCGATCTCCTCCTGGACACCAAACACCCAAAAATGACGATAATGCAACCCATCATCCTTGTTTACAACATAATAAACACAAATCAGAATTGCATTTGTGCAACATAATTAATAGAAATTAACACAAATCAGAATTTTGTTTACCTCGTATTTTTTACAGGTGAAGAAACGCTTCCCAGGAAGGGTGTCCTAGTCCTCATTCCCCCGAACCTCGTCAATGATCGTCGAACCACACGGACACCTTGTTGGAATCCCGTATTCTGAATCACAAACGTATCCTACCATGTTGTAGTACTCCTTTTGCCTCTTCATCTCTCTTCTCTCTTCTGTGGGATCCATCTGTACCAGAAATCCAAATTATTAGAACATACAATGACGAAACAATATTATGAAACGAACCCTATATAGAACCCTCAAGATGATTTACAACCCTAAAACGAAACCCCCAGATCGATTTAGAAACCTAACTCGAAACCCCCAAATCGATTTAGAACCGTAACTCGAAACCCCCAAACCGATTACGAATCCCCGATAAAGGAACCCTAAATCGAACCCGCAAGACGATTTACAACCATAAATCGAAACCCCCTTTTCAATTTAGAACCCTAACTCGAAACCTCCAAATCGATTTCGATTTCCCGAGATCGCTTTCGAGCCCAAAATCGATTCTATTAAACCGTCAATGTACTCGATACTCACCTGAGCTCGTGGAGGAGACAGTCCATTGGCGATTTGAAGGAGAAAAGCTCCGGCATCGGCGTCGCACGGAAATCGCCTCGGAGAGAAAGAAACCCTAGACAGAAGAGAAAATGAAAGATCTATCGCGAAACCCGTGTTTCGCCTTCGTCAACCCAAAAACAACCTTCCAATGAGGTGTTGACACGTGGCTTGAACCCGTATCATACGGGTTCACTCGGACGAACCGGTTCAACGAAATTATGGCATTTTTTAATTTTTTAAAAAATTACGGGCCTCTGAAACCGAGCCCATGAACCCCTTGTGATCCTCTAATGGGCATGTTCTTATGTTTGGGCCTATTGCTTCGCGTAAGAAATATTTATTTTCTCTTTTATATTGTTTTATAGTTATCCGTCTTCTATTGGAATATTGCTATTCCTTAATATATTTGGTGACCAATGAAATTGGAAATAAAAGAGTAATTTCTAATTTATCTCTATTTTAATGGATGATTGAGATTAATCTAAAGGAAACCCTAAAGAGAAATTAAGTCTTCTCTCCACCATCATAAAGATATCCTAAAAAGTAACAACTAACGTTATAGGCGAAGAGAGAAACCTAAAAGTTCATAAGAAGAGATTGTACTATTCATCTTCCATTCAGGATTCAATTCATTCATGAAGATCTCTCAGGCACAATGAATCCATGTAACTCTATAAACATTCATATGATTCTATTATGTGATTAACCTAGATGTTTAAAGATCTTAGGGTTCATGTAAATTTACTTACACTTCGGTCGCAAGCATTACATTTATGTATACTACCATTAGTTTTTGACTAAAGAAATTGCCTTTATTTGAGTTGATTACTCTTTAAGCCACTTTTTGACTTTTCTTTACATTGAGAGTCACTTCCTACATGTGAGAATGTGGGCCAGCAATAAACTGTGGACAACTTTGCCTTTAATAGACATTCAATGCGTGGACGGATGATACGTGAACGGGTGATACGTGGACTGAGATGAATATAAAAATTCCAGAAGCTTCATCAGAGCAAGCTCCACAATAGTTGAACTTAAGGACACAAATCCAACAACAATGCTTGTCTGTGGACGGGGACGAGAAGATATTGATTATGTTGTGGATATAGACGCTAACATAACCATGAACAAAAAACAAGAGAGATCTCTTAAATTTGTGGATAAAGAATTGAAGCTTGATGTGGTGGATAGAGTAGTAACTCAAACACTAAACATATATATTAAAAATGTAACATATTGAAAGACTGTGATATGGATGCCAATGTGTCCACAATTTCAAGGATGAACAAATTAATAACTTCAAACCAATAACTACAACGTACATGTTGAGAAAAAAAAACTTGAGTGATGAAAACAAAGCTAAACAAACCAAAAAGTTAAAACGAGTCATCTCCTCCTCCAAAACCCCCGGTCAAAACGAGTCAGCTCCTCTTCCCGGTGAGCCACACCATGGATTCCGAGCTCAACATCGTCGTGGATGAGCTCGGTGAAGATGCGGTGGTTCGAGCTCGTCACAGTCCTCCACCATGAGATATGTAGTATGCGGAATTTTGAATTTTAATCATAATTTTACTCGTCCACAAATACCCGTCCATGTTTACCCGTCCACGCTTATCTTCCCACATCCATCCACATGTGTTGTTCCATGCTTATATTCTACATGTAGTTATCCATGTTTTTCAAACATCCACATATCACTCATCCATAACACAATCATTCAATATGTGTACAAGTATAGATTTTAAAATATGACGAAAAAATATATCAAAGTGGATATCAAATTATAGAGAATAAAAAAATATAATTTATTATATCAACAAAATTTGCTATATGTATTTTTAATTTAATAATAAATAAAAATAAAATATTAAGAAGTAGAGTAAACAATAATAAAGAAACACATTTTCTCTTTCCTCTTGTATAAGAAAGATCTCATTTTCTTCTCATTAAGGGCAAATATGTATATTCTCTCTGTAGGTCTCATAAAAAAGTGTCTTGCAAGTGCATTGTGACCTTGTATGTAATTGAAAAGTGATAAAGTGCTTCTTGATGTAAAAAATTCCTTTTATTTCTACCGTGACATATAATAATTTTAGTTTGGTATTGTTAGGTTGTTGATCAAGCATAAGAAGTAGTATGTTCTATGAAACATAAAAATGCGATGCTCTGTTATATACATATACATATTATTACAGTAGCTTTATTCATAATTAATTAATTTTTACTAAAATGAATACAAAGAATGTAGTAACTTAGGTAAGATAAATGAAATTAGTCTATGATCATTACTCTTAACAAAAACAATGGACTAATCATGGTAATTGAGAAACTAATATTGTGATCCCGCTTGTTAGGCGTATTTTCACTTTAATCAAATTACTTTCTCGATGACTGATTAAATTTTAGAAGAAGTTGTTTCAGTTACTGTTAATTAGTGAAAGAAAGAGGAAATTAAATACAGTGCCAGTGTGCCAGTGTGCCAATGTGTCAACCAGTAACTTGCGTGTCTTACCTCGTTTAGCGTCGAAACTGATTCTTTCAGTTACCACATGTAGTGATGTAGATCCAGGAAGTGAGCAACAAAAATTATTGGCCTGTCGAGCTAGTTTCATTGTTCCTGAAGGGTCCTAATTCCTAACTATCTACATGCATAAAAAATTGTGTATGTTTGACTGTTTTGTAACTTCTTCATCTGCTCTCATTACTCTTCTGAACGTGAGACTAACTCAAACGAGTAAAGCTCTTTGTGGAAAAAATAAGTAACAATTGATAGCATAAGTCAAAAATACACACAAGAAAACGTCAAATCTTAATCACTTCAATTTTTCTTACAAAGGTTGCATATTATATGACAAACAGGAAACATGTTTTAAAATACTGCTAAAAATTATTTGATTTTTTCAATTATTTAATTTATTTAAATAATTTGAAAAAATTGTTAGCAATTATTAAATAGATGAGTTCTAATATTTTATATTGTTTGAACACAAAATTAATTATAATATTTTTGGATATATGGATAGTAGTATAAAGAAAAAAAAATATTGTTTGAAAACATGAATAGTAGTATAAAGAAATGAATATTAGTAATTTAATGTAGATTTAACTATAAAATAGATAGATAATGTTAGGTCCAACACAATGTTTCTGTTTTAATAATATAGATAGATAATAATCAATACTCGCATTATGAAAAAGTAAAAATTTAGTAGTTTTTTTTTGTGACATCTCTCTCTCTCATTTGTTTTTTATCATCTGAATTTATTAATAAGAACAAGATGGGATACAACATAGATAGGAGTACTTAAACCGGCGAACAATAGGACTAGTCCCGGTAAACAAGCCAGCGGTCACATGGAACCGACCCTGGAAACTAAGCCCAAACAAGGGATACCAACAAACACAACTTAACAACAAAGAAGGATAAGGTCGACTGAATCCAAAAACACCGATGCGGACTCCAAGCGAGCATGAACCAACAAATTTAGAACTCCATGAAAGATACTTATAGAGATTGCCCACAGCCAAACCACAAATAAGCCACTTCCTCCTTGAACAAACGAGGGAATACCTCAGAAATCGAGTAACCAAACTCCACCTTCCGACAAGTTGGAATCAGTAGATCCACCACACACTCTCGGAAACGGCATGGCACACACGGCCGTTGAAAGCCTAGTAATGGAGTTTATGACGAGACTAGATCACATCTAGATCTGACAGAGAAACAAGGAGCCAAGCCTAACCGAAATCAGAGAGACCAATCACCACACTTATGGCTCTCCACAGAACCGGACATAATTCACAGCAGCTTCCCAAAAAGAGAACAAGCACACATCAGAACCAGACCAGTGACATGATAAAGAAAGGAATGGAGAAAAAAACCGTTGATCCAATGACCCGGAACTTCCACCTCCAAAAACTATCACAGATCTGAGAGGAAAAGCTAAGCTTCTCCAACCAAAATCTCCATCAAAATAAGATCCAGTCACCACACGCCGAACATATATTGAACTAGAAAGGAATCTGAGCAGATTGGGACCGGCGCTGGCGTCATCGGGACCGCCACGCGCCGGTCATCGGAAAAACCAAGATGTAAAGAAGAAGACGAGAGAAAAAGAAAAGAGAAGGCGGAAAAACCGACAAAATAGTTACTTCTCTCTCATTTGTTAAACCCTTATTTTGTTCAATAAACTTAAATATACTGTATATGGTGGTTCTAATTATTTATATATATATATACTGTAATAGATAACAGACTGGCTTCTCAGAAACCGGCGAATACATTAATCTGCTAAACGTAGACAAAAAGAAAATATAAAGAAAAAAATTCGTTTTTTTTGTGCGTTTAAACATATATCCACGTTGGGAAACTGTTTCATGTGGTGATATCAGCTCTTAGTCAAATTAGCAATCGTTCCCTTTATGTCAAAATTTAAAGTTTGCTTCCTTTGTTGGCAATGCTATTATATGCAGAGGCAACCCGTTCTAAATATCTTTCGAATTACTGATTGGAATAACTAACATATATCTCACCCTGATGTTAATTTAAGAACAATATGAGAAATCTTTTGAGCGGGCGTTGTGGTCCAGTGGTAGTAGAAGGACCTTTGATGCAAACACATTCTGGGTTCGATTTTTCAGCTGCGGAAACTAAAGTCACATTATTCTACTCTGCTGCGGATACATCCGTATGAAAACCCGGAAAATGACCTGTCGTGGGTTGCACCTCCCACTCGGGGGTTAGGTCCATGTCTTTAATACACCCGGGTTTAACCCTTTCCTTTTTCAAAAAAAAATATGAGAAACTTTTAACAACAATATATATTAATCACACTGATTATTTATATATGAATATTTTGAATGGTATGAATACTCAGTGTTACTTAAAAAAAAACAGGTGTTCTATATACTATATTTACAAGAGCTAGTTTGGGTTGCGATCTAAAAGAATCTCCAAAAAGAGACACTATTCTAAAACTCTATATTTGAAGTTTAGAAGTATTGTTCTCCAAAAGCAAAACTTCAAACTTAACTTCAAAACTATTTATATTTTATACTATGGTCCTTATATTTGTCATAATTAATTTAAATTCATAATTTTTTTACTAGCACATATATAAAAATATTACAACAATATTAATTAGTAAAATGTTATACTAAAATATAAAATTTAAAATAGAATAACATAATTAACATTAGAACTTAAGCAAAATCCCATAATATTCCACAAAATTATTTCCATAATGTATATATGATCACTAGTGCATTTCGAAGTAAAAATGACTCTTTTTATTTTTAATTTATAGATTACGAGTTAAAAATTGTTGAAAATGGACAATATTAATATTTTTAAATACATTAGATATGAAAAAGGTAAAAGAGAAAAATAAAATATTTCTAAAAGACTTAACTTCTATCGACGATATTAATACTTGTGAATACATTCGATCTGAACAAGAAAGAATCATACGAAAAAAACATCAAAACAACAACAACAACCATCTTCGGTTAAACAAAATTTGTTTGGACAATATTTTGGAGATTTTGAAGGTCTTAGATCAAATTAACTTGACTATTAATGTTGTTGAAATATTTAAATTTGTGTACTAGTTATGTTTTCATGTAATTTTTAAAAGTTTCTTTTGTTAAGTTTCTTTTGTGTATTGTTATTGTCTAAATCTATTTTTAAATATTTTAAATCTTATTTTTTAAAGTTTAATTTATTTTATGTGCAAAACTTAAATTTATATAAAAAATTGAAATATTTTTGAGATATAAATTTTTTTAGGATTAAAAGGATAAATAAGAAAATATTTTAGAATCATAAATGTGATGTATAATTGTATGGACCAATATGTTAAAAAAAATACGGAATTTCAGATTTGAAGTTTTGAAATTTCTTTTGGTAGAACAAAAAATTTCTTATTTGAAGTTATAGAGTGTCTTTTGGAGATGCTCAAGATATCTGATTATAACAAATAATAGTGTTAATCTTAAGTCTAATTATTGGTAAACAGAATTGCATCAAAAAAAAACTGAGGCGTAGGACCTGTACCGTCTGCTTGAGCAACACTTGTCGGTCGAGAAGAGGACAATGGCCATGATTCTGTAATAATCATTATAACCGAAAACCCTTAGAAAATAAAATACACTAACCACCCTCGTATTCAGTGTGCTACAAACCACTTAAATAATATTCATCCCTTTTATATAAATATATATTTTTAAATATAATCGTTGATTCAATGTAAAACATTTCAAAATTATATGTTACTATCTTCATTTAAAAAAACAGTTAAATAAATTATATTTATATTCATTTTGCTAATTAAATTATTTTTAATTTATATTTTTAATAAATTTTGGAAAAAGCTGAAAAAGTTAATCTGTGTTTTAAACCAGAATATCATACATTTTAAAACAGGTGAAATATTTTATTATATCATTATTTTAAAATTATATTTTTCTTTATTTATCGAAAGCCGCTTCAAAATTTCCGAATTATTGACAATTTAGATTACTTTTGTTTCGGAATCAAAAAATGAAAACTGGGTCCACATAATTAGGTGGTATTAATTTGTAATTAAATAATGTGACTTTCTGCAGCCGTCATATCGTTCTCGTTTTAATTGTGTGTATCTCTACAATATTATAAGTTTATAACTCTTCAACATCGTACAAGCATTCTTAGAGTGAGATAGAGAGAATACTAGTGAGATAGAGAGATGGGCCATCACTCGTGCTGCAACAAACAAAAGGTGAAGAGAGGGCTTTGGTCGCCGGAAGAAGACGAAAAGCTTATCAACTATATCAACATATATGGCCATGGATGCTGGAGCTCTGTTCCCAAACATGCAGGCATACATATATATGAGTTTTTTGTTTTTTTGTAACTGACATATATATGAGTTTTGTTTCTTGAATTATCTATTATACAAATTCTATCTTTTAGGTTTTGATCCATCTGTGGTTTTGCGTGTGTAAATATTTAGGTTTGCAGAGATGTGGAAAGAGCTGTAGATTAAGATGGATAAATTATTTAAGACCTGATCTTAAACGTGGAAGCTTCTCTTCTCAAGAAGCTGCTCTTATCATTGAGCTTCATAGCCTTCTTGGTAACAGGTAACATTACATATGTATGTCATATTATATATTAAACTGAAATTTCGTCAAAAGTGAATTACTTTTATAATCGTATTTTATTTTTTATGTTATGGATTTTTGACAGATGGGCTCAAATTGCCAAACATCTACCTGGAAGAACAGATAACGAGGTCAAGAATTTCTGGAACTCAAGCATAAAAAAGAAGCTCATGTCTCACCATCATCATGGTCATCATCTTCATCATCATTTCTCCTCAATGGCGAGTTTGCTCACTCCTTATCAAAACGGATTCAACGCTAATAATAGCGACGATGAAGGTTCACGATTCATGTCAAATATCATCATCACAAACACTTACCCTAATTTCATCAATCCAAGTCACGTCTCTCTTCCTTCTCCTCACGTTATGGCCCCATTGATGTTCCCAACCTCTACAGAAGGAGATATCAAGTTTTTAACCACAAACCAATCTCATCAAGATAACAAGCTCTACAACAATCTTGACATTTTGTCATCCACACCAATCATAAATAGTCATCATCATTATGATAATGATTCCCAGTTGCCATCACTACCAGATCTCCCAGCGAGTACCATTTGCACTTATCAGGAAACCCTTCAAGATTACGATGATCAGGGCAATGAAGTGTTTGTAACACCATACAACAGTAATGATGATGACCCTCGGAGTATTCCATTGGTGGCCGCAAAGTTATTATGTGGACAAGTTCTTGAAGACAAAATATTATCCTCCTCGCCAGTTTCACAAGGCCACGGCCTTCTTATCCCCACCAAGTACAACTTGCAAATGCCTAGCGAATCAAACCATCATCCTCGTTAACGCCAATCTCTTGTGGAGAGTACGTCATCACTTAAGCAAACCCTAGTCCTACTCCAACATGGGATTCCTAGACATGGTACGTAATAAATACATATATAGAGTCTACATACGTTTTTATCTATATATGTAAAGAGGGAAGAGAGAACATAAATAATCACCCACATGTGTTGATAAGTCCTTTCCATATATTATATTTGTTACTACTTAGTATAAGAATTTGTGATTGCTACATTTAATATTTTTTTATATTGCCATATTGCATTTTATTTGTTTAATCTTTAATGGTAGGGTGGGGGGAGAACCATATATGCTGCTAGTTCTTCATTAGGTTATAGTCGTGCGAGTTGTATGAAAAGGTTACTCCTACGTTGAATGGCCAGATACAAACACACACATGTAAGTAAGCACGTATGTGTGGAGGATGTACGAACTCTCACGTCACCTACGTACACATTGTGTTTGTATATGGTCAGTTTTGTTTTAGCCTCTCTACTGGAGATTATTGTTTTCATGAAAGATTGTGGGGTCAAGATGTGGACTGTCGTAATTCAATGCAACTTTCATTGTACAATGCATCACTGGCCAACTGTGAGATTCCCGTTTTGGTCATTTTAAAATATTATCTTTGCCGAAAACACACAAACTATTACCCTTAAATACTGCGTGTTTCGTAATAAAAATCAGTGATAATTTGTCAGCATATATGAATAAAAAGATTCCTTGGATAATAAACTATCGATTAAAAAGGAATTAAGGTTATTGACAAAAAAGATTCCTATGCTATTGATGTCATCAATGTCTGATCCTTTAGGTTACACTTGGTACAATTATTCAAGAAGTTTATGAATCGTTGTCATGCAATTCTTATAGTTTCTTTTTGTGATTTGTATCAATTATATCTTCTATTTTATCAGTTTATCATTTTGGTTGGTTCTTTGTAGTCTTGTTGTATCCTCCTCTAACGGAGTTTGAACTCTTTTAAGATAAATGCAAGTTTGGTTTGATCAAAAAAGGTTATAGTCAAAAAAGAAGATGACGCTAAAATCTTTAAAAAATATAAATTCGACTCCAAGATTCAACAACACATCAAAACATGGATCTTCATACATCCAAGTTATTTATGAGATTCGAAGTTTCTAGCCTGAAAGGACAAAAAGAGAAAGACTTAACAGGCCTGTTTGATAAACCGGAGATTCATAGGGATTCTAGGCAGTGACTCTGTGACGCCCTTTAGCTATTCTCCGAGCAATGACTCTCCGTCCACCTTTGGTTGCTTTGCTGTTCATATTCAAACATTCACTAGTCCAGTAAGTAAACATAAATCACTCGTAACACCATGTACAAAGATTACTTTTTATTAGCGAGATTCCTCTAAGGTGAATGAGAAATAGCAATGAATTTGATGGAAAGTTGTAGAATTTCCATCATTTAGGGATTAAAGGTTTGATTTTTCACATTATGCTGAAGAATAGAAGTAAAACCCTATTCTCGAAGTTTAACATAAAGATACATACCGAGCAAAGAATCCATGGTTACGTTTGCGCCTGATGGTGCTAGGTTGGAATGTCCTCTTGGGGAATAAAAGCAATGGCTCACTTGAAGGATCAACTACAGAACAAAGATATATCAACACAGCAAAAAGTGTGCAACTTTGCAAAGTACAAACAAAGCTGAAACATTTAATAGTTTTCACTACGTGCACAACTCAAGCACAGAGCGCATAGTCAGATTCTTAAACCTCCTACAAGCACCTTTATACCATAACCCAGCAGCAAATGGGCAGTAACAAGACTAAGCCCACCTAAAGTATAATACTTTCGATCTTGTTTCTATTAGGTAAGCACTTTGTTGACTCCCTCGAGGATCAAATTACCAATCTAGCTACTGAGTAAAGATGAACCCCAAATGAATGTAAGAGAGACCTAAGTACCTTCTGGTAAGAAGAACTCGAGGGAAGGGAGACCAGATGGGTGGAGAAACCCACGTTCCGTGAGTTCCTTAAGCGTAACAGTATCGTTAGGAGGCGAATAGAGCGATCTCTGCAGATTCGACAACGACGGGGGGAAATACGGCGGGAGTTCTGGTCCCTGAGGAGCTATCTGCTGAAACGATCTGAGATTGTTCTTCACGAGGTTCGTCGTCGGCTTCGAGAGGAACCGATTCATCAGCAAAGCTCCCGACCTGATTAGGGTTTTGGCCGCCATTTCTTCTCCGAGATTGCGATTGCTTCTTCCCCTGAGAGCTTTCGCTTTCACTCGTTCGAAGATGTGCGAGAAAGACGAAATATCTATGGGCTATGGGCCGCAGGCCCAGTTCAGTAATTACACAGATTGATCAAACGGTGTCGTATTTTGTCTAATTTATCAAAGAGTCATCTGAGAAAATCGGCATTAAATTTCTCATGTAACAAGACAAGCATTAACTAGAGTCTAGGGAGTACCGTCTACAAAATCGGCAAGACTCATGAATCCCCTATATATTATTTGAGAAGCATTACAACTTCTTTTTGTATCCACATGTCATCACTATAGAATGATTCTTAGAGAAATACGTTAGTCTATCTCATTATATAATAAGTTTTTTATTAAACTAACAATAAATTCATCATTAATGTACTTTATTATTTCCTTAAATAAAATTTACGGAATTGCCTAATGTGGCTAAAGTATATATGACAATTAATGATTTTGAATAATAAAGATTTGATAAAAAATAGTGTATCTTCTATCATATTTGTTTAATTTTAAACTATTAAATCAATTAAACAACCACAATAACCATATAATAAAAATTTAGATTTTTATGTATATGTTATATTTTGAATTTTTACAAACGGCTATAAATTACTAAAACTGTTAAAAGTCTCACATTCAAATTTTATGATCCATGGTTTAAAATTTTTATTATGACAAAATACAAATGATTACAAAAATTACATAAGTAAAAGTCTAATTTAATTAATTATTAAGATTAATATATATATATCGTTTTAGATTAAACTATAAACCATATAAAATACAATAATTTAGTTTCAAAATTTAATTTGAACAATTTTTTTGATAAAATTTTTGAACAATCATTGACAACTTATTTTTTTAAAAAATTATAAATTACTAAAACTATTAGTCCCACAATGAAAATTTTGTTATCAGTAATTTAATTTTTTTTCTATAAAGTATACAAACGATCAAAAAAACTATATGAGTAGAAATCATCATTTAATAGACATTAATATTAAAAATATACTAAAATATATTATCTATATTAGTATCATTTAAATTTAATAACATATCCTATCAAATATAAAAAAAATATTTTTTGGATTAATAAAATTGATTTATATGTTCGCACCAATTTAATTATATATTTAATAGTTACTGACTTTTAATTATTTAATATATATTTATTATTTCATAATATGTAAAAATATTTAATACATAAAATAATATATATATATATATATAATATTGATTCTGCGCAAGCTTTAACCTAGTAATAGGTTAAGATCCGCGTCTTGCGCGGGATCAAACTTTATATATATAAATTATTTTATGTATTAAATATTTTTACATATTATGAAATAATAAATATATATTAAATAATTAAAAGTCAGCAACTATTAAATATATAATTAAATTGGTACGAACATATAAATCAATTTTATTAATCCAAAAAATATTTTTTTTATATTTGATAGGATATGTTATTAAATTTAAATGATACTAACATATATAATATATTTTAGTATATTTTTAATATTAATGTCTATTAAATGATGATTTTACTCATATAGTTTTTTTGATCATTTGTATCTTTTATAGAAAAAAATTTAAATTACTGATAACAAAATTTTCATTGTGGGATTAATAGTTTTAGTAATTTATAATTTTAAAAAAAAAAGTTGTCAATGATCGTTCAAAACTTTTATCAAAAAAACTGTTCAAAGTAAATTTTGAAACTAAATTATTGTATTTTATATGGTTTATAGTTTAATTTAAAATAATATATATATATATATATATATATATATATATATATATATATATATATATATTAATTTTAATAATTAATTATATTAGACTTTTTACTTATATAATTTTTGTAATAATTTGTATTTTTCATAACAAAAATTTTAAACCATGGATCATAAAATTTGAATGTGAGACTTTTAAGAGTTTTAGTAATTTATAACCGTTTGTAAAAATTCAAAATATAACAAATTATTTAATAGTTTAGAATTAAACAAATATGATAGAAGATACACTATTTTTTATCAAATCTTTATTATTCAAAATCATTAATTGTCATATATAGTTTAGCCACATTAGGTAATTCCGTAAATTTTATTTAAGGAAATAATAAAGTACATTAATGATGAATTTATTGTTAGTTTAATAAAAAGCTTATTATATAATTAGATGGACCAACATATTTTTCTAATCATTCTAAGAATCATTCTAGTGATGACACGTGGTTACAAAAAGAAGTTATAATGTTTGTCAATTAATATACAGGGGATAGCTGCTATTGCAGCATCGTGTAGATCATCAGACTCCACAGTTGAGACAAATCAGTCGGGCCTCGATATAGCCTTTAATTAGCTGTTTTAATTTTGTTACCTATAATTAACGACTAAATATTCATGAAGAAATCATTTCCTTGTAAAATTGTGGTGGTCAACGAAGAGAATGGGACGGTGGAAATTCCACGTGTCGTTATGCGGGAGCCAACCACACCGTCCAACTTAAAGAAAGGGTAAAGAGGCGGCGACGTGGATCCCAACTTAAAATGGGCTTTTATGTGGGGCCTATTTTGTCCAGCCATACATCAATGTATAAATGCCCACGTGGGACCCAAATTCTCTTTACCATCTGCCAAAATGCAGTGAGAAGTATATCATTATTTATTTGGTCAATATATTATTCTACCATTCTTTAGAGAATTTTTACCTGAAAATTATTATTTTCTTAAGAATGAATTAAAAATATTTAACAAACTCCTTTATTTTTTTAAGAAATTAGTTTTTTTCGGGCAAGAAAATAGTTAACTAAGTTGAACAATGCTAGTTGAGAGCATCTCTAGTATATTTTGTTGTTTTTACCTCTACAATAGAATTTTTTTTAAAACATATGTTGAATTTGCTCTAATGTAGTGTCCTATAATGTCAATCTCTAAATACAAAATAAAATTTGAAAAATTTATATTTCTTGTTTTATAAATAGAAAAAAAAATAACAATCTATTTCTTGTTTAAATTGATTTTTCCTCTAAATACTAGAGGCAAATATTCTAAAGAGATTAATCATTAAATTTATTTGGGGTAAATTTTTTTAATTAATTCGTTGAAGAAAATAAAATAAAAATGGTAAAAAGAAGATATAATTCGTCGTTTAAATGGCTTTTTGGCATTTTATCATTTGTCAAAGACCCTTCGCCAGAACCACAGCATCATCATATACTCTCGAGCTTCCTCTTGAGATCTCTCTGTCTCTATTTTTTTCACAAACCTCTCTTCTTCATTCATCACCGTTGGGCGATAATAATGGGTAACTTATCTTCTCTACTCGTAAATGTTCCTGATCTCGTGGATCCGTTTTCCTTTTGATCTGATCAGTTTCCGCTTCTTCTTTTATGATCCAAGCGTTATTCGTTTTAGATTTCAGTTTCTCTGTAAGCTCTGTGATTAGGGTTTGTGATCTATCTAGCTGTAAAACCTCTTTGCTCATAAGGTGTTAGCTTGTGAGTGTCAATGATCATTTTTGAGGCTAGATTTGCTTGATTACTCTCGAAATCTCAGAGATTTGTCTTGAATCACGGCGAGGTTTTTCATGGGTTTGAGTGCTGGGAAAATGCAATTAAGGATTCTGGGTTTAGAGAAGAAATTAAAAGTCTTGATTTTTGAAGTTGCTATTGATTAGCAAAGACTAAACTTCAGATCTCAGTTGTTTTGCTTGTGGGGATGATCTTGCTTTGTTCAGAGGGCTTACTTGTACTAGAGTGGCTTATTTGATTTCGTGTTGTGAAACGCAGATGCTGCTTGCTCTACCCAGCTCATCGATGGAGATGGTACCTTTAATGTTACTGGGGTTGATCATTTTATCAAGGAGGTTAAGCTGGAAGAATGTGGTCTTTCTTATGCGGTTGTCTCGATTATGGGTCCACAGAGTAGTGGTATGTTTTCAAAGTCCTTTGAATGCAAAAGCTGTTGCTTCTTTTGGATCCATGTTTTCTGTGTATTATGGGCTGATTTTTGATGATATTCTGGTTGAATTTGCAGGGAAGAGTACGCTCTTGAATCATTTGTTTGGGACAAACTTTAGAGAAATGGATGCTTTCAGAGGAAGGCATGTTCTGCTCTTTGTAAACATCGTTGGAAGAATACTTTAGCTTCTAATTTAATATTCTTTAACCTCTCAGATTCATCTGTTTTCAGGTCTCAGACGACTAAGGGAATCTGGATTGCTAGATGCGCTGGTATTGAGCCTTGCACCGTTGTGATGGATTTAGAGGGTACCGATGGGAGAGAGCGTGGAGAGGTATGTAGCCTCGGTAGTACTTGTCATATGTGGTTCTTTTACTATATTGTATCACACACCAGTTAGTATCATTTTACTTTGATGAAGCTTGACTTGTATTGCTTAGAGTCTTAACTTACGTTTATTTTTGTTGTATTCGCCTGTTAGGATGATACTGCATTCGAGAAACAGAGTGCTCTTTTTGCACTTGCTGTCTCAGACATAGTTCTCATAAACATGTAAGTGGGGTTTCTCCGCTCTCTCTTTCGTAGATGTCATGGCATTCTTTTCTGTCTTCATCTTATAGCGTACTGGATCTCGGATTTCTAATGCAGGTGGTGTCATGATATTGGTCGGGAACAAGCAGCCAATAAACCTCTACTGAAGACTGTGTTCCAGGTAAGTGTCTGCATCTTCTTATCAAGATGAGTCATCTCTTATCCCAATTCTTAACTCCATTTGCTTTTCCTTCTACCTACGATCAGGTTATGATGAGGTTGTTTAGCCCGCGGAAGACGACTCTGATGTTTGTCATTAGAGATAAAACACGGGTTTGTATGCATTTTGTGTTTTCTTTTCTTTATCACTCTGTTCTGGATTATAAGTTGTGGATGAATATTTGCAGACGCCATTGGAAAATTTAGAACCAGTGCTGAGGGAAGACATTCAGAAGGTAAAATAAGAGACAGTCTTTAGCTTTTATGCGCTTTGACTATACAATCCCTTACATTTTGTCTCTAAACGCAGATCTGGGATTCAGTCCCCAAGCCTCAAGCACACGAAGAAACTCCACTTAGTGATTTCTTCAATGTACGTCTGCTTGACCATGGGATAAGAACTTCATATCCTTCTTCTTTTGGTAGGATCAAGAAATTTTTTTTTTTCTTGTGTGACAGGTTGAAGTAGTTGCTCTCTCTAGTTATGAAGAAAAGGAAGAGCAATTCAAAGAGCAGGTCCGTTCACAATTTGCTTTACATTTTGGATGAACTCCAGGGTCACCTGACGTGATTTACTCAACAGATGGCTTATTAATGCTTTGCTATAATTGTGTTTGTGAAAGGTCTATAATTTGAGACAACGGTTCTTCCAGTCTGTCGCACCTGGCGGGCTCGCTGGTGATCGACGAGGAGTTGTCCCTGCCAATGCGTTTGCTTTTAGTGCAAAACAGATGTGGCAAGTCATCAAAGAAAACAAAGACTTGGACCTTCCAGCACACAAGGTAAATGTGCTTGCTTAAGGCTCTCGGCCCATCACTCATACGTCATTTTTCCTTACAGTCTTGTTATTTATACGCTGCCTATACGCAGGTCATGGTAGCAACTGTGCGATGTGAGGAAATTGCCAATGAGAAGTTTGCTAGTTTTATTGCGAACGAGGTGAAATGTCTTGATACTGTTTCACGTTTTAATCCTTGTCAGCGACTTTTTAGCTAATATTCATATCTACACGTTGTACAGAATTGGCGTGAATTAGAAGAAGCTGCACAGTCTGGTCCTGTTTCCGGATTTGGAAAAAAACTGAGCTCAATCCTCCAATCTTGCCTATCAGAGTAAGATTTTAGTGCTGAGTTTTTCTGTACAGTTTTTTTTTTCTTGCGTGCTGATATTATTGAATTATAGGTTGCTTAATGCATATATTATATTCTAGGACGGTAGGAATATCCTTTTCATGTGTGTCCTGATGTTTGTCATAGGTATGACACAGAAGCGACATACTTTGAAGAAGGTGTAAGATCATCCAAGAAACAACAGCTGCAAGAGAAGTTATTGCAAGTAATGCATATACTCCCTACTTGTGTTTTATTGCAATCAGGCGTCACCTGAAAACATTCAGGGACTTGCATAAAAAGCAGATAACTAGTATTAGGCACTCATTTTCTTATTGTTCTCTGCAGCTTGTTCAACCAACTTTCCAAGACTTGCTTGGGCATTTGAGATCTGGAGCACTTGAAACTTTCAAGGATGCTTTTGAGAAGGCCTTGAATGCTGGAGAATCCTTTTCATCATCAGCGGACGCATGCGCCCAGTCTTGCATCTCTAAGTTTGATAAAGGATGTGAAGGTATGACCAATTATTGTTACTGCTTAAAATATTGTCTAGGATAGCATGATTTAACCTGAAGACTATAATACGAAACAAGCATTGAAAGATATCCGAAATTAATTGGAAGTACTGAGGATATGTTTTGTTGCAGAGGCTGTTATTGAACAAGCAAAATGGGATACATCTAAAACTCGGGAAAAGTTTCAGCGTGACATTGAAGCCCATATCTCATCTGTCCGTACTGAAAAGTTGTCTGAATTGACGACTCTGTACCAGGTAAATAGAATCCTCAAGCAGAAAAAGCCATGCATATTAATCTGGACAATCTAGTCCTATCTGGACCTTCCTAATAGAATATCGTTATTGCAGTCAAAACTAAATGTAGCATTATCCGGACCGGTGGAAGCTCTCCTAGATGGAGCTAATGATGAAACATGGCCAGCAATAAGAAAGCTATTGAAACGAGAAGCAGAATTGGCTGTCTATGGTCTCTCTGATGCACTATCTGGTTTCGACATGGACAAGGAAACACGTAATAAAATGCTCACTGACCTTGAGAACTATGCACGTGGTATTGTTGAAACTAAGGCTAAGGAAGAGGCTGGAAGAGCGTTGATGCGCATGAAGGATAGGTGACACCATTTTACTACTTTGTCATCATTTTATTATCCATAACTTCCCTTGTTTGCACAGCTCTCTGATTAAACAAAGTTCTATCCAGGTTTGCTACAATCTTCAGCCATGATTCTGATTCAATGCCACGTGTTTGGACTGGAAAGGAAGACATCAGAGAAATCACCAAAATGGCTCGTTCTGCAGTATGAAACCCTACCTTATATAGCAATATCTCAGCACCTATTCTTTGACTCGGTTGCAAATTTTAGATATTGATGTTACCGTTTTGTTCTCCTTTTCTAGTCTTTGAAGCTGCTTTCCGTCATGGCTGTTATCCGCTTGGATGATGAACTCGACAATATTGAGAAGACATTGACTCTGGCTCTGGTGAATTCTACAAGCAACAATTCTACCAACAAGAGCATCAGCACAATTGATTCACTCGCGTCAAGCACTTGGGAGCAGGTGACTTAAAAACCTCACTCAGTGTAGATAATGTATACATATAGGTCTTTAACCCTTGTTCCCCCACCTTAAGATATATAAAATCTCTATCCGTACCTTCTTATTATCAGGTTGCTCCAGAAAAGACGTTGATCACACCTGTACAGTGTAAATCACTGTGGAGACAATTCAAAAACGAGACAGAATATACCGTTACACAGGCTATTTCTGCACAGGTATGCTAATGTTTTTTGAAATGTTATTAGAATCTGATACTCGTTTCTCATTTGGTGGGTCACATTGAATTTCAGGAAGCTAACCGACGGAATAACAACTGGTTGCCACCTCCATGGGCAATGCTTGCCCTGGTCGTTCTTGGATTTAATGAATTTATGACTCTCTTAAGGTGCTCGTCACCCACACTTTTGAATTGACTTTGTTTTTGTTCATATAAAGGAGATTCTCCTCACTCACATATCCCCTCCTTGCTTGCATCTCTTTGTGGCAGAAACCCTCTATGGCTCTTGGTTCTGTTTGTTGGATACCTTGTTTCCAAAGCCTTGTGGGTGCAACTAAACATTTCAGAAGAGTTCCGCAACGGAGCGGTATGATCAAGATTTCCTACATCCTTTTCTTCATTTGATATCAGTAATAATAATCTCTCTGAACTGCCAATGTTTAATCTGTGATCAAACAACAGCTACCTGGACTTCTTTCATTGTCAACCAAGTTCCTTCCAACGGTCATGAACCTTCTTAAGAAACTCGCGGAAGAAGGACAAGTTCCATCCACAAACACCAACCAAAATTCGATGAACTCCTCAGCTCAGTCGGAGGTTACAACCAATGGAGAAAGCAGCAGCAGCAGCTCTAGTTCGTCTCCAGTGAGATCCGTTCCCATTGACAAAAGTGCGTAAAAGAAAGAACTAGTGAAGCTTAAGCTGTTTGTCCGAGCCCACGAACCTAGATACTTAAAAGTTCGTTACCCTTACAAAAGGGTAGCTCTCATTTTTGGTGAGCTGTACGTTTATATCTCCTATGGCATTGGTTCCAGTTGCAGGTGCCAAAGCCGTCTTGTATGTTACTAGACTAAGAATCTGTTGCTGAAAACAAAAAACCTCATGTTGCGATTTATGTAGTGATGTGATTTATTGCATCTGAAAAAGAATGTTCCTTGAAGAAAACCAGTTTGTTTTGGTTATATGTGATTCAGGTTGGTTTGTTGATCGGAGAGAATTTCAGTTTCTATGGACCTATGGTAATGCACTCATTTTCCAACTCGAAATATAGCATCTTCCATCAGTGAGTAGGCTCCTGTATTAACAGTAGCTGCAAATGCCGGTTATGATGGTTCTTGAGTGGTTGGCACTTGGCAAGTTGTTAAAAGCAAGACGATTGCAATTTCGGTTTGGATGCTGCCTAAAGTAACTTGAGAGTAGTAATAGTGTCTTTATGAACATCTCAAAACGCAAAACCTCATCCTACTCTGAATTTGTCTGTCAGGTTTTGTTTTCTGGGTGTTAATAATGTCTAGAGATGGTATTTAGCCTTACAAAGCTTAATAGTATACAAATCTTGAGTTTTCAAACAAGAGAGACTCTTTTAAACGTTTATTTTTATTATCATCCAACACCTGAAACCTCTACCTCAGGTAGAGGCTAAAGCCAGGACGGTTTTAATCAAACAAAAGGGTATTAGGTTATCTTTCCGACCATCAGAACTGCAATGACCATGTCGGATTGTTTTAGTAAATATTCAACCAAAATTAGAACAATGAACTAGTGTATAATCTCGACATACTGTAAAACCGTGTTTGAAAAATATTGGGTTCCAAATTCCAAAAAACTGAAGACTTTCTCTTTCGCTTAGATCCAGAACCTCAGCTACGGTTCCCGAGAAAAGAACTCTAAGAAACGAAAACCCAGAAGAACAGATGGAGAAGATGAAATCAATTTTGATAATTTTTTAGGGAAAAAAAATTTGGACCATTTCTCGATTTGTGCGTGTCATCCTTGCGCAGGGGCCATGCTAATCTTCTCTGTATCGTTCCAATTTTATCGGATGTCCCCGAAGGGACAATCACTTTCGTGACTTCATCGCTATATAAACGCAGCTCCTTCTCTTCACCTGAGCGATGTGGGACTGTATAAATCGTTAACAGCTTAAATGGGCCTATTTATCATGAGGCCTTATTTTCTATTTTGGGCCTATATCATTTTTTTTTGTCTGCGTGCTCATTACATATTATCATTTCTTTTATTATATTCTGAGTTGAAACTGGAAGGGCCGTAAAGCATTCTTGTGCTTGCAACTCTGAGAAGCTTCATGTTACAGGTAATGTTAATTATGTTAGGAAAATATTTCTGATCTTATAGTTATCTGATCAGTGACTAGCTCGTGCTTAATAAACACGTTATTATTGCATGATCTTATATTTCAAACACGAACTATTTTTTTTAATTTTTTTCTGGACACCACACACGAACAATCAAATTAAAATATTTATGTTTTCTCAGACTCTATTTGTTTTTTTGAAAATTAAAAGGGTTAAACCCGGGTCTATTAAAGACACAGACCTAACCCCCGGGTGGAGGTACAGCCCACGGATAGACCCTCTCCTGGGCATTCAAATGAACCGAAAGCATAGCTCATATCCGTGTGGCCAGTGGGAATCGAACCCGGGACCGTATCGGGGCCGAAGCTCCCTCAAGTACCACTAGACTAACCCCGCTGATTAAAGGACTCTATTTCTTATTCATAAAATTCGTGTGCAACATATATCTTGAAAGTTACATGTCACTTTCACGTCTACTCCTATAACAAATTTAACCAAATCAGATATTGAAAAACATCTATTGAGTTTCAAAAGAAAATAAAGTATTTTTTCAAAAAAAGAAAATAAAGTAAGGTTAAAAAAAATCTAATGAAATCGATCAATGAGGGGGATGTTAATTAGTCCTAGAAAAATGATTTTTAAATCAAGAAAAAAAAAGCTAAGAAGAAACAATGAATTGTGCGGAAGGCAAGTCGAGTTTACTGTCTTCAACGAAACCATCATGATGCTCGAACTCGTTAGAAATCTCTTCTACAGGCTTAACGTCTTCGCATTCATCAATGAAGCCACCCTTCATATTCACTGTCGTTGATGATTCTTGAAGTTGAAGACACCACATGTCTTCTTGTAACCCATTAAAGTTTCCAGAAGAACAATATTGTTGTTGCTGTTGGTTTGGTTCTTGGACATGATGAAGAGGGTAACTGTAAGGAACCACGTTGTTGTTGTTTAGATCACAAGAACTCGAGAGATCCTCAGGTTCTTGCATCTGCATATGCGGTTCTTGATAATGATTATGAGCACGGTCACGGAAAACAGCCAGTTGATGATGAACCATGTCCAATTCATTCTTACTATATTCGATCTCGTACTGAAGCCTTCTTATGATGCTATAGCAACCTTCAATGGGATCATTGGCACGAGCATCAGACTGAAACATGATTGTATGCATAGCGGCGTCTTTCTCAGGAGGGCTAAGGTCTTTGATGATCTTGGTGATGTTGCTGACACCAAAGAGCTTATGCGCGTTGAGGAATTGGCGGTGACGGTCGTGAGGGAAATAAGGAGCGAGAAGACAATCTGGAGCGCATTTCCTGCGTTGGTATTTGCATGCAGCGCATGCTTGGTTTGTGGTGTTGGTACTGCTTGAAGGTTTTAATGGTGTTGGTTTGTGATGTAGAGGGAAGATGGAAGATGGTTTGTTTGAGGGCATTGTTTGATGGGTTTCGCGAGTTCGGTTCCTTAGATTTCTCCTGGTGGGAAGGGAATGCAGGGGAATGGAGAGAAATGTGGGAGGAGAGACAAGCTGATATAAGACAAGAGACAATGAGACAAGAAAGAGAAAGAGATTTTGACCAATTCAAAGTCATGGGGCTAATTTCTATGTTTAGAAAGTGGTAGAAGTGAAGATATGGTTGTGTCCTAATGGGTGAAAAATAGAAAATACGACTGGATTTTACTAAAAATTAGCTATGTATAGGTTATGAAACTATGATGTGTATGGATGTAATAAGAAGAAGAAGATAAAAGTATATGGTTAGATGAGCTTTCGTTACCAGCTTTTATAACTTGTTTTTTTTTCCCTTCATCTGCAAGGAATTTTTCTCTGCGGCTCATAAACATCATCAACATGTTTCTGTGATTCGAAGATATAACCAGAAACTTAACAAGAAGTTTATGTTTAAGGTTAAGCTTCCATTTACAGCCTAGATTCCAAAACAAACTAACAGGCATGGGGTTCATAATGGTGTGAGACATGGAAACCTAAAGGAAAACAACTAACCATTGTCAATATCTTTCTTCTTCTGGCTTCTTTGACTTAGGATGTGAGACAAACTCCATATTGTTGAGAGTCTGAAAGCTGAAAAACAAAGAACTATACAAGTTGGTCAAAACATCAACAAACGCATCACATTTTCACCAAAGTTTATAGATTCCTCAAAAGCTCAAGATATAAAATGAATATAATTTATATAAACTTGAAACATAATACTATTTGTGTAACTGGATAGAGAATGAAAAATGTATCAACGGCTGAAGGTTAATATTCCAATAAGGCCATCAATTTCCATGCGAATATTGAAGAAACAAGGACATGCACATTAGTGAGTCTCTTGACTAATCTTTCACCAATAAAATAAATAAAAATAAGAAAAGAGAACAGAAAATGCAAAAGTACTTCAACCAAAATTTTCTAAAAGACTTTTGAGAAAGGGCAAATCTCCAAAATAGCACATTTCTAAGTTTATATCACAAAAATAGCACTCAAAAACTAAAATGACCAAAATAGCACATTTCTAAGTTTATCCTTTGAAAATTTTAATTTTTTTATTTTTCAAAATTTGAAATCTTATCCCCAAAACCTCATTTTTCAACTCTAAACCCTAAACCCTAAACTCTAAACCCTAAACTCTAAACCCTAAACCCTAAACTCTAAACCCTAAACCCTAAACTCTAAACTCTAAATCCTAAACCTCACCCTTTAACTCTAAACCCTAAGTTTGTGACTTTTGATAAAACATTAAGTGCTATTTTTGTGACTTTTGACCTTGAGTGCTAGTTTGGGAACAAAAACTTGATTTAGTGCTATTTTTGTCTTTTTTGTCTTTTTCTCTTTGAGAAACTCACTTTACAATTGCTATTATTTCAGTGATCAATATTTTTGTTTATTTTTTTAATAAGAGAAATTCAATAGTCTCTCAACGATACTGATGACCAAATGGCGTTCTTTGTTCGATCAACTTGTGAGTTTCTTCCAGGTTTAGCTTCTCTTTGTTAGAAATTAAAGAACATAGTGAAGAACAAGAGAGAGAGAGAGTAAAGAAAGATAATCTTATTCACTTGATTGATTTGCTTATGAGAACATCTCATATATATAGTGGTTACAAGTATGGTAAATGGTAGATGAGATATGATAAACTAATAACCCATTGTTTTGAGACCTTAACCCACCATGCATGCTTGTCCCTTGTAGTGGCATCTCCATTGTCTTGAGACCTTAACCAACCATGCATGTTTGTCCCTTGTAGTGGTATCTCCATTGTCTTGAGACCTTAACCCACCATCTTGTTTCTTATTGCTTCATTTTTACACTCCCCCTCAAGCTTGACCATAGGAACTGGTCAAGCTTGGAAACCATGAAGCATTCCCTCATTAAAACCTTTAGCTTGGAAAAACCTCATGGGATAAAAACCAAGCCAAGGAAAAAGAGTAGAACACTTCATGACTAAGAGGATCAGTGTGATGAAAAATCTACGAGTCCTAACTTGGAATGTATGAACTCGCAAACCTTGGTGCTTGCAGCCTTGGTGAAGATATCAGCTAGTTGATCCTCACTTCTTGTATAGCAGGGTAAGATGATCCTTTGTTCCACTGCTTGCCTAACTTTATGACAATCCACCTCAATGTGTTTAGTCCTCTCATGGAACACATTGTTGGAGGCTATGTGTATTGCCGCTTGATTGTCACAATGCATGGTGATTGGAGTTGATGTCTCTATACCAAAGTCTTGAAGTAGGTTTCTGATCCAAATCAACTCACTAGTGAGCTTCCTCATTGCCCTATATTCAGCTTCAGCACTTGAGCATGACACTATCTTCTGTTTCTTGCTCTTCCAAGTGACAAGATTGCCTCCAATGAATGTACAATAACCGGTAGTGGATCTCCTATCCACTCTGTCTCCTGCCCAATCAGCATCACAATACCCAACTATCTCTGTATTTTTGTTGCATCCCATCCACACTCCTTGCCCTGGCGCCTCTCTTAGGTATCTTAGGATCCTTTCAACCATGTTCCAATGGTGTATCTTGGGAGCTTGCATATTCTGGCTTACTTGGTTAACTGCAAAGCATACATCAGGCCTGGTGATGGTGAGGTATATCAGCTTTCCTACCATTCTTCTATAGTGTTTAACGTCAGCATAAGGCTTATCTTCAATCTCCCCCTCACGCAGCACCTTATACCCATCTTCTAGTGGAGTCTTGGCTACTCTCGATCCAAGCTTTCCTGCCTCATTCAAAAGATCAAGTGTGTACTTCCTTTGAGATAAGAAAAGCCCCTCTTTAGAGCGGCATATTTCTATCCCTAGAAAGTACTTTAGCTCACCCAAATCTTTAATATCAAAAGTAGACTTAAGAAATACTTTGGTTGAGATAATACCTTCCTTGTCACTTCCTGTGATGATAATATCATCTACATAAATAAGAATCACCACAATTCCTTGCTTGCTTGTGAGTGTGAAGAGTGTATGATCAGCTTCTGATTTTACAAACCCTCTTCCATTGAGAGTTGTACTCAATTTGTGGTACCAAGCTCTTGGTGACTGTTTTAATCCATAGATTGCTTTCTTCAACCTTAGGACATTCCCTGGCTTGACCATGTCTTCCATACCCGGAGGTGGCCTCATGTAAACTTCATCCTCCAGCTCTCCTTGAAGAAAAGCATTCTTGACATCCATCTGCCATAAATCCCATTCCAAGTTTACTGCCAATGAGAGTAGAATCCTTATGGTGTGGAGTTTAGCTACTGGTGCAAATGTATCGAGATAGTCTTCTCCATAGACTTGGGTGTATCCTCTTGCAACTAGCCTTGTTTTCTTTCTTTCTGGTTTCCCATTGGCAAGGTACTTGATGGTGAAGAGTAGACGGCTTGTAACAGCTTTCTTTCCTTTGGGGAGCTCGATTTCATACCAAGTATCATTCTTGATCATGGCACCAACTTCATCCCCAACTGAATCTCTCCATTCTTCATGCTTCATGGCTTCTTCATAAGTCTTTGGTACATACTCTTGATCCAGGTTGCTGATGAAGACTACATGCTCTTCAGATAGTCTCGCAAAAGAACATGTTGCTTGGATAGGATGAGCTACTGCATTGTTGTTGAAGTATACTTTGGTGTCCATCCACTGAGATGGTTTCTTCACCCTTGTACTCCTCCTTAATGGTCGAACTTCTTGTTGCATTCCATCTTGATCATTAACAACTTCTTCTTGGATATCTTTTTCTTGGATAGCTTTCTCGTGGATGGCTTCGTCATGGATAACTTCTTCATGGATAGCTTCCTCATGGATGATAGCTTCTTCATGGATTTGCAAATTAGGTTGATTTCCCCCCTCATGATCAGGATGGACTGCTTCTTCAACTGATGCAGCTTCATCCACAACTGGAGGTATAAGTGAAGTGCTCGGTATGCCACTTGTTTGAGGCTGGCTGATGCCTAGGTTTTCCAGAATGATTCTCAAGTTGTTTGCCCTATCTGAAGATCCTTGTGGGAGATCCTGAAGACTGTCCCAATTCTTCTCATCATAGTATCCCTTTGATTCCACAAACTTAACATCCCTTGAGACCATAACTCTTCTTGATTCAGGTATGTAGCACTTGTACCCCTTCTGCGCATGAGTATATCCTATGAACATGCCTTTGGCACTCTTGGCTTCAAGCTTATTTCTTTGTTCCCCTGGTATCAAGACATAGCACGCACACCCAAAAACACGCAAGTGATCAATTGGAGGTTTTATTTTGTTTAATACCTGAAAGGGAGAGATATCTTGGAGGACTTTGGTGGGAATCCTGTTGATCAAATAACATGCTGAGACCACAGCATCTCCCCAGAACCTCTTTGGAACATTGGTATGGAACATCATGCTCCTTGCAACCTCCATAAGATGGCGATTCTTCCTTTCAGCAACTCCATTCTGTTGTGGTGTGTATGGGCAACTTGTTTGATGGATTATGCCATGTTTTGCTAAGTGATGTTTGAAAGCAGTGCTTGTGTATTCCCCGCCATTATCAGACCTAAAGATTTTGATCTTGGAATTGAAATGGTTAGATACATAGTTTTGGAAGTTAATAAAAGCTTCTAAAACTCTATCTTTAGTTTGAATCAAGGTGATCCATGTATATTTTGATTTTTCATCTATGAATGTAACAAAATATTTATGGTTCTCCCTAGACACACAAGGTGCTGTCCAAACATCAGAGTGCACAAGATCAAAGCAATTTTCATAAATAGTCTTAGAATTAAGGAAAACAGATCTCTGGTGTTTACCAAGAATACAAGCCTCACAACTTCCATTCTTTAAAGATAAATTAGGTAACATCAATCCTAATGCACGAGAATGAGGATGACCTAATCTAGCATGCCATAAAACATCACTAGCTAACACAGAAGCAGAATTGAAAGCACAAGATAAATCTGAAAGCTTGGTGTTTTCAAGCAAGTAAAGCTCTCCCTTGCTCACACCCTTTCCCAGCATCTTCCTGGTCTTAATATCCTGAAAGCACACATCATTAGGACTGAAAATAACATTGCAATTTAAATCATTGGTTGCTCTCTTGACAGATAATAAGTTGGATGTGAAAGTAGGCATATAAAAAGCTTGAGACTCCTTATCAAACAGTTTCAAGTTTCCTACTCCTTCAATTGGAATTCTATCACCATTAGCAATCACTACACTCCCTAGAGCAGGTTTAACATCACTAATCAGTCTAGCATCCCTAATCATATGATGAGAAGCTCCAGAATCAATGATCAAAGGTCTAGTAGTATGTGAAGCACTGTGAATAGAATTTAAAGCATTGACACTGATGTTACCAGAGTTTGCATTGATAGCCTTGATAAGCGCTTCAATGTCTGACTTGCGGATGAAGGCATCATCAGGGGATGGCTGAGACATGGCATGAGATGTGGATCCACCAGTGTGGGTGGTTGAGATCATAGCTCTTCCATCTTCTCCTATGTGCATGGAGCCTGATATTGTGGTTTCGTGAGCTCTTGCTTCATGTGCTTTGGCCTGGTTGTATCTGTTGGTTGAAGCAGGTCTGAGGTGAGGATGGAGTATCCAACAATTGGTTTTTGAGTGGCCTAGATTCTTGCAGTGCTCACAAGTCACAGACTTGTCTCCTCCTCTTCTTGATTTTAAGTGTGCTTTGTTGCCTGAAGCACTCTCCATCTTCTCAGCTTTGTTTCCCATAGACAGCTCCTCTTTTCCACCAAAGAGACCATCTGAGCCTAGCTCCTTCCAAAGTTGAGCACACACATCATCATAGCTTGGAAGCTCTTTAGCTCTCAATATGTGTTTAAGTACATCATTGAAGCTTGGGTTGAGTGTGAGAAGCAATCCAAAGACCTTGTCTTGCTCACGCCTCTCTTCTAGTGTACTAGGATCAGTGGTACTTGGTCTCAGCATCTCAAGTTCAGACCACAACTGGCTGTACTTTCCAAGGTGTTTGGTGAAGTCCATCTCCTCTTGCTGCAAGTTGTTGATTGCCCTCTTAACCTCAAATATTCTGGTGAGGTTTGAAGTGTTGCCATATACCTTGTATAAGGTATCCCATAGCTTCTTTGCAGTCTCACAGTGTGAGTAAGACTCCATGATAGGAGTATCAAGTGAGCCTTGCAAGATAGACAGCACCATGAGATCCTCCTGACCCCATTTGTCTTCATCTACCACTACAACCTCCTTGCCATCTTCTCCTTGGGTGATTTGTCTTGGGGTTTCACTTGTGGTGATGTGCTCCCATAGACCTCTTCCTCCAAGAGCTGTCCTGGTCAATCTCGACCAAGTAATGTAGTTAGGACCCTTCATGGTGACTGGAATCCTCACTAGCTGGTGTTGCTCCATCTTTGCTTGCTATTGGGTAAAAGAAAATGAAAGAGATTCTGAAGAAAGTAAACCAAACAAGTGAAAGAGTAAGGTGAATAGAATAGATTTGCGGAAGCAGTTTGGTGTTCAAGAGCTTTGATGCTCTGATACCATGTTAGAAATTAAAGAACATAGTGAAGAACAAGAGAGAGAGAGAGTAAAGAAAGATAATCTTATTCACTTGATTGATTTGCTTATGAGAACATCTCATATATATAGTGGTTACAAGTATGGTAAATGGTAGATGAGATATGATAAACTAATAACCCATTGTTTTGAGACCTTAACCCACCATGCATGCTTGTCCCTTGTAGTGGCATCTCCATTGTCTTGAGACCTTAACCAACCATGCATGTTTGTCCCTTGTAGTGGTATCTCCATTGTCTTGAGACCTTAACCCACCATCTTGTTTCTTATTGCTTCATTTTTACACTCTTCATAAACATCCTAAGAAAACACATGATCCTTGCAGTTCTCCCATTAGGAAAAAGCCAGTAAAAACTTTTTTTTTTTTTTCAAACACAAGAATAAGTAAATTAATAGAGAATGATGCAAACCAAAATCTAATAAGTTGTTGCATGCAAAGCTCACATCGTCACAAGAAGTGACAAAACGACGCCGGAGGGAATATTCTTTTTTTTTTAATAAACGACATCGTTTAACAAACTCGATAGCTTTTGTCTGAGAGAAGAAAATAAACTTGTTTGCCTGAGAAATCGATTTCAATCAAATCTCCGACAACACCAACAGAGAAGACATCTAACGGTGAGTCTTCCGACAAAACTATATCGCAGCTTGTATCAATCTATTGGAATCTCAAAGTCGTAATCTTTCTTTTGCCCTCGATCGATAGGAGAACTCCGTAGTATTATATCATTTGGTTTCTGTCCCTCAGATTCATATCTAGGCGTCGTATCTCCATTTGCTTCATTGTTTTGTATTCGAATCTTGGATTGTATTGTGCTACTCGTACAAACATTTAGCCGATTCACAGCTTCTTGGGTCGATAAGCAACAATGGATAGATGTTGTTGATTTGATTGTGTAAAATTAGATAAACGTCCGAACTTTCGATTCAATTTTGGTTCAGAGGCACCATGTAGTCTGTATCGAATGTTGATTTGATTTGTAAAACTTGTAGTTGTTTGAGAGGAGCGTGTGGTTTCTAAGATGTCATGTTTGTTAGTATGAATTGTTCCATCTCTCAGCGACATGTATTGTGAGTAAACATTTTAATATCTAGATGATAATTCTCTTACTAGTGATTATTACAGCGTAGATTAAGTTAAATAAACTTTCTGTTCTTGATTATAGCTTTTATCGGTTTGCAAGTTTCGGTTTTTTTTTTTTGAAGAAGTTTGATATATATATATATATATATATATATATATATATATATATGTGTGTGTGAAAATGGGCAGGGGTAACGAAAAATGGTGGTGAAACCCACAGTAGCTTTAAGAGGTATCCTGGTAGGTGGAGTGGCGATATTCGCCAAAGTTGCTGGCGCGATGAAGGCAGCTGGGGGTGTTAAGCTCGGTGCAGCCGCTACAGCCATGACCGTGGCTGCAACCGCTGCTGTGTCTGGATCTAAGCAAGATCAAAAGGATGATGCCTCCAAGAAGACACCACCTTCTAAATGAATAATATTTACTCATCTATGTAATTCTTCTTCCTTAAACCAAATTAATAAAAAAGGAGAAAACTTCATACTAGTTTTTTGAAGGATTCTTTGGTTTCTTCTGCAGAAAAATTGTTATGTTGTTGAATGTTTTATGAGTCTTACAACTTACAAGCATTCTTGTGTAACATAAAGGATTTGTAGAAGTTATTGTCTTTGACAAGCAAACAAAAACAAATGAGTAAATTGTGATTGTGGGATCACTTCATTAAAATCAGACAAAAAGCAAACCTTACCAATGCATAACTCATGATCATATTGACTAATTCATGGGTCCGGTCCTTCTGTATTTGACATTTTTTCTTTGTTAAGCCCTTCTGTATTTGAGATCTTTTACATCAATAGTGTTTTTACTTTTAACTGTACTGTAAGTTTGGAAAAAATAAAAGAAAAAGATCTCTGGTCTCCTCTGGTATATGATTATCTTACAAAAATTCCTGAAAATGGTTCACCACTCCTTTCATTTGTAGTGGCTATATGAGTCCCCCTCTTAGTACACCATTTGTGAAAATAAGCTAATTATAAACTCTAAATAACCATCTAATGACTTGTTGAATCTAAATTACCGTTGGATTTTCTCGCTAATTATAAGTTTATAACCCTTTTGTTTTTCTACCATGGAACAATCTTGTCTTATTTATGTCAGTGAAATCAAGTTATAGCTTTCCCCAATATATACTGTATATGACAAAATGCATAAATATTTTTTAGCTACAGAAATATGAAAATTGTTGAAAAACATATGTCACATCCGCCTCGTTGAAAAACAAGAAGACATCTTTATTTATTTCAATCATTTTCCACACTTTATTGCATGTGAAAATATTATTTTTAGCTAAAACCAGACAAAAATAAAATACATATAATATTTAGTGTGTGGCCAGATAAATTTCAAGTATGGTCACATTGGAGCATAATAATGATTTTTCTATTTCATTTTGTTGAAATGAATTTTACCCTAATCCGGGGACATAATTCTATAAGAGGTTTAAAAGTTCAATTAGCATTAGCAATTTAACTGATAAAAGCTGTGAATTGCAAACTAATTAATCATCATTTGAATGAACGTTTCAACGTGTAATCAACAATAGCATATTATAAAGTTGTGGCCATGTGTGACATGTACTGATGTACATATGTTTCATACACGCCACCTAGCAAACCTTGATGCGCGTCCCTATCTTTTGTTGGATCCCACTTGCGTCCCTGCATGAGATGAGATCTAGTTAGTAAAAAGAAAAATATATGTAGAGTCGAACGCTGCTAAAAAATAGAGTTTATTACGATATATTCTATATCGTATAGTTTTCTATATTCTCTTGTTAAAGTTATGTATAGTTTGCTATTAGTTATAAGGAAACACAGATGTTATACCCTCATTGGAGTTGTATAAAGTCTCAGCTGTATAGCTTAATAAAATCAAGTCAGTTTGATATCCAATTCTACATGGTATCAGAGCGAAGATCATTCTAAATACAAAATATCCATCGTTTCTCTTGCCATAGTTTGGACAAGTTCTTGTTCTTAGTCGATCTGTTCAAAGTTTGAACTAACCTAATACCGTCAGTGACGATGTCTGACCTAAGTTCGGTTACTAAGGTTGATAAACCTGTTGCAGAGGGGCCCCTTAGTACCTCTCCGTATGTTCTCTATGGTTCCGAGAACCCCTGAGCCATGATCACACCTGTTAAGCTAAACGGCGAGAATTACAATCAGTGAGCAAGTGAGATGCTCAACGCCCTTCAGACAAAGCGTAAAGTGGATTTTATTAATGGCTCTTTGAAGAAACCTCTTGCTGATGATCCCGACCATGACAACTGGATTGCAGTGAATTCCATGATCATTGGTTGGATTAGGGCGGCTATAGAGCCAAACGTGAAGTCGTCAGTGACGTTCGTAAGTGATGCAAGTCAGCTGTGGTCGGAGTTGAAACAGAGGTTCTCAGTTGGGAACAAAGTCCATATTCATCAACTTAAAGCTCAACAAGCGGCATGTCGACAAGAAGGTCAAAGCGTGCTTGAATATTATGGCAGACTGTGTTCCTTGTGGGAAAAATATGCAGTCTATCGTATCCTGCCTATGTGTACTTGCGGTGCAGCTAATGAAATCAGGCAAGAAAGAGAGGACGAAAAAGTTCACCAGTTCATCATGGGTCTTGATGACTCTCGCTTTGGAGGTCTGTGTACATCCTTGATTGGTATGGATCCTCTGTCGACAATTGGAGAAGTGTACTCCAAAGTGATACGAGAAGAGCAGCGTCTGAATTCTTCTCGCGGTCATGAGCAGCAACAAGATGCGATAGGATTTGTTGCTCGACAAACGGAGATGGTGTCTCCAAACCAGAGTGGTTCCAGGTCCGACACGTCAATTCTTCGAAACAAAGATCGACATAGTCTCTGCTCTCATTGCGGACATGAGAAAAAGGATTGCTGGCAGTTGGTGGGATTTCTGGAATGGTGGAATGAGCGATCCAATCGTACTGCAGCTGGTCGTAGACGAGGCAGAAGTGGTCGTGGTGGCAGAGGCTGAGGACAGACGGCTACGGCACATGCTACCAGCTCAAACTCATCGCCTTTCCCAGAGTTTACACAAGAACAATGGAAGGTTCTCACTCAGATGATCCAAGAAAAATCAGGTTCCGATAAGTTATCCGGTAAGAAGAAATATGGTGATGTTATTTTTGATACTGGAGCTTCTCACCATATGACCGGGAAGCTCTCTATGTTGCACAATATTGCACCCATACCACCGTGCTCAGTAGGCTTTGCAGACGTCAGTCGTACGTTTGCTATGAGCATGGGAGTTCTTCCCCTGTCGGGAAAGTATCACTGACGAACATCCTCTATGTGCCATCCTTGAATTGCACCTTGATATCTGTCGCAAAATTTCTAAAGCAAACAAACTGTCTTGCGACTTTCACTGATGCTATTTGTGTTTTGCAGGACCGTTTTTCGAGGACTCTGATTGGAACCGGTAAAGAGCGTGATGGGGTATACTACTTAACGGATGTGGCTACAACAAAGATAAACACAGTGAATGCTTCTCCAGATCAGTCATTGTGGCATCAGCGTTTAGGACATCCTAGTTTTAATGTGCTTTCGGCTTTATCTTTGTCCTCTTCTTCTTCTACTAGCTCACGTCACTGTGACGTATGTTTTAGAGCTAAGCAAACTCGAGAAATTTTTCCAGACAGTATTAATAAATCAGTTGATTGTTTTTCATTAATTCATGTCGACGTATGGGGTCCATACCGTGTTCCTTCTTCTTGTGGTGCTGTATATTTTCTGACTATTGTTGATGATTTCTCTCGATCAGTGTGGACATACCTTATGCTTGAGAAGTCAGAAGTTAAGACAATTCTGAAAAACTTTCTCGCCTACACAGAAAAACAATTTGGTAAAGCTGTTAAGATGGTGCGAAGTGATAATGGAACTGAGTTTATGTGTCTCTCATCATATTTCCGCGAGAAGGTGATTATACATCAGACCTCGTGCGTTGGAACTCCTCAGCAAAATGGTCATGTGGAGAGGAAGAAGAGGCACATACTTAATGTTGCCCGAGCACTACTATTTCAGGCGAGTTTGCCTATAACGTTCTGGGGTGAAGCCGTCATGACCGCAGCCTACTTGATTAATAGGACGCCAACTGCAATTCATAAAGGTCACTCTCCCTTTGAAGTCCTTCATGGTTTTCAACCAGACTATACGCAGTTACGGGTCTTTGGGTCTGCCTGTTACACTCATCGCCAAGCAAGAGACAAAGATAAGTTTGGTGAGAAGAGTCGTTTGTGTATCTTCGTCGGCTACCCTTTCGGGAAAAAGGGTTACAAAGTGTTTGACATGGATCGTAACGAGTTTATAATATCTCGAGATGTGGTTTTTTGGGAAGATGTTTTCCCATATGCAACACGCAAGGAACCAGTGTCAACAACAACTTTGGTGGACATCGTTGATGATGACTGGAGCTACAACATAGTAGCGGCTCCGACTGGTTCTTCGGACAGGGGGAGATCCTTACATGCCGATCATTCTCTTGATGTTCCAGCTGATTCATCGATCTCTAGTAGTACTGGTGATGGAGTTCTACAGGCTGAACCAGTTGTTCAGGACAGTGGTGACATCGAAGAAGAGGTTATAACAACTGCAGCTGATCTAACTAGCGATGATAGTAGTCCCCTGCCGCCTGAAGAAAATCTTGGTCGGGGTAAACGTCAGCAAATGCCGTCTGTTAAACTCAGGGACTATGTAACATATAATACATCAGTGAAAAGTTCTACCTCAAGTACCCATCACGCTCCTTCGGTCTCCGCGTCTCATACCTCGTCTTCGGTCCAAGGTAATTCACTTTATCCATTGACAAAGTATGTTTTTGATTCTAACTTTACTCCACAGCAACAAGCTTTCCTAGCTGCAATTACACCCGCAGTTGAACCCAAACACTTTAAGGAAGCTGTTGTGATCGATGTATGAGATGATTCCATGGTTGACGAAGTAGTTGCTCTCGAAAAACAACATACGTGGGACATATGCGATCTACCGCCTGATAAGGTTGCACTCAGAAGTCAATGGGTTTATAAAATCAAGTATAATACTGATGGCACGATCCGGAGACATAAATCTCGAGTTGTAGTTATGGGAAACAAACATGTCGAAGGGGAAGACTATAATGAAACATTTGCTCCTGTTATTAAAATGACGACAGTGCGTATGTTTCTTTGTTTGGTCGCAGCAAATCAATGGGAATTTTTTCAAATGGATGTCAACAACGCTTTCCTTCATGGCGATCTCGAAGAAGAAGTATACATGAAACTACCGCCTGGATTTCTTCATTCTCATCCCAATAAGGTTTGTCGTCTTCGCAAGTCATTATATGGTCTCAAGCAAGCTCCCCGATGCTGGTTTAAAAAGCTCTCTGATGCGCTGCTTAAGTTTGGTTTTATCCAGTCCTATGATGACTACTCATTGTTCTGCTACAGTCGCAAAGGAATACAGCTGTGTGTGTTGATATATGTTGATGATTTGCTTATCAGTGGTAACAATAGTCGTATGGTACAAAAGTTCAAAGAGTATTTGAGTAAGTGTTTCTCTATGAAGGATCTGGGAAAACTCAAATACTTCCTCGGTATTGAAGTAAGTCGTGGTCCAGAAGGTATATTTCTCTCTCAGCGAAAGTACACTTTGGACATTATTGCCGACACAGGAAACCTTGGCTGCAAGCCGGCGGCAACTCCTCTCGAACAGAATCTTCAACTCGGCAAGGTTGAGAGTCCCGTCTTGGCTGATCCGCGCAAGTATAGGATGCTTGTCGGCAGGTTATTGTATCTTCTCCATACCAGACCCGAGTTAAGTTATTCGGTTCATGTTCTCTCTCAGTATATGCAGACGCCCAAAGAAGCTCATTGGGAAGCTGCGCAATGAGTAGTGTGTTTTTTAAAGAATTCTCCTGGCCAAGGAATCATGTTAAGCTCGTCTAAAGATATGTCCCTCACCATTTACTGTGACTCTGATTGGTCTTCTTGTTGCAAAACCCGTCGTTCTCTCAGTGCCTTTGTTGTTTTACTTGGTGATTCTCCGGTCTGTTGGAAGACAAAGAAACAAGATACAGTATCCCATTCTTCCGCAGAAGCTGAATATCGAGCTATGTCTGATGCTCTCAAAGAAGTTAATTGGTTACGTAAACTGTTGCATGGATTCGATGTCAAACAGGCTCCTACTCGCTTCTTCTGTGATAGTAAAGCAGCTATCTACATTGCTACAAATCCAGTCTTCCATGAACGTACCAAGCACATTGAAAATGATTGTCATGCGGTTCGAGACGCTGTAAAAGCTGGTCTTATTAATCTCCATCACATACGTACCAAGGAGCAGGTCGCGGACATTCTGACCAAGGCGTTGGGACGGGTTCAGTTCAATACTTTATTGTCCAAGTTGGGCGTTTGTGACATGCACGCTCCAACGTAAGGGGAAGTATTACGATATATTCTATATCGTATAGTTTACTATATTCTCTTGTTAAAGTTATGTATAGTTTCCTATTAGTTATAAGGAAACACGGATGTTAGACTGTCATTGGAATTGTATAAAGTCTCAACTGTATATCTTAATAAAATCAAGTCAGTTTGATATCCAATTCTACAGAGTTGATCGAAATTTTAATTATATAATTTTCCTCAAATAAAAAAAGATAACATTCATATTTTGGATTTTAACTTCGAAAAGTGTAGAGTCGAACGCTGCTCAAAAAAAAAAGTAGATTCGATCGAAAATTTAATTATATATTTTTTCCTCAAATAAAAAAAGATAACATTCATATTTTGCATTTTAACTTCGAAAAGGTTTATTAGCAAAAGATGAGCTACCTTCGAATCCAATGCATATCCTCCTTACTTTTTGCTTTCATGTGCCTCATTTCATAATTAATTTCTTATATACTAATCTTTCTTTCACTTTACCTTTTCACTTCTCTTTTAGGTTTCAGTTACCTAATCATTTTGCAAATGATCGTGTATAAAAAATACAACAAAAGGACGCTATTCTAAAAAAACCTGCCTTTCTTAATCAATGAGTTGACGCATATCGTTGAGTTCGTAGTCTCGTATAAACGAAAAAGAAAAGAGAAGCAAAATAGACGAATACGTGACAATTTTAATCAAACATGATTTATGTGTAAACGTGCACCATTTTAATTTTGATTCTCCTTTGGAATTCAGCATATAAAATTTTTAAAACGAAGAAATATAAAACTAGATATTTATATACACATATATTAATATTAAAATCTCAGATAGACTCATTATATAAGCAAAGAAACTAACTAACCCTGCCAAGGCTTTGGATGAAGCTGATCGGAAGCAGCGTCATTGATGCAATTCCCGAGACCGACAAAACTTAGAATCTCGTTATGAGACATTAACGGTCTTATCCCCAAGAAGTCTCTCGTCAAACCCTCTCCTCCTCCACCGCTTTTATTCGTGTCTGATCCTGCGGTTGTGGTATCAGCGTTTGTCCTCAAGAACCCGCTGAATGTGTTGTCGAAGGCTTCTTCTCCACCGTGATGATGGTTAAACCCGGAGGCGTTGTAGTCTTGAATGAAGGCTTGATTGTTGTTGTTTGAAGTGATGAATCCCGACGGTGACGTCATGGCCGCCATTGTCGTGGTGAGGGTGTTATGAGACCTCTCGAAGTCGGTGGTTGGTGGCAAAGGAGTTGTTCTTGTGGAACCCATTTGGGCTGCTTTCTGGAGTAATGCTGTGGCTGACATAGCCGGAGAAGCTGCAAGAGAGAACAAACCTCCTCCTCCACCACCATTACTAGGGCTAGGGTTTGAAGATGTGAGATCTTGCGGCTGAGGAGAAAGCCAAGTAGGGACGCCATGGTGGTGGTAATTGATGATTTGATCATCGGTTTGTTGTTGCTCTTTCTTCATGGGAAATGTATGTAGATGGTTGCTGCTACTCTCACAATTATTAACGTTGGTTTCGAAGTGAAGAGTATTGATGATGTTGTGGGAAGAGGAAGATGAGGAAGAGATGTTCATGTTTGCTTGTGCTTGATGATGAGAAGAAGACTGGTGAATGATAAGAGGGTTTGATTGATGATTCTGGTTTTGTGGTAATACTACTTCCCTGGCTGTCTCTTCTGCCAGTGCTACACAAAATGCTCTATGAGTTATGTAACTATCCCTCCTGTTTATTTACCAAACAACAAAACCATAAAATGATCAATATATAACAATGTTAATAGTTAATACGAAGAAATGTACACGTTGAGAGATGCTATGGAAGTTATGTGGTCCATCTATAGCTCGTAGCAATCACATATGTATTGTAAGATGAATGATATTAATGCAAGAATAGGAGAGAAAAAACCCATAATAGTATATATTCTAAGAGATAAAGGAAGAAAAGTACCCTGAACTAGTTTCATATTATAAATGAAGATTCTTTTGAGCTACCATTCTATTGTCCTCTTTCAAATTAAATGAAATTACTCATATCAAAACAGAATGCTTTGTACCATGTGTCCCTCCAGTTCTTGCACAACCATAACATATCCCAAATTCAAAACCAGTACTAATTAATTGTAATTACTATATATTCTAAAATTATCTAATAAATAAAAATGTAATCATCATAATGGGTTTATTTACCTAGAAAAGAGAGTGCCACAGTCACATCTGTATTCTTTAGTGCCACAAGTCTTAGAATGAGCCTTGCAATCTGACTGAACAGCATATTTCTTTGAACATTTGTCACATTTCCACTTCTTCTCTCCATGCTTTCTGCAGAAATGCTTCTTGATTCCGGTCAAGTCACCGAGAGCTCGAGATGGGTCATGGTGGACACAGCTTGCTTCTGGACAAACATACACTTTCTTCCTTATCACTTCTTTGTTGGATCGTTGTTTCAGCTTCCATGGTAGATTGTGACCTCTCCTGTGAAGCTGTAGATTCTGATCTCTTTGGAATCCTTTGTTGCAGATCTCACAGACGAATCTGTTTGTTGCCATCAGTGTTTTTGGTGACAAAGCAATCACTTCTGACTCGGGGTCTGAAAATGAAAAGTATTGAAAGTTAAAACCATCCTCAGTATATATGAACTCCAAAAATCACTAATCGCAACTTTATTAGTTTTCCTCAGTATAATTATTAATTATTATATTAAGTTGCGATTTGTGATTTAACTTAATATAGTAATTAATAATTATACCGATGAAAACTATATTAACCAAGCACAAAAAATCCGAAAGTTATACATGTTTTATTTTTTGTTGTTTAGAATAAAGGCAGTGAAGAGAATATTCTTTTTGGTAGACGACCCAAAAATTTTCCAAGAAGATGACTGTATCAAATAATTGGAATAGTGAATCAGTCCAAAACCAAGAAAAACTTGTGTATTTTTTTCTTTCTAACCATTCTTTTCATACGGACCTGGATTCCCTGGTTGGTTTCTCCTCTTCTTCTGAGGCTGAGATTCAGGAACACTGAACTGTTGTTGCTCTTCTTGTTGTTGTTGATGATGGAAGAAATTAGAACCACTTGCTTCAGTTCTGTTTCCTGAAGAGACACTTGCTTGATCCCCAGAAGATGTTAGATTCGACATATTCTCCTCTTGTTGTTGTTGTACTTGCTGATGAAGTAACATGTCTTTGCTCGTCATAACAATACCTTGAGAGAAAAAAGGTAGAAGAAAAATATATAAGAAGCAATAAAAGATAAGAAACAGACAACCTCTTTCAGATCTATTTATCTACTGATTAAAAAAACGAAGACAAAAGAGAAGATTAAACAGATACATACAAGAAATGAGTCTCTATATATAATCCTAACTTCTTTCTTTCATTTTAGTTTGTGTAAATATATATAAACTTCCTTCTTTGGCTTCAACCCAAGAGACAACCTCTATCCACTTTTCTGCTTCATGGTTGAAACCAACGAGACTTCGTCTCGATGAAACAAAATAGAAGTAACAACAAATTACTACACAGAACATGAACAAGAACTTGATAAGAAAACAGAAGAAGGAAGAAAATCAATATACCTAGAAGTAGAAAGAGAGATTGTGGACAAGAGAAACTTTTTTATCTTTCTCACCGTGTATTTGAAACCCCAAAAATTCAAATTCAAAATAAAATAGAGAGAAATAAAAGAGAACCCTACCGCTAAGAAAAAATGGCATTTTCTGCTTTTTGTATTATTTTCCCCTTACAAGCGAAGAGCAATCTGTCCTTTCTTTATCATTACCTGCAAATTTGTTTTCCGTATTTTTTCAATTTTGTTTTTTTCGCAAAATTTTAATCATTGAAAGTTTATCTTTTCTTTTAATCTTGGTAAATGTAGCAAAATATATCTTTCTCGCAAGCTCTGTGAAAAGCTTTGCAATTTTCTTTTTATACTAGTATTTTTTAGCCTCTCGAGAGTCAAGAAGCAGTAGACATATTTGAATTCATTTACTCCTTATTTTGCTTTGGAATAACAAATTTCACTATTTTTCTTACTCTTCATGAATCAGAATTACTAGTTTATGTCACACACAGAAAACATTTTGTGACACAAATACTTATTTGTGGTCCATTATAATAATTGCCGACCAAAATTTTAGTGAACTATATATGATATGAGTATATCCTCTATTTATTTAAACGTGAATAATTTTTAGTTGAGTTTAATTACTCTTACAGCTTTACAGTTTACACTGTCATTTACCGAGTTAAGCTATATATGATTGAGACATTGATTAATATTTTTGAGGTTTTGGGATAAAAGGTAACCTTTCTATTGCATCTTTCTTTTTTTCTTTCGATTTGATGCTTTTCATGTCAAAATAAAAAAGGCAATGAGAGTGTTCACATTGATCAGTAGATGGATTGCTGAAAAGTATTTAAATGGATTAATCATTGTCAGTGCAGCATGCCCTAATTCTTGCTTTATGATCCATATACAGTGGTGTTAAAAAAAATGATCCATATACACAATTACTTGAAAATTATACACATATATGGCTTTTAATCTAGAATATCACAAATACAATATTACTGAAATATTGTACACATCTGTGGGTTTTAATATTTATACGGCGTGTATATATGATGCAAAAGTTGAAAAGAAACACTAATTCGGAAAACGAATGATAGAGAGTAGTGGATTGTTTTCAACATTCTAATTATAAGGCCGTCTAGCCAATAGAAGTCATGCAATATATACAAATAAATAAAGAAGTAGTGATAATAATTTGAAATGACATGATAAGGTGATGAATAATGAAGACCAAAAACATAATATCTGATTAGCTGTGTAAAATATAAATAGTTGACTTGTTCGTCAACACACTCCGTGTTTCTTTACCTGAAAATCTAATTATATTGTCTATGTAGTTCCAGCTCCTTGATCCACTTTCGAGTACATTATATAATTGTAAACCATAAAAAACCTTATAGAATTTGGAATTAGTTTAAATTGTTGATATATTTATATGAGTTTTTGGCATATAACACACACTTTTTGGGTCAAAATAAACACACATTTTCTTATACGCTAATTATATATAGGTGTACAGAAAATTTTATATGGGTCTATAGTAAATTAGGCCAGGTGAGATGCATAACATGTAAACCACAAATACAAAGTTATGATTTTGTTAACTTGCACCATATAAGTTACGTTGAAGTTCTGTATCTAACATAATGTGGAAACAATTTTCTTTTAATTCGAGTTATATATTGTCACTAAATTTGGTGACATCCATCCATCTAGAATTAATATATAACACCTCTATAGTGAAAAAGGCTAACAAATTGGCAGTAATAAATACTAGCAAGTAGCATATAAATCTCATAATAGTACTGTCGGTTTGAATGTTGTAATGTGCTTCGTTTGCTTCCCTAGTCGAGGGCTCTGGTTTTGGAGAAATCTTGTTTTCTACCAAGTATGTTTCTAGGGATATATATGTTTTCTCTGGCTCTGTAATCTTTTATTGGTTGGTGTTAAATAATAAACTTCTAGATGATTTTTTTTTTTTGGAACAGAAAATTTCTAGATGATAAAAAATCTGATAATAATGTGTTCTTGTTCATTTATATTATTTCATATGAGGTGCTAGAAATTTACGACACGCTGGTGGCCGTCATGTGCATAAACTGCCAAACGATTTACCTAATTTATTTTCGTAAGCCATAGGTATATCATACATTTAAAAAGTCATTCGAATTACCACATAAAGAGCATGTCTCATGAACAGATTAATTGGTTGTCTAAAATATTTAAAAGAAATTTAAAAGAATTTAAAAATGTTTCGTCTTTTTGTCTTGTTCTTGTTTTATTCCGGAATTATTTAGCTTTTCTTAACGTGATTTTTTTTTTTTTGATAATCCAGGGGTTCCCCACTTACGTGGGTCATTCCCCTGGGCCCGGTTAGGCAGCGGTCCACTTCACCCGGGAGGGCTTTACCTGGGCTGGGGACAAGGCCCAACACCCAGTACCGCATTTGATGACAGAATGGGTAGTTCGCCTCCGCTTGGCGTCGAACCCGTGAGCATGACAATTGGCCCACAAGGTCCTTACCAAGTGAGCTACCACATCCCGTCTTCTTAACGTGATTTGTCCGATCATCTTCCCAATATGAAACACCAGCTCACCCCACACATCAAAAACTTTACAAGAAACCCATTAAATTTATGTGAATCACATTTGAGTATAACCTAATTTTTTCTTTATTTCTTTTGATGATATATAACACACAACCACGAGATCATATGTTACTAAACTAAACCTTCTTTCATAAACTAAGCAGTAGTAGTCTTGTGAGAATATAGAAGAATTTGAAATAATATATAAATCAGTCGGTTATAGGTTCGAGTTCTGCCAGAAACTAAGTTATTATTTGCTTGGTGAGATGAAAATGGAAACATGCTTCAGGCTTCGTTAAAAAACTCAAGACCGGATTAGTCGTCAGTACTAATTTAATTACATTAATTGAATATGAACCTCTCGTAATATAGAACAAAAACTTACTCACGTCTATATTCAGTAAACTAGAAGCTAAACAGTAAGGCTGACACTAAAATAAAATACTAGTATAGATGAAACTTTGATAGGAACCCTTTTTCAAAAAATAAAAAGATGTTACGAAAGTAAAAAAGGGAGGAGGAGCCTTAATGTTTGAAAATATAAAAAGATGTGGGATTCGCTGTACTATTTGCACAGTAAATTTATAGATTTACTTTCTATATACGAACGTTTTCGTTCATTTGTAAACACACCTCAACTTTTCTTCTCTCTAATAATAAACACTCTCTATCAATGTTATAAAATTTTACGGGCATAAATTTTGCCCTTATTTAAATTCCCGCGATACAATAAAATTTCAGTTCTTTTTATAACACGTTATCAGCACGATCACTCTGCGATTCGGTAAAATTTATTTGTATCATTTATACCCTGTTATAATGGTCGGTATACCGCCTCTACTATTATTTATATCATGTTATAATGGCCGGAATACCGCCTATATTATTTACTAGTAATTTAATTTATTTATTGGTCGACCGAGCCGCCTTATATCCTGTTTATTATTTATTGGTCGGCCGAGCCGCCTTATATTCTGTTTATTATTTATTGGTCGGCCGAGCCGCCTTATATTCTGTTTATTATTTATTGGTCGGGCGAGCCGCCTTATATTCTGTTTATTATTAATTGGTCGTCCGAGCCACCGTATAATTTATTTATTACTCTGCATTGATCGGCTGAGCCGTCGCATGATTTGTTGTCATAACATAAATATTTCATTTCCATAATTTTTACTTTTATGAAATTTTATAGATTTGATTGACTGTTTAATACGATATTTTCAGACTGATTTTTAGTGCACTCGACTTAACCCCAACGGTCACAAAGAAAAATTTTCAAAAATTTTCCCTTTCTTCAACGGTCATGAACAGTAATTTTCATCTATAAATACAACTCATTTTCACTCCATTTCATCATCCAAAATATTTCATCTTCTCTCAAAAATTTCAAATCGCTCTCCTCCTATTTTTCAATTCAAGAAAGATGATTCGCGCACTTTTGTTTTTATGTGCCATTTTTATTTGTGTTTCTATTTATGGTTTATTCGTTGGAGAATTTACTCCGAGTGAATTTAAGATGAATATCGGTTTAATTTTTTTTTACATCGCTTCTCCTTGTAATTGCTTGCATGATTAATGTAAACGGTTCCTTTTAATATGAATAATATTCTAATAATTTTTATTTATGTGCTTTAGAAATACAAATGGCAAAAATCGAGAAACTTCAGTTTCCGGCATTGGAAGTAACTGGGACAAACTACACGGCATGAGTTACAAACATGGAGCTTCATCTAGATTCCGAGGAAATACTCGGAACAATAAAAGACGGCAATATATCAACCTCTCATGAAAAGGCTAAAGCCGTGATATTTCTGAGAAAGCATCTAGATGAAAATCTTACGCATGATTATGCGAGAACCAAAGATCCATTAGATCTTTGGAAAGCTGTGAAGGAGAGGTTTGATAACCAAAAGAAAATTACTCTCCCCCATGCACTCGATGAGTGGAAAAATCTACGATTTCAAGATTTTGAAAAAGTGGAAACGTACAATTCCGCTATATTGAGAATAGCGGCGCAATTAGATTATTGCGGTAAGCCTGTCTCGGAAGCAGAAATGCTCGAGAAAACTTACCAAACGTTCCACAAAAATCATTATCTTCTACAAGAACAATATAGAAATTGTGGGTATACGAGGTTCTCTGAACTCGCTGTGGCGCTTATAATAGCGGAGAAAAATAATGAACTCTTCATTAAAAACCACAATGCCCGACCCACGGGAACCAAAGCATTTCCTGAGGTAAACGCAACGGATATAAAAAATCCGGAAAAAGGAAATTATTCCTATCGTGGGTGTGGTCGTGGCCGTGGTCACAATCATGGTTTTGGTCGTGGTCGTGGTTATCGATTTAACCGCAACCATGAAAGGAGTAACAACCCAAGAGGAAGGGGATCCAACACATGGAATCGATCTGATCGGGTAAAAGGGAAAGAAACCCAAGAAAACCCTACTCATAAAAATGAGAACGTCTGTTACAGATGTGGATCGAAGGGACACTGGTCTCAAGTATGTCGAACTCCTCGGCATCTATGCCAATTGTACCAAGAATCTATTAAAGGCAAGGCAAAGGAAGTAAATCTCAATGAACACCTTGTGGGTACAACATCGACATACCTCGAATCCTCTGACTTTATGGGAGATTTCGACGAGGCCACTCATCAAAATAATTGAAGTGCTTGTACTGATCAAGCTTAATAATGCCTAGTGATGCCATAAAATATTATGTATTTCACTTTCAAAATAATGTTGTATTTCAAAATATATAATGTATAATTATTGTGTATTTGTTATTGATGAATAATATGTTTACTGATGAAAGTTTATTTTCTTTATTAATATTAACTATGTTTTACAGAAATGGATAAGAAAGCAAATGGAACAACAACTAAACAAATTGGTAGAGAAGTTTGCATACCAGATAGTGGCACAACGCACACTATACTGAAGGATAAGAGATATTTCTCTACTTTAAAGTCAGTAAAAATGACTATAAACACAATATCAGGTCCTACAGACCTGATCGAAGGAATTGGCAAGGCGAACTTTATGTTGCCTAATGGAACAAAGTTTTCCATAGATAATGCCTTATATTCTCCAAATTCTAAGAGAAATTTGTTGAGTTTCAAAGATATATACCGTCAAGGGTATAACACTCAGTCTGCAACTGAGAATGGAAAGAAGTATTTGTATATAACTTCTGAAAAATCAGGCAAAGGCCTTGTACTGGAAAAATTTCCAGAACTTCCTTCTGGATTGCATCACACTTATATTGATGCTATAGAATCACATCTTGTGATAAAAAGAAATCCAGAAGATGTTACATTATGGCATGATCGCCTTGGTCATCCAGGCACTACAATGATGCGAAAAATCATTGAAAGCTCACATGGTCATTCAATAAAAACCCAAGATATATACCAAAGTAATAAAATGACATGTGATGCGTGTGCTCTTGGGAAATTAATCATAAGACCATCACCAACCAAAGTTGACAAAGAATCACCAAAGTTTTTGGAAAGAATCCAAGGTGATATTTGTGGACCAATACATCCACCGTGTGGACCATTCTACTACTTTATGGTATTAATCGATGCATCGAGTAGATGGTCACATGTTTGTTTGTTATCATCTCGAAATATGGCATTTGCGAGATTTCTAACTCAGATAATCAAATTAAGAGCACAGTTCTCAGATTATCCAATTAAAAGAGTTAGATTAGATAACGCTGGTGAATTCACATCCCAAGCTTTTAATGATTATTGTATGGTATCAGGGATTGAAGTAGAGCATTCTGTTGCTCATGTTCATACACAAAATGGTTTGGCAGAATCATTAATTAAACGGCTGCAACTAATTGCAAGGCCATTGATCATGAGATCAAAACTCCCAACCTCTGTATGGGGACATGCTATTTTGCATGCAGAAGCACTAATTCGGATAAGACCAAGTGCATACCACATAGATATTCCCCATTACAGTTAGCATTTGGAAAAGAACCAAATATCTCTCATCTAAAAATCTTTGGTTGTGCGGTTTATATTCCAATAGCACCACCGCAACGTACAAAGATGGGACCGCAAAGACGGTTGGGAATATATATTGGCTATGATTCTCCATCAATAATAAGATACCTAGAACCACAAACTGGTGATGTGTTTACGGCACGATTTGCCGATTGTCATTTCAATGAGAAAGAATTCCCAACTCTAGGGGGAGACAATAAACAAGTAGGAAAAGAGATCAAATGGAGTGTACCATCGTTATTACACCTTGATCCTCCTACGAAACAGTCAGAACTAGAAGTTCGACGTATCATGCATTTACAAAATATAGCAAATCAGCTACCTGATGCATTTGCTGATACCAAAATGGTAACTAAATCACATATACCCGCTGCAAATACTCCTGCTCGTATTGAAATACCACAAAATGGTGGAACGGCAGTTGATACACGTGAATCAGGAACACGTTTAAAGCGCGGTAGACCTATTGGTTCAAAGGATAAACTTCCTAGAAAACGTAAGGAATGTGAAAAGCATGATACTCCCAAAATAACAGAAAATATTTTGGACGAAGAAAATTGTGAATCTAACGACAATATAAAGCATCTTGAATCTGAAGGAAATCATGAGATTTCTATCAATTACATCCATAATGGAAAGATATGGAAACGAAATGAGATGGATGATATTGATGACGTTTTCTCATACCTTTTAGCAAAGGAAATAAATGAAGAAAACGAAGATCCAGAACCAAAGTCTGTATATGAATGTCAAAATAGACATGACTGGATAAAATGGAAAGATGCAATTCAAGTCGAACTAGATTCACTTAACAAACGAAATGTATTCGGACCTATTGTGCTCACACCCAAAGATGTAAAACATGTTGGGTACAAATGGGTGTTTGAATATGAGAAAAACGAGATTACAAGATACAAAGCTCGTCTCGTAGCCCAAGGTTTCTTTCAAAGGCCAGAAATTGATTATGAGGAAACTTATTCTCCTGTCATGGACGCAATCACATTTAGATTCCTGATGAGCCTAGCGGCCAATGAAAATTTAGAAATGCGTCTCATGGATGTCGTTACTGCATATTTATATGGATCATTAGATACTGATATCTATATGAGAATCCCAGATGGATTTAAAATGCCAGAAACGTTAAGTTCCAAACCTAAAGAGTTATGTGCAATAAAATTGCAAAGATCATTATATGGGTTAAAACAATCTGGACGAATGTGGTATAATCGTCTCAGTGAACACTTAACAAAAGAAGGATACACGAATGATCCTATATGTCCTTGTGTTTTCATAAAGAAAACAACATCCGGATTTGTGATAATCGCGGTGTACGTTGATGATCTTAATATTATTGGAACTCAAAACGAAATCCAAAAGGCATCAAACTATCTGAAAGGAGAATTTGAGATGAAAGATCTCGGGCAGACAAAATATTGTCTAGGATTACAAATTGAGCATTCTCGAAAGGGTATATTTGTACACCAGTCTACATATACCAAACGAGTATTGAAACGCTTTAACATGGATAAAGCTACTCCTCTTAGCACCCGATGGTCGTTAGATCACTTAATGTTGAAAATGATCCGTTTCGACCATCTGAGGAAAATGAAGAAATACTTGGTCCTGAAACTCCATACTTAAGTGCAATTGGAGCTCTTATGTATCTTGCAAATTGTACTCGACCTGACATATCTTTTGTCGTTAATCTTTTAGCGAGATTCAGTTCGTCTCCTACGCGAAGACATTGGAATGGAATTAAACATGTTTTTCGTTACCTTCAAGGACAACTGATTTAGGCTTGTTTTATCCTAAAAGTTCAAAAGGTCAAATGGTTGGTTTTGCAGATGCAGAATATTTTCAGATCCACACAAAGCCCGATCCAAACAGGATACGTTTTACAATGGAGACACTGCTATATCTTGGCGTTCTCAGAACAAACGCTCGTGGCTACTTCTTCAAATCACGCTGAGATCATTGCACTCCATGAAGCAAGTAGAGAATGTGTATGGCTAAGATCAATAAGCCGACATATCTGTTCAAGCAGCGGGATTGACGAAAATACGGAGCCAACTATTCTATATGAAGATAACGCGGCATGTGTTGCTCAAACGAAGGAAGGATATATCAAAAGCGATAGAACCAAACATATACCTCCAAAGTTCTTCTCATACACTCAAGAGCTCGAGAAGAATAAAGAGATTGAAGTAAGATATGTTCGATCATGCGACAATGCAGCCGACCTCTTCACAAAATCACTCTCTACCTCGGTATTCAGGAAACACATCCATAACATTGGGATGCGCCATCAGAAGGATCTATGACTGTTCATTCGAGGGGGAGCTTACGTGGTTGTACTCTTTTTACCTTACTATGGTTTTTTCCATTGGGTTTTCCTGGAAAGGTTTTTAACGAGGCAACAAAGACGTTAAGCGAGAGCGGATAGTGACACCGGCCCCAAGGGGGAGTGTTACGAAAGTCAAAAAAGGAGGAGGAGCCGTAATGTTTGAAAATATAAGAAGATGTGGGACCCGCTGCACTATTTGCACAGTAAATTTCTTTCTATATATACGAACGTTTTCGTTCATTTGTAAACACACCTCAACTTCTCTTCTCTCTAATAATAAACACTCTCTATCAGTGTTATAAAATTCTACGGGTATAAATTTTGCCTTTATTTAAATTTCCGCGATATAATAAAATTCGAGTTATTTTTATAACAAAAGAAACTTTGATAGGCATGTATAAATTATTTTTTCTCCACTGTCCACAAATTATGGGTCTATAAAAGATTATACGTCCCTGTCTCCATGTCAGCTATGCATGGCTTAGATTATATAATAAAAATCATATTCTGACACCACATAAATAACTATTTTCTAGATCATTTGAAAACATGCATGTGTTAACAAGTTTGAATGATAGTAATGACTGATTATGATGATACATGACAGATCTGGACGTTCAACTAAAAACCAAGGTCTGATTGATTTCGTTTTCTTACTTGCCTACGAAGTGGTCTGAATTTTCACAAACATGAGACTGACATAAATATGTAATATTGTTAATTATCATTTAGCGAAAAAAAACCTTCAGCAAAACAAAAATTTGTTAATCATACCATTCAAATAAAATAAGATCGAAAGGTTTACAGTGTATAGAGTCAATCAGTCACAGCGAGTTCACGAGCGGAGCATATATCAGGAAATGGTAGGGCCTTTGATTATGAAAATGATTGAGCTAACACATGGACCCCTATTTAACAATCAACTAAATACAATAATGATTAACCCATAAGAGTGATTAAATTTCTTTTAACAGTCGCACCTAACTTGTGTGATTGTTTTTTTCAGAAACAATCGCATCTAACTTTCATATAGTCTTTATTTTTCGCCTACGTTGCTTTCCACCACTTACCTTAGTAACACATGCACAACCTCAACTATTTTATGTTAGCTATTTATGCAGGGATAACTTATCCGTTTACAGTTTGTTTTCAAAATACATAATTTAGTTAAAAGAAGGTATATTATTTAATATTCATGGAACCCTCTATCATGTCACCTTGGGTAATAGACACGCCTGAAAACTACACGTCGAGTGGACCGTACTGGACCGACAGGGACATGTGGGAAGATATAATTGGATCCTAATCAGAACAGGGCCATGTAGTCTGGTCGTCGACTTCGCATACGCCCTTAACAACATCCCCATTGAGGGATCATTCAATGGGTTCACACACATTCCTATATAAAAAAAATATTATTATAATTGTGACTTATGAACCTGCCTCTTCCAGTTTCACCGTAGTGAATCGGTTCAAACACTGTAGCGCGGGTCCCACGACACATGGTGGTCTACGATTAGTCCAGATATTAAATTTTTTTTACAGAAAAATAAAAACATTAAAATAATAAAAAATGAGAGGTTCAGAAGAGGTTCACTGATGTGCTTGCTCTAAGAACACACCCGTTCCCGTGTTACTATAAAACGTCACCGCTGGTCCCCCACATGAACCAGACAGATACTAGCCATTTACCCAAACCGGTTCGAGTAAACCAAAACATATTAATACCACTGCCACATTAAATCGCTTACAATGATTTTTTTTTCTTTTTGAACAATTAAATTCGCTTACGATGCGGGCTTAAACATTTTCAAAAAAGTTTAAAATTTTTTTGTACACTATATTCATTATACTAAAATAAATCTTAAAATAACTTAATATTATATTTTTAATTATATAATTAAAAAAAATTATTTTATTAATATTTAATTATATAATTTATGTTTTTAACTTTTTACTAATATACTTTTTCAGATAACAATACAATATATATAGAAATTATCTTCTTTTTTTAATTATATTTTTAGATTTTGGATAATTCAATATTCTATTTTTAATTATATAATTAATAATTTTATTTGTTTAATATTTAGTTATATAATTCATGTTTTAAACTTTTTACTAAAAGACTTTTTCAGATAACAATACAATATATACATAAATTATCTCTTTTTTAAATTATATTTTCAGATTTTGGATAATTCTTACTATTATTAATTTTAATCAATTATCTAATCAAATAAATTAATTTTTTTTATTTTATTTTTTAATTTAGTTATACATTTTATTCATTAAGGGTATAAACAATATTATTCATTCTAACTTTTAACGTGAGAGCTCGATTCCAAAAATTTACTTTTTAATTATATAATTAAAAAAATTATTTGATTAATATTTAAATATATAATTTATGTTTTTTAACTTTTTACTAAAATACTTTTTCAGATAACAATACAATATATATATATATAGAAATTATTTTTTTAATTATATCTTTTGATTTTGGATAATTCAATATTCTATTTTTAATTATATAATTAAGAATTTTATTTGATTAATATTTAGTTATATAATTCATGTTAATTTCGTTTTTATTTTTAAATTTAGTTATACATTTTATTCATTAAGGGTATAAACGATATTAACTACTCTAATTTTTAACGTGAGAGCTCGATTCCAAAAATTTACTTCGCAAATAATAGTATAAATATATCGGGTAATTTTGCGAACAGGCTATTAGTCCACTAGACAATACAACAAATGAATATTGGCGGTATGAACGGGTTTTACCACGGAAAAATTAGAAAACCGAGTTAAATCGAGATTGGTACAAAAAAATTGCCATACGTGAAGTCGTGAATTAAAAAGGAACCCTTTTGCCTTTTTGGGTTGCATTATTTTGATATGATGCATCATATCTTGTAATTTGTGTCCAAAATAAAGTAGATGTTGAAACATAAGACGAAAACGTTAAGCAAATTTGAGTTCACGAGGCTTACATACCTTTTTCAACTCAACTATGTCTTAGCCAGACTATCGGATGGTTGTACAGATCTGTAACGACCCGGATTTCTTGAACCATAGTCTTCTTTTATTATTTTATATTAATTTCCCAAACCATTCATTAAACCAAGTTTGGTTTAATGATTTAAGAAAAGTATAAACCATTCGATCTTTTACCTTCTGACTTCCTCCCGTGTGTATGGGCTATTATATATTACCTAATAATACATATGTATCATCTTCTTCCTCTCAAGGCAGCCGCCTCCTCCATCCAAGCTTCTTTGATCTCCCATAATATCTCTTTCTTTATCTCTAATCCTTTTAATTGAGCTCTTGTGCTTGGCCATCGAAGAAGACCTGATGTATCCACCTTCTTCAACCACCACCGGCCACTGTCATTGGAGGAGAGCCACTGTCGCTGGAGAATCACCGTTGGAGAGCACCGGAGCTATCTCCACGCTTTGTCAGTGATGTGACGGTGAACCGAGATGAGGTGACACGAACCCGCATTGGAACCACAACGTTCGCCACCACCAACCACCACGGACACCGATCTACACCACCTCCTGCCGCGAACCACTGGGGTGACTCCTCTCATTTCACCGTAAAGCCGCACTCTGGTAGGCTGAACCACCTTCATCAACCGTAAGCCTCATGCGTATGATTAAGTTGTCTCATTTTTCCTCGTTACTTGATTAACAAGTATAATTGTCATAAACCCTATTTATATTTTATTTTAGTTATGCCTCTTGCCTTGTGTTTGTTTCTTTCTCCGATCTGGTGTGATGTGGGCGAGACGTCGAGAGCTAAGGCAAAACCCTAGTTTTCTTGTTGTTCAAGTTATGTCGTTATCTTCTATCTGTTTCCGGCTCTACGATATGGCAAAGATGAGGGTCTATTCCGTAAATCTCGTACCAGTGTAGAATTCTCTCTATCGTAGTTTAGATTTCGAATCATGATCCGTCTGTTTGAATTGAGTCTTGGTTGTTAGATAGTTCATTCACTGTAAACTGGAACTAGGGGTCTAGAGGATTAACTGTTGATTGATTGTGTGATGTTAAGAGATGCGATATATATATGTATGAGTAGGGACTATGTGCGCGGGCGGGGGCTCAGAGATGTATGGGCTAGCGACGCTACTTTGATTGTGCGGGCAGGGGTTCAGAGACGTCTGGACTTGCAATGCTACTTATGCGGGCGTGTGGTGCAGAGATGTTTGTACCATGGACGCTACTTGAGAGGGCGGGGGTACAGAGACAAACTGTACTAGCGATGCTACGTATTATACACTACAAGAAAACATCAAGGATTCTGAGGGAAAAAATCGTCGGAATTTCGTCGGAATATCGTTATTCCGACGCAATTCCGACGAAATACGTCGTCAGAAATAATTCCTCGGAATTTCTTTTTTCCTCTGAAATCCCTCGGAATTTTTCGACGGAATTCCGAGGAAATAAATTTCCGAGGAAATTCCGAGGATCCCTTGTTTGTCGGAAAAGTCCTCGGAATATACCGAGGTAGAACTTCGTCGGGATAATTCCTCGGAAGTTCATCGATCGATGCGTGTTTGGACATATATACATCGATCGATAGGAGTATACCGACGGACTTTTTCCTCGGTTTATTCCGAGGAACTGTTCCCTCGGTATATTCCGAGGGATCCGTTCCTCGGAATTTTCCGAGGGAGTTGTCCCTCGGAAAATTCCGAGGGAAATGTCCCTCGCTATATTTTAAAAAAAAAACGGATCGATCGATGCGTTTTTGTTCAAAAACGCATCGATCGATGTAGTGAAAAATATAATTAATTTCCTCGAAATGTAAAAAATATTAATTTTTTTGAAAAAATAAAATTTCTGAAATTTAAATTCGAAAATATGAAATTAAAAGTAAAATTGAAATCATACTAATTAATATTCAAAGTTTCACAAATAAAAATAAAACATTCCGAGATTGGGGAAAAAAAAACTACGGGTCTGGCACGTCCGGGAACACCTCGTTCGGGTACATCCTCTGCATCATCTCCATCATTTGCTGGTTCAGCCTCCTCTGTGCCTCATAGCCCGCCTGTTGAGCCGCCATCTGGGTCTCCAACAAAGATATTCGATCATCTTTGTCCTTCAACTGAGCCGTAAGTACTTCTGGATCAACAAAGGGCGGTGGTGCAGAAGAAGGAGGAACCGACCGGGTGCGACGACCCAAACCGAACAAACGTCCCTTCTTCTTTGGAACCGACTGAATAGAAAAAAGCCAAATTTAGAAATTTAAACCAAGAAATAAATGAATTGAACTTTAAAAAAAAAGAACTTACGGATTCAACGATTTCGTTGATTCGAAACCGGGACAAGTTGGTCGAAGCCGTCGAAGCGTCATCCTCGGTTTGAAGCTGAGACACTTCGTCTACCACCTGAGTTTGGACCAGGTCGACCACGTCCCTCACAAGACCGTCATCAATCTGGCCGGTCTTCTTGTTGGTATACGCCCTCCTCATTAGGGCGAGATCATCGACCGGCTCGCCATCATTTTCTTCCGCCTTGAAAAAAAACATAAAATTAAAGAAACATTAGAAATTAGAAGAAATGCACAATAAATTTAAATTCTGAAACTCAAATAATTGAAGAAAAAGCGGTTGAACTTACCATGCGATCTCCGAGAGTGGCAATAGATTGAGCACCCAAGTTATGCTTGTAGATGCCCTTCCCTTTACGGTCGCTCCTGCGGTTGGTGGAGTTGGTGGAAGAAGTTTCTTTCGTCTCCTCCTTATCCCAATGCGCACACAACTCCTTCCAGACCGTATCGTTCATCGACTTTGGGACCTTTTAATTAAAAAAAAAAGAAAAAGTTTAATAAATTAAAAAATAGTTTAATAAATTAAAAAATTGTTTAATAAATTAAATCGAACCTTATTGATTTCCCACTTCTTCTTCCACTCGTGGATCTGCTTCCCATAGTTGTCCATTACTTTATGGACGAAGTGGTGATAGATAAAGAGCGTCTCATCGGAATTCCAGTTGAACTCTTGCTGAAAAAAAAACACAATTAGTAGAAAATTTATATTAAAGATTAAAAATATAAGTAAAAAATTAGAATACTTACCGCAAACTGACGAAACCACAGAACCTGCTTGTCGGTTGGGAAGTGAGTGAAAGTCGGATGTCCACTGTCGAGGGCCGAGTACATCATACGGTTGATCCATGCGCTGATCCCGTTCCCGGATCGGTTGAACCTTATTAAAAGAACAAACGGTTAATAATGAATCCAAATTTAAAGAAAAAAAAATGTTTAATTACCATGTTTGACCCCGTCCATGTGGATACGGAGTGAGATACGGAAGATGGTCACGACCGGGCTGTTGAACCAACTCCGCAACCCTCATCACTCCCGGAGGACCCGGAGGAACAGGAGCGGATGCAGCAGCGGGAGCGAGAGGAGCATGAGCGGGTGCAGCAGAGGGAGATGTATGGTTGGAGCTGTGGGGCGAAGGGGAATCCTGAAAATGGCTGGAATCCCGAGACTGGCTCCCCGTACCACCACGACCACGACGCTGTCGAGGCCGGGTCTGATCATCATGAGACCTGTAAATTAAAAAATATATATTTAATAAATACAGAAATATATAAATTAATTTTTTTATTAAAAAAAAATCCCAAATAATTTAATCACAGAAAAAGATTTATATATATTAAATTTTTTTAATAAATATATAAAAATAGTTCTAATAAACAAAAATAGTTTTAATAAATAAAAATTGTTTAATAATTAAAATGTTTTGTAAAATCCAAAAAATCGAATTTATATAGAAATTTTTTTTTGTAAAATCCAAAAAATCGAATTTATATAGAAAAATCGTTTTGTAAAATACAAAAATCGATTTTATATACAAAAATCGATTTTATAAATACAAAAAATAAAAAAATTATAAAAAAATTCTAAATCAATTCAACAAAACAAATTATTCAACCAAATCACAATTCTAAACCTATTATACAACCAAATCACAATCCTAACCAATCACCCTAACAAAAATCTATCAAAACTACACAAAAACCTAACAAATAGAACCTAAGAGAGTGGGATAGGGTCCTTACATGATTTGTGTAAGAGAAGAGGGAGATCGCCGGAGATATCGTCGGATTTCAGGGGGAAATCGCCGGAGAGAAAGAGAGGAGTCGCGCAGAGGAAGAAGAGAGAAATGGGGAAGAAGAAGGGGCTCGTGGTTATAAAACCTAGGGTCCGACGGACATTATCCGTCGGAATTCCGTCGGAATTCTAATTTCAATTTTCGCGAAATATTTGCCCGGTAAAATGAAAATATTCCGAGGAAATTCCGACAGATAGTAAAATATCCGTCGGAATTTCCTCGGAATATTCCGAGGAAATACCGAGGAACTAGTGTTTGGGGTTTCAAAACATCAATTTTTTTTGCCGTATTTCATTTCTTATACAATTGTAATGCATACCATTGAGGATTCTTTGTATACATGAGCATAAACCATGAAATAACAAATTTCAAAACTAATTGAAAGTATTCCCTTTACCGTTCGTTAAAAGGTATAAGTGTTTCTCTTATGTTGCGAGATTTCGTTCATACAATCGGAAAAGTGTTAATTATACGGTAAGGAACAAATTTTTGACTTCATAATGAACGTAAGACACTTAATAAGGGTTATATAGGTGTTATTCAAACGGCAAAACGTTGTTTTCGGTTTAAAAACCCTATTTCCTCGGAATTTCCTCGGATTATTCCGAGGGAACTCCGACGAAACCCTCTTCTTCCTCGAAATTTCCTCGGAATATTCCGAGGAAATTCCGACGAACTAGTGTTTGGGGTTTCAAAACGTAATTTTTTTTTAAAAAACGCATCGATCGATGCGTTTTTGAACAAAAACAAATCGATCGATTACTAAGATGGCCCGGGCCGTAAGATTGTGATCGATCGATGAGAGTATCCCATCGATCTATCGACAATCTGAATTGTTCCTCGGAATTTCCTCGGAAAATCTTGTATGTTTTTTTAAAAATGCATCGATCGATGCGTTATAGAACAAAAACGCATCGATCGATTACTAGGATGGACCGGGCCGTAAGATTGTGATCGATCGATGAGATTAACCCATCGATCTATCGACAATCTGAATTGTTCCTCGGAATTTCATCGGAAAATCTTGTATGTTTTTTTAAAAATGCATCGATCGATGCGTTATAGAACAAAAACGCATCGATCGATTACTAGGATTTACGGGGCCGTAAGATTGTGATCGATCGATGAGAGTAACCCATCGATCTATCGACAATCTGAATTGTTCCTCGGAATTTCGTCGGAAAATCTTGTATGTTTTTTTAAAAATGCATCGATCGATGCGTTATAGAACACAAACGCATCGATCGATTACTAGGATGGACCGGGCCGTAAGATTGTGATCGATCGATGAGAGTATCCCATCGATCGATCGACAATCTGAATTGTTCCTCGGAATTTCCTCGGAAAATCTTGTATGTTTTTTTAAAAACGCATCGATCGATGCGTTATAGAACAAAAACGCATCGATCGATTACCAAGATGGCCCGGGCCGTAAGAATGTGATCGATCGATGCGTTATAGAAACAAAACGCATCGATCGATGCGTGTTCGGAAAACAGAATTATAAGGCAAAACCCGACCTTTTTTGGATCTAAACCTTAGAACTCTCATCCCCTCCGATTTCCCCTATAATTCGCCCCCCCCCCTTTCTCTCTCTATAATCATCCGATTTGAACAATTTTGGGCTCTATTCCACTTGATTTTTCGAGCTCTACCTGATTCCTACACTCGTCTTCACCCTAAGACAGGTATACTCCGCGAATCTCCACATTCTGAAATCGTGTTCTTGAGCAATTTTTTGGGTTTTGTGAATTTCTTATTTCCGTGTTGATTCCTTGATCAAATATGCATGAAACAGATGTTTAAACATGGAATAGAACACAATTGTCTGTGATCAACGAGTTTGGAACATGATTTGAGATGATTTAGGGATAGAGAATTTTTTTCAATTTCGTTTTTTTTTATCACAACTCGATTTTGCTTTTCATTTTCATGTTCAGCTTTGCCTTCTTAATTGATTATAACCATGTTGAGAGCAATGATTCTATTTTGTAGAGAATGAAGCGCACGAAAACATCAGCAAAGAAAAACACACAAGAAGCGGGTTCGTCACAGCTGGAGAAGCAAAGGCCAAAGAAGTGGGATAAGTCTGATACCACCCACTACAACAACATGAAGAAGGTAGCCGTTCCGGCTACACAACTAGCATGTCCTGAGACGATGACAATATTGGGAATCAAAGCAGACATTGAAGGACTGTTCCAGAACATGGGTCTAGGCCAACTATGCAACCTCAAGGAACCCACTTATCCGGAGTTGGTACGCCAGTTCATAGCATCCGCATACGTCACCCGTCCCGATGATAGCCATCAGGAAGGTTTTCTGGCATTCGTAGTGCAGAAAGTATACTATGAGGTATCTTTCACAGACCTCTGCGGACTATTTGGATTGAGTGCGGGGGAGAGGACATATGGTCTTTATTGGACTTCAGAGCTGTTGAACTTCTGGGAAACGATTGGCACAGGGGTTTATAGATCTTCTCAGGCAAAGGAGTCACTTATCCGGAGCCCAGTACTGAGATATGCGACACGCCTCATTGGCTCATTGCTATACGGGACAACCACAGCCGCATCAGTCACGCAATGGGAGTTGTGCCTCCTGTACCAAGGTGTGAGGCATTTGCTACCGGCATTTGGAAACTCTACATTCCCACCTGCTACTGCCTTCAACATGGGAGCGGTGCTGGCCGCAAACTTAGCAGGATACAAGGGGAAAGTAACCAAATCCAAGAGCAATGCATGTGGATTTGGTGCAGTGATTACTCGGATCCTTAGACATGTGGGTGTAGACTGTGAGAACCACCAGGTAGCACTGGACAGATCGAACAACATTGCTTGGAACTACCTGGATGTCATTTCTCTAGTAAGTAAGGAGTTCATAGCTGGTCCCCACTCGAGGATCGATCGGGATGGTCCTTACGTCTACGTATTCCAGGACCGAGCGAAGAAAACACTCTACTGCCACCTGCCTCAGATCGGCCTGACTGCTCTACTTTCAGAGGCTGCAGTTGAGTTTCTACCCCCTGCTACCGCACTAGTAGACAAGCCATCCTTCTTCACGCCAAAATATCAGACCAAAGGCAAGGGCGTGGTTGATGAAGAAGGACAAGATGAGGCTGCACAAGCCATTCCAGATGATTCACAACCCCATCAGCTACTCCCATCAGACTCCAGCCAGTACAAGCTGCAAGAGCTTCCACCGAACGCCACTTCGCGCCAGCAACAACATTGGAGAGATCAGAGCATAAAGACAAACAACGACATGCTACACAAGATCTGGGCTGCCATTTCACGTATCAGGCCGTGTCGTTGCCAAAAGGATGATGTAGTTCATCGGGACAACTCTCCATCCAGCTCTGGTTCGGGTTCGAGTGGTACACACATGGTAAGAAAGAGGTCCAAGAGACCCAACGATGCAGGAACATCTGGAGCAGGAGACGAGGAGTAGGAGCTATCACCGGCTATTTTATTTTCTTTTCTATTCTAACGTTTTATGGTCTTATTTTCTGTTAATTTTGAACTGAGTTTTTTTTTAGGTTTCTTAATTATGAGTTCGTATTTCTTTTACATGGTTTCTTTGTTTTATTTGGTTGTGTTTTGTGTAGCTTTTAATTCGTATTCAGCTTTGCCTTGCTAGATAAACCAAATAACTATTATCCAAGGAAAGAGGTTATATCAAGTGTTCCTCGGAATTTCCTCGGTATTTCTTAAAAAAAAAAAAAAAAAGTTCAATGGTAGTCTGTTTCCGAGTCATCATCACCAGATGAATCTGAATCTGGATCTTGGTGAAACTCTCCAATTACTGGTTCATCCTCTACGTGAACGACGGCTTCCTCTCCAAAGTCGGTTAAATCGACTACAAGGCCAACTCCAGCTAAATCTTCTGCTGCACTACAGTTGCCGGATGTGCTTGGTTGTAGTGGGTCTTCCAGCTCAGAACTTCCCTGAACTCGGCCTCTCGGGTTGAGTCTTGTAACAGTAACCCATGGATCATCTCTGTTCCTTACCCGGGGGTACTTGATATAACAAACCTGTAACATTTAGAAAAATTATAAATTAATACACATGATGATGAATCATTCTGAATAATTAACATTTAATTACCTGATCGGCCTGGGAAGCAAGAATGAAAGGATCATAATATTGCAGCTTTCGCCTCGAATTTACTGATATAACACCAAATGCATCTGTTCTCACACCTCGATCTGGGGTGTTGTCGTGCCAATCACAATAGAAAACAGTACAGCGCAATCCAACCATGCCCAAATACTTGATTTCCAAAATCTCATGTATGTGTCCGTAGTATACATCATCTCCTGATGCAGAACAAACGCCAGCATCATAAGTCGTACTCGAACGTCTCCTCTTCTGAGTTGTGAATGCATATCCTCGAGTACAAAATCTCGGATATGACTTCACAACAAAGTTTGGTCCAACGACCATCTCACGTATCCAATCGTCAAATGTTTCACCTCTGGCCAAACCAGCAGACACCTATTAATAGCACATATATATATATTATATCAATAAATGTGAATTAGTATAAATATGTGATAAAATATATTTTAATTTGTTTAAAGCACTCACATAAGTAAACATCCATCCAGTAAATTCTCTCTGCTTCATTTCTTCTAGTTCGTCCTCTGTGGCGTATCTATACTCGAACCGCTTTTCTGCCATGAAAATCCTGTATATGATGACAATAATGTAATTAATTAAGATTTAAATTTCAACTTGTTAAAATAAAAATTTGTAAGCTCATTTATTTACCTCTCATATTGAAGAACGTCTTCGCAGTTGGTGAGCAAATATGTTTGCAAATGACTGCGCTCCTGCTCAGTAAGTCGACGGTCCTTTGGTTTTCCGCTAAGTCGTCCAACGTCTGTGAAAATGTCTGGAACCGTAACATGATATGTTGCCCGTTCGCCTCTATCATCATGCCGAGCAGGTCTTCTGTTTTTGGTCTGAACTTCTGCTGGAAAGTAGTACTCGGCAAAGTTTGAAGTTTCTTCATTGATCATCTGTGCGACTATAGAACCTTCCACCCTACTTAAATTTTTCACCATCTTCTTCAAATGGAACATATACCGCTCATACAGATACATCCATCTATACTGCACAGGACCACCAAGTTCCAATTCTCTTGCCAGGTGAATAACAAGATGCTCCATAACATCAAAAAATGAGGGAGGAAATATCTTCTCAAGGTTGCACTGAATCACGGCTATGTTAGTCTTCAAATTTTCAATACCTTCAAGAGTCACTGATCTCGTGCATAAATCGCGGAAGAAACCACTTATCCCTGCAATTGCTTCATGAACATTTCGTGGTAATATTTCCTTGAAGGCGAACGGAAGGAGGCGCTGCATCATTACATGGCAATCGTGGCTTTTCAAGCCAGTAAACTTTCCTTCCTTTCTGTCGATACAGTTACGCAAATTTGATGCGTAACCGTCTGGAAATTCCACATCGTTTGAAATCCAATCAAAGAACGCATCTTTTCCCGCTGCATCAAGTCGGTATATGGGAAAAGGAGCCCTACCATTCTCATCAACATGAAGTTCTGAACGAGCACATATATCGACTAAATCCAGTCTTGACTTCAAATTATCCTTTGTTTTACCTTGAACATTAAGGATCGTGTTCATGAGATTGTCAAAAAAGTTCTTCTCAATATGCATGACATCTAAATTATGCCTTAGCAGATGATCCTCCCAGTATGGCAGATCCCAGAAAATACTTTTTTTGTGCCAGTTATGTAGTTCTCCAACAGCATCTACCGGAAAACGCTCATGTCCACCGACTTCTGGCGTCCTTTCTGCACCAAAATCTCTTAGTTGTATCTTCAAATCTTTCCCACAAATTTCCGGAGGTGGACTGTCAAACACCCTCTTGTTCTTCGTAAACAAATTCCTACTCCTACGATATGGATGATCAGGTGGTAGGAATCTCCTGTGACAGTCAAACCAACACGTTTTCCTTCCGTGCTTTAGTTGGAAAGCATCAGTGTTATCTTGACAATATGGACATGATAGCCTTCCATGCGTTGTCCATCCAGACAACATACCATATGCTGGAAAATCACTTATTGTCCACATTAGTACTGCCCGCATTTGAAAGTTTTCTTTACACGAAACATCGTATGTTTCAGCACCTTGAGCCCATAGTTGTTGCAACTCATATATTAGTGGCTGAAGAAACACATCAAGTGATCTCTTAGGATGCTCTGGTCCGGGAACGAGAATCGAGAGAAACAAAAACTCTCGTCGCAAGCACAAGTTTGGGGGGAGGTTGTATGGTGTAAGAATGACGGGCCATAGAGAATACTGTCTTCCACTCTTGCCAAACGGACTGAAACCATCAGTACATAATCCAAGGTAGACATTTCTTCTCTCATACGCAAAGTCGGGATACTTTGATTGGAAATGCTTCCACGCTTTTGCATCTGAAGGATGTCTGATCTCACCATCTGTTGAGTGCTCCGCATGCCATCTCATTGGTTGCGCTGTGCGTTCAGACAGATACAACCTCTGCAACCTTTCCGTCAAAGGTAAATACCACATCCTTTTATATGGCACTGGAACTCTTCCAATTGTATCTTTATAACGAGGCTTTCCACAAAATTTGCATGTAACCCGCTGTTCATCCACCCTCCAATAAATCATGCAGTTGTCGCTGCATACATCTATTACCTGATACGATAAACCAAGACCAGCTACGAGTTTCTGAACCTCGTAGTATGAACCAGGAGCTACATTATCCTCGGGTAGAATACCTTTTACAAAATCAGCAATCGCATCCACACAGTCTTCAGCCAAATTATAATCTGTTTTAATGCCCATCAATCTTGTAGCAGATGATAAAGCTGAATGACCATCTCTGCAACCTTCGTACAATGGTTGCTTTCCAGCATCCAACATATCATAAAATCTCCTAGCTTCTGCATTGGGTAAATCTTCCCCTCTAAAATGATCATTTACCATCTGCTCAGTACCTACACCATAATCTACATCCGTTCTAATTGGTTCTTCTAATCTAACCGCTGGCTGAGGTTCACTAGTACTACCATGTTCATAATCAGTTTCCCCATGATGATACCAAATTTTGTAACTTCGTGTAAACCCACTCAAATATAGATGAGTCCAAACATCCCACTCTTTAATAACCTTTCTATTTTTACAATTAGAGCAAGGACATCTTAACATACCTGTTTTTGCTTCCGGTTGTCGGTGAACTAACCCCATGAATTCAGTTATACCTCGTTGGTATTCTTCCGTAAGCAATCTCGTGTTCGGATCCAAATGAGGTCGATCGATCCAAGAACGAAAATAATTTGAAGAAGACATATTTTTTATGAATCAAATTCGTGTGTAAATAGAGTAAGAGGGAGGATGAAGATATGAAGTGAATGAAGAGGAAGAGGAGTGCTTGTATTTATAGTTTAAATCCTGCCGACATACCGAGGAAATTCCGATGGAATTCCGACGGACAAAACTAGTTCGTCGGAATTTCCTCGGAATTTTGTAAAATCCCCCAACGGCTCTCCAACGGCTATAATATTTCCTCGGAATTCATCGGTTTTTTCCGAGGAACAGAGTTTTCCTCGGAATTTCCTCGGAATATTCCGACGGACTGTAGTTTCCTCGGAATTCCGTCGGTATATTCCGAGGAAATTCCGAGGAAACCCAATTTTGTGTTTCCTCGGAATTTCCTCGGAAATTCCTCGGTATATTCCGAGGATTTCATTTTCCGTCGGAATGTCCGTCAGAATATCGCTGTTTTCTTGTAGTGATATATCCATATGAGGAGATGCGGAGTGTATAGACTAGCTATGTGCTATCATCGCATTGTTTGTGTTTGTGTGATGCGCTAGGCGTCGTGTGTGTTCATGTTAGAGCTAAACTTCCATAGTGGGAGTTCTATTTACTCAAGTCAGTGGTTTGCGTGTTTAGCATCATATACCTCACGGAGTAACTCTCCTGTTACTCACACTTCCTATTCCTTCCCCTTTCAGGTGAGACTGACGAGTAGGAATGATTGCTGGTGCTTTGGGAGTTTTATTTCATTTTTTTTCAGATTTGCGGTTTTATGCTTTTACCGATATTTTTGAGATTTATTTTGTTATTTGAATTTATGGCTATTTATTGGATTTACGACTTTGGAGTTGACTTTTGAGAAGTAATAAATGGAAATTTCAGACTTTTTTATTTATTTAAGTTATTTTGGAAAAATTCGGGTGTTACAAGATCCGATCATGGGCGTAAAGAAGGTAAACGGCTGTCTCTCCTTGCTCATGACAATATGATCAAAACACTCAATATGCATGAGTAGGTGACTGAATAATGCAAATACGTAAACTAGCTGGTAAGTTCTAGCACCTTGTCCTCAAGCTATAAGGAGTCGATATGTTGTATTCTTTACTTCTTTAAGTCAGCATACCTTGAAATGAGATTAAACGGAACCGCAAGTTAGGTGTAACGCATGAAAACTGCCTCAGCTGTTTGGACATATCAAATTTGGTTGCAGGCTTGGTTACAAAAAGTCACAGCATGCAGTAGAATAGGGATGACTAGTTACGTCACCGGACCATATCCAACTACCTCAGCTGTTTGGACTATCTCCTCTGGTGTCAGCGTCTGACCTGTAGGTCACCAGTGGATATCTCACCAGCACGATCTGAATCACAGAACTTCTCAAAGAGGTACTCAACTCACATTTCAAACTACTGAATAAGCACAAACTTTAGTCTCTTTGAATCTAGATTTGGGATACAACAACACTCTGTTTTCAAAGTTAACGAAACCATTAGAAGAGTACATGTGTCCCCAGTCACCAACATGGTTTATAAGTAGAACTTCAACATTTGAGCACTCTAGCATCCGAGCTATGGCGTCACCCATGATTGTTGATCTCATATGACCAACATGCATTTTTTTGGCAATGTTCAGAGATGAAAAATCAAATCAACGACCGCTCCCTTTAACAAAAGAGGCGCCCATGTCTCAATCCCATTGATAAGCATGTTATGCTCTGTAGATAGATTTTATAAACAATTATGTAAAAGCATATTATGTATGAGAGACTAGACAAGTGATAGCAAATAACACAGACCTTGGCTATCCACTTAGTTGATAGTACAACTGTAACTTCCCGAGTTGATATATGAAAAGGCTTAAGAGAATTGATTTGGCTATTTATGTCATGGCTATCTATGTCACCAAAATTGACTTACCTTTTCCGTCACACATCCGTTTAGAACTCTAGAGTTAAGTGTGCTTGGGCTGGAGTAGTGAAAGGATGGGTGACCTATCGGAAAGTGATTCGCGATACCGTGCGAGTGAGGCTAAAGCACGGGGAAATGTCGGGTGGTGATTGCAGGGTCACTAAACAATGATTTCGAGCCTTCAGAAATTAACGGACCGACCGTCGGATGGGATAGAGCCCACGGGCCGAGAGAGGGGGCGTGGGTGGCCCATTAGCCATGGACGGTCGGGACGTTATAACAACATTAATAAATCATGGGCCAGTCCACCATCTCAGAAGTAGGGAGTTTCTCAAAAAATAGTCTACGTGAAACATACAAAGTAAGAATTTGCTATATGTACACTACATACAAAAAACAAAAGCCATTAAATTTTAGAAAGACCACAACACAAAGAAAATGGTTATATATATCATTTAATTATCTAAGATCCAAGAACTTTTTAAGGCAACTGAAGAAGTAAATCTAATGTCACTGACTCACAGACCCAAAACATAAACATGTAAACATTATTCAGACACGAGCCAAACGCTAAAATTTTATTAGAGATATATCTCTAATAAACTTGAGTAGCAAATGGACTAGCAATACCGACAGGATCAGGAAAACCTGTTGTAAGCAGTAGCGGGTTCCTGGACCGGCGCAGCCACTGGTGCATAAGTATGTGTTGGTGGGGATGCCTGAGAAGCATGTGCGCCGAGAGGAATATAGCTAGAGGGAGCCTGAGTATAAGGAATTGTGTGTGCTTTGTAGATCTTTTAACTCTCAAAGTTGTTAAGGATCAGACAACACAGATTTTACTATGTTTATATATTTCTCTTTGTTTCTTGCTTGACACGTATTACTCGTACTCTTATAAAACGAAAACGACACGTCTTTATTGGATATATTTAGAATGTATTTATAGTTTTACATGAGACACTAACTAAGGGACATGTCTTTTGGAGACACAGACACCCCAATGTAAAGACACGTACATACACATGTGTAACTGTTTTGCAGTTACCAATTATATTTGTATCTCTTTGGTGTGTGAGACGAGTAGTTTAGTTTATACATAAATTAATTACTTAACTATATAATATATAATTCTTCTAACTAATAATATAAGATGAAGACTTGATCACATCCAACACTCCTCATTGATCATTGCTTCATCGTTACGCCTAGTTCTTCTCGTAGAACCTCGAACATTGTTGTGTTTAAGAGCTTCGTCAATATGTCTGCTATTTTTAGCTCTCCTGGACAGTAGTCAAGTCTGATTTTCCCATTCTGTTCAGCCTCTCGTACAAAATGCCCGTTTGCATTTTCTTCATGTGCTAGTAATGCATATTAGCCTCCAATTTATCCTATCCAAATGGAAAACTCTTGTGCTTCATTTTGATATTCAGTATCCTTCTTCCTTGAGGATCATCTATGAAACATCTATTGGTTTTAAACAAAACTCCATATCCATTTGAAACCATTTGTGAAACACTTAACAGATTCCTTGCTAAGTTCGGCACTAGAAACACCTCTTTGATGATCTTCTCTCCTTAGCTTGTCATCACTTGGATATTCCCTTTTCCTGCCGTGATTACTTGTTGACCATTCGCCACTTTGATTGGTATTTTTATACTCTTATCAAGAGTGATGAAGTATGAGACTTCTTTGGTCATGTGGTTAGTATATCCGCTGTCAACTAACCATGTTTCATCATCTACTGTTGATGATGCTTCTTCTTCCAGTGCACTAAATAACATGTGACTTTCATCTTCTGAGTCATCTTTTGTTTCTTCAATACTTAGATCTGCACTCTCGGTCTTTCTAAGTTTGCAGTTCTTTGCTAGATGTCCCGATTTGTTACACACGGAACACTTTCTCTCATTGTTTACAACCACTTACAAATAGGTTCCTTGGCTTTTCATTTTCTTCGACCAGCATTCAATTCCATTGTGATTATTTCTTTTGCAAACACCACACCATTTATCTTCTTGTGATGTTTATCTTCACTTTTGTTTCTTCTTTTCGAAACAAAATTTTCTCCATAGAACGCTCCTTCTGTCGATCGTTCTTCTCGGAGACTTAGGTGCTTCTCATGCGCTTTCAAGGCACCTATCATTTCTGTCATAGAGAGATTTGATAGATCCTTTGTTTGTTCAAGGACAGCAACAATGCTATCAAACTTTTGTGGCAAGGAGACAAGAACCTTTTGAACCAATTGATAATCGGTCTTTTCTTCACCATGAACTCTTAGTTGATTACTCATGTTAATCAACTTGGTTGTGAAATCATTTATGGTTTCACTTTCCTCCATCTTCAGATTCTCATATTCTCTTCTCAAGGTCTGAAGATTTATCATCCTTACTTGTGAACTTCCTTAGAACTCCATTTCCAAAGCGTTCCAAGCTTCTTTTGTGTTTGATGCGGGAGCGATTCTCGGAAATATTGATTCTGAAACTGCACTTTGAAGAATCTGAAGAGCCATCATATCCTTCATCACTTGATCATCTCTCTCTCTACTTAACGCTGATGTGTTTTCAGAAGACGAAACTAACGTAAACTCTATTTTCTATAACATCCCACAAATTACGTATTTTCAAGATGGTTATCATCTTGATTTTCCAAAACCCATATGATTAAAAATTGAAAATTGGAATAACTTGCTGTATTGTTGTCTCCATAGCTCTTATACCATGTAGATTTTTTAACTCTCAAAGTTGTTAAGGATCAGACAACACAGATTTTACACTGTTTATATCTTTCTCTTTGTTTCTTGCTTGACACTCAATGTATTACTCGTACTCTTATAAAACGAAAACCACACGTTTTTATTGGATACATTTAAGGTGGTGTTATTGAATTAATGAAATCAGTAGAAATTTAATGGAATTCAAATTCAAAGTGAAATCCATTGTTATTGGATTGGGTATTTGATATATGGAATTGAAATGCACTAAAATCACCTGTTATTCAATTTATATTTAATTTTGTTAGAATTCATTTTTCTGAGACTTTCATAGACTTTTGTATCTGAAATAAGAGTAAAACAAATACACCGCTTTTGCTTAATATTTAGAAGGAATTCAACTGTAGAATAATTAGAATACGAGAGATCTATCTCACATTCTCAAACATTGATAGAGAAATTGAAATATAATTGAAGACAGAAAGAACACACTAAATAAAAGTGTCTGCAAAAAATTCTAGGCATTAGAATCCATGTCCAAATAATAATTATCACCATGATGAGAAGTCCAAAATTGTCGTGTTTTGTGTTATGGTAACAATAGATTTGATTTATTTGAGATATGCAAAAACAATTCAAATTTTGAAAAATCTGAAAATAAGAGACAACATCAATAGGTTGAAGATGATTCAAAACAGTTTTTGTTGTATTCGTAAAAAAATTCCACTTCTTAACTGCCAAATAAGTACAACTAAATCCACGTGCATTTTAGTGGAATCATCCAATTCCATAGAAATACACTCAAACTTTTATTAACTGCCTTAATTCTAATTCCATTCAAATTTTGTATTCAATACCAGCTCCTGAGAATGTATTTACACTACAAGAAAACATCAAGGATTCTGAGGGAAAAAATCGTCGGAATTTCGTCGGAATATCGTTATTCCGACGAAACACGTCGTCAGAAATAATTCCTCGGAATTTTTTTTTTCCTCGGAAATCCCTCGGAATTTTCCGACGGAATTCCGAGGAAATAAATTTCCGAGGATCCCTAGTTTGTCGGAAAAGTCCTCGGAATATACCGAGGGAGAACTTCGTCGGGATAATTCCTCGGAAGTTCATCGATCGATGCGTGTTTGGACATATATACATCGATCGATAGGAGTATACCGACGGACTTTTTCCTCGGTTTATTCCGAGGAACTGTTCCCTCGGTATATTCCGAGGGAGCTGTCCCTCGGAAAATTCCGAGGGAAATGTCCCTCGGTATATTCCGAACGTTTTTTAAAAAAACGGATCGATCGATGCGTTTTTGTTCAAAAACGCATCGATCGATCTAGTGAAAAATATAATTAATTTCCTCGGAATGTAAAAAATATTAATTTTTTTGAAAAAATAAAATTTCTGAAATTTAAATTCGAAAATATGAAATTAAAAGTAAAATTGAAATCATATTAATTAATATTCAAAGTTTCACAAATAAAAATAAAACATTCCGAGTTTGGGGAAAAAAAAAAACTACGGGTCTGGCACGTCCGGGAACACCTCGTTCGGGTACATCCTCTGCATCATCTCCATCATTTGCTGGTTCAGCCTCCTCTGTGCCTCATAGCCCGCCTGTTGAGCTGCCATCTGGGTCTCCAACAAAGATATACGATCATCTTTGTCCTTCAACTGAGCCGTAAGTACTTCTGGATCAACAAAGGGCGGTGGTGCAGAAGAAGGAGGAACCGACCGGGTGCGACGACCCAAACCGACCAAACGTCCCTTCTTCTTTGGAACCGACTGAATAGAAAAAAACCAAATTTAGAAATTTAAACCAAGAAATAAATGAATTGAACTTTAAAAAAAAAGAACTTACGGATTCAACGATTTCGTTGATTCGAAACCGGGACAAGTTGGTCGAAGCCGTCGAAGCGTCATCCTCGGTTTGAAGCTGAGACACTTCGTCTACCACCTGAGTTTGGACCAGGTCGACCACGTCCCTCACAAGACCGTCATCAATCTGGCCGGTCTTCTTGTTGGTATACGCCCTCCTCATTAGGGCGAGATCATCAACCGGCTCGCCATCATTTTCTTCCGCCTTGAAAAAAAACATAAAATTAAAGAAACATTAGAAATTAGAAGAAATGCACAATAAATTTAAATTCTGAAACTCAAATAATTGAAGAAAAAGCGGTTGAACTTACCATGCGATCTCCGAGAGTGGCAATAGATTGAGCACCCAAGTTATGCTTGTAGATGCCCTTCCCTTTACGGTCGCTCCTGCGGTTGGTGGAGTTGGTGGAAGAAGTTTCTTTCGTCTCCTCCTTATCTCAATGCGCACACAACTCCTTCCAGACCGTGTCGTTCATCGACTTTGGGACCTTTTAATTAAAAAAAAAAAAAAAGTTTAATAAATTAAAAAATAGTTTAATAAATTAAAAAATTGTTTAATAAATTAAATCGAACCTTATTGATTTCCCACTTCTTCTTCCACTCGTGGATCTGCTTCCCATAGTTGTCCATTACTTTGTGGACGAAGTGGTGATAGATAAAGAGCGTCTCATCGGAATTCCAGTTGAACTCTTGCTGGAAAAAAAACACAATTAGTAGAAAATTTATATTAAAGATTAAAAATATAAGTAAAAAATTAGAATACTTACCGCAAACTGACGAAACCACAGAACCTGCTTGTCGGTTGGGAAGTGAGTGAAAGTCGGATGTCCACTGTTGAGGGCCGAGTACATCATACGGTTGATCCATGCGCTGATCCCGTTCCCGGATCGATTGAACCTTATTAAAAGAACAAACGGTTAATAATGAATCCAAATTTAAAGAAAAAAAATGTTTAATTACCATGTTTGACCCCGTCCATGTGGATACGGAGTGAGATACGGAAGATGGTCACGACCGGGCTGTTGAACCAACTCCGCAACCCTCATTACTCCCGGAGGACCCGGAGGAACATGAGCGGATGCAGCAGCGGGTGCAGCAGAGGGAGATGTATGGTTGGAGCTGTGAGGCGAAGGGGAATCCTGAAAAAGGCTGGAATCCCGAGACTGGCTCCCCGTACCACCACGACCACGACGCTGTCGAGGCCGGGTCTGATCATCATGAGACGTGTAAATTAAAAAAATATATTTAATAAATACACAAATATATAAATTAACCCAAATAATTTAATCACAGAAAAAAATTTATATATATTAAATTTTTTTAATAAATATATAAAAATAGTTCTAATAAACAAAAAATAGATTTAATAAATAAAAATTGTTTAATAATTACAAAAAAATAGTTTTAATAATATATATATATTAAAAATATTTTTAAATCCCAAATAATAGTATTTAATCACAAAAAAAGTTTTATAGATATTTAAAATGTTTTGTAAAATCCAAAAAAATGAATTTATATAGAAATTGTTTTTTGTAAAATCCAAAAAATCGAATTTATATAGAAAAATCGTTTTGTAAAATACAAAAATCGATTTTATAAATACAAAAAATAAAAAAATTATAAAAAAATTCTAAATCAATTCAACAAAACAAATTATTCAACCAAATCACAATTTTAAACCTATTATACAACCAAATCACAATCCTAACCAATCACCCTAACAAAAATCTATCAAAACTACACAAAAACCTAACAAATAGAACCTAAGAGACAGGGATAGGGTCCTTACATGATTTGTGTAAGAGAAGAGGGAGATCGCCGGAGATATCGTCGGATTTCAGGGGGAAATCGCTGAAGAGAAAGAGAGGAGTCGCGCAGAGGAAGAAAAGAGAAATGGGGAAGAAGAAGGGGCTTGTGGTTATAAAACCTAGGGTCCGACGGACACTATCCGTCGGAATTCTAATTTCAATTTTCGCGAAATTTTTGCCTGGTAAAATGAAAATATTCCGAGGAAATTCCGACAGATAGTAAAATATCCGTCGGAATTTCCTCGGAATATTCCGAGCAAATACCGAGGAACTAGTGTTTGGGGTTTCAAAACATCAATTTTTTTTGCCGTATTTCATTTCTTATACAATTGTAATGCATACCATTGAAGATTCTTTGTATTGATGAGCATAAACCATGAAATAACAAATTTCAAAACTAATTGAAAGTATTCCCTTTACCGTTCATTAAAAGGTATAAGTGTTTCTCTTATGTTGCGAGATTTCGTTCTTACAATCGGAAAAGTGTTAATTATACGGTAAGGAATAATTTTTTGACTTCATACTGAACGTAAGACACTTAATAAGGGTTATATAGGTGTTATTCAAACGGCAAAACGTTGTTTTCGGTTTAAAAACCCTATTTCCTCGGAATTTCCTCGGATTATTCCGAGGGAACTCCGAGGAAACCCTCTTCTTCGTCGGAATTTCAAAACGTAATTTTTTTTTAAAAAAACGCATCGATCGATGCGTTTTTGAACAAAAACAAATCGATCGATTACTAAGATGGACCGGGCCGTAAGATTGTGATCGATCGATGAGAGTATCCCATCGATCGATCGAGAATCTGAATTGTTCCTCGGAATGTCCTCGGAAAATCTTGTATGTTTTTTTAAAAACGCATCGATCGATTCGTTATAGAACAAAAAAGCATCGATCGATTACTAAGATGGCCCGGGCCGTAAGAATGTGATCGATCGATGAGAGTATCCCATCGATCGATCGAGAATCTGAATTGTTCCTCGGAATGTCCTCGGAAAATCTTGTATGTTTTTTTAAAAACGCATCGATCGATTCGTTATAGAACAAAAAAGCATCGATCGATTACTAAGATGGCCCGGGCCGTAAGAATGTGATCGATCGGGTCTTTATTGGACTTTAGAGCTGTTGAACTTCTGGGAAACGATTGGCACATGGGTTTATAGATCTTCTCAGGCAAAGGAGTCACTTATCCGGAGCCCAGTACTGAGATATGCCACACGCCTCATTGGCTCATTGCTATACGGGACAACCACAGCCGCATCAGTCACGCAATGGGAGTTGTGCCTCCTGTACCAAGGTGTGAGGCATTTGCTACCGGCATTTGGAAACTCTACATTCCCACCTGCTACTGCCTTCAACATGGGAGCGGTGCTGGCCACAAACTTAGCAGAATACAAGGGGAAAGTAACCAAATCCAAGAGCAATGCATGTGGATTTGGTGCAGTGATTACTCGGATCCTTAGACATGTGGGTGTAGACTGCGAGAACCAGCAGGTAGCACTGGACAGATCGAACAACATTGCTTGGAACTACATGGATGTCATTTCTCTAGTAAGTAAGGAGTTCATAGCTGGTCCCCACTCGAGGATCCATCGGGATGGTACTTACGTCTACGTATTCCAGGACCGAGCGAAGAAAACACTCTACTGCCACCTGCCTCAGATCGGCCTGACTGCTCTACTTTCAGAGGCTGCAGTTGAGTTCCTACCCCCTGCTACCGCACTAGTAGACAAGCCATCCTTCTTCACGCCAAAATATCAGACCAAAGGCAAGGGCGTGGTTGATGAAGAAGGACAAGATGAGGCTGCACAAGCCATTCCAGATGATTCACAACCCCATCAGCTACTCCCATCAGACTCCAGCCAGTACAAGCTGCAAGAGCTTCCACCGAACGCCACTTCGCGCCAGCAACAACATTGGAGAGATCAGTAAGTCGACGGTCCTTTGGTTTTCCGCTAAGTCGTCAAACGTCTGTGAAAATGTCTGGAACCGTAACATGATATGTTGCCCGTTCGCCTCTATCATCATGCTGAGCAGGTCTCCTGTTTTTGGTCTGAACTTCTGCTGGAAAGTAGTACTCGGCAAAGTTTGAAGTTTCTTCATTGATCATCTGTGCGACTATAGAACCTTCCGCCCTACTTAAATTTTTCACCATCTTCTTCAAATGGAACATATACCGCTCATACAGATATATCCATCTATACTGCACAGGACCATCAAGTTCCAATTCTCTTGCCAGGTGAATAACAAGATGCTCCATAACATCAAAAAATGAGGGAGGAAATATCTTCTCAAGGTTGCACTGAATCACGGCTATGTTAGTCTTCAAATTTTCAATACCTTCAAGAGTCACTGATCTCGTGCATAAATCGCGGAAGAAACCACTTATCCCTGCAATTGCTTCATGAACATTTCGTGGTAATAGTTCCTTGAAGGCGAACGGAAGGAGGCGCTGCATCATTACATGGCAATCGTGGCTTTTCAAGCCAGTAAACTTTCCTTCCTTTCTGTCGATACAGTTACGCAAATTTGATGCGTAACCGTCTGGAAATTCCACATCGTTTGAAATCCAATCAAAGAACGCATCTTTTCCCGCTGCATCAAGTCGGTATATGGGAAAAGGAGCCCTACCATTCTCATCAACATGAAGTTCTGAACGAGCACATATATCGACTAAATCCAGTCTTGACTTCAAATTATCCTTTGTTTTACCTTGAACATTAAGGATTGTGTTCATGAGATTGTCAAAAAAGTTCTTCTCAATATGCATGACATCTAAATTATGCCTTAGCAGATGATCCTCCCAGTATGGCAGATCCCAGAAAATACTTTTTTTGTGCCAGTTATGTAGTTCTCCAACAGCATCTACGGAAAACGCTCATGTCCACCGACTTCTGGCGTCCTTTCTGCACCAAAATCTCTTAGTTGTATCTTCAAATCTTTCCCACAAATTTCCGGAGGTGGACTGTCAAACACCCTCTTGTTCTTCGTAAACAAATTCCTACTCCTACGATATGGATGATCAGGTGCTAGGAATCTCCTGTGACAGTCAAACCAACACGTTTTCCTTCCGTGCTTTAGTTGGAAAGCATCAGTGTTATCTTGACAATATGGACATGATAGCCTTCCATGCGTTGTCCATCCAGACAACATACCATATGCTGGAAAATCACTTATTGTCCACAGTAGTACTGTCCGCATTTGAAAGTTTTCTTTATACGAAACATCGTATGTTCAGCACCTTGAGCCCATAGTTGTTGCAACTCATATATTAGTGGCTGAAGAAACACATCAAGTGATCTCTTAGGATGCTCTGGTCCGGGAACGAGAATCGAGAGAAACAAAAACTCTCGTCGCAAGCACAAGTTTGGGGGGAGGTTGTATGGTGTAAGAATGACGGGCCATAGAGAATATTGTCTTCCACTCTTGCCAAACGGACTGAAACCATCAGTACATAATCCAAGGTAGACATTTCTTCTCTCATACGCAAAGTCGGGATACTTTGATTGGAAATGCTTCCACGCTTTTGCATCTGAAGGATGTCTGATCTCACCATCTGTTGAGTGCTCCGCATGTCATCTCATTGGTTGCGCTGTGCGTTCAGACAGATACAACCTCTGCAACCTTTCCGTCAAAGGTAAATACCACATCTTTTTATATGACACTGGAACTCTTCCACTCGTATCTTTATAACGAGGCTTTCCACAAAATTTGCATGTAACCCGCTGTTCATCCGCCCTCCAATAAATCATGCAGTTGTCGCTGCATACATCTATTACCTGATACGATAAACCAAGACCAGCTACGAGTTTCTGAACCTCGTAGTATGAACCAGGAGCTACATTATCCTCGGGTAGAATACCTTTTACAAAATCAGCAATCGCATCCACACAGTCTTCAGCCAAATTATAATCTGTTTTAATGCCCATCAATCTTGTAGCAGATGATAAAGCTGAATGACCATCTCTGCAACCTTCGTACAATGGTTGCTTTCCAGCATCCAACATATCATAAAATCTCCTAGCTTCTGCATTGGGAAAATCTTCCCCTCTAAAATAATCATTTACCATCTGCTCAGTACCTACACCATAATCTACATCCGTTCTAATTGGTTCTTCTAATCTAACCGCTGGCTGAGGTTCGCTAGTACTACCATGTTCATAATCAGTTTCCCCATGATGATACCAAATTTTGTAACTTCGTGTAAACCCACTCAAATATAGATGAGTCCAAACATCCCACTCTTTAATAACCTTTCTATTTTTACAATTAGAGCAAGGACATCTTAACATACCTGTTTTTGCTTCCGGTTGTCGGTGAACTAACCCCATGAATTCGGTTATACCTCGTTGGTATTCTTCCGTAAGCAATCTCGTGTTCGGATCCAAATGAGGTCGATCGATCCAAGAACGAAAATAATTTGAAGAAGACATATTTTTTATGAATCAAATTCGTGTGTAAATAGAGTAAGAAGGAGGATGAAGATATGGAGTGAATGAAGAGGAAGAGGAGTGCTTGTATTTGTAGTTTAAATCCTGCCGACATACCGAGGAAATTCCGACGGAATTCCGACGGAAAAAACTAGTTCGTCGGAATTTCCTCGGAATTTTGTAAAATCCCCCAACGGCTCTCCAACGGCTATAATATTTCCTCGGAATTCATCGGTTTTTTCCAAGGAACACAGTTTTCCTCGGAATTTCCTCGGAATATTCCGACGGACTGTAGTTTCCTCGGAATTCCGTCGGTATATTCCGAGCATTTCATTTTCCGTCGGAATGTCCGTCAGAATATCGATGTTTTCTTGTAGTGTTATAGTTTTACATGAGACACTAACTAAGGGACATGTCTCTTGGAGACACCCCAATGTAAAGACACGTACATACACATGTGTAACTGTTTTGCAGTTACCAATTATATTTGTATCTCTTCGGTGTGTGATACGAGTAGTTTAGTTTATACATAAATTAATTACTTAACTATATAATATATGACTCTTCTAACTAATAATATAAGATGAAGACTTGATCACATCCAACATGCTTGTGGTTGTGGATGAATATACCCATAGCGAGCCTGTGGTGGACGACATGGCTGAGCAAGAGGAATATAACCAGAAGGAGCCTGAGTATATGAAGGAATTGTAGGTGTTTGGGAAGGATTATAGCCAGCGTGTGTGTTGGATAAGCCGCTGCAGCTAGAGGTGCATAAAAAGTATGTGGTAGGTATGCCTAATGATGGCCATAAGCAGTGTTCCACTGATGTGCTTGTGCATGAACGGCTTGCAAAGTTTGAGGCCCGTAACCAGGTGTTAATGCTTCCGCTGATGATGCTTGTGCTTATGACGAAGCCTGAAGCTGTGCGACGTCATTGTTAGTTTTTGCCCTTTTCATCCTATCTGAAGCGAGAAGTTCATCTGCCCCATACTTTTTAGCTCTGAACTGATCCGGGGATCAAGAAAGAGTTTCGTATGCTGAATTTCAGCATTTATAATGGAAGCAAAATATCCAAAACGGTGCAGGAACCCTATGTATATCAATGATAGATATTCTCTCTCATCTGAACTTGCAGAAGAGTTATGCATCTCTGCTGCACTTGGATTTATACAATTTTCGATAAGTGGTTTAAACTGATCAATGTTTCTTGGAAGTGGCAGAATAGACTCCAAATACAACAGTTCATCGATCAACTCTTTTGACGGTTTCACGTGGTCAAGTGCTTCCACTACAATACTCATAGCTTTCTCAGCATCATTCAACACTAAGTATGAAAACTTCGAATACTAAGCATACAGCTGCGGCAGTAATATAGAGTCCTTTTTGCTCTTTTCAACAGCAATCACATCATCATACACAGAGCAAGCACCATCCGAATCTCCTATCATGCGATGTTGCATGTTCGCATGTCTCATTACTGCTTCAACATGTCCTGGAGATATTTCAGAATACAGTAGTTTGAAAGAGGCTCTAGCTAACTATGGGACGGATCGGGTATCCGGGTAATTTTTAGGTATCCGGATCCGAATCATTATTCGGCGGATCCATAATTTTACTATTCTTATCCGGATCCGGTGTTATCGGATATCCGGGTGTCGGATATCCTTCTAAAATTGTAATATCCGGCGGATATCCGGATCCGGATTTGGATCCTTAAAATAAATAAAAAATAATATTATTATATATATAAAATATTAACAATAATTTAAAAATAAAATTATATATAATGTCTTTAATTATTTCTATGTATAATATTACAAAATTTACATAAAATTTATATATACCATTATAAAAATGAAAATATATTAAATAAAATTAATTTTTATATATAGATATTACTATTTTTGAAATATTTATTAATAAAAATTACGGATCCAGATATCCGGACTTAAAAATTAAGATAACCGGATCCGGCTTTGACGGATCCAACATTTTACTATCCAGATCCGGATTCGGCCCCTCTGGATATCCAGATTTTTGGATCGAATCCGGATCTTGGATAAAAGTCCCAGGCCTAGCTCTAGCACCAGCTATATCCTCATTCTTCTCTAAATTCAGTTGTGAAGAGATGAATTTCTGGTTGTCTCTTCAGATATATTTTAGTTGCTCGAACAAGGGCTTGGTTTGCAATATCCATTCTTCCCCTTGCTTTCATGGATAATACATATTGAATCCAATATTCAGGGTAACTTGCACAAGCAACTATGCATCTTTCATAGAGATGGAAGACCTTAGACCAGTCTCCATCACTCTCTATGAAATCCAGATAGTTATGCCAATTTTCCCGCTCTTCAACACTGAGTGGCTGCACATTAAAACTGGGCCTTCTTCCTATAGTTGTTTCAAAACCAATGATCTTAGATTCAAACTCTTTGGCTTTTGTATACTTTGCTTCTATGTATTTTATCAACTCCTCTGGATCAGTTTGAGATTTTCCTTCAGCGTTGGTAGTACCAGCAACTGCCACAACACTCCTTAGTTCCGACAAAGGCAATGCTTGAGCTCATTCTTTAAAACTGTCGAAATATCTATCAAGACTATGAATAGGATTCTCCAATATTCTGGTGTAAATCATTGCAAGATGGCTAAAGTCCTTGGGCAGTGTAGACTCATATTCAAGGTATTTATCCCATAGTGGAGATGACAGATAATCAGTTCCAACGTACTCCAAAACTCGTTCTAAGAGTTCTCTGATGAATGCTATATCATCAGATGTATTTATGACATGAGTGCAATAATGCAACCAGAAATCAACTCATGTATATTCATAAGGAATAGTTTTTCATTTCCATTTTCCTCATTCCTTTTATTGTAGAGAAATATAATTAGTTCCCCCTTAAATATGATAACGAATAATAATTCCTCCTCATTCTTATAATTTTATTTCTGTCTATTTTTTCTATCCGTTATCAATGTTCATGTGATGGTTACCGGCCAGAGCCTAGAAAATTTAGGGATGACTTATAAAACCTAGGGCAATTTGGTGGTGACACTATTTATATATCCTTCTCTTATTTTATTTCCTTTATTTGAAGGGAATTAGAGTCTAACATTTATTTTAATATTTATTGACACATTTTTTCTTCTCTTAAAGCATCATTATCGGGGTCCCTTAAATGAATTTCTTAAATTAATTATAATTAAAAAAAAATAAAAATTACTTATTTACCGAACAAACGTCGCTTAATTTGGAGAAGGAAGAGACGTCCCTTATGGGACACGCGTCACACATGGAAGTCTTGTACTCTCTCTCTCATCTCTATCTCTCTCGATTTCTTTGTCTCCTTCGTCTCCCAGACTTTGGATTGGGAGGCTGATGAATCTTTTAGATCTTCGAGCGACATGAGGAGGAGCCAGTCGGCGAGTGATTTTAGAGCGTCGGGAGGTCGCGGTGCTCCGGCGAAGTCGAAGTCTTCGGAGGATATTTATTCGAGGTCGCAGCTTGAGGCTTCTGCTGCGAATAAAGAGAGTTTCTTTTCGAAGAGGATGGCTGAAAATAAGTCTAAGCCGGAGGGGCTTCCTCCTTCGCAGGGAGGTAAAAGTATTGGGGTTTGGATCAAGCCCTGGTCCTGCTCCCAGGAGTAATTATCAGGGTGGTGGTGGTGGTGGAGATCGATGTTTTCTCTGTCATGTCTGAGGTAAAGTTAAGTTTGATGCTTTTGATAGTGATCAGATAAGATGTGGAGCTAATTTAAAGGTTGATGCTTTTGATAGTGATCAGATTAGTTTAGATTAGATGTTGAGTTGAATTATGTTATCTATGTTATGTCTGAGGTAAGTGATTAGATCTCTGTCTATTTGATCGTGTTCATTTTACTCTATATGAAAATAGGGATTTGGAAGATTGTCTATTGTTGCCGCATCAGCTGCGAATGTTGTTCAGACAGGAACCATGGAGTTCACTTCCAAGGTACTTTTCTTATCATTCTGTTGTGTCCTGTGCTTGATTGTCCTAGGTTGTTGTATTCAATTACCCCTGAAAACCCACATTTAATTCGAAGTCAAGACACACTTCTTGGTCTCGAATCTGTACTTTCCTTCTCATTTCCATGTTTAGTATCTGATTGCGGCTATACTGGTTGCTCTCTAAGTCTTATTTAGCTGCACGGTCGTCTAGTTAAATCAATTAAAACTTTGATTAGAGCGTAATGATGGATGCTCTCTAGGTCTATGCATTAGTCTTGTTGAGTGAGGTTAAATTTAAAATGAGAAAAATTTGTTCATCGCAGGTCAAAGAAGGTGGTTTAGATCACACGGTGAGTGAGACTGTTAACGTTGTTGCGAGTAAGACAACAGAGTTATGACCACTACAAGAAAACAGCGGTATTTTGACGGATATTCCGACGGAAAATGAAATCCTTGGAATATCTAGAGGAATTTCCGAGGAAATTCCGAGGAAACACAAAATTGGGTTTCTTCGGAATTTCCTCGGAATATACCGACGGAATTCCGAGGAAATATCAATCCGTCGGAATATTCCGAGGAAATTCCGAGGAAAAATGTGTTCCTCGGAAAAAAACGATGAATTCCGAGGAAATATTATAGCCGTTGGAGAGCCGTTGGGGGATTTTACAAAATTCCGAGGAAATTCCGACGAACTAGCCTTTTCCGTCGGAATTCCGTCGGAATTTCCTCGGTCTGTCGGCAGGATTTAAACTATAAATACAAGCACTTCTCTTCCTCTTCATTCACTCCATATCTTCATCCTCCCTCTTACTCTCTTTACACACGAATTTGATTCATAAAAAACATGTCTTCTTCAAATTATTTTCGTTCTTGGATCGATCGACCTCATTTGGATCCGAACACGAGATTGCTTACGGAAGAATACCAACGAGGTATAACCGAATTCATGGGGTTAGTTCACCGACAACCGGAAGCAAAAATAGGTATGTTAAGATGTCCTTGCTCTAATTGTAAAAATAGAAAGGTTATTAAAGAGTGGGATGTTTGGACTCATCTATATTTGAGTGGGTTTACACGAAGTTACAAAATTTGGTATCATCATGGGGAAACTGATTATGAACATGGTAGTACTAGCGAACCTCAGCCAGCGGTTAGATTAGAAGAACCAATTAGAACGGATGTAGATTATAGTGTAGGTACTGAGCAGATGGTAAATGATCATTTTAGAGGGGAAGATTTACCCAATGCAGAAGCTAGGAGATTTTATGATATGTTGGATGCTGGAAAGCAACCATTGTACGAAGGTTGCAGAGATGGTCATTTAGCTTTATCATCTGCTACAAGATTGATGGGCATTAAAACAAATTATAATTTGGCTGAAGACTGTGTGGATGCGATTGCTGATTTTGTAAAAGGTATTCTACCCGAGGATAATGTAGCTCATGGTTCATACTACGAGGTTCAGAAACTCGTAGCTGGTCTTGGTTTATCGTATCAGGTAATAGATGTATGCAGCGACAACTGCATGATTTATTGGAGGGCGGATGAACAGCGGGTTACATGCAAATTTTGTGGAAAGCCTCGTTATAAAGATACGAGTGGAAGAGTTCCAGTGCCATATAAAAGGATGTGGTATTTACCTTTGACGCAAAGGTTGCAGAGGTTGTATCTATCTGAACGCACATCGCAATAAATGAGATGGCATGCGGAGCACTCAACAGATGGTGAGATCAGACATCATTCAGATGCAAAAGCGTGGAAGCATTTCCAATCAAAGTATCCCGACTTTGCGTATGAAAGAAGAAATGTCTACCTTGGATTATGTACTGATGGTTTCAGTCCGTTTGGCAAGAGTGGAAGACAGTATTCTCTATGGCCCGTCATTCTTACACCATACAACCTACCCTCAAACTTGTGCTTGCGACGAGAGTTTTTGTTTCTCTCGATTCTCGTTCCCGGACCAGAGCATCCTAAGAGATCACTTGATGTGTTTCTTAAGCCACTAATATATGAGTTGCAACAACTATGGGCTCAAGGTGCTAAAACATACGATGTTTCGTGTAAAGAAAACTTTCAAATGCGGGCAGTACTAATGTGGACAATAAGTGGTTTTCCAACATATGGTATGTTGTCTGGATGGACAACGCATGGAAGGCTATCATGTCCATATTGTCAAGATAACACTGATGCTTTCCAACTAAAACACGGAAGGAAAACATGTTGGTTTGACTGTCACAGGAGATTCCTACCACCTGATCATCCATATCGTAGGAGTAGGAATTTGTTTACGAAGAACAAGAGGGTGTTTGACAGTCCACCTCCGGAAATTTGTGGGAAAGATTTGAAGATACAACTAAGAGATTTTGGTGCAGAAAGGACGCCAGACGTCGGTGGACATGAGCGTTTTCCGGTAGATGCTGTTGGAGAACTACATAACTGGCACAAAAAAGTATTTTCTGGGATCTGCCATACTGGGAGGATCATCTGCTAAGGCATAATTTAGATGTCATGCATATTGAGAAGAACTTTTTTGACAATCTCATGAACACGATCCTTAATGTTCAAGGTAAAACAAAGGATAATTTGAAGTCAAGACTGGATTTAGTCGATATATGTGCTCGTTCAGAACTTCATGATGATGAGAATGGTAGGGCTCCTTTTCCCATATACCGACTTGATGCAGAGGGAAAAGATGCGTTCTTTGATTGGATTTCAAATGATGTGGAATTTCCAGACGGTTACGCATCAAATTTGCGTAACTGTATCGACAGAAAGGAATGAAAGTTTACTGGCTTGAAAAGCCACGATTGCCATGTAATGATGCAGCGCCTCCTTCCGTTCGCCTTCAAGGAACTATTAGCACGAAATGTTCATGAAGCATTTGCAGGGATAAGTGGTTTCTTCCGCGATTTATGCACGAGATCAGTGACTCTTGAAGGTATTGAAAATTTGATGACTAACATAGCCGTGATTCAGTGCAACCTTGAGAAGATATTTCCTCCCTCATTTTTTGATGTTATAGAGCATCTTGTTATTCACCTGGCAAGAGAATTGGAACTTGGTGGTCCTGTGCAGTATAGATGGATGTATCTGTATGAGCGGTATATGTTCCATTTGAAGAAGATAGTGAAAAATTTAAGTAGGGTGGAAGGTTCTATAGTCGCATAGATGATCAATGAAGAAACTTCAAACTTTGCCGAGTACTACTTTCCAGCAGAAGTTCAGACCAAAAACAGAAGACCTGCTCGGCATGATGATAGAGGCGAACGGGCAACATATCATGTTACGGTTCCAGACATTTTCACAGACGTTTGACGACTTAGCGGAAAACCAAAGGACCGTCGACTTACTGAGCAGGAGCGCAGTCATTTGTAAACATATTTGCTCACCAACTGCGAAGACGTTCTTCAATATGAGAGGTAAATAAATGAGCTTACAAATTTTTATTTTAACAAGTTGAAATTTAAATCTTAATTAATTACATTATTGTCATCATATACAGGATTTTCATGGCAGAAAAGCGGTTCGAGTATAGATACACCACAGAGGACGAACTAGAAGAAATGAAGCAGAGAGAATTTACTGGATGGATGTTTACTTATGTGAGTGCTTTAAACAAATTAAAATATATTTTATCACATATTTATACTAATTCACATTTATTGATATAACATATATATATATGTGCTATTAATAGGTGTCTGCTGGTTTGGCCAGAGGTGAAACATTTGACGATTGGATACGTGAGATGGTCGTTGGACCAAACTTTGTTGTGAAGTCATATCCGAGATTTTGTACTCGAGGATATGCATTCACAACTCAGAAGAGGAGACGTTCGAGTACGACTTATGATGCTGGCGTTTGTTCTGCATCAGGAGATGATGTATACTACGGACACATACATGAGATTTTGGAAATCAAGTATTTGGGCATGGTTGGATTGCGCTGTACTGTTTTCTATTGTGATTGGCACGACAACACTCCAGATCGAGGTGTGATAACAGATGCATTTGGTGTTACATCAGTAAATTCGAGGCGAAAGCTGTAATATTATGATCTTTTCATTCTTGCTTCTCATGCCGATCAGGTAATTAAATGTTAATTATTCAGAATGATTCATCATCATGTGTATTAATTTATAATTTTTCTAAATGTTACAGGTTTGTTATATCAAGTACACCCGGGTAAGGAACAGAGATGATCCATGGGTTACTGTTACAAGACTCAACCCGAGAGGCCGAGTTCAGGGAAGTTCTGAGCTGGAAGACCCACTACAACCAAGCACATCCGGCAACTTAAGTGCAGCAGAAGATTTTGCTGGAGTTGGCCTTGTAGTCGATTTAACATACTTTGGAGAGGAAGCCGTCGTTCACGTAGAGGATGAACCAGTGATTGGAGAGTTTCACCAAGATCCAGATTCAGATTCATCTGGTGATGATGACTCGGAAAGAGACTACCATTGATTTTTTTTTTTTTTTTAAGAAATACCGAGGAAATTCCGAGGAACACTTGATATAACCTCTTTCCTCGGATATTAATTATTTGGTTTATCTAGCAAGGCAAAGCTGAATACGAATTAAAAACTACTCAAAACACAACCAAATAAAACGAAGAAACCATGTAAAAGAAATACGAACTCATAATTAAGAAAAAAAAAATAAAAAAAACTAAGTTCAAAATTAACAAGAAATAAGACCATAAAACGTTAGAATCGAAAAGAAAATAAAATAGCGCGGTCGGAAATCAAATGGCAATACTGGCCGGTGATAGCTCCTACTCCTCGTCCCCTGCTCCAGATGTTCCTGCATCTTTGGGTCTCTTGGACCTCTTTCTTACCCTGTGTGTACCACTCGAACCCGAACCAGAGCTGGATGGAGAGTTGTCCCGATGAACTACATCATCCTTTTGGCAACGACACGGCCTGATACGTGAAATGGCAGCCCAGATCTTGTGTAGCATGTCGTTGTTTGTCTTTATGCTCTGATCTCTCCAATGTTGTTGCTGGCGTGAAGTGGCGTTCGGTGGAAGCTCTTGCAGCTTGTACTGGCTGGAGTCTGATGGGAGTAGCTGATGGGGTTGTGAATCATCTGGAATGGCTTGTGCAGCCTCATCTTCTCCTTCTTCATCAACCACGACCTTGCCTTTGGTCTGATATTTTGGCGTGAAGAAGGATGGCTTGTCTACTAGTGCGGTAGCAGGGGGTAGGAACTCAACTGCACCCTCTGAAAGTAGAGCAGTCAGGCCGATCTGAGGCAGGTGGAACGTTTGAGATTCTCGATCGATCGATGGGATAATCCAATCGATCGATCACATTGTTACGCTTTGGTCCATCTTAGTGATCGATCGATGCGTTTTTGGATATATATACATCGATCGACCCGTTTATAAAAAAACGTACGAGATTTTCCGAGGACATTCCGAGGAACGCTTGAGATTCACGATCGATCGATGGGATAGTCTAATCGATCAATCACATTGTTACGCTTTGGTCCATCTTAGTGATCGATCGATGCGTTTTTGGATATATATACATCGATCGATCCGTTTATAAAAAAACTTACACGATTTTCCGAGGACATTCCGAGGAACGCTTGAGATTCTCGATCGATCGATGGGATAGTCTAATCGATCGATCACATTGTTACGCTTTGGTCCATCTTAGTGATCGATCGATGCGTTTTTGGATATATATACATCGATCGATCCGTTTATAAAAAAAATTGACGTATTGAAACCCCAAACATTAGTTCCTCGGAATTTCCTCGGAATATTGCGACGGAATTCCGAGGAAGAAGAGGGTTTCCTCGGAATAATCCGAGGAAATTCCGAGGAAATAGGGTTTTTAAACCGAAAACAACGTTTTGCGGTTTGAATAACACCTATATAACCCTTATTAAGTGTCTTACGTTCATTATGAAGTCAAAAATTTGTTCCTTTCCGTATAATTAACACTTTTCCGATTGTATGAACGAAATCCCACAACATAAGAGAAACACTTATACCTTTTAATGAACGGTAAAGGGAATACTTTCAATTAGTTTTGAAATTTGTTATTTCATGGTTTATGCTCATCTATACAAAGAATCCTCAATGGTATGCATTACAATTGTATAAGAAATGAAATACGGCCAAAAAAATTGATGTTTTGAAACCCCAAACACTAGTTCCTCGGTATTTCCTCGGAATATTTTCATTTTACCGGGCAAATATTTCGCGAAAATTGAAATTAGAATTCCGACGGAATTCTGACGGATAATGTCCGTCAGACCCTAGGTTTTATAACCACGAGCCCCTTCTTCTTCCCCATTTCTCTCTTCTTCCTCTGCGCGACTCCTCTCTTCTCTCCGGCGATTTCCCCCTGAAATTCGACGATATCTCAGGCCATCTCCCCCTTCTCTTACACAAATCATGTAAGGACCATATCCCACTCTCTTAGGTTCTATTTGTTAGGTTTTTGTGTAGTTTTGATAGATTTTTGTTAGGGTGATTGATAGGATTGTGATTTGGTTGTATAATAGGTTTAGAATTGTGATTTGGTTGAATAATTTGTTTTGTTGAATTGATTTAGAATTTTTTTATAATTTTTTTTATTTTTTTGTATTTATAAAATCGATTTTTGTATATAAAATAGATTTTGGTATTTTACAAAACGATTTTTCTATATAAATTTGATTTTTTGGATTTTACAAAATCTTTTTTGTATATAAATTCGATTTTTTGGATTTTACAAAACATTTTTAATATCTATAAAACTTTTTTTTGCGATTAAAAACTATTATTTGGGATTTAAAAATATTTTTAATATATATATATATATATTATTAAATCTATTTTTTGTAATTATTAAACTATTTTTTATTTATTAAAACTATTTTTTGTTTATTAGAACTATTTTTATATATTTATTAAATATTTTTAATATATATAAATCTTTTTTGTGATTAAATTATTTGGGATTTTTTTTTTAAAAAAAAATTAATTTATATATTTCTGTATTTATTAAATATATTTTTTTAATTTACACGTCTCATGATGATCAGACCCAGCCTCGACAGCGTCGTGGTCGTGGTGGTACGGGGAGCCAGTCTCGGGATTCCAGCCATTTTCAGGATTCCCCTTCGCCCCACAGCTCCAACCATACATCTTCCTATGCTGCACCCGCTCCTGCTCCTCTCGCTCCCGCTGCTGCATCCGCTCTTGTTCCTCCGGGTCCTCCGGGAGTGATGAGTGTTGCGGAGTTGGTTCAACAGCCCGGTCGTGACCATCTTCCGTATCTCACTCCGTATCCACATGGACGGGGTCAAACATGGTAATTAAACATTTTTTTTTCTTTAAATTTGGATTCATTATTATCCGTTTGTTCTTTTTATTAGGTTCAACCGATCCGGGAACGGGATCAGCGCATGGATCAACCGTATGATGTACTCGGCCCTCGACAGGGGACATCCGACTTTCACTCACTTCCCTACCGACAAGCAGGTTCTGTGGTTTCGTCAGTTTGCGGTAAGTATTCTAATTTTTTACTTATATTTTTAATCTTTAATATAAATTTTCTACTAATTGTGTTTTTTTTCCAGCAAGAGTTCAACTGGAATTCCGATGAGACGCTCTTTATCTATCACCACTTCGTCCATAAAGTTATGGACAACTATGGGAAGCAGATCCACGAGTGGAAGAAGAAGTGGGAAATCAATAAGGTTCGATTTAATTTATTAAACAATTTTTTAATTTATTAAACTATTTTTTAATTTATTAAACTATTTTCTTTTTTTTTTATTAAAAGGTCCCAAAGTCGATGAACGACACGGTCTGGAAGGAGTTGTGTGCGCATTGGGATAAGGAAGAGACGAAAGAAACTTCTTCCACCAACTCCACCAACCGCAGGAGCGACCGTAAAGGGAAGGGCATCTACAAGCATAACTTGGGTGCTCAATCTATTGCCACTCTGGGAGATCGCATGGTAAGTTCAACCGCTTTTTCTTCAATTATTTGAGTTTCAGAATTATAATTTATTGTGCATTTCTTCTAATTTCTAATGTTTCTTTAATTTATGTTTTTTTCAAGGCGGAAGAAAATGATGGCGAGCCGGTTGATGATCTCGCCCTAATGAGGAGGGCGTATACCAACAAGAAGACCGGCCAGATTGATGACGGTCTTGTAAGGTACGTGGTCGACCTGGTCCAAACTCAGGTGGTAGACGAAGTGTCTCAGCTTCAAACCGAAGATGACGCTTTGACGGCTTCGACCAACTTGTCCCGGTTTCGAATCAACGAAATCGTTGAATCCGTAAGTTCTTTTTTTTAAAAAAGTTCAATTCATTTATTTCTTGGTTTAAATTTGTAAATTTGGATATTTTCTATTCAGTCGGTTCCAAAGAAGAAGGGACGTTTGGTCAGTTTGGGTCGTCGCACTCGGTCGGTTCCTCCTTCTTCTGCACCACCGCCCTTTGTTGATCCAGAAGTACTTACGGCTCAGTTGAAGGACAAGGATGATCGCATATCTTTGTTGGAGACCCAGATGGCGGCTCAACAGGCGGGCTATGAGGCACAGGAGGCTGAACCAGCAAATGATGGAGATGATGCAAATGATGTACCCGAACGAGGTGTTCCCGGACGTGCCAGACCCGTAGTTTTTTTTTTTTTTTCCAAAAACTCGGAATGTTTTATTTTTATTTGTGAAACTTTGAATATTAATTAATATGATTTTAATTTTAATTTTATATTTTCGAATTTAAATTTCAAAAATTTTATTTTTAAAAAAAAATTAATATTTTTCACATTCCGAGGAAATTAATTATATTTTTTACTCGATCGATCGATGCGTTTTTGGACATAAATCCATCGATCGATCTGTTTATAAAAAAACGTTCGGAATATACCGAGGGACATCTTCCTCGGAATATACCGAGGGACACCTTTCCTCGGAATATACCGAGGGACATGTTCCTCGGAATATACCGAGGGACATGTTCCTCGGAATATACCGAGGGACATGTTCCTTGGAATATTCCGAGGAACATGTCCCTTGGTATATTCCGATCGATCGATGGATATATGTCCAAAAACGCATCGATCGATGAACTTCCGAGGAAATATCCCGACGAAGTTCTCCCTCGGTATATTCCGAGGAGATTTCTGACAAACTAGTGATCTTCGGAATTTCCTCTGAAATTTGTTTCCTCGGAATTCCGTCGGAAAATTCTGAGGGATTTCCGAGAAAAGAAGAAATTCCGAGGAGTTGTTTCGTCGGTATGTCGTCGGAATATCGATATTCCGACGAAATTCCGACGATTTTTTTCCTCAGTATCCTGCTGTTTTCTTGTAGTGGACAGAGGACACGGGGGATCATGAAAGGAGTAATGGCAATTGCTTCACAAAAGGTTGAAGAGTTCACTAAAGAAGAAGCATCGACCTGGAACCAACAGAATACAAACGAGGGCAACGGTTACTACCAGAACAAAGGAGTAAATTATTATGTTATTGTCTTGCTTGTATTGACCAAAAACTCAAGCAGTACTAGGCTGATTTTGTGTGGTGTGAATCCAATAACAATCATTTTTGTTTCAGCTCATTCTCAGACAAATTTAACTTGTTCAAATCATGTTTTTATGTTTAAGAAATTTAAAATAAAAAATGTTTAATATTATTTTATTTTGAAGAACCTAAAATAAGAGACTTGCAATGGAGACATAAAAATCTCAAGTATTTTAACTAAGTTTCTTAATCAACTTTATTTTTTTAATACGATTAAAAACAATTAAGAGACCTTTAATGGGTACGTAGGATAAAGATGCTCTTATATTTATTTCGTTATTTGGATTTGAAGGCAATTTAGCATGCAAGCAACACGTTAATTAAAAAATATATATTGGAGCAGCTAGCCTCCTCTAAGAGAATAATGAATTGATGAATAAGACACATGATGACAAATAGTTATTAGACGGACTGCTAAAAGGTAATTAAAAAAATGTTGAGCCGGAGGACACAGACACAGCTTCTTAGCTTGACTCTTTGATCCGTTTGCCCCGCCAAAGCGTTTATCATCGATTGGGGTCTTAACACAATCCCTAATGTTCTTCTCTGCAATCAATCATTGGAAAGAAGAGACCACCACATACTGTTCTACGTACTGCCCTTTCAGCTGGTCTATCTTAGAGCCGATTTGGATTCGGTCATCAGATATGTTATCTAAATCCTTTTCGTACCTGAGACTCCATCCGTTTAATCTCCTGTATTGGTTGTCTGATCCGGAATAGATACTCCAGTTTTAGAGACACCAGTTTTAGAGAAAATAATACTTGTATCATGTATGAGACGTCATTTATTAATTAGATCATGCATGACCACGGTTTTATTTTCTATAGCATGTCAAGATTAATAATCCATTATTGGATTTGAAAATGGTCGACTTAATCTTTTTATATTCACTGTATTCGATATGTATAAAGAACAAAATATTCTGAAATTAGGGAAACTTTTGAAAATATCAAACTAAAGACAGATAAGTAACATAAAGAAACATATGAATGATGTAGGTTTTCTAAATATGTGTAATTTCGTCAATGTTTTTTACTCAAAGACGCAAGTTTTCTAAATAACGTATGCTGACTGTTGTCGCTTGAAACAGAAATATATCACTTGTTATCATCAATTTACATATTTATAATTTTCCGCATATCTCATACGGAGATATATATTTTATGCTATTTAAACACCTTTACAGCTTTGCTTGTGTATGTTTTTCCTCGAAACGGAATCGATCGACATGTAGTCAACTTTGATTCCCTGAGAAATCTATAAAATGGTTGTAGGTGATTGTTAAATCAATGTGAAACAAAATTATGGGACCTTGTTAATAAAATATCATTTTATTTGTCCGAAAAATAATGTTCTTATAGTCAAAATTAGCCATCTGCCGTTTTCTATATATTAATAATACTTTTTTTTTTGGTCATCTATGAATTTATTATAACCTTCGAAACCGATCGTACAACGCAAAGCCGACAAGGATCGCAATCCTTTCGGAGACTAAGCCGGCGAGTTCACAGATCGAACATCCCGGAGACAACAAGAAACACGAGATTAAACAAAAGACCAAATTAACTAAAGCAAACTAAGAGAAGGTGTAGTTGAAACACTTAGGAACTTAAGGAGCCAGAATCAAACTCCATAGCGAGGACTGACAAACGATCATTCTGAAGACAATGGAAAAGCACGTGTTGAACCCAGAACCCAGAACTTGAGAGGACCATAAACCACCACAGGTCGAAACCACAAACTCACGATTACAGTCACGGCATAAACGAACGAAAGACAAAAGCCACCATAAAGCCAATAACTACTAACCACTCATCTACAACGACAAACCAGATCCTCGCGAGAGCAAAGCACAAGATCGAGACTTGAAACTCCAAGAAGGGATAACGTCAAAAAGGACCAACGGCTCAAACACGCGGACACTCGTGTACCCAAACTCAACCATCTACAAGCAAGAGAATGGTCACCTCCTCGCAAGAGAAGAGCCAGAGATCGAAACCACTGCTTCGTCTTGAAACCTCACTCCACACCATGACGGCAAGGAGAAAGCAAGTAGATACCTCCACAGCAACTTACCATCCAAAAGACGAACCCCACAAAAGAGACTTTGACAAACACACACCACCGGAAGATCGAGAGAACGAGAAGAAGCAGGAGGCCCCCAGTTCCGCAGCTACGACTAGCGGAAAGCACAACATCAACAAAGCCATACCCGGAATACATAGCCCCGCCATATAATGACCCGTTGATATAGCTTCACACACAGCTGAACTCCGAAGAAGACAAGACAACACCAACCCACAAACGAACACAACTTGACTATTAACTAGATAAAGAGGGAGGAGAGAGACGAACTGAATCCATTGGGCTCCATGAGCATCGATTGACAAGCTACAAACCAGATCCGAAAGAACATCTAATCCCCATATCTGAACCGGCTCAAACCACCACCGCGAACCAGATCAAGGATTCGAATCAGTCACAGCCACACCAACCAACATCGAACCAGACAAGAACCCAGATCCTCGACCTCCCTTGACCAACAAAACAGAGAATAAAAAGATGGATCACGATCTCGAGATCTTCCCCTTACTCTCCTACGCCCTCCACCACTCCGACCCCGCCTCTCACGCGCCACCGTCTCTCTCCATCCAACACTCCCTCGCCAATCGCTACCCTCTTCTCACCAACCCCCACGTCTGAGCTTATTAATAATACTTTAAAAGGGCAAATATCTTCCTATCTTTTCTGCTAATAATGAGCTTAATTTATACGTCACATGTTTCGTATGGGGTGGAAACAGAAGCATGTAACATATAATATAGCACGTCAATTTAAAAATGATTAGATGATGCTTTGTTGTTGTTGGGATAAAATTTCTAGTAAGACGAATAAGGTACATGGTTCGGTCGACTTACCAAACGATTATCCGGCGGGCCATGATCCAACCGATTAATTCCCGGGGGCCTAATCACCGGCGCCAGCCAAACCCAGTTGTTTGCAAGTGGAGTTAGATACCATTATCACCTGGCCACAGGTAATCTGAGGACGATGGATTCGAACCCGCGACCCTTAGGCATTGCGGGACGCCTTGTACCCAACCATTAATGCGTGTATTTTCTTTACGTTGCAATTTGGTTGAGTTAGTTAAACAACACAGAGAAAATAAAATGGCTTTTTACATAAATTTACTTTGACTAAACAGAGTAAATTGAATATCGTTTGACCATCATAGTGTAGATTCAGTTATATACTTATATGATAGTAAAACCATTTGTCTTAAGGATAAATTTTGAATAAAATCGGCTATAGTAGAATCAAAAGACAATACAGCCACCTACAATATCTCTTGCATATTTAACTTGTTTAGCAAGATAAGTTATCAGTCTTTTTTTTTTTTTTAGCAAGATAAGTTATCAGTCTTATCAGCTATTTTAGGCTAATTCTATTTTTCGCATGACTTTCACCAAATAGACTTAGAGCAACACATGTTTTTGGGAGCAGCAGTTTCTATTGCGTGCCGCGGCCAACAGCATGGTTTTGGACTTGTCAGTTGTCACATTGGTTACTTTTGTTTTCTATATTGGTTAACCGTCAACTAATCCAAAACTTACAATAATCATTATTTATTTTGAACTGGTCTTGTTCTAAACAAACTAGTTAAACTCGTTAAGATATTTGTAATCGGAATATACACTGGATGGAATTCCTCTTATGCGTGGTTAAAGCTGTCACCCAAAGGTATTAGTGGATTTGTTTGACAATAGATCGATGTATTAGTGGTTAAAAAGGATTCGGATTGGTGTATTATATGGATACGTTAGGGGACATGGTACTGTCTGTTTTTGGTATGCAAAAGACTATAAAGTTGTATTGAAATGTGAAGGAGGATACTACAAAGGGACAAAGGTAGAGTCCAAAATTTGACTTTTCCACTATTTTGTATTCAAACATTTAATCACTTTTTCATATGTTCATTTTCTAATCTTTTTGCCTCATGTATGATCGGATGGTGGGAGCGGAGACACGTTCTTATGAACTGTTTTGACTTCTAGACTTCCGTGTGAATCACCAAATTTGTTATTTGTTGGATTATTATGATTATTATCGTTTTGTACTGAATATATAGGTTTTTTAATACCAATATATTGTACCGAAATACGGTCAAATATGATATTATTCTCGAGATGTTAGACTAAGCATATTCTGATAGCCCAAAATAGTTGACTTTTTGTCAGCTATTCTCTGACCCCATTCTCTTCTCCATGCCTTGCTCGAGCATTAAACTTGTCACGTTGCGCTTGCCTTCGCAAACCAGATAATATTAGTTGACTAACGGAATGGGATAAAACAATTATTATATAAAACTTATAGTTTCACCAATCCAAATTTTTATTTCACCTATCCAAATTTGGTTTTACTATGTAACCAAAAACGCTGATAGCTAAGATTATATTAGATTAACAAAAATTATCTCTGACGTACAAAAAAAAATCATTTTCAAATTTTGCTAACTTTTATTTCCTCGAATTACTCTATACAAATGTTTACCATTTTTTAGTTTAATTCTACAAAACATCATCTTTCTTTTACACCATACAAATTGTATGTGTCGATATGGTTTCTAAGAGTTTGGTACGAAGTCCTAAACCATTTAATTAAGAGTCTTTTTTAAACAACGAAAATTGTTGGAAACAACTTGTTTAGATGTCTGACTTATGGCAGTATGAACCTTCATTATTAACATAAAGCCAACAAACAAAGAAAACTCGATTTGCAAATATAATATTCAATTCTTAATATTGACAGGCTTGCCCTTCTCATTTGCTTATAAATTTCACATGATCTACAGTCCTTCAAACAACAACCATAAACAAAAAAAAACGTAAAAACACAATGACCAAAGAAGTTAACTCCAAGATTGGAGTTTGGTTGTTATTCACCTTAATTATTAGTAACTATGTCGTCGATCTCGAAGCCTCACACCATGTCTACAAGAGACTTACCCAAAGCACTAACATCAAATCTCCTTCTGTAAACCAGCCCTACCGGACCAGCTTCCATTTTCAACCACCCAAAAACTGGATGAACGGTACGTTTAATACTACCATATCAATCTCAACCTCACTGTCATATTGTGTTCATTTCTCTAACCTTTTGTTCATTCTTTATGGTTCTTGCTTGGACAAATTGGATTGATCTTTGGCCGTGAGCAGATCCAAATGGTTAGTTTTTTTTCTCCTCTTGCTTTAGTCAACTCTTCCTATCCAATAGATATATCATTTTCCCTAAAATCTAGGATTTTATTATTTCTTAGAAACATTAAATATACCAATAAGTTAACATACCAACCGTATATTTGATTTTTCTAATGTATTGGTCGACCTTTTATTACGCTGCACCACGAGGCTTACATGTATTCATGCAAAAACATTTCAATGTATACAGGCCCTATGATATACAAAGGAATATATCATCTTTTCTACCAATGGAACCCGAATGGCGCCGTGTGGGGTAACATAGTGTGGGCCCATTCCACGTCAACAGATTTAATCAACTGGGACCCACATCCTGCAGCCATCTTCCCATCTGAGCCGTTCGATATCAAGGGATGCTGGTCCGGTTCGGCTACAATTCTCCCGGACGGCAAACCGGTTATCCTCTATACCGGAATCGACCCCAAGAACCAACAGGTCCAAAACATAGCCGAGCCTAAGAATCTCTCCGACCCATATCTCGTTGAATGGACAAAGTCTCCTTTAAATCCTCTGATGGCTCCTGACGCCGTCAACGGCATCAACGCCAGCTCGTTCCGTGACCCAACCACCGCGTGGCTTGGCCACGACAATAAATGGAGAGTGATCATCGGAAGCAAGATCCACCGTCGTGGACTAGCGATTACCTACACGAGCAAAGACTTACTAAAATGGGAAAAATCTACCGAGCCGTTGCATTACGACGACGGAAGTGGAATGTGGGAGTGTCCAGATTTTTTCCCCGTGACTAGGTTTGGCTCCAAAGGCGTGGAAACGTCGTCTTTTGGTGAACCTAATGAGGTTTTAAAACACGTGTTGAAAGTTAGCTTGGACGACACGAAACATGATTATTACACGCTCGGTACGTACGATAGGGTTGGAGATAAGTTCGTACCCGACAAGGGTTTTAAGATGGACAGTTCGGCTCCTAGATACGATTACGGAAAGTACTATGCGTCGAAAACGTTTTATGACTCAGCCAAGAACCGGAGAATATTGTGGGGTTGGACTAACGAGTCATCATCGGTTGAGGATGATGTCGAGAAAGGCTGGTCCGGTATTCAGGTAACTTTTTTAGATTGAGTTTAGACTAAAGTAAAGTAAAGCATAGTTTGGTAGGTATTGGATAAAATTTCGTTTTCTTTTTTTATTAGACTATTCCGAGGAAAATTTGGCTTGACCGGTCCGGGAAACAATTGATTCAATGGCCGGTTAGAGAAGTAGAGAGATTACGTACGAATCAAGTCAACTTACGGAACAAAGTTCTAGATTCAAGATCTAGACTAGAAGTCTATGGTGTGACAGCTGCACAGGTGTGATTATTTTATATATCTATATTAATAATTAGTATTAGAAAATTCGATTTTTTTAAAAAATCTTGTGATTTGTTACAGGCGGATGTGGAGGTTTTGTTCAAAGTGAGAGATTTGGAGAAAGCGGATGTGATACAACCGAGTTGGACTGATCCACAGTTGATATGTAGTCAGATGAATGTATCGGTTAAGTCCGGTTTAGGTCCATTCGGTTTAATGGTTCTCGCATCTAAGAACTTGGAAGAGTTCACATCGGTTTACTTTAGAATCTTCAAAGCCCGTCGAAATAGCAATAATTACGTTGTGGTCATGTGCAGTGACCAAAGCAGGTACGTTTTCTTGCTTCGGAGCAGGATTATTGGGAATTTCTTAGGGTGGAATATAAGAACACATCTTTTAACTTTTAACTAAAAAAGATAAGAACCGTCTCTTAAAACTCTTATTTAAATGATGGTTTTTATCTTTTTAGTTAAAAGTTAAGAAACGGAATCTTATTTTCCGTTAAGAACCTCACCCTAAAAACCTCCCAACAATCATGTTCTAAGATCCTTATTAAGTACTTAATTAGTATTAAATACATTAATCTAGATAATCTCTTATAGCAAATATTTATATTTAAATTTTTTCAACAGCCATACACATAAAAACTGAATTTTCTTGATAATATTTATATCCAAAATTTGACTTTCTAATTGTGTGGCCTTTTGGTGATGTTGAATTTGGGACAGATCCTCACTGAAGGAAGGTAATGACAAAACAACTTATGGAGCTTTTGTGGATATTAATCCTCGCCAACGACTCTCCCTCAGAGCCTTGGTAATTAAGTCTCCACTTCACACATACTTTTGTATATCTGTTACTATTTCAGGAAATGTCAAAAAACGCATGCAGGTCTAGAAAAGACACGCCATCCCGTTTGGGAATATCTTTTGAAATTTGGACCCCCCCCCCCCCCCCAAAGAAATACTTGTTAAATAGCTTAATTAACCGCCGTTAAAAAAGCTTAATTTCTGGTCAAGAGTATATAATATTTTTCTTATAGATTTTTTTTTTTTTTTTGGTAATCTTTCTTATAGATTTCTTAGAGAAGTTTTTTATTATTTTTGTTGTCGTAGATTGATAATTCAGTAGTGGAGAGTTTCGGTGGAAGGGGAAGAGCATGCATTACCTCCAGAGTGTATCCAAAACTGGCAATAGGAAAAGGTTCACATCTATATGCCTTTAATTATGGGTCTCAAAGTGTGGATGTCTTAAGCCTAAGCGCTTGGAGCATGAAGTCTGCCCAAATCAGTTGATCACATATGGCGGAGATAGACACACACACACACTTGTTTGACCAAAAAAAAAAAAAAAGACACACACACACGCGTATATGCATATCTCCATTTGTTGAGCATTTAATTATATGATATGATTTTGAAGATCTTATAAGGTCCAGTTTGTTTGGTTGTCAAAATAGAGTCAGATCTGTTTGTTTGAGATAATTTTCAAGTTATATGACATTTTATTTGACTTCTCATAGAGTTGGTTTACTATTTTAAATTTACAAGTCTATTGTCGGTAGTCTAAATCTTCCAAGTTCCAACGAATATAATAGCGGACTTTATATGAATAGACGCGGACGTATATATACATATATAACTCGAATACAATTGAACGTAACGGTTTGGCCCCAAAATTTGTCAATAAGTACGTATGTGTGCCTAGTTCTCAGCATAATTCGATTTTCACTTCGGGAAATAACTTCTTACCAACCAAGTCATCATTTATTAGCTATTAATGAGTGACCAAAATTTTCATTCCGATCCTAAGCATTGTTGTTTAAGCTACAGCAATCCTTCTTAATTACGAAATTGCCAGTCATGAGTCTGATAAGCTCCTAGGTTCACGATCATACCCGCGTGTACATAGACATTGACTAAATGGTTAAATTTTTAGTTGTTATAGTATATGGATAGCCCTGAACCCGTTAATGTATTAAAGTTTGATTTTACAAAGACCCACTCTGGAAACGTACCTTCAAAATGATTAGGAGAATGTGATGAGTGTTATGGGAGAGAACTTAGTGGGAAGATCGCACTTTGAGGATCTTTGATTTTGTCTTTTTGATGTTCCAAAAGATAGTTCAAGAAGAATCACATGTCACTGTACTTTGTAGGTATAATCCTATTCAATTTCAAATTGACTTCTCAATCTGTTTTCCTTTTATAGAATAGTGTGGAGCTATAAATGGTGGAGGAGGCAAAGTATGCATAAAGATCAAAACTATATCTTAAGCTGGCAACAGAGGAAAATGTACATTATCTTTGCTTCTGAAGTCATCTCCAACAAGACACCAAAACACCAAATTTGGTATAGTTTCATCTCCAACAAGATACTAAAATTGACATCATCCTACCAAATTTGGTGTAATGTGAATAGTGTTTACATCAAATTTGGTGTAACACTATTCATCACACCAAATCTTTAAAATACATATTTTATTATATTTCATTTTATAATATAATTCAATTACTATCAAATTTGTAGTTAAACATAAATATATGTATTATTTTTATTTTTAATTTATTTTCACAGAAATACAAATTAAATTTTTATTTTCAAAATAAATAACTAAATGACTATTATCATTTATTACTTACAAATAATAAAAATAAAAATAATAATCTAAATGTGATAAGATAATTATTTATCAATTACAAATAATAAAAATATAAAAACTTTAAAACTGAAAACATTAAATAATATATAATATTATTATTGGAGTTGATTAAAGAATTATAACACCAAAACACCAAATTTGTTGTAATTTCAACACCAAATTTGATGTTATTGTTGGAGATGGTCCGCCTAAGTAATTCAAAAGTGTTGTTGATGTCTAAAGCCTATGTGTTTGGAGCATGAAATATACCCACATCAATGATGGGACAGTGACATTCATTAAGTCATGTTGTTTGAGTGGGAAATACTTTCAGTTGCGAGACAACAAAAGACTATGATATTTTGGAACATTCTTCACCGTTGAGCATAAGTTATTTAGCATACGTATTGTTAAAAACATTTAAAATTTCAGTTATTTTTAGGTCCATCAAACAAAACTGGTGAAAAGTATCATTAAAACTATATATTGTATTGAGGTTTATATTGAAAACCAGGCTACTTAAACGAGTTATTCCTACTTTGTTATAACAAAATATAATGGAGAAAATTAGTATTGATTTCAACAAACATGAAAATGCCATTTGGCTCGAGATAACAGAACCTTACTACCAAAATGGACCACCACCTCTAGCACGCCCAAAAAAACCTTCCTCACTGCCTATAAATTGGACATTTTTCACGATTTTGAAGTAAAACTCAAACATAGAACCTCAGAGAAATAAATAAAAAGAGTTATAATTAATGGCTAATCTACTTTGGTGTAACACTGCCATTTTCTTGTTGGCCTCCTTGTTTCTTGCTGACAATGCTATTGTTATTGAGGCCTTGAAACACTCCCCCAACAGAATCAAGAATCAGCCTTACCGGACCAGTTATCATTTCCAGCCTCCCAAAAATTGGATGAACGGTATTCTTATCTACCGAACAAATTTATTCAGTTTCATTGGGTTATCTTTATATATTTCCATTTCTCTAATAATTTGTGTACATTTTACATCTCTTCACTCATTTTTTTATATGTTTGGGGCTTTGATGTTACAAGATCCTAACGGTTAGTTACTTTTCTCACACAATATTATTTTATGAATCAATTCGTATAGAAAAAGATTGATATCTATGTTTATGTGATTATGTATTTGGACAGGGCCTATGATATACAACGGAGTCTACCATCTCTTCTACCAGTGGTACCCAAACGGCGCCGTCATGAAAGTCAACGAGATCGTGTGGGGCCACGCAACATCAAAGGACCTCATTAACTGGACCCCACATTCTCCAGCTATCAAACCATCTCGACCGTCCGATATCAACGGCTGCTGGTCTGGTTCCGTCACGATTCTCCCCAGTGGCAAACCCGTTATTCTCTACACCGGCAACGACGTTAACAACCGCCAGGTCCAAAACCTAGCCAAACCCAAAAACCTCTCCGACCCATATCTCCGTCACTGGACCAAGTCTCCGGTGAACCCTCTCGTGACACCAAACGCCGTCAACCACATCAACTCCACCGCGTTTCGCGACCCGACCACCGCGTGGCTCGGCCGTAACGGACGGTGGCGCATGATCACCGGAAGCCAGGAAGGTCGCCGTGGACTAGCTCTTCTCTACACGAGCCGCGACTTCGTCAGCTGGAAGCAGTCGGCGAAGCCTCTTCACTACAACGACGGCTCCGGAATGTGGGAGTGTCCTGACTTTTTCCCGGTTGCGAAAACCACTTCAGACGGAGTAGATACGTCGTCGTTTGGTGTGTCAGTAAAACACGTGCTTAAAGTGAGCTTATCAGACACAAGTCACGATTACTACACGATTGGTACGTACGATCAAGTGAGAGATCAGTATGTGCCGGACGATGGTTTTGTTCAGGACGTTACGGCTCCGAGATATGATTATGGTAAATTTTACGCGTCGAAGACTTTTTACGACTCGGTTAATCGACGGAGGATCTTGTGGGGTTGGGTCAACGAGTCGTCGCCGGAGAAGGATAACATCAAAAAGGGTTGGGCCGGTTTGCAGGTAAACCAAGATGAGATTATTATTTAACCTACCGTTTAATTCAATGGTTAATCAACTAATTGATCTGTGGTTAATTAGGCGATTCCAAGGAAAGTATGGCTTGATAAATCAGGAAAGAGACTGATGCAATGGCCAGTTAAGGAAATAGAGAGGTTACGTACCACGCAAGTCAAGTGGGAAAACAAGGTTTTGGAGGGAGGAGGATCTTTACTTGACGTGCATGGGGTCACAGCTGCACAAGCAGACGTGGATGTTTTGTTCAAAGTGAGTGGTTTAGAGAAAGCAGATGTGATTGAACCGGGTTGGACCGACCCACAATTGATTTGCAGTCAGAAGAATGCATCGTCGGTTAATTCCGGTTTAGGTCCATTCGGTTTGATGGTTCTGGCCTCCAAGAACTTGGAAGAGTACACATCGGTCTATCTAAGAATCTTCAAAGCTAGTCAGAAGAGTATGGACCATGTGGTGGTGATGTGTAGTGACCAAAGCAGATCGAGTTTGGACAAAGGGAATGATAAAACAACATATGGTGCGTTTCTTGATATATCTCCTAACCAATCAATCTCTCTCAGAACTTTGGTGAGTCTTTCTCCACCTCTCACAAGATTAGTTTGAGTTTTTTTCCTTCTTTTACTAATGTGTGTGTGTGTTTTTTTTTTTGTGTTGTAGATTGATAATTCAATAGTGGAGAGTTTTGGTGGGAAAGGGAAAACATGTATTACCTCAAGAGTTTACCCAAAAATGGCAATAGGAGAAAATACACATCTCTTTGCATTTAACAATGGATCTCAGAATGTTGATGTTTTAAGCCTAAGTGCATGGAGCATGAAGTCTTCTCTCTAAAGTTACTTCTTCATATGTGTGAGAGATTCTTGGAACTCTTGGTGTATCTGAAATAAATAAAAACCATATTTAAGTTAGAGAATGTGAAGCTCCTCTTTTAATTTGCAAACTCTAATAGAAACAAACCTTCTCTTCTCGTTAGTCATCATTCTCATCATCATTATATTCATCTTCATCAACAAGAGCCTCTCCAGTAAACCATGAAACTGCGTGAGGGATCAGTTTGTCTCGGATTGTCACACTGTAAAGCCAAAAAACACCAAAACTTAAGAATACACATACTTGAACATATGTGTCAATGTTGTCAGAGAATGTAAAACAGTAAAAGCTTACGCTATGTCATAGTCTTGATCCGTCAGGTTTTGGAGTTCTTCATCCTGCAAGAATATATATATTTTTTACACTTGGCTGATGAAAAACATTACCAAAATCAAAAGAGAGAAGGCATTACAAATAGTCTAACCATGGTTGTATAACATTCATCAACTTCATCAATCTCAGGAGGCTTGAAGAAGTTAAAGAAACTCTCGCAGTTTTCGGTTTTAGTCATGGGGATGTTGTTCACTTTCTTTGAACCCTTCTTTGGCCTCTTCTTGACAACAACCTTATGAGTCAAACACTTACCTGGACACCATTCTATGTCCGTTCTACACATTAAAAAAAAACACGAGATCTAGTTTAAAGGTCAGGTCCAATATATCAAACAATTTAAAAATGAGGATGATTTAATATTTACCCAATCACTTTATCAAGAACAGGACCATCATCATCGTCATCGGTCACATGATAAGTTTTAGACAGAACCGAGTTCTTGAAATAAGGATTAGGATCAAAGAGAAACTCAAGCTTGAAGTTTCTTGAATTGTTTTCTACTCTGCAACATCTGATGTCTTTGAGATACTTCAATGCTCCCTCATCTCTTTCGGTTATCTACATAAAACCAAAACCATACCGTCTTTTTAAAAAAAAATATGTTTCATGCTAATGAACATACATATTCGAAAATGAAAAACTGAACCTCGTTTGCTAGCATTTCGTTGGTTTTCATTGCAATTAACCAGAAGTTAGGTACTCCTTTCTCTGTCTCAGCTTCAGCCACACCATTCACAATCTCATATCTCTGCAAGTCCTCAGTAAGCGTCAGGAAAATAACAACCAAAACTATAGTCCTAATCAACATAGCACAAGACATTCAATAGAGAAGATGATATTTTACTCTATACCTTGTCAAAAAGAGGCTTGTAGAGACTATCGTATTTTGCCTCCAATGCAGCCTTTTCTTCAAGAAACTTCTCCTCGAGTTCATCGTGTTTAACCTAACAAACTGAACATTGAGCCTCTCTTTTCAAAAAAAAAAAAAAAATGAAGATTATAGTTTCCAGAGACAGAGGATATGACATTATTACCTGAATATCCTTGAGAAACAGAACACGTTTGGTAACTTTAGGAGAGAGTTTCTTCGTATCAAAGGTTCGCTTTATTGTTAGGTTCTGCAAGTATTAGCACCAAAACCTAAGGATCATTAACATATGAAACAGAAAAAGAATATTGTCTGATTTGATTAACGGTAGAAGTGACTTGCCTTAAGATCTTCAATCAGATCAGGATCCTCTGGAACAAGATCTACAAATCACAATGGTTAGCATTTTAACCCTATTCATTGTTGCTTCCAGAGAAAGAAAGTAAAAAACAGGGGAGTTACTTGAGTCAGACGTATAAAAGAGAAGGCAGAGTTTTGTGGGATAATCAAAAGACTCAACATTTCTCGAGCATGAGTTGGATATAAAAACGAGAGTTTTTTTACGTTACGAAATTACCCAAGGCATTAGATGAATCGCCTCCACTGTTATGAACAGCTTCGATGGACGTGATGTTCTCTTCGTTGCTCATGTTTCGTGAGAAAACAGAAATTTTCCAGGGAAAAGAATCAGAGAAAGCCAGAAAATGAGGGAGAAAGGAAGGAGGAGAAGACTTAGCGGCTATGTTCTTTTTTTTTTTCAATTTGTAATTCATTCACATGTGCGATGTGAAGAACTCGTACGTATGAGGAGAAGAACGTGGATCCTTAGTGGCGTCCCATGAAGCAGCAATGTAAAGAATAAGTGGACATACAAATTAAACATTATATTATACGATCAAATATCCAACACATACACACATGACACATATTCATACAATTGAACAAAAATTGTAATTCTAGTAAAAAAAGAAGAAGATCAGCTTTGGTTACATTTCACGTGTAGTCAAAAAAGTTTTTAGGACATTCCATCTTTTAATCCTCATCTTCATCTTCATCTTCTTCTTCTACTACTTCTTCATCATCATCTGTATTTGGTTCGTCCTCTTCTTCTAACTCAGCTTCTTCATCACTAACAATGAAACCTCCCAATGTTTCATCCTCATCTTCTTCGTCGATATCTACACTTCCACGCTGTTTAGTCTGAGCACGGCTACTACTGCTGCTGCTACTTGCGTTTACGTCTTTCTTAGTCTTCTTGGATCTAGTTGAGTAAACCCTGTAGTTAACATCCCTAGTTGGACTCACAACTCTTTTCGATTTGACAATCAACTCTTTATCTTCCTCGCTTTCCGCACTCCAATCATCGTCCTCCTCATTCCTTTTCTTTCCTCTTCTTCTCTTTTTACTCAATCCCTTCCTTCCCTTCTTATCTCCATCATCCTCATCATCATCATCGCTATTTCCTTTCGTGGAATCCTCAAGGAACCATTCCCACTGCTTTACATCGCGAATCCGACTCTTTGGATACTGATCAAACTCTTTCCCAATCACAAGAAAACCAAACTCTGCAACACCACAGAACAACACTACACACTGAGACTCATTCTTATAGCAAGATGATCTAAAGAAACTACTTCCACTGTGCAGACAACATATACCAATTCACTATTCAGACAAAAAAAAAAAAATCAAAACAGAGAACATTGGGACTCATTCTCACAGAAAAACACACCAAACACCAAACACCAACAAAACTCTACTATGCATTGAAAAGATAAGCAATGCAGACAATACGATGCCGTTTTAAGGAAACTACTTCCACTGTGCTGACAAACATAAACCAACTTCACTATGCAGAACAGAGAATAATAAGGACAATGAGACCCCAGAATCCAAAATCAATATAGATTCAAAATTAGACGAATTGGGATGATGCAGAGTGCGAAAGTGAGTACCTTTAACAGGATCACTATCGATACAATCCAATCCACTTTCACCATCCGAAACTCTTTCATCGCGCCTCTTCAAAGTGAACCAGATAGGGAGTTGACCCGAAACGCAGAACCTATCGCCGGCCTTGACCTCTCCAGTCTCAGATTTACGAAAAGTTTGAATCTTTTCGCCCGGTTCGCGTTTCCGTACCCAAACCGGGTTTCTACCGAGAACCTCGAGCGAAACCCTATCGGAATCGGTCTCGCCGGCGAAGGGTTTTAGCTCGAGAGAGACGTGGCGGCGTGACACTGTTAAGTCGTCGGTGGTGAATCCCGCTCCTCTTCCGAAGACAGCTTTTTCTCCGGGCTTCAGGATGAGCTTCGTGCCGTCTTCGCCTTCGATTTCCATCGTCAGTTTCTCCACTTTCAGACGGACTTTTTTTTTTTTACTTCCAGTTTTTCATTTGTTTTTCTTAATAAATAGCCGCTTTTTCATTTCCCGGCGGTTTTAAATTTTTAATATTTTATCGGTGCTGGAGATTTTTTTAAATTATTACTGGGATTTCTATTTTTTGAAAGAGTATGTCAATATTTAATAGAAGATTTTTTAAATGAAATATTTTGACATGGTTTGTGAAAAAAATTAGTATAAAATTTACTAATAATAAAACCTAGTTACAATGAATAATAAAATTCTAGGGAATCTATTTTTTTAAAAACTTCATTGACAAGTGAAATGATTTTTATAAAAACAAAAACTAAAAGCTAAAAATTGATTGGATAAAAAATATTTTTTACAAAAACAAAAACCAAAAACTAAATCGAAAACCACAAACAATCAACCTTCTAATCTTTTTTATCGTAACTTTTTTTTTAAATTATACACGGATATCATGTTTATCACTGAAATGGATCTAGACTAAGAGGTTGAATGTTTGTAGTTTTTGTTTTAGTTTTTGGTTTTTGCTTTTGTAAAAGGGATAATTTGCAAAATACCCTATTTATGATTTGAAATTTGATAATTGCATTTTCTATTTTAACTTTTGAAAAATACACTTCCTTAATTATGAATTGACCTTTTTACCCAAGATATAATTCGAAATTAATATATAAATTCGAAATTAATAAAAATAATATCATTAAAATTAGGTAAATATGTGTGTTGAGATAAATATGTTATTTTACCATTTAAATTTTACAATAACAAAGATAAACATGTGAATTATGACTTGTATTGACTTTATCATGAAGTTTATACAGATTTCCCTTTATTTTATTTTCTTCAACTTATATAAACAAGTCACGTTGTTAAAAAAGAAGAGCAAGTCACGTTTGTTTCTACAAAATTTTCATCTTCTCTACCGGAGCCAAGTAAGTTCTAGCTAATATGATGTATTCGTATATGTGTTTTTTTTTTTGATTTTGAATATGAAAAAGAATTGCACTGATTATTATTCATCGGTTTTTTCTTCTTTTTTCACGTGTCATGAAAATCCAATAAATCTGTTTGAGCCAATGATTTGATTCGTGTATCTTACAAATTTTTTAATTTATGTTGTTTATATAGAGATGGAGTATAAGATTCAAAAAGGAAGTGATGGAAAAAGAAAGGCATTGGAAGAACAAACACATACCAACAGTTTAAAGTCACAAAAAACAAATGGTGTTGCTTGCATTGAAGTCTTATCGAAAGATTACCTTCATGTGTATATTAAAGAGTTGGAAGAAATTCTGAATAGTGGATTCACAAATAATTCTCTATCTCTAACGATTTTCTTTTAAAATATTTTTTTTAAATTGTTTAATAGGAATTGATAAATATTAAGATTGGACAATTTGGTAAATTTATATATAGATAAGTGTATTTTTCAAAAAATCTTAAACAAAGGTGTATTTTTCAAATTATATTCTTATTGAAGTGTATTTATCCAAATTTTCCCTTTGTAAAAACCAATTTTTAAAAAACCATTTTTTACGCAATCAAGTTTTAGTTTTTAATTTTTTTTTTTTTTTGTAAAAACTATTTCACTTGCCAATCAAGCTTTTTAACAAATAGATTCCCTAAAATTTAGGGAAACTAGTTTTTCAAAATTTCAACCAATTTGTGAAGAAAAGCCAAAAACTAAATTTTGTGGGTTTTCAATAAAAAATGAATTTTGTTTATTTTGTGTAAAATACTATATTTTAATTAATCAATAATCAAATAAATAATATTTTCATAAAAATAAAACTCCCATACATTTTTTTATCATTTAACATTAATGTAAAATAATTTATGTGCTTCATATATGTAAATAAATATAGATAATTTTAGTATTAGTTGTAACCAATTAGTTATTAATATCTATAAATAAAATTATTGAATAATTTTAATAATTATTATACACACTATGCAACAACTAAAAATTATAAAATTTAATATATTTTATTAATACAATATATTTTATTAATTTGAAAAAATAGCCATTCTAGTTCTAAAAACTAAAAAAAAATTTATGTAATAAAATTTGTAAATAGTTTCAAAATTTTAAAATATTTTAATTTCTTATAATTTATATACATTTTATGGGGGAAATTCATGTTTATCACTTTCAGGTTACCACTTTTCATCTTTACCACCAGTAAAAGAACATTTTCAAAAATACATTTTTCATTAAGCGACAAAAAACTCTTATATCCTTGTTCACTATATATATATATATATATAATAAATCATTATTTAAATAAATAATTTTTTTTTTATGTTTTCAAGTTATACCCTTCAAATTTGAACTTTTTTTATAAATTTGTTTTTTCGAATTTTTTTTTTATTCCTTTCAAATTTTATTTTGAAAATCGAAAATTATGTTTGAAACTATTTTTTTTAAAAAAAATTTATATTTTTTAAGTATTTATTTATATATTTATTAGAAAGCTAAATTTCATATTCTAAAAACTCTACCCGAGCCCCTTAACTCTAAACCCTATGTCTAGATTAGTTAACCTAGGGGTATAAGTGTTTTTTACCCTTCATTAAAATTTTAATGAGGGTAAAAATGATTATTGTAGACATGAAAAGTGGTACTATGAATGTGGTATTTGTGGCAATTTTCCATATTTTATTAAATATATTTAAGTATAATACTTAAAAATAAAATAAATTAAAACATGGTGATGTTTTTATCTTAAATAACAACCACTATATTTTGATAAATTTTAATGGTAATTTAAAAATATTTTATTACTATTTTTTATTATTTTAAAATTTATCAAAATTTAGTGGTTGTTATTTAAGATAAATACATCACCATGTTTTAATTTATTTTATAAAAAAAATTAAGAATACAACAAAACCGAAAATTAAAAACTAAAAACCAAAAACTAAAACTAAAAGCTGAAAATTAAAAACCAAAATCTAAAAATTAAAAAACCAAAAACCAAAATCTAAAAATCAGAAACTAAAACCAAAAACTAACGGAAACAATCATCTAAGCAATGTGTTATTAGTTTCCATTTTTCGTCCGCCAAAATTTTAATTTTCTAATAGCCGGTCGAACTCCAGTGGTTTCACCGTATCGATCATCTTATCCTAATCATCAGCTAACTTTACTTAACAAATGATTCATGGCAAAAATTCAAAAGCTTAAGCTATTTCTTGAGATCGAAGTCATTGTTTACACAAACATAGGTTGGCAGCCCAATCATCTCTCTTTGCTTTGACATGAAGGCAATAACATTTTTAAATAACATTAAATTTTGGTACAAATTTGTCTTAAAATGTGTATATTCGATTTTTTTCCCTTACATTTATGCATAAAAGATTACATTCTTAAATTCCCAAATAATTTCTTCTGTTTCCCAACATAACTAATTAAACATGCCGTTGACAAAAAAATAATAATTAAACATGCCATAAAAGTAGAGGAAATAAATTAAAATCTAGAGCTTTGATTAACCAAAAAAAAAAGTATAATTTTTATTTTTTCTTATTTGTAAGCAATCACAAACGCTGAAAACGACATCGTATTCGTCCATCTTTGTTAAATAAAAATTCCTCTTCTTTCTAATCGCTCCGGTAACTTCCATCTGAACAAGCTCTGAGGAGATTAGAGACAGAAGAAGATGAAGAAGACGAAAGGAAGCAGCTTTCGATTCTACGCCACTCTCTTCCTCTCTTTCCTCTCCTTCTCCTTATCTCGCGCCTTCTACCTCCCTGGAGTCGCTCCTCGTGATTTCCAGAAGGTAAAACCTTTTCTTTTTGTTTTTTTTCTTCCGATCTCGCGTTTTCGATGAGAAGATCGATCTAGGGTTTATGGGTCTGAGTGATATTCTAATATAGCGTGTGATTTCAGCTTCATCTGCTGGAAAGTTTTTGTCTTTTTTTTTTGCCACCGTTTCTGTTGGTAGCTATAGCTAGGAGGTACTATTGAGTGGGTCGAAGGTGACACCGTCTTGTCTGTTATAGAGAAAGAGTCCTTGAACGTGTTGAGTGTAAGCTTATAGATAATATGGGATGTAGAGAGAGATCTATGTGTTTCTCATTAAAGATCCTTCATTTGTGCTACTGATGGTCTCAATCTCTTTTTTTACTTCTCTTTTTGGGAATCTATCTATGAGATCTACCATTCCTTGAACCATCTAGATTTCTTTGCTAGAGTCATAAGTTTAGGTTTTTGTTTCATCATGCTGGTAATCTGCATTTGAGGAGTTTATTAACTTCATTTGATATGAATATGTTGATTATCTTCAGATTTGCCCTTACAGATTCCGTTTCTAAATTTATTAGCAACAACTTGGCTTGTCAGCTCTTGATTTGTATTTTTCTTGGTTTGGAACAGGGTGATCCTCTTTATGTGAAAGTGAACAAATTGTCTTCTACCAAGACCCAGCTTCCTTATGATTACTACTACCTGAACTACTGTAAGCCTCGTAAGATCGTGAACAATGCTGAGAATCTTGGGGAGGTTCTCAGAGGAGACCGCATTGAGAATTCAGTTTATACCGTAAGTAAAATACCCCATCCTTCTGTCTCTAATTGTTTTTTTTTTCAATACATTAACCTCTTCATGATGAGATTTTTACTTTTTCTCCAACTGAAAATTTTCAGTTTCAAATGCTGGAGGATCAGCCTTGCAAAGTTGGTTGCCGTGTTAAACTTGACGCTGAGTCCACCAAAAATTTCAAGGAAAAGATTGATGATGAATACCGTGCTAATATGTAAGTAGTTAATATAGCATTTTGGGTCCTTGTATTTGTGTCTCCTAGATATGTAAACCTTAACCGATGTTTACAGGATTCTTGATAATCTTCCGGTAGCTGTGCTTAGACAAAGGAGAGATGGAAGTCAGTCAACTACTTATGAACATGGTTTCCGAGTCGGCTTCAAAGGGAGTTATGAAGGGGTCTGTCTTTAAACTCTGTTTCTGCAGTCTTGCTTTTCATATCTTACTTTCTTTCATACAAACTAATAGTTGCTTGCCTTTTTGTAGAGCAAAGAGGAGAAATATTTTATCCATAATCACTTGAGCTTCCGAGTTATGTACCACAGAGATCTAGAGTCTGATTCCGCTAGAATTGTTGGATTTGAAGTTACTCCTAAGAGGTCTTGCCTACTAGTTATTACTTCTTTTACTTATTTTCCTGATGTCTGTCTAGGTAGTTTGTATAAGCTAACGGGTCTTTGTCTTTTGGATAGTATCTTGCATGAGTACAAGGAGTGGGATGAAAGCAATCCTCAGCTAACAACATGCAACAAGGACACAAAGAACTTAATCCAAAGCAATACTGCCCCTCAAGAAGTTGAGCAAGGAAAAGAGATTGTGTTTACATATGATGTCTCATTCAAGGTAAATATTTTTTGCTTTTGCTTTACTGTTTGGCTTTGCTAAACTTCTTTTCTGGAACTTGAATTTTCAGGAAAGTGAAATCAAATGGGCTTCTCGGTGGGACACATACCTTCTCATGAATGATGATCAAATCCACTGGTTTTCCATCATAAACTCACTTATGATCGTCCTGTTCCTCTCTGGAATGGTAGCCATGATTATGATGAGAACTCTATACAAGGATATCTCAAACTACAATCAGCTCGAAACCCAAGATGAGGCTCAGGAAGAGACTGGATGGAAGCTTGTCCACGGAGATGTCTTCAGGCCACCGGTGAACTCTGGGTTGTTGTGTGTTTACGTTGGCACAGGTGTTCAGATCTTTGGAATGTCGCTTGTTACAATGATGTTTGCGTTGCTGGGTTTCTTATCTCCATCCAACAGAGGAGGGCTTATGACCGCCATGGTTCTCTTGTGGGTTTTCATGGGCATATTCGCTGGCTACTCATCATCTCGCCTTCACAAAATGTTCAAAGGAAACAAGTGGAAGAGAATGACATTGAAGACTGCATTCATGTTTCCCGGTATCCTTTTTGCGATCTTCTTTGTTCTGAATGGCCTCATTTGGGGAGAGCAGTCGTCTGGAGCCATACCTTTTGGTACAATGTTTGCTCTCTTCTGCCTCTGGTTCGGCATCTCAGTCCCACTAGTCTTTGTCGGTAGCTACCTGGGTTACAAGAAGCCAGCGATCGAAGCCCCAGTTAAAACAAACAAGATCCCAAGGCAAGTGCCAGAGCAGCCATGGTACATGAAACCGGTGTTCTCCATACTTATCGGAGGCGTCCTCCCGTTTGGAGCAGTCTTCATCGAGCTCTTCTTCATCCTGACGTCGATATGGCTGAACCAGTTCTACTACATCTTCGGGTTCCTCTTCATAGTGTTCTTGATCTTGATCGTCACCTGCGCAGAGATCACAGTGGTGCTCTGCTACTTCCAGCTTTGCAGCGAGGACTACAACTGGTGGTGGAGAGCTTACTTAACCGCGGGTTCATCTGCTTTCTACCTCTTCCTCTACTCGATCTTCTACTTCTTCACGAAGCTGGAGATCACAAAGCTGGTCTCGGGAATGCTCTACTTCGGGTACATGATCATCATCTCTTACGCTTTCTTCGTCCTGACTGGCACAATCGGTTTCTACGCTTGCTTCTGGTTCGTGAGAAAGATCTACTCTTCAGTGAAGATTGACTAGATACCAACTGATAAATCTTGCAAAATGATGCCAACTTTTGAGTCTTTGTATGTTTGGATGATTGTACTGTTCGTAGCTGTAACAAAGTAAAAGAATCAAATCAACTTTTTATTCCTACAGATGTTTGTCTGAATCTAATATTACATGCCTTTTGTCACCAGTAATCTCCACAGGAACATACTCCTCCGACAATTTGATGGAACCTGTTTTTATCTCTCAAGGACACTTCTCTTTCAAAAACCTTAGAGAAGATCTTGGCAAAGTTATGACAATCAACGCATATACGCAGGTTCTTGAAAACTCTAATCGGAATCCCATCGCCAGTAGCAATCAAACCAAAAGTCAGAGCTAGTTTCTCACTGTGGCCAAGCAACATCCTCTCCTTCTGCTCTTCATCCACGTCATACAACACACAGCTATGATCAGGAACGTAACCAGCTTGCTTCATTTTCATCAGTATCTCTTTCAGTTTAGCCAACACCTCTTCCCTTCTCGGATGAGTACGATCATTCGCGTGGAAGTAATGCAAAGTTTGCTCGTGTTGAATCCAGCTTCTACCTGGCTCTTTTGTAACAGCGCTCCGCAGCATCATTGCTCTTAAACTGTTTACATCTTCCCATCTTCCTGCAGAGGCGTACAAGTTAGAGAGAATCACGTAGTTACCCGCGTTCTCTGGTTCAATCTCAATGAGCCTACGACCTACAGCTTCTCCAATGTCTACTGATACATGGAGCCTGCAAGCTCCTAAAAGAGATCCCAAGACACCAGCGGTTGGTTCCGATGGCATTCTTTTGACGAACTCAAATGCCTCCTCGATCCTACCAGCACGGCCAAGCATATCAACGATGCAACCGTAATGCTCAGTGTCAGGCTTGACCCCGTAATCTCCCGCTATCATCCCATCGAATATACTTAGCCCTGTGTCTTCCATTTTCCCATGGCTGCATCCAGACAAGACAGCTAAGAGAGTAACCGAATCAGGCTTTACTCTCTTCCCCTCCCTCATCAATCCAAACAGCTCAAGAACCTCTTTTCCTAACCCGTGTTTACTATACCCCACAAGCATCGCGTTCCACGAAACAGATGTCCTCTCAGTCTCAGGCATGTTATCGAAAAGCCTCCGAGCGTAAGAGAGGTTCCCACACTTTGAGTACATATCGATCAACGAGTTCTGCAGAACAGCGTAGAAAGGAAGCTCACGTCTCAGAACATGGCAATGAACTTGCTTCCCGTGGTCTAACAAAGCAAGTCCAGATAAAGCTGTAAGAACACTAGCGTAAGTCACGTAGTTCGGACTCATTCCTTGACTCAGCAGCTTCTGGAACACCTGCAAAGCCTCTTCATCAAGACCTAACTGCGCATAGGCAGTAATAATAGCTGTACATGAGACAACATCTCTCTCAGGTAAACACTCAAAAACCTCGCGAGCTTCTTCGATTCTACCAGCTTTGGCGTACATGTCAAGAAGAGAGCTTCCCACATAAATATGAGAATCGTAACTCCATTTAATTATCAGTCCATGGACTTGCTTACCCACGGATAATCCAGAACAAGAGGTGAGAACAGAGGCGAAAGTGAAGTGATTAGGCTTCCCATCTGCTCTCATCATCTCAGCAAACAGAGTCAGAGCCTCTGAAGAGTGTCCAGTTTGAGAATAACGCGAGATCATAGCGGTCCAGGAAACGACATTCTTGTCAGGCATTTCGTCGAGTACTTTGTGTGCATCTGCCAAACGATCGCATTTGCCGTAGAAGATGAGCAAACGATTTCGGAGGTATGTGGGGGGGAAATAACTGGTTTTGATCATGTGGGTGTGGACTCTTTGACCTTCTCTAAGAGCCCTTTTGTTCACACATGTATTCAGCAATGCATCGTAATCATGGAACCCCAACATGTTGGGGCCTAAGACGGCCATGTCCAGTAAAGCTTCTTGGAGACGACCGTTGGAACATAGTTGAGGGATTGTTAAGAAGGTTTGGAGAGGAGAGCTGGGAAACGACGAGAAGGAGCGATGGAGTAGTTTCATTAAACACTCGACAAATACGGTCGGAATGAAGACAATGAACGTATGTCTCTTCTCTGTTTTTCTTTTCGAAACATATATAGGTAAGGCTTTTTTTGTTTTTTGTTTTTTTTCTAATTTTTTTAGCAAATCATTAAGGTGAAACTCAGATAATCAAACTGCCAAGTTCACAAACTCTGCTGTTGTAAAAGAGGTTCTGAAAATCCACAAGTAGCATTCATAGTAGGATGAAACCGGCGCAGCTGTAGTAACAACATTCATGGCAGTAACAGTAGTAGAGTGGTACTACTGTTTTTTTTTCTGAGTAGCAGGAGGTTGGGGACCGAGCGAAACCAGTAATCTTTCGAGACCTGAAACCACAGTATGTAATATTAATTTCGTCTCAGCGATCATTTGAACTAGAGATCCCTGACACAATCTAGTGGTACTACTGTTGCGTTTTAACTTTCACATTTCCACCTACATGCTGGAACAAGGAACCAGGTTTCATGTAGTAAGAGGATCCAAATAAGCATCCAAGGTGGACAGTGATGCAGCATTCGTAATATGAGTAGAACCAATTCTCTTTTATGCTGTCATCCGCGCGTTGTCCGTAGGACCGGGTGAGTGGATGCTTGTCGAATCTGTAGTTCACATGGGATGGAGCCACAAGGCAAATTCGCATATTATATCTGACTTGAAATGATTAAAATAACGTTACATAAGTTTAGCAATGAGATAATTGCGGAGAATGTCTCAGCTAAGTACAACAATAACAAAGACGTTCCAAGTAAAAATTCAGAGAATAGTCTAATCTCAGTTTTGCCTTCAAGTTTCTAGAAAAGAATCTACACACATGGACTAAGATTCTCCCAGTCTCAATGCGCCTCTTCTTCTTTCTTGGATTACAGTGTTACCAAACCCATCCCAAGCTTATTTACATATAAATCACAACTCTGCAAATAGTTGAACGGTGTGTGTTGTGTCCCCTTTTGTACAACTTCCACCGGAATAAATAGCCACAACATACTCATAAGTAACCAACCACTTTTAACATTTTTGATTTTAAGCGCAAACCGCTTCCACGGCTAGTTTCTTCATCACATTTGGACATGGATCTCCACCAAACATCTCAGGTGCTACGGTTACAGAACACCAATTCTGCCCAACACAAAGCTGCAAGAGACAAAACAGCTTTCAGAGCACGTTCCAGAGCTCAAAACAGAACAAAGAAAGAAAGATCCACGAAACTTACTCTGTTGAAAGCATCATAAGAGTGATGAGCGTGACAGCTTCCTTGACGGTAACTACCACAAGTTCCTTCAGGTGTACCGAAGCTAGCAAACTTCACCGTGGTCATCTTCTGTCCAGGCCCACATTGCAAATGCACTTTGGGATGCAGCGGTTTGTTGACTTTTCCAGAAGAATGCAATTGGTAATTCACAAGCGTTGATTGCCATTCATAGATATCTGCACAAACACTGTCCACCTCCCTTCTCACCAACGAGATTCCGTTCGGATCTCCTCCCCATTCCTCAAAGACAACCAGTAGATTCCCAGTTGGTTTCAGCCACGACCTTGGGACATGGTACCATCTCTGAGAAGCCTCTCCACAGTTTCTTAAGCACTTGTTCTCGTTGAATGTTCCGGTGTAAGAACACTCGCCGCAAGAACCAACTGCTTTATATGCAGGCCAGTGACGTCCCACGCTCTGCCCATTAATCCATATCTGACCTTTTCCCATGCTTCCCATGTCTACAGCCAACGGCGAGTCGCCAGCTGGTGCAGAGAATGTCGTCTGAAACAAACCAATGGAGACATGTTAAACCAGCAGAAACTAATATTGATGTCCATAACAGTTTTGTTTACTCGGAAGATGAACTCGAGATGTGTTACCTTGTACCAAGTAAGCGGCTGCTTTTCTGCAACATATGCACCTTCTGCCCACTCAACCGATGAGCTACCGCCGAGTGAATGAAGACTTAGACTCTCTCCTCTGAGACCAACCTGAAAAAAAAGGTAAATCACTAGTCAGTAGAGTGACAGAAACACATACTAGGCAACAGAGGATTATATCTTTATTTATGTACCTTGTAAGTCCATTTCTGCCAGGACAGATCTCTCCGTCCCCCATTAAGACCATTTAGATTAACTGGACCCAGAACTCCAGCATTCCATGTCTCAAAATGTGGACCCACATTCTGCATTGCATCAGAACACAAAGATTACGAACATCTCTTTGTCTAACTTAGTGTTTGGCCAATGGATCAATTAGGAAAAGGTTTTGGTGCTAGGGGGATCAAGGGACTAACCGGGAGACCAACAGCGATGCTTAGTATCGCAATTTTGTTGAAACCAGCTCTTAGATTCACACCTTTTCGGAACGTTAGCTTGGGAGAGTCTAAGCTACCATAAGCAGATCCTGGATAAGAGACGGTCCAAAACATGTCAAAATGTGACCAGCCGATTACTCTTTGTGATTCTTGAAACTAGTAAAAACAAAGCAATTACCAGACAACTGGCCATTGATGAACACATGCATAGCATGTCCAGCTGATAGAACAGTAAGAGTAGGCAAGTCCCCAGTCCTTAAGAACCCTTCGTTGGAATCAATCTTAACACTGTAAACAAAAAAAAAAAAAAAAATTTGTAAAGAAGTCAAAAATGCATTCAGAGGATTATGAAAGGTCTATGGATACTTACTCAGTCATGTACCACAGGTAGTCAGAAGTGTCTCGTGTGGTGTTGATCTGCTCCACTAATCCAACCATTGTGAAGGACTCATCAATGTAAGTCGATGGGTCTTCATTGTATGCTTGCCAAGATAATCCACCATGAACAGGAACCTCAACCATCTTCATCCTTGAAGTTTGAGCACCAACCTAAAGCCAAAACCAGCATACTCTTTGTCAATACTCACATAAAACCAAGACAAAGCATTTTAAAGCCTTGATCCGTTACTCATACAGATGAAAAATATAATGATTCTTCTTACCCTGGCTGTGTTGTAAACTGTGTTTTTGCAGTCAGGGAGAATACTAATAGACCACGGAGGTAGATTGTAGTGGTTGCTCCCAAAAGAAACTTTGGCGTAAGATCTTGGATTGTAGTTTGATAAGAATGCAGAACAAGCCCCAGATTTCGATTTGTACACATGAGCCTGCACATTTGCAAATGTACAAAAGTTTTTAACAAGTTGATCAAAGCAAAAAAAAATATTAACGAAGAAATAAATTTAAAAAGGCGTTGAGTTGGGACCTCTTGATAGTTTCCAAGGGGCATCCTCGTGGGCTCTCCTGATACTAATGCTGGCTCACACAGCTTGATAGCTCTATGCAAATCTTTCAAGTGCCCCCACTTAGGCTGCCTTTCAAGTCCTGTTTGTATTATAAAGAGGACATCAATTACTATCTTTAGTAAATAGAATAAAATGAGATTTAGCAAAGCTTACCATATTCGTCAAGAGGAGCGTCATAGTCATAGCTGGTTGCAATAAACGGACCACCAGCTGTACGACCAAAATTTGTTCCACCGTGATACTGAGCAAGAAACCAGTGTATGAGAATTAAAGAGGGATATGATTTACTTTGTGAAGATGGTAAATAAACAAAAGCTGCAACTTTAGCCTTACCATATAGTAATTGATGAAAGAGCCACCCTTTTGGATAAACCTTGCAACGGAAAAGGCCATATCTTCAGCTGGACGATAAGGAACTGGGCCTCCAAACTTTGTAAACCTGTAGAAACATCAGAGAAAACAGACTGAGATCACGGTGAAGCAATAATAGAAGAACAGATTCAGTTTTGAGTTTCTGCTTTTACCATCCAGTCCAGGCTTCAGTCCACATTTTGGGTTTGTAAGCCTTGTTTGGAGAGAAGTAATCGCAATAGAAGCCATTGCAAGCATTGATCTAGGCAGAGAGAGCAAACATAGATTCAACAAGTTAAGAAATACGCAAGGAGAAAAGAGACTTATCATTGTAATGATCTACATGTGTTGAAATGATTGAATATCATTATTGGAGACGGAAGAACGTAATAATAGTCAACCGAGTATGAAAAGAAGTAACATCAAAGCATGTGCAGCTTAAATGAATACTAATATTTAATAATTTGATTTTATTAGAAAGAATGAAGGGAGACAATAGCAAACAGGATACAGCTAATGAAGAAAAATGTCACAGAGTTAAAGACAAAAGAAGTCTTACAATGGGGTCGGGAGCATCGTCTTGTTTGCACATGACCCAAGGGACACCAGTGCCTAGCCCCACAGCCATCTTAGCTGCCCAGTTGGTGTAAGACCGTCCCGGTGCACCTAGCTCATATTCCATTGGTCCATATTCATTTTCAATCTGCCACACAGACAAAAACTCTACTTAGTCTAACTCTCACTCTATACTAGGATTGCTAAAACACAAAAAATTCACTTGAAGTGTTTTTTTTTTTTTAACCTGAGAGAGGATTATAGGACCGCCTTGGGATTCAAACAGCCTCTCAGCTTTCATCATGTTAACAATCTTTGTAGTAAACCTTTGCATTTGAGCCTTCAGAAAACAAAAAAAAAGAAGTGTCAATGTTTCTGAATGAACTGATAACCTCAGTAGTCAAACAAGAGTCAATGAACAAGTGTGAGTTTTAATAACTTCAAAATGAAGATTAGATTATCTTAGAAAAAAGAAAAACATGTCCAACCTTGAAAGGACCGTTATCTGTTCTGAAGCTAATCCCTGGAACATACTTAAGCCAAACAGGAAATCCTCTGAGAAAATTAAACACAAACAAACAATCATATTAAAGATTATTCTTGGAAATTTTTATCCTTATTAACTTTCTATTTTAAAACTAAGAGACATATAGCTCTATAAATAGTTACCCGAAGTTCCATTCAGCACAGACATAAGGGCCAATCCTTAGATGAAGATAAAGTCCAGATTGTTGGACCAACTTGACAAACTTAACCAAATCATAGTTGCCTTCGAAATAATACTGCAGATGAAGCCAAAAAAACATTAAAGTGGAATCCAACGAATCAGTACTTCATTCACACACACAAAAACAGATCCAATTAAACAAAAAAGGTGAGATTTTTAATTACTTTGCCAGGAGAAGGCTCATGCCCATTCCAGAAAACATAAGTCTGAATCACATCTAAGCCTCCTTCTTTAGCTTTCCTTATTAGATCTGGCCACATCTACACATAGACATACACAATGTGGGGTTTGAGAGATTACAAAACAAGAACCAAAGCTCAACACTTTGGAACAGCTCTAAGTACTAAAATCAAAGAAAGAGACCTCAGGAGTGCTTCTTGGGTAATGAATAGATCCAGAGATAAGGATTCTTCTTTCCCCATTGATGGTAATGGCTCTGCTATCGTAAGAGACAGAGCTATCAACTGAAGAGACGAGAAACCCTAGAAGAAACAGAGCAGAAGCTGCCGCTATAGCCACATTCTTCATGGCAGAAGCAAAAAAAAGCTTATATCTTTAGTTGAGGCAGAGGAGATAAGAATGTTGTGGTGTGGAAGCAAAAGCTTGAAGCTTTTCTTTAGCTTAAACTTTTGCAAGAATGGGGAAAGAGAGAGTTTTGTGAGGGGTAGTTAGATTCTTGGAGTGTGAAAAGATGAAAACTTGCGTTTTTCTTTTTTTTGTTCGGATGCTCAATTAGAGTTGCGTTGCAGCTGCTTTTAAGCACTCAAGCAATGTGAGAGGGTATCTCGTGGGACCCACCTTTGAGAGACTTTTTGGGACCCACCATGTTTTGGCCTTTCCCAGAATCCCATTTGTTGATTTAAATTAATTAAACCACCTTTACTAAGGTTTAAATAATTACATTACTACATTTCAATAATTCATGGATGTTTTATTTATGTAAAAAAGGTCATTTATGGATGGAAACTTGGAATATATTAAAGGTCCAAAGGTTTAAACATTTGAACTTTTCGTATTAAACTTTTTCTCTGTATGTTACTGTAGAGCTTTGGTGATGAGAATCAATTTGGTTGGGCTTAAACCGAGACTAGTTTAGTCAATTGAGCTGCTGGATTAAAGAGGAGGAAGTCCGGTTCAGTTAAGGCGGTTAAAGCTCATGTTTTATGACGTGTTTAGTCAACTTAATATGTGTAATTAGTCTCTGATATATAAAGGGCTTATGTGGTTAATCCCCTCTCTTGTGAGTTACATTCATTGTGAGCAAGAGAGGGATTCTTCGTTGAGTGATTGTACAGAGCAAAAGAGTTAGTGGATTAGCTGATTCGATCAGCTCGAGACGTAGGGTTGTTACTCGTCGGAGGGCCTGAACTCGTTTTTTTTTTTTGAATATATGTTAAATTTATTTAAAGAAAACTACTTTGTTTACAACAAGTGCATCTGTTTTTTGAAACTAGAACTCTGTTACAACCCCAATCTCCTATCTTGTGGCAAACCACAATGTTAAAGCTCTTGTATACTTCAAGTCTCCTATTTGTCGCAATGAGAGACATCTGTTTCTGACTTGCCTATCAATTAGCTTCACCAAAGAGCCTGCCAATATTGGTGTACTGCCATGCCTTCTCTCATTTCGCTCCCGCCATAGGAAAAAGACAGTGACTTGCAGTGTATATCGAATGAGGAACCTTTCCAGCAAACCTCCATTGGTGTCCAGAATCAGTACCATCAGCTCCGACCACAAAGTGGTGTACGAGTTCAACAACAAACCTCACACCAGTTTCGACCAGACTTCTGCCGAGTAACTACACTCAAAAAAGAGATGGTCCCTTGATTCCATCACATTCTGACAGAGAACGCATGATGGATTAACTCCAACGTTCCATGTCAACATGCGATCACCCGTTGACAATCTATTTTGAATTGCTAACCAATGAAGGGAAGCGTATTTCGGATGTGATGTCTATACCAGATGCTCTTCCACCATTGAACGGGAGGGTCTTCTTTTCGAATAAGTTCTCATGTTTGTTTTGTCTTGAACACTGCTTGATACTTTCCTTCGCTCTGTTTCCACAGTGCTACATCAGTTACTCCAGTGAGTTTCAGCCTTTGATCCTCACAGATTTTTTCAACTTCATTAAATACATCAACCATATGCCTTCTCCTCCTCCGATTGCTCAGAGCCGCATCAACAGTTGTAGTCATTGAAACTCCCATATCAATAATATCGTGCGCGCCAAACAAGTCATACAACCTTCTCATACTCGACCAACAGTCAAACCAAAAAGAAGTGTTATTTCCATCACCTACTTGCATCTTGTGAAAATCTTTAGTCTTGTCTCGTAGCTTCACCAGCTTGCGCCACATCCAGGAACCTTTTGTAGTATTTTTTTTTTAACGACCAGAACGAGCCATTCTTGAAAAGATTCATTTTAGTCCACTGAGCCCACAGGGATGCCTGTGAAGATACTGTCCGCCATATAAGTTTTAAAAGCTGACTTGGTTAGTTTCTTTCAGTGGCCGAAGACCTAGGCCCCCATCACACTTCATCCTACAAACTATTTCCCAAGATACCTTAGCATTCCTCGAGTTCAGAACATGCCCCGACCAGAGAAAAGCTGCACATATGCTATTTATCTCCTTTATACAAGCGCCAGGCAATACAAAATCAGCCATCCAGAAGTTCACGATGCTCAAAAGAACAGAGCGGATCAACTGTAATCTACCAGCCATCGATAAGAACCGGTTCGTCCAATGTGTAATACGAGTTCTTATCTTATCAATGAGTAGACCATAATCCTCTTTTCCCATCTTTTTTGTTAGCAGCGGCAGCCCCAAGTAACGAACTGGTAATTTCTCAGACGCAAATTCAAACTATTGTTCCAATAAGCATGTTTCTGCTTCAGACAACCCCACATAGTAGATAGTAGTTTTCTCCTTGCTGATTTTAGGCCCGAGACCTTTCCAAAATAATTAAACACTTCCACAATGCTTTCTATGGATCTGACTCTACCATCTGTGAAAACTATTATATCATCAGCAAAACTCAAGTGGGTTAGCCCCAGATTCTTGCATTTGGGATGATACCCCATGTTACTATCCTTGGCCTATTTGTCTAGCAACTTCGACAGAACATTCATGCAGATTACAAAGAGGTAAGGCGACAGAGCACATCCTTGCCGTAGGCCTCTTGTACTTTGAAAATACCCAGCAAGCTCACCATTAACTTGGACAGAAAACGATGTCGTTGATATACAGAGGGAGATCCAATGAATGAACGTTGGAGGAAAATCCATAGCTTCCAGTGTGTTGAAGAGAAAACTCCACTGAACCGAATCAAATGCTTTAGAGATGTCTATCTTTAAGGCGCATCTAGAAGATACCGTGTCTTTATGATAGTCTTTCACCAGCTCCGTGGCAAGCAAGAGATGCTCAATAAGAAGACGGCCTTTTACGAATGCAGTATGGTTCAAAGCAATAAAGTCCGACAGCGTGAGCTTTAACCTGTTGGCTATTATTTTTGAGATGACTTTATATATGACATTGCACAATGATATGGGTCGGTAGTCATTCATCTCATGAGCCACAGTTTTCTTGGGTATTAAGACCAGAATTGTTGTATTCACTCCTTTTGGTAAGAAACCTTTCGCGAAAAAAGACTGCACTGAAATAATGAATTCTGGTCCTATAATAGACCATGCAGCTTTGAAAAACTCCACTGTGAATCTGTCTGGCCCAGGCGATTTATCACAAGGCATATTGAAAAGTACTTTAGTGATCTCCTTCGCTGTTACCTCTTTTATAAGCTATTGCTGATCAACCTCTGAGCATCAGTATGGTAAAAGCTCCTGCAACTTACACACATCAATTCCCTCAAAGTCAGTTGGCTATGCTGAAGAAATTCTTTGAAGAAACCCTCAGCCTCTTCTTTTATTTCATCTGGTTTCTTAACAATGCGGCCATCTCTGCACTTTACTTCTTTGATCGAGTTATTGATGTCTCTTGCTGTTCCTGCCCGATGAAAAACTCTGTTATTTTTGTCCCCTACCTTCAGCCAATGCAACTTAGATTTTTGCTTGAGAAATCCCTCCTCCAACCGAGCAACATGTTCCCAACGTGCATATGCATTGTTTTCTCTTTCCAAGTTTTGTTGTGATGGGTTCCTGATAGTCTCCTCTTGATACACACACAGGTTCTCATAGGCCTCCTTGGTCTTCACCGAGAGGTTTCCCATTTTTTCCTCAATACCCTTATTTTTGGTTTGAGAGCTTTTAGCTTCTTTGAGAAATGATAGAGCGAGGACGTTGACAAGAAAATAGGGTCAGTTGTTTGCCAGTAATTCTCCATTAGCGGCTTAAAACCTTCTAGTTCTGCAATTGCGTTGACAAACTTGAAAGGTCTTTTTGGCCGATTCAAAGCTGAGCGGAGATGAACCCTGCAGCGTAGGTGATCCGAGCAACCTCCAGCCTCGAAAACACTATAGGACTGAGGGTAAGATCCAAGCCAATGATCATTTATCAAAACTCGGTCAAGCTTCTTAGATATAAAGACCTTCTTCTCTTTTATTCGTCCATGTATACTGAGGGCCATGAGCAGCTAGATCCAGCAGATTGCAGTGATGCATTGTATCCTGAAAATCTCTCATTCCTTGAGATAATGTGTTCCTCATCCCATACATCGAATGTTCTTCAGCATCTAGAATCTCATTAAAGTCCCCAGTGATTATCCAAGCCTTACGACGAATAATCGGTGAGTCCTGATGGGCTTTAAGATCATTCCATAATTCTCTCCTCTCTGTCTCAGTGTTATGAGCATAAACACATGTGAAGAAAAATTCTTCTACGTCCTCGCCGATAGCAACTGAGACTGTGATCATTTGATCAGTTTTATAGAACGATGTGACTCGAACTTCCGGTCTCCACACTAGCCATATTCGGCCAAGTGGATTAAATTCATAGTTGGATATCAGATTCCTATATTTGAAGACTGAATTCGAGATCCTCTGACTTTTTCCTTCTTTTACTCGTGTTTCCAACAACGCTCCAAACATAAAATCTTGGTCCTGAACCCACTTCTTCATTACAGAATGTTTGACTGATTTATTGAACCCTCTAACATTCCAGAAGAAACTCGACATATTATTTCTTCTTGTAGGTGCGTTTTTTACCTGCAACGCTAGGAAATCCTTCCTTCGCGCTTAAGGCAGCTAGCTTTTTTGATGATTTGATGTAGGTTTTTGATAAACGTGAGATAGTTGGTCGAGGTGGACGCTCACCTTTCTCTGTTTTCCCCGTTTTTCCTATATTCATATCTGAATGAACATCTGAATCTGAATCAATGAACATCTGAATCTGAACTCGTTAATTGCGTGTGTTTTTTCTTTTGCGTTCTTGCTTATTCTTCTTGAGAGAGAGATCTGAGTATATGTGTTCATAGTTGCGAGCTTGAAGATCCTAACAGTTACTATAATTTAACTTCATAATTTCCAGCGCCATACATAAAGTTGGCAAAAATAAAACAAGCATCAAAGTAAAAAAAACCATTGTCCACTTCCCACGGCCGAATACCGATAAGCCTCGTTTGGCTCGTGTGTTCATGTCTCGCGATCCATGTTATTTTCTGAATTTATATAAAATTCTTTTTTTTGCCAACTTTATGTATAATCTGAAATTAGAATTATCATTCAAATAGTAAGACATGAAAGAGAGTTCCTTACACATCAAACCAATAATTATCTCAACCACTGGACATATGCACACTTGAAATCTTGAATTGTCTTCCGATTTCTCTACCTAAAACTATACGTATATTTATTTAAGACTAAAATGTTCTTCTTGGTTTGCTATTAAACAAACTCGCAAATTATTTTAAGTTATTCTTATTCTTAATTTAGATGGCCATTTAAATTTATTATTAAGTTGATTTTGTTTATAATTGGTGAGGCCATCGAAGAAATCGAGATTCGACGGTGCAACCTATATATGGCTGGCTGTGTCATTAATTTCGTTGATATGTCGCATTCATCGATCATCATGTAAATGGATGGGAAAGCTAGCTATAAATTAACTATCTATTAATTTAGAACAGATACTCTAAAGTCTATAGTATTATACTCATCAAAACACGCAAACATACACAATAATTGTTCTAAACGAAGAGATAAGGTGTCGAACAAAGGGAGATATCGTGTTTGTAAAGCATCACTAAAGTTAAAAACGCAATCGATTACATTGAATATAAACCATTTCTTTGTCCTCTCGTCAGATGCATAAGAACCAATTATTCGAGTTACGAAGTGGTAGTCGAGCAGCAGCACGTATCATATATATGGCAAAGAGCTAGCCACAGCCTGAATCACTAATTAATAGTACTATTATGAAGAGTACTAAATATACAACCATGGATCCATATTAGTCACGATTATGTGTTATATATTATATATTTTTGAATGACAATAAGGTTTGGGTTTGAAATTCCGTAAATTTTTGTAGAACAAGAGCATGCCATGTTTTGACTTTTGAGAACTTAAGGCGGATCTTCAACACGTATTGAGTGGCTGTTCTTAATGGGTTCTTAATTTATAATCAATTCGGATCTTAAGACGGATCTTCAAAACGTGTACTGGGTGGCTGTACTTAATGGGTTCTAAATTTATAAGCAATCCCTAGTAAAATTCGTAATGCTTTTACTGATCCATAAGTAGAGAAGCTAACGCGAAGGCCATGTTTCTGTACTTGCAATATAGCGTAGATTTCGATCCGAGCTGTTCTCCTTATTTTATTACTACAGTTTATTGTTTTTTTTTTTTGAGAACTAGCTATAGTCTATTGTCGAGAATACTGATGAGTGATGAGATACTTATTTGACAATCTTTAAGACTTGATTGCACATGCAAACTTTCATTTGCCAGTTCGTCAATTTTCAACATGTGCATGTTTGATATTTAGACTCGAGCAGACATATTAGGCGCAAATGCTGACCAATATCTGATCCAACTCAAGGTACATTAAATAATTGAACATTCATATACATGCATTATGTAAATATCACGACTGGTGAGAGTCGTCACTACAAATCCATAACTTGGGAGTATCCCATTTATTATTAATTTTTACATTCCGTAGGTCGATGGATCACAGAAAAACAACGTGTGCTCTTCATAATTAGAAAATGAATGATATTATTTTGCCACTAAACAAGTCAATCACAAGAAATTCAAGTTTTTTTTCTCTCTAAAATCCAGTTACGTATAATATACATATAGGTTATATATTAACCAGTTGAATTACGCAGTGTTCTGACTTGATTATGGCTCATAGTTCGCCACCACTTGCAAAGATATTTCTATTTTATGATGATGACAAATTTAATAATTAATCATATACATTGACAAGCATGCATGCAATGTTGCAGCTTATTGATAATTATACTAAACGAGAATCTCAGTTTCCTTCTTAGAAAAAACTGAAACTTCTGTTTTCTCATCTACTATAATTCTTGCATATGAAAAACCCAATGTTTTTATACATACAAAAAGGTAAATCATCCTTTCTGTGACTGACTGGTTGCATACTACACTCAAGTTTTAAGTATATTGTATAATTAGATCCCTTTTGGGGTTAATTATTTCGTAGAAAGTTAAGCTTCACACTTATGGATATGTATATAGTTGAAATACCTTTCAGGCTTTCACAATCGTAAATAGTATCGATAGAAACGCACACATTAAGCTTATCCATATATAGCAAGGAGAGGTTCCTAAATAATTATTTTGAGAGGGTGCATTTATTTTAGACGGCTTCGTTATGTATATTGTTTTGGCTTTGATTCCTTTTCATTGATTGCATTTATCCTATCTTATACGAAAGGTCTCCTTTCTTCTACACTTTCTCGACATATCAAAATTTAATACTATGATAAATTTCCCTAAAATATATAACCATTACATAAAAATACAAAGAATGATGATTCTTTTACGCTTTGCTGACACTGGACATTCCATAATTTCAGATAAAAATAAAATGAAACTAGAACTATCACTAAACAAAGGAACGAATAGTCATTTTCATCTTCTATATTAATGTGGGACGTGGCGGAAACAAGTCTCATTTGAATGGTATTTTACTCTTCTATCAAAATAGTGGTAAACGAACGAGGGATTAGGATGACAAACAAGTGGGAGAAAACGTCGGGTCCACGATAAGCGTGACACGTCAACCTTGTCGGTGGGAGCCATGGACATCTACTGGATAATGTGCAATGTTATAGGACAATAAGGCATCGACGTAACAAAGAAAATGAGTGGCTATTTATGTGTAAAAGATGGGAGCTACAAAAATACGATGTGTTTTATCTTCTTTTTTGTTTGTTTGTTTAATCCTCATATGATTTATCTTATGCACACGAGAAAAATAATATGGATGAGACTGCCACATATTCAAATTTAAAAACATTCCCATCAATCTCGATCTTCTAGGAGCCCCTCGGCCCTCGTAATACAACCGATACAAATTGAACAAATATGATTCTAGCAAAACGAGAATGTACTGTTCTTGGTGGGTTCAAAGAGAGAAAAAAAGGTTAAGATATATCTTAACTAAAAACACAAATCATGAGCATGTTCGTTTGCATGTAGCTGCGTGCAACATGCAATCTCGACCTACAATCAAATATCATTCGTTTATATGTCGTAGGATTCTACAATTGATCGTTACGACCATGCAAATAAACAACACTACAATTGATATTTGATGAAGAAAATATGAAAATTTATTTCATTCAGAAAAAAATATGAAATTGTATTATTATTCTGATATACTATTTTCCCTTGTATGTTATCTTTGTTCGTGTCATCTAATTTTGGTAATATTAAAGAAAGATTTATTGTGTAAAGAAAAGAAATTTGTGATATTTTAATATAAGGAATCCCTCACATTGATTGATTTGGTCGGTCCATTATAATCCATTGCAATAGTAACAGGTTTTCTTAGGCCGGCTATGGGCGCTATAGTTCAACTTAGGCCTACTCATAAATAAAGTCATTAGTGACAACCGAATCTAGTCTTTATTTTTTTAAAGCCGATAATTATGCTATTACAATTATGAAAAATATTATAGACGATTCTAAAGCCGACAATTCTATCTGCCGTATGTAGATTCACGGCTGACTGCATCAGCTGAACCGCCCTATCGGATCCACGCTTAACGGCACTCCTTGTGCCATGTTGTAAGTTTTTTCTCTTTTAATTCGCATAATTTCGTCTTTTCCAAAGAACGAAACTCAAACCTCCTAATATAGAAACATTAATGAATATTTGGTCAAATCACTGGACCGAAAGGGCTTCCACCTACCGAATCTAGTCTACTGTCGCATTAAAATTGCTTTTTAATTTATATATACCAGACTACTAGATAATTGTTTCGCTTTTCATCTTTGGATAAGGATGCTGATGTTGTGGATTAGATGAAATGACGAGGGCCACATTTAGGATTTATTATTGTGTTTATGAATAATATCTTGGAAGTGAAAAAAGTTAATAAACGATTAGCATCGGCTCAACTTGCAGAGTAGTATATAAAATCATGATTCAACTTGACATTTTATGTCATTGATTTTTTTTGTTTATATATAATATCTTTGTTAGTAGTACAGGCATCATAGTTGGGACAGAAGAAACAAAAATGGGCATTTTGATTTGAGAACAAGTAGGAATAGAGTTACACATTTGTATATAATGGATGTCTCTCCATTTAACTGAACAGTGAAATGCTAAACCGGCCTACTAACGAAAATTTGATGATCTTTTAGCTTCTCCATGATCCCAGAGAGTAGGCAACCTTTACTATACTACTGTGGTGCTTACTTGCTCATCTACAAATTCACCCCAAAAAATAGAGATGATAGTTATGATATGTGTCGCTTTACTGAGATTATCAACTAAATGGATTTTATGAACGATATTGATGAAGGAGATAGATTTAACTTACTGAGTATAAAGGAAGGCAGGTTTGATTCTGATGATGGCTTTGGCTTTGGCTTTGGCTTTGCCATTTCAATCATGATCTCAGTCGAAGAGTCCCTTGAGAATCCTAACTTCTCCATTATTTTCTCTAATCTTTTCCCGTTCGTCAGATACAGATAACCAATCTGGAGATTGAAATAGAGGAAAGCAGGCTTGATAAGCAGAGGTAGAAGAACACAGTGTAAGTTTAGTTATTGATGGATACTTACCAGTGTCTCCAGTGATGATGCTTTGTTATAAACCGCAACACCTGCACGCCTTCTTGTACGAGTTCTAGCCGAGCCTAGATTCTTCCCCCACCTGAGAACATCCCTGCAGCAAATACACATTCATCATATACATACAATCAATGACAAGTGAAATCACTTTTCTCAACTCAATTACAGAGAAAAGCTGGATGCTGAAATAAATGGGTTTAGTGTAGTGACCTCTCTTCCTTTGTTAGGAAATCATCATCAACAAGTTTCTTCAGCAAAGCATACTGAACAAGATAATGAGACAAAGTTAGCAATTAACATATTGTAACAAAAATTACTCAAAAGTCTAAAATTTGTATTAAGATAAAAGGAAAATAAAACTACTAATATCTTTAAGCTGAACCAATTGAATTTCTCGTATTAATGGTGTAATTAGATTAAAAAAAATATGTAAGACTACTAAGCAAAACCATGTAACAAAGCAAACACTATACCCTGCTTCTTCGATAACATAATACCATATTCAAATACTGATTTGAGAAAACAAAGGGAGGTCAAGAGTTGAAAAAAAAACCTGAGCTTCACAGCGCACCACAGCTCTAACACGATCGTTATAATCTTCAATACTAAGTGGAGGGAAAAGGAAATGCCTACGAGCATATAGCTGCAAAAAAAAAAAAAAAACAAGAAGAACCTATCCCGTGAGAGACTAGTACAATCTGCATTTCACATAAAACTAATCAACAAAGATTAAGGGCATGAGAGCAATGTGGAAAACGAACCTCATAGATGGAATCACCTATAAAAGCTAAAGAAGCAGCATTGAATACTGATCTTGGCTTCTCCAGCTTCGGTGGACTCGGAGACCACGTCTCATACCCCATGTAACTATCAACAACTTCCTCACTCAAAGTCAACTCTACACGCACAACACAATCTTAGAAAACCATATCTCCAACAGAACCATAAAAATTGAAACTTTTGATTAGGGTTCGTCTTATCTACGCAATTCCATTCAGAAAGTGTCTACCTTTGCTTTCGGGTCGCTTGAGCAAATCGTCGACGGAGATGCTGATTCGCGGAGACGGAGGAGGAGGTAAAGGCGGCGGTAAGAAAGAGTTGCCGTTAGGGGTTTTCTTCACTTTCCGAGGCGCGTTAGGGTTGTATGGGAGTCTAGGCTGTGTATCCAAGGCAGCTCTCACGGTCGAGCTCGCCGATAAAATCACCATTGAAGCTTGACTCTGTGATTCTTCTTGTCTTCTTCCTTTTTGAGTCAGTTCCAACGATAAGGCGACGACGGTCCGCTAGCACTTTTACGACGTCGTATAAGATAATTGGGCCTTCCTTGGGCCTTTTTCTTTTGCTCTGCTGGGCCTTTTTCTTTACACTCCTTTTAAGCGTAGTGTGTTATAATAACTAACTCCTCGACACCTAACCGAGGACCCTCCAGGTTTTTGCATGTTCTTTTGCATAAGGTTAAAGTTTAAAAACATTTATCTATTCTCAAACGACGATGTTTGTTTAAACCAGAGACTGTACTTTTTTGCTTATGTTTTCTTGTCCGTATTAGCTACAAATGCGGGTTAAGACTTAAGACACATGAGCTAGCATTGAAGCAATGATTGATCTTTTTTTTCCTTCTAATTTTAGGGGTATTTTGGGTCTTGACTAAACTCCAAAGGAATGGTGGGATGGACTCTTACCTCGAGTATTCAAATGAACCGAAACATAAGTCTATATCCGCATGGCCACAAGGTGAAATATAGTGGGGTAATTTTATTGGGGTATAATTCCTATACGATCTAGGAATCATACAGATAAGTTTTAAATAGATTTTAGATAAGTTCTATTATTCATTTTTCATGTTTATCATTGGCTTTAGGTTTTTCTATTCGGTTTGTACTTTGTTTGGTATAAATACCAAGCTTGATCCTCAATAAAACATAACTTTCTTTGATCCATCATATTCCGAATCTGGATCGGTTGGCAATCTTAAAGTCTGCCTACCACTAGATCACCACTTTGTGATTATGATTGATTTTCAAATGCATGTTAGAGGAAGAAGGTGAACCGGTGCCTGGTGGTCAAGAAATCAATATTGATTGATATAATATATTCAGGTGCATGCGTACCGATAGAAATAGAATGTATATCGTTTGAATTTGAGACACAATTCTTCTTGATGTTTGGGGTTGGGTTCAGTCAGACTAGGTACGGTCATGTAGGCATCAAAGACTAAGTACTTAAAAAGTTTCGATTTCTATAGTGTTTGTTCAGATTTAACATTTTCTAGTTAACATTAACATCATATATATATGCGTTGTTTTATCGAAATTATCAAGATATATACTTGCATAAGATTACAAAAAGTATAGCATAAATTTCATCGAATGGTCAAAATGGTAGGTATTGGGTTTTGCATCAATGTCATAAAGAGGACAAAGGATCGTGTTCTTGGCTATCCAAAACTCTAGAGATTGTGAAATCAAATGGGGCAAAAATATACTCCAGTTGTTAACTTCAACTGGTTCTTCACATGGAGATATGGTCCAAATGAAAACAACCCCACAACTCCCCAAAATTATAAATACTGCATATTATTTGACTCTCATTAATTTTGAATTGGCTTTTTTCTTATTCTATTCTGTCAACTCTCAATCTTTGATACTTTTTGGGCAAGAAAATATACAGATCTATAATTTTCAGTTCTTACAAAAGAAAAAGAATAAGTAAAATAGTAAGTAATAGATTAAGAACTTTCATATGCTTTATTCAAAACCCTCTCGGATTTCCAAAGGTGCACGACCTTAAATCAAAGGAACTCATGCAATAATTAGATATGATTAAAGCACTAATTTGTATAGTGTCTTTCATCTTCTCTTGATCAAAATGTATATACAATTAATGTGATGCATGATCATATAAAGATAGTTCCCGTGTTAGGTATTGCTTGATTGAAAAGCTTATAAATGGCGTTTATAGATATTATAAAAGAATCATAAGTTTCCCAAATAATTAATATTATTGGGAAAACTATTATAAAGTATATAAAAAGAGAATCGCTAATTTTATTGTTTGGCATTAGTCAAAAGGTTAGATGTTAAATTACAATTAAAACAGTGGCTTTTAGGCTCAAAGTTTGTATAATCAAAGTAGTCAAGCGGCTAAACAATCTCACTTCTTTAGATTCTAATATATTATACCAGAGATCATACATGCACAAGCTGTATGAAAGTGAGGTGGTGTGCATGTGGTCCATTCATGAGGAAATTAAATATAGTGTCCTTAAATAAAAGTATCATGCTTTTATCTGTAGAGCTTCGTTTGATTACGTAATGTGTTTTTTTTTTACCGAATGCATTGATTACGTAATGTGTTCCATGGTTAACATATCTGAAGTCCAAAATTCGAGTATGGTTTTTTGGATGCTGACCAGTCTGGCATCATAATTATATTAGACTAAACTAAGCTTTAATACATCTCTAGTCGTTAACATTTTAACCGGTTTCTGATCTCATACGAACCAATCACAAATTCAAAAGCAAACCACATTTTTCAAAGTCTCAAAAGGAAACGCGTTCTGATATATTATACCAGATATCATACATGCAATCGCAAAGTTTTAACCCCGTACGTATTGACATATGTGTACACACCCAGACCCAAATACTATAATTGTATTCTCCTGAATATATTCGCGCATACATGATACATACGAGCATGCATGTATCCACTACGATCATGGCAACAAGATGTGTTAATATATGTGGTGAAATAAGATATGTGGCCTAGTGGAATTTCGCACGAATGCGCACCCAAAATACCCCACAAGCCAAAAGACAATTAGCACACTTTTCTTTCGATATATTCTTTATCTATTCTCTTCATTTCCTTATAGAACCTTACTTCTTCAAATATAATTTTACCAAAAAATAATAAATAAAATTTTGGAAAATAATTGATATTTGCTTGGCTCAAATTATGGATATACAAGTACCAGCTTGATAAAAAAAAACTTGTTTCTTTCTTTTTCTTTTCAATTTTCATGTGCTAAGTAGAAAGATATTTTTTTCAAGTCCATAATATCATGTAAAAATAGCTTGAGAACTGGATATAATCTTTAAATAATTAATTAGCGGTGTTAACAGATGTATGATTTATAATATGCTTAATTTGTTTTTTTATCCTTGCGCCATTCATGATTCATCTCTTATTCTTTTCCTACTATACTCTATTTGTGTGTTTTTGTAAGTTGCGTTGCGTTGCCGGTTATATTCTAACGAAATTGGGATTATTGAGTGTAATGACGACGTACTATCTTACCAGTTATATACTTCACATTATCACGTCTATAAAATTAAATAAATAAATTCTGAAATAAAATAAAAGAATTATAATCAGCCACATGATTTGTTGCCACACCGCACCATGATTAAAGTTATATAAAGAGAGATACCAGGACAGATTCAAAGTGAAAGAAAGTCCCAAAAACAAACAACCAAAAAATTAAAACACAAACCCATTCGTGTGCGTGCGACTAAGTTAAAACATTAATGGACATTTCTTCATCACTTTTACTCTTGTCCTTCTTCCTCTTTGTCATCATTATCTTCATCTTTAACAAAATCAATGGTCTCAGAACATCCTCAGTCTCAAAGAAGAAACCTACTGAGCATGTTAGTACTCACAGCTACGGACCAAGGTTCCCACAAGGAAGCTTGGGATGGCCTATCCTCGGAGAAACCATCGAGTTCGTCTCTTCTGCTTACTCTGACCATCCCGAGAGTTTCATGGACAAGCGTCGAGTTATGTATGAACTCTTCTCCCTCTCTTTACCCTTTAATGTTCACAGTATACTTTTCTAAAATCTATAAATAAATATATTTTTTTATGTATGCAAAGGTATGGTAGAGTATTTAAGTCGCATATATTTGGAACGGCCACGATCGTGTCTACGGACGCAGAAGTTAATAAAGCAGTTTTACAGAGCGACTCCACGGCATTTGTGCCATTCTACCCTAAAACGGTGAGGGATCTCATGGGAAAATCGTCGATACTTCTGATAAACGGGAGTTTACACCGGAGGTTCCATGGATTAGTCGGTTCGTTCTTAAAGTCACCACCTCTCAAAGCTCAAATCGTTAGAGACATGCACAAGTTTTTGTCCGAGTCCATGGATCTATGGTCCGAGGACCAACCTGTTCTCCTCCAGGATGTCTCCAAGAATGTTAGTATACTTTCCCCTTAATTATTATTTTCATGCATTAATTGAAAAATAAATAGGGAAATCATAATGATACCACCACGGAACATTAATTTATTTTAAAGAACATGGCTACAATCATTACATTTGATATAATGATTACAAGTTTCTGCTTTTTTTTTGTTTAAAGAGAACTAACTATTACACCCTTTTAGTTATGTTTTGATATGTGATTAATATTTATTTTAATTGGTAGGTTGCATTCAAAGTACTTGCAAAGGCACTGATAAGTGTAGAGAAAGGAGAAGAGTTAGAAGAGTTGAAGGAAGAATTTGAACAATTCATCAGAGGACTCATGTCACTGCCAATTAACTTGCCTGGAACCCAACTTCATAGATCTCTCCAAGCTAAGAAGAAGATGGTGAAGCAAGTTGAAAAGATCATAGGAGACAAAGTCAGGAGAGAAAAAAACAAAGAAGAAGATGGTGCGGTTGCAAAAGATGTTGTGGATGTGCTGCTTAAGGACTCAAGTGAAAATTTAACTCACAATTTGATTGCTAACAATATGATTGACATGATGATTCCTGGCCACGATTCGGTACCTGTCCTCATCACTCTGGCTGTCAAATTTCTATCCGATTCTCCTACAGCTCTTCATTTTCTAACGGTAACTAACTTAAACCATATTCAAGTGATGATAGTTTAGTTTGTAATCCCTTCTTCTAATCCAAGTTGAATCTAGATTTTTAATGTATAGGCGAATTTGTTCCAAGAATATATATAGAGAAAAAGATAAAAATATCACTAAATCAAGTTTTTGTTCCCAAACTAGCACTCAAAGTCAAAAGTCACAAAAATAGCACTTAATGTTTTATCAAAAGTCACAAACTTAGGGTTTAGAGTTAAAGGGTGGGGTTTGGGGTTTAGGGTTTAGGGTTTAGGGTTTAGGGTTTAGGGTTTAGGGTTTAGGGTTTAGGGTTTAGGGTTTAGGGTTTAGAGTTTAGAGTTTAGGGTTTAGGGTTTAGGGTTTAGAGTTTAGAGTTTAGAGTTTAGAGTTTAGAGTTTAGAGTTTAAGGTTTAGGGTTTAGGGTTTAGGGTTTAGAGTTGAGAAATGAGGTTTTGGGGATAAGATTTCAAATTTTGAAAAATAAAAAAATTAAAATTTTCAAAGGATAAATTTAGAAAGGTGCTATTTTGGTCATTTTAGTTTTTGAGTGCTATTTTTGTGATATAAACTTAGAAATGTGATATTTTGGAGATTTGCCCATATATATATCATGTAATGGCTATAAGTTTTAAATTGTAGTATGAACTCCAGTATAAAATCTTCTAGACATGAAAAACAAAAGATTAGACTATAGTGATAAACCTTTATTTCTATCTTTCACAATAGAGAGAAACAAATCACTCAGTAAGGTAAAAGAAATTAATAATGGATTGGAAACTCATATTAACTCGTGGATATATGATTGCCACGAAAATTTTATATGCTCTACTTAAAATATTTATGATTTATCAGGAAGAAAACATGGAGCTGAAAAGTTTGAAGGAGTTGACAGGAGAGCAACTATATTGGAATGACTATTTGTCTTTACCTTTTACACAAAAGGTATATATATTCTCCTTTTCCTTGATATAAGTTAATTATATGTGAAAAAGTTTATTGGGTCGTTTAATAAAATTTTATCACCAATCATTATCACCAGGTCATTACAGAGACACTGAGAATGGGAAATGTTATAATTGGAGTGATGCGAAAAGCGATGAAAGATGTTGAAATAAAAGGGTACGTGATACCAAAAGGATGGTGCTTCTTGGCTTATCTCAGATCAGTCCATCTTGATAAACTTCACTATGACTCCCCCTACAAATTCAATCCGTGGAGATGGCAAGTAAGAATCACTCAAATACAGTTGTTACACAACCAAATATTTAAGACGAATTATATATCTAAGTAGATATACGTTTTTTTTAACTAGGAAAGGGACATGAACACGAGTAGTTTCAGTCCTTTTGGAGGTGGCCAGAGGTTGTGTCCTGGTCTTGATTTGGCCCGTCTTGAAGCTTCAATTTTCCTTCACCATCTTGTCACTCGCTTCAGGTAATAAAAATAATTACATGATATTATTACAGAACTATTCATATATATATATGGTAAATACTTAAATTTGATGACAAAAAGAAGAGATAAAAGGTGTGGCAAGTGCTCAAGACTTTAGACAAACCGGTACGTTAGGACCATATAAGTCTCATCTCCTTTTGACAAATTGGACTCAGTTACTAAAAGACAAAAGTGGAAATGTATTTCTTGAGAAAACTTGTAGCTAGTAATTAACATTCAAATCTAAATCTAAATGATCTAAGTCTAAAGATTTTATAACATTGGTTATGCTATGCAGATGGGTTGCAGAAGAAGATACAATTATAAATTTTCCTACAGTGCATATGAAGAACAAACTACCCATTTGGATCAAAAGAAGATGATTGTCTTTCAATAAGTAGAAAATGGAGAATCGATTTTGCATTAGTTAAGTGTAGAAGGTTAAAGAAGTTACAAGTCACACGAGTGTTTGAAAGTGGGAGTGAGATGAAAGTGATAGTGACAGTAAAGACGACATACATGATAGAGTGTAGAGAGAGACAAAAAAGGCAATCACACGTGTGGCAGGTGACAAACCCGTGTCAACTATTTGTCGGTTTCCGTCAAAAGACATATAACGACAAAATCTCAAAACCTTTATGTTTGCTGAAAGGGCTCCACGTGGATCCCAGCTGCTTAGTTATTTTGTCGACATTAGAACTTCTCGTTTTTACTAGTACAAACAAAGGTGTATGATATTACTATGTATGTTCATGATATAGAATCCTAATTAATTTTGACGACTATTCCTCTTCGTATGTGTACTAGGACATCATTACAGAGAATTTTATGAACTCTGAGTCTCTGACCCATCATTCATTTTGAAATCTTCGTTTTCAGTTTATGAAATAAATTTAAGTTTGCAGAGTCTAGCAAAGATATATTATACATCAGTATTTTCGTTATTTCCCCTTAGTTAATAGTTCTCAGTATCAAAGTCGAACTAAACCTGTGACTGTGAGATGTATATGCTTTAGATAATCTAACTAATACTAAAAGGGTTATATGAGAAGTAGAGAGGGTGTCCACGTCAGATTAAAAAATCGGCCAATAGGAGCGGCTCTCTGCCACATCAGACACGCGATGTCCAAAATCGAGTATCGGCCCCTTTCTCTTCGTCTTCTCCGTCGTCTTCGTTTCATGCGTTCACCGTTCTGGCTTACTAGCAATCAATCATGTCCCCAGCAATCAATCTCCTCTCCATTTCTATACACTATTTGATCTCATTAATGGAACCTTTTGACTTTCCCAATCTAAGGTTCTATATAGATCTCACACTCCACCTCTAATCTTCACCAAATCTTATTCCCTCCTCACGATTATACCCTCCGCGATGATGTTATCCGATGTTTCCGAGTCAGTGAAAGCGAGCGGTGAAGCTACGGTTCCCTCCGTTCCGGTCAAACCCGTCAATCAAACCAGTGTCTCTTCTGGCGATGAAAAAGCCGGCGATGTCAGTTCCGTGAAATCAGAAGTTCTCTCTGCGGCCTCCTCCGGTCCGAGCAAGTCAATTGGTAAAGCCGGTGTTTCTGTCGGCCTCAACATCGGCGCTAAGTACAAAGCCTCTGTCTCTTCCCGCGATAAAGGCAAGGCTATCGTTGGGAAGGCGATTACTTTCAGAGACGTGACGTTCGGGCCATATGACGGCGAGATACGGTTTCGTCTGATCCACTTTTGGGAGGCTTGGAATGTTCAGACGAAGGTGCTTATTGGCCTCGAGATGATCCTCATCGATGAAGAGGTAGAAACCGATATCTTTTTGCAATTATAGTTTATGCAATTGTTTGTTTATCAGTGGTTTAAACCAAATATTTGCTATAATGTCTTATTATATCTGAACAACATCCATCACCCTAATAACTAAGTTGTTGTTAGCATCATCATGAGTATATTTTTGTGGGTTAGATGTATAAGTAAATTTTGTTTCGACTCAAGTTATCTTGGCTAGCTTCTCTAACTACTTCTCTTTTGTAACAGGAAAATGTTATCCAAGGTTTCATCCCTAATGGAAGGATTGAGACTTACTTGCGTCACATGAAGGCCGTTGGTACTTACCGACTCAACAATTTTTTTGGATCAAAGAGCAAGCCTATTTATCGGGTAGCTGAACCAGATGTCACCGTTAGCTTCTCATGGAACTCTGTCCTCTATAATCTCGAGGACAGTTCCATTAACTTCCCTGAGGATCGGTTCCGGATCCATGGTTACAGAGAATTCGAGGCTGCCTCTGATCAAAGAGGTGATCTTTATGGTAAGTTCTCACCAGCTTTAATCCACATAGATGTTTTAATTGATTCTAGAGTGTTGCCTAGGATAGTGTTTTCATACAGACTCAGAAATTTAGGTTTTATTGCTTGGGTTTATAAGATATAAAACATTAATTTTTATTGTCTTCTTTGCAGATTATGTAGGCCATATCAAACTTGTGAATGGGCAGGTTCTCAGTGACGGTCCTCTTCTTGATGAAACAGAGATAGCTGCATCCCGCCGAGTGGAACTTCATGTTCAAACTCATGAGTGAGTTGTTATCTAACTTCTTCAGCATACACATATGGTTTATCTTACCGAATGGTTTGTGTTGTTACAGCGACCCCGTTCTGAAGTTGTACCTCTGGGACAAGGCTGCCTTCCAGTTCTATGAGAAGTTCAAGGCGTCTGTAGGCACTGCCCGTGTTATCTTAGTGACCACCTTAAACCCGAAACGGTTTGGAGGTTTGTAATACTAACTTTTTATTGCTGTTTAAGCTGTTAGTTATGGTTCGGATCATATATGTCATGGTGGTTTATAATAGGCATTATTTTATGTGGTGCATAATTATTGATATAGGCTGATAGAGCTGTTTTTTAATTGACTCTAGAGTTTGTTAGGTATGAAGCATTTAATATACATTCTGTATTGATATACATATTCTCTTACTTTAGGTATGTCATAATTTTGCTTATATATCATGTCATCTTTCTGTTGTAGGAGTCCTCTCTCTATCTTCTATGGCGTCTTCACGGGTATTTCTGGATAGTAATGTCCAAGAAACCAGGTCTTATCTCAGCTGGTAATGTTTATGTTTCATGATTTGGAATATCAGTGCTGTTATTACGATATCATAATTTTTGATTTGACTTTTTCCACTAGGCTGGACTCGAACTTAGATGTTGCCAACAGGGTTAATGCAGAGGTGGTCACCAAGCCTGAGTTAGCGACTTTGGGAGACCTCTTTTCCTATATGATACAGGCAGCCGCTAAGGTATTATAGTCTCAATTTCTGATGCATTGATAAGATTATCTAATGCTCGCATTTAATTTCAAACGTGTTTCCAGGTTGCTTGGTTTGAGTGCACAGCAACTATTGATGATGTTGTGCACGGTTCTGGGTGGTATTATATAGGCTGCGGTGTGTGCCATACCAAGGCGACCAAGGGACCTACAACCCTCATGTGTAAGAAATGTGGGAAGAGTGAGATTGATGGTGTGGCGCAGTAAGTGGTTTATATATAGTTATATACATTCTTTGACTGCAATGTTTATTAATGTCTCTCTATTACAGGTATCTGTCTAAACTCTCTGTTTATGACCAGAAGGATCAAGCCGTATTTGTTGTTCTTGGGGATGCTGGTGAGGAGTTGACTGGAAAGAAAGCTGCTGAGTTAGTTGAAAGATACTATCAGGTAATTGGAAACCTGTATATTTATAAGATTTAGAAAGAGATTATTACTAAAACTTTGGAAATGTATTATGATAATGTCTACATATATGTTAGGCCAATGAGGATGTGGGAGAGGATCACATAGTTCCAGTGCCTCAAGCCATGATTGATACCATCGGGCAAACAAGGAAGTTCATTGTAAAGGTATCAAATCACAATTTGAATGGCAAATCCCAGACTTTAACTGTGACAAAGGTGCTTCCTCTCAAAGCCCCAGAACCCGTGGTCGAGACAGGAGAGAACGTTGATGGGGAATCTGATAGTGGGGGGGAGGGGGGGGGGTGATCATGCAGATGAATCGGCGAGGAGGAGTGCTGATGGGGTTGAGTTTAAAGGTGTCAAGCGTGCCAAATGTGGCTGATGAAGTCTTATTTCTTTCTTCTGTTTAATTTAAGACTATGCTTTGTTTCTTCTTTTTCTGAATTTTGCTTTGCAGTGTTATAACAACCTTGGTTATAAACTCTTTTGCTAATAAAATCTATCTTTAGTATCTATATATTTATGGGTTTGAAAAATAATGATTGATAGATCATTATATTTTCTTGATGTACGAATGAGTGAGTAGTCTATGCCAAACGAAATTTCAATACCCTTGGTTTCTATAAGTGATTTATAATTTTATATTTGTATTTGTGATCTATGTAGTTTAAATTTAGTTATGAAAATATAATTGTTTATGTTGTTATTTTAATCTAGGCAAACACATTTAAAAAATAAATAAAAATGAGACAAGTGTAACCGGTTTTCATTTCTTGGTCTATTTTACATTTTGCAATCGCTTTCGTTGATCAATTTAATTTAAGAATTTGAATATTTTTTCTTATTGGAATATGTGTAGATCAAAATATAATGACAGCTAACTATGTAATGTGATCTTTGTAATCTTTATAGAAACCAAAAAATGATAATATCTATATATTTACCACAGCAATTGGTAAATAACAAACCAATTCAGAAATATTTCAAATTCCGAATTCAATTTACAACTACTATACCGGATTGATCATCTGGTTTTTATTTAGTTATAGTAGAATTAGTTTAGAATTTCTCAAGTTTGCCGTGTGATTTGAGAATATGTATTAGATGATTAGTTAGCATTGCTTAGGACTAAGTTCTTTAACTCATTCGATCAAAAACATAATAATTATAATTATAGGTAGACATCCATGAATGATTAAATACATTAACTCTTTATATAAGCCAAAAATAGAAATTTTGCCGAAAATAATAACACATGTTGATATCAGGATTCGAACCCTGGCCAAGAGTTTATGCAAAGGCTACTCTACCGATAGACTAAAGACACACATTGCTAATATATGACAAACACTAAATATATATATGAACCGCTCGGTAAGATTTAATTGTTTCTTCTTCCTTTTTAACGAGGGAAAACTCGACCCTTCCTCTTATATATTTCAACTGCCTTTCAATCCAATCTCCTCGCCATGGCTGATAAAAATCCTTCTTCCTCTGTTTGAACTAGGATTCAGAGGTTTATCGAGATTGATAACGCATATGGAGAACACTTCCAATTCCGATCGCGAGCCCCGTTCAACTCGTTTGATGAACGTCTACATGAAAGTCGATTCATATTCTCCGGGACCGTCCCACCAATCGGGGGTTACTCTCGGCGTCATCACAGCCACGAAGCCACCATCGGGTATCGCTCTCTTTGTCTCCAAGGTTTTGTGGTTCAAGGTTCTCTAGATCCTAGGAATCGTCTTTTAGAGGATGTATTTAGGGTTATTGATAACATAGGGTGGTGTTACACGGTGTTGCATGTGAACCCGTTCTGTCCTAGAGTTGTGAGAGAGTTCATCTCTAACAAACCATTCAACGAGGATGGAGCTCTTATTCGGGGATTTGTGTACCGTTTCTCCCCCACGGTGATCAACCAATTGATGATGACACCGTCTGTTGAACACTCCTTTCAGTGGAAAGACGTTGTGCTGAGGCAGGCAATCACACACCTCACCAGGGTTCAATGCTCTGGATGGACGGGATTCAATCTAAATGCTCTGCTCAATCCCTTCCAAGTTTTGTACCGTGTGTGTGAGCGTAACTGGCTTCCAGGTCCGGATTCTGATTTGATGATGAAAAGCGTCTCCGCCTCCTGTATGCTGTGTCCAAACGCAAAGAAATCGACTTTGGCCAGTTTGTGTACGAACAAGTTATCGACATGGCCCGTGTAACAGATTTGGAGACAGGATTGATATTTCCAAATCTGATTTATCAGCTCTTGGTGCTTCAAAAAGAAGTCCCTCTTTTACCGGGAGATGAAGAACCTATGTTAGTGTAATAGCCAAGTGTTTTTTTTCTTTACAAAGTCCATCGTTCTCTCATGAATGTAGCTAACGTATGATCTTTTTGGTAAGTAACATGTGTCTGAATCCTCTTCCGAAGGTTGTAATCACAGTGACAGTTACGTTTTTGTTATGATGTCATTGTATAAATTAAAATGTTGTTTGGTATGAGATTATCTTTTCAGTTGTTTCTATTACTACTCTTTTTGTTCCACCATTGTTGAGATGAATTTATTGTTGTTAGAAAGAGAACATATTGTTGCTAGATTCTTGGCTTTGTTATAAAGAAGCAGTATAAAGAGGTGCAGAATCTTGGCTTTGGTTGATTCTATACAGTATGTGTTTGCTACCAAATCCCGAGTCAAAACTCTACACAGTCAAAGCAGTTGTACTTGGAGCAACATACAAAAAAAGGAGCAACATAAAAACCCTCGATGCGAGGAATAAGAAGAAGTCATGGCTGAGACTTGATATATTCCTAAATTATTTTTGATTACTTAAGCTATTCTTTTTGTTTTTAAACAACCCAATATACTTGATTTTTTAGAGTTTTGAAAAATATGACTCTTTCATTCCAAACAATAGCATTCTTAATTATCTGCACTTTTCATTTTTTGGATAGTTAAAACTACATCAAGTATAGCTATTTTTTTATAATGCTATGAAGACTTTGTTTTTGCTTTATTTAAAAATTTGGTTTTAGATTTTTATAATTTATATCATCTAAACAAAATTAGTATTTCTATGGTATCAATTTATTTTAATATGTGATTCCATATATTGCAATTTTGGATCCTTCATGTACGGTCCCTACAATTATTTTTGAATAACATAATTAGAACCATATTTCATATTTGATTGAAGGAAACTTCAAAAAAAAAAAATTATACCATTGGATTGGAATGATTCAACGGTTTAGATTAGTAGTCTAGGTTATCCCCACCATTGGCTCCCATTGGTCGAACCCATTGGAAGTAACGCCGCATCGTCTTGATATATGGAGTCATCCTATAGATTCCACTACGCTAATCCATTCATCTCTTACCTCAACCCACCACAAGTCTCTCTCATAAGTCGTAATCCATATCAAGCCACCACAATCCTATCCCAATTCTGTTCCAATCAACACGAGTTAGATTAGAGCATTATCTTAAGCATGTAATCAACATCTAGACAATTGATCTTTTTCTTCCATCTCTCTGATCTTTCTAATACACCTCAAGACTCATATATCCACTAAGATTTGAAGCATTACATTTTTCAAAGATAACCAGTAGTTTCAATTTGTAGATATAAATAAAGATCTAGCTCTCATAGATTTATCAGTTTAGTCTTCCCTAATTACCTCATCAGATAGGTTTGTCAATTAGCTAGGATTGCATGTTCTTAATATGTTTTTATCTTTATTCTAAAGATATATATTTGGTTAACTTTCACAGCTACCAACTCTGATGGAATCAAAGAAGCAGTCAACACAGCTCAACCAGCCACAACAACCGCCAGATCAATTAGCGGTTAGCACAGCTCAGCCAGCCACATCAATAATCACTCAAGGAAGCTCAACCTCGGGAGTAACTAATGTATACAAGCTAAGCAAAGCCGAGCTCAAACGCTACCAATTGACACGCATTGAGGAACCATAAGAACACATCGACCCAGACTACTTCCGTTATTTGAAAGCAATAGGTGCGTACGACTCATCTCAACCGCAGTCAGAACGAGGAAAGGGCCAGGGTCGTGAACACATCGACCCAGACTACTTGCATTATTTGAGAGCAATTGGTGCGTACGACTCAATTCAGCAACAGCCAAAACGAGGAAATGGTCGTGGTCGTGAGGGTCGACGCTAACACATCTACCTAATATTCCTAATGTTGTGATATTTGTATCACCACTGCTTCGTAATGTTTTATTTGCTTCAGTATGCTATTTTGCTTGGTATGGATAATTTGATTCTCTATGTTTGATTTGCTTCAGCACAACATTTTCTTTGCTTGGTATGTTGTATTTCCTTTGTCTGTTATATTTGCTTGGTATGTTTTGATTCACTAATGTTGACGCAGTAATCCAACCAACAAATGTTTTATTATTCAATAAAATACACATATAAAAAAATTCATATATAAAATTCATATCCATTAAAGCATTTCCTGAACAATACATAAATATGATCAATTTATAACTAAATTATAATACTGAGTGGAACCATATGTTACCTTATAGCTTATAATCGGAAATTAACTAACAAGAGCAATTTTCAATACACAGCTGATCTATCTCAGCCATCCCCCAACAATCAATTACTTGCCAAGCACACAATGACAACAGACACAATCACTTCAATTACAACAGAAGAAAAAAATATAAACGCACCATGAACAATTAACCCATAATATTCCAAGCTTTAAATACGTTAAAGGAAGAGACTAATGAATACATAATCATATATACATTTAATTGTATAAATACGTTGACTATGTTACAACAATCTCGCAAGGAGATGAAAACGTACACAATCGTATCAATTCACATGATTATTATTTGAATGCAAAATCATTAACAAATCTCCTAATTACAGAAAATTCTTAATCTGAAAAGGAAAGAAGTATAAACCATTGTATAAACATTAACAATCTTTTATACCCTAGCAAAGAACGAAAATAATATGAAAACTTACTTCCGCCGGAGCCGCTTATTCTTCACGCATATACGCAGGAACGTCCTCGACCATTTCGCAGGCCAGCTCCGACACTGTGTAAGCTTAATCGTGATGACTACTCCACCCTCCGACCAACCCATTCAATCTGCGGGTGAGTATATTAGCTTTGCGTCCGACTATGCATAAACGACTGGATATATATATTTTGGGTTGTTCTCAGATAAATTTTGATCAACATAAAACCCTATCCAATCGGAAACAAACCATAATATAAGTTAGTCTACGACCAATCTATGATCATTTAGAACTTTCATGCCATGTTCAATAAGAATATAGATGTTTAGTATGTCATCTCGATCATATATCTATAGAAATTTTTATGTTTTTGCGATTCAATAGTGTTACCATAATAACTTCTAATAGATTGTTTAGTTTAATAATAACATAGAAATTAATATCTCTTTATATTTCATTTAGAATAATAGAATTCGAATTTTCTTAATATAATCAATGCAATTTTCAAAATCATTAAAACAATATAAATTTTTAATTGCTAAGTATATTCCTGGTATATAAAATAACCAAATTTGCAAAGTCTGTTTTCAAAATAAGATTTTAAAATATTTGAAGAAGATTTGTTAATGTTTCTTAGATATAATTGCGGCTTGATTAAACTAAATCAAAGTTATTACAATATATTATAATCCATTTCATATAAAGATGATATAATTGGAATCGCAAGCCTCATTACAACAGCTACATATAATAAATAAAATAATGCTATATAAATTTTGATGTGTATATATTATTAGTTTAGTTACTTACAGTTTAATTATTTATATTTTGTCTTAACGTTTCAGATAATGTAAAACCTTAACAACATAAAGAATATCATAGATAAAAAGTTGGTCAAACGCAAAATCTTTGTTGGAACCCTCTTTTACGGACACATGATTTTCTGCGTGCATTTCTTATTATACAAAAAAATAAAAAATTTACAATAATATACTCAATTTTGGTATAAAAATAATAGTCGTTAGTTTTAAACTTAACATAAAAAGCATTTTTTTGGTATTTGATGTATATAATAACGGCTGGAAAAAAATCCGGATTCGACAACCCAAACCGTATTCGATTTGAAAAAGTAGTACCAATTCTAGACCAAAATATATTACGCTTCCATCCGGGGTTAAGATCTTGGTATCTAAAGAACCCAAACCGAATCTGGCACAAACCAAAATATTTCGGGTACCCGGTCATTTCGGAAATAGGTTTATATACCTAAAATTTTATATAAATAGCCAAAATTAACTGTCTAAATTGTTACTTGAAAATTTTATATAAATAGCCAAAATTAATAGTCTAAATAGATAAAATATATTCAAAACACCAAAATATTTGAAATATCTATTGATTTTCTATCCAAATATTCAAATCAAACCAGTTTATATATTTTGACATATGTTATTCAAAATTTACATGTAATATATTATTTTTAATATATTTTAACAAAATTTAAAGCATATAATAATTATTAAAATTTTAAAATCATTTAACTGGGGTTATTCAAATCCGAAGCAAAACCGTAAGGATTTGAACCGAATACGAACCAAGATTTAGAATTACCCGAATGGGTCTGTAATCTTTAGCTCCATAAAGCCAAACCCGAACAGACCCAGACCAATCCCAAATAAGCAATTTTATAAAATTCACATACAAATAAAACTGATAATTATATATTGCATAAAACATAAATTTTATTGTGATAAGATATTTACATATAATTTCTAGAAGTTTGTTATTTTAAAATTTATCGATTTATATCATAATTTGACCAGCAAAAATGGGACTATCAAAATTTATTTTTTATATAAATTATTAATTTAGCGAGTATAATATATATAATGGTTCTACAGTACTATACTTCTTACTAAAATTAATATACATATCTCCAACTATGTAATAGCAATTTTACATAAAAAAAACATATAGTTGTTGATAGTAACATATTTGTAAATCCTTCAGGCGATCATACACATAAAAGGAAACGTGGCCGTCCACGTGGGTCCCTTACTAAACCGAAAGGTGTTTTATTATTCTCAGATTTTTTCAAATTTATATATTTTGTGTGTTATTATTCTCGGATCTTTTTTCAAATTTCAATGTTTTCCTGATAATGATTAAATCATGTATATTTCCAGTTCATCTGGTTAATGATCGGCCAACATTCAAACCAAAACTTTTTGACTGTAAGTTCGAACGATTTATAATACTAGGCTTTGTTTATATTTATACATAAATCAGCTGATTTTAAATTTTTATTGAACATGCGGCTGTGATGGTTGCGATACTTATAGTAAGAAACAATACTTATATGTCTATCTCTTACATCATATCCTCTTAAACTAATATTTGTTTGACCTTGATAGTCAAGCAAAAGAACGCACGTAATATGAGAAAGACAATCTTGTTGTTAAAGCGATCTTCGGCACTGTCACAAGGTAAACATCATATCTAAGAAATCCAATTATAATTAATACATTGATAGTTCTAATATTCATTGTATATACATAGATTTGAATGCTGAACCACGATCTCTTGGTCGCACTCGAGCAACAAAGAAAGGTGCATACTATTTAAACTTTATGGGAGTGAAAAATATATATATGCAAGTATCAACAAGTGTCAACGATCTGAAAACTATGACAAAATTATTACATATATTAAATCCATTAGAATGTATTTTTGTGTTTTCTATGAAAAGTTGTAAATTTCGAAAAAAAATTAATTGGCTTTAATTAATTATTATTGGTTAAAAGTTATTGAAAATTGAAAATTACAGAAAACAATATATTTATCATGGTAGTTTAATTTGTTTTCTTAATATGTGTGAAAATACTAAAAATTCCATTTTTGTGGAACAAATAGAATATTCATTAGCCACTAATGTTTTTTCATCCATATATGTATTTTCATAAAAATAAACATCAACACTACAAAATTAATGTTTGCTACATTTGTTAAAAAGTATATAAAACGTCAAACTACAAAATTTCTTCTATTTAAACTTTATGGGAATGAAATGTATATATATACAAGTAGCAACAAGTGTCAACGATCTGAAAACTATAAAAATTATTACATATATTAAATCCATTAGAATTAATAATTAAATACAATTGTTTATTCAGATAAAGGTTCGACATCAAAACCCGAAGAGAACCCAATTGTAGCATGCACAAAATGTGGTGTGCTTATGTGGATTTCAGAAAGCACCGGTACAAACCCCAGAACCGGTGAACCAACATTCACAATTAGCTGTAATCATGGCAAAATCAAGATTTCACCAATTAGACAACCTCCAGCCCTGTTAGAAGAACTTCTTCAGTCCAAGAAGTTTCGAGATACTATTCGAGTCTATAATTATGTCCTCTCTGTCACATCCATTGGTATGCAAATGGATTGTAGTGTGGTGCATGTGCCTGGTCCGTATACTATACGGATCCAAGGATAAACCCACCATAGAATTGGCTCGCTTATACTGCGGCAGGGTCGTCTCCCAGAATATCTCCAGCTGTATATATTTGATACACAGAACGAAGTCAAAAATCGGTTAAATGCGATGGGTTAAACTTCAACAGAAGGTAGTCTTGATGAGACAACATTAGAGCGGCTTATCGAGATGATTGATGATAATAACTGTTTGGCTAAGGTTTTCCGACGAGCGCGTGACCACTACGAAACTGTTGGAGAAGAATTTGCTGTTAAATTGGTCCCAGATAAGGGAAAGGGAAAGAATACGATCTTCCGGGTACTAGTGAGGTGGCAGGTCTTATCGTAGGGGATATGTCATCAACAATCGGAGAATGAGATATAGTGGTCTAATTCCAAACTGACACTTTGCAGCAGCTACGTGATGATCACCCTTTATACATGAGCCTCCAATACCCTCTTTTGTTTCCATTTGGTGAGTATGGTTTCCATCCCGAGATCCCACTACATCTTGAGACAGGAACTTCCAGAACAAGGAAATTCCTAACCATACGTGAATTCTACGCAGCTCAAATTCAGACACATCTTAACCAAGGAATGACTTTAATAAAGAGCGGTCGTCTACTCCATCAATATATAGTTGACATTTATACGGCAATCGAGGAGGATCGGTTAAGGTGGGCGAGGAACAACCACGATGTCCTGAGGGCAGAACTCTACAATAATGTCCTTGATGCTGTATCCATAGGCGATACCGATGCCAAAATTATTGGTCAAAGGTTTATACTTCCACCAAGTTTCACCGGTGGCCCTCGGTTCTTAGTTGAGAAATACCATGACGCAATGGCTATTTGCAGAGAATATGGTAATCCAGATTTGTTTGTCACAATTACTGCCAATCTTAACTGGAGTGAGATTAAAGAGCATCTTGCCAGATATGGTGGAGAATTTCCTAATGATAGACCAGACATTGAATGTCGAGTCTTTAAAATGAAGTTGGATCAGCTGCTCAAGGATTTCAAAAAAGGAACTTTCTTCAAACCATATACAGCAGCAGTTCACCGGATAGAGTTTCAAAAAAGAGGTCTCCCCCATGCACATATATTATTGTGGTTTGGAAACTCTTCCAGAACGCCAAGCGCGGATGAAGTAGATGCGATCATATCAGCCGAGCTCCCAGACAAAGAAAAGGATCCAGAGGCTTATGCTTTAGTCACAAAACACATGATCCATGGTCCATGTGGTGTCATGAATCCGAAGTCACCATGTATGGATAAAAATGTGTGCACGAGAAAGTTTCCTCGGCCGTATAATGACAACACTTCGGTTGACAAGTCGGGATATATATTGTATCGTCGGCGCCGGAACGAATATGCGACTGTGGTAAAGAATGAAGCAACCTTGGACAACACTTTTGTCGTATCTCATAACATCGATCTCCTGAAGAAGTACGAGGCTCATATTAATGTTGAATGGTGTAATCGTACAAGTGCGGTCAAGTACTTATTCAAATACATTACCAAGGGTGTTGACAGAGCAACAGCTGTCATTGAGAAAGGAAATACGGCCAGTACATCTGACGCAACAGCCTCTGGCGGATCGAAAGAGAGGGTCATCAAACACCGAAATGAGATCCAAGAATACATAGATGCTCGATATCTATCAGCTTGTGAGTCTATGTGGCGGACGTCTGATAACCTCGGTCTTGTAATCCGCAAGCCAGGTATTGAGAAAACAATGTTCACTGAATGGATGGTTTTATGCAAAAGGTCGGAGTTCGCACGAACATTAACGTATGTGCAAATACCAGAATATTTCGTATGGAACAATAATACTAAAGTCTGGTCTGAGGGTAAGAGAGGCAGAGCCATAGGAAGAACTGTAGATGTTCATCCATCAGCAGGTGATCGTTACTATCTAAGGATCCTCATAAATAAGATAAAGGGTCCTAGAAGCTACGACGAGCTCAAAACATACAACGATGTGAAATATCCTGACTTCAAATCAGTTTGCTACGCGCGGATATTTGGACAACGATGTCGAGTGGCTCGAGAGTATGTCAGAGGGTGCTTTATGGGCTACCCCATACCAGCTCCGCGAAATGTTTGTCACGTTTCTAAATAGTTGTTTCGTTTCGAGCCCTAAAAACCTATGGGAAAACTCGTGGAGATCGATGAGTGAGGACATACTCTACAAGAGGCAGAGAATCTTAAATCATGCAAATCTGGAGTTGGATGATGATACTCTTGAGCAATACATGTTAATTGAGGTGGAAAAGTTGATGCGCACTAGGTGATATTAAAGAGATGCCAAAGATCAAACGTGTTTTGCTAAGAGAACTGGGAAACAGTTAGTGGAACCAAGAACTGGATTACGATGTTGCTGAGGAAACTCTAAGACATGACATGCAATTCAACAAACTTAATCCTGATCAACGTGCGATTTACGAAGCGGTCTTAGACTCTGTTGATAAAAAGGATGGAAAGCTATTCTTTGTATATGGCGCAGGAGGAACAAGGAAAACATTCTTATACCAACCCATTATATCAAGGATTCGTTCAAGGAAACAGATAGTTTTGCCAGTTGCCTCTTCAGTAATAGTCGCATTATTGTTACCTAACGGTAGAACCGCGCATTCACGCTTTAATATCCCTTTAAAGCTCAGTGAAGATAAGCTCTGCAACATCAAACCTGGAACAATGCTGGCTGAGCTAATCGAGAAAACAGATCTTATAATTTGGGACGAAGCACCTATGACGCATAAGCATGCTTTTGAGGCACTGGACAAGACGTTGAGAGACATAATGTCAAAAAAAAACCTTCTACAAAGGAGCAGACTTTTAGCGGTAAGACAGTTTTGTTAGGGGATGATTTCAGACATATTCTACCTGTGATTCCACAAGGCAACAGAGCTGATACTGTCTTGGCATCGATAAGTCACTCATACCTATGGGGTAGCTGTCACAAATTCTCTTTAAAAATAAATATGCGAGTCAATCAGGAAGAAAAGGAGTTCTCCGATTGGCTTCTGCAGGTCGGGGAAGGTCATCCACACCTAGAATCGGGGTATGAGTGTGACAACCACCATGAACAGATGATAGCAGTTGATAAATCGTTGATTCGTGTGAGTGGTGATGATTCACTAAAAGAAGTTGTGGATGCCGCATATGGAGACATTAGCAAGATGACTAATCCGCAGACATCCTACACTGATAAGGTTATACTCACACCCCGTAATGAAACCATCGATGAAATCAACGCCTATACCATCTCGCAAACCGACGAGGTTTCAAGAGATTATTTTAGCTCCGAAAGCTTTGAGATATCGGACACTCGATCCAAACATAATGAAACATTATACTCTATCGAGTATCTCAATTCATTGGAATTCTCAGGATTACCCTCGCACAAGCTCACTCTGAAAGTTGGTGCCCCGGTTATGCTTCTACGAAACATAAATAAAAAAAAGGATTATGCAATGGTACCCGTATGATCTTAACCCGCATAGGGGACCGCGTTCTGAAGGCGGAAATTGTCACTAGCTCACATATTGGGAAAGAGGTCTTAATACCAAGAATTGTTCTTTTGCATGAAGAAACAAAGCTACCGTTCACATTACGACGGCGACAATTCCCTATTAGACTGTGCTATACAATGACAATCAATAAAAGTCAAGGCCAGAGTTTAAAAGAGGTCATCTTATATCTGCCTAAACCAGTCTTCGCTCATGGTCAACTTTATGTGGCTCTATCACGTGTCACAAGCAAAGCAGGACTAACGATCATCAAATACGAAGATTCGTAGCAGCTGAGGGCAAAAGACATAGTATACAAAGAAATCTTCAAAGGTCTTCATCCCCACAACGGTAATTTTATTAATATATAATTCTTCATATCCATCAATTTTCAAAGCTCATTTGAACAATTATTATTTTCACAGATTTACAGTCCCGAGCATATCAGCCAAACGATGGTACAATCAAATGAAGAAGAGCTTACAAGGAGTTTATACCCAGCTATGCCATGTAAATATCTTCTTATATAAATAACCATGGCTTAGTTTATACTTATAATTAAATCAACTAACTCAATCTTTTACAATTTCAGGCTATTTCTTTCTTATGGTCCACACATCATCTCCTGTTATCCAAATGACTTGAACTTCTTCTTATATTGTTTTTGATTACCTAGACTATTTTTTTAAACAATAGCAGAATATTGATATTCACCATATTTCTTATTTTTTTTTTGAGAATACAATGCTCTCATTCAAACCAAAAACTCAAATTTTATAATCGTAAAAAGAATGTCAAACCAAAATCTAGAACTCAATTGTAAATACAAAGTGAAAGCACACTGATTTCAAACAAAAATATAAATATGTGAATACCTGCTATGTTAGAATAGTGATGTGATGTGTTCTCAGATTTGGCACATGTAATACATGGTTCATTTCTGTCACAACCAAATGAACTTTACTTATGATTAATAATTTGTTTCATGATAACCCAATATATAAGATAAAACAAAACTAAGTCATATATAAACAAACAAAACATCTGAAACCCATAATACATACTAAACTCATTCCGCGCGGACAAAGATTCTAGTAATTCTAATAGTCAAACGAAACTTGTGAGGCCTGCCTACTCAATATTGAAGTAAACCTGTGAGGTCTGCTTTAAAAAGGTTAGAGCCGGCCGGAGAGGAATTGAAGATACGTTAGCATTTGTTGATTATGTTGAAACAGACGGTCTAAGGCTCTGCATCGTGAACATGTGTATATATTGGAGTCTCTCTGTGTTATTGTGTACCTTGTTATTCAATCTTTTATTTTTTAATTAACTGGGTTAAAAATCATTAGTCATTATTTTGTAATTTCTAAAGTAGTTACAGACTTATTGGTAATGTTACCAAATTCTGATTTGTTTATGATTTTGAAATGATGAAAGTTAAGGGACAACCTTTGGAAAGATGTAAATAATGAGTAAGAAAAGCGGTATTCTTTATCTTCCAATGAGATAATTTAGATGTTCCCATATAACGAGTAAGAAAGCGGTATTCTTTCTCTTCCAATGAGATAAGTTGATGTAAATAACATAACAACCCACTGAAGTTAAATAAAACGTAACACGATAAGAAGGTTGTTGTCACTTAACATCACTAACAGCCAATATCATCTCACCATGACCAACCAATAATTTAATCTTTAGAACATTTTATCCTTTAGCCATGTTTATTGCAGGGTTCTTAGGATGAGGTTTTTAACGTAATATAAGAACCGTTTCTTAACTTTAACTAAGAAAAACTAAGAACCGTCTCTTAAAACTTTTATTTAAAAGCCGATTCTTAGTTTTTTTAGTTAAAAGTTAAGATATGGTTCTAAGAACTTTCCAATAAACATGCTTTTAATAGATCACAATAACTTAAAAAAGATAGATCACAATAACCTCGGCGTCTAGCGCACTGGTGTCATAATAAGAACTTGGGCTCAAATATTGTCAAAAGAGAGGCCTCATTTATGATAGACCCATTAAACTAACTTCGTATGTTTGTAAAAGCCCAAAATCAATGAAATTGGAAAGGCGTTAAGTAGATGGAGAGGACTCCTCATGTACTTGCCGACATAACATTTGTTAAAACAGTAACTACATGCCAGAGGGACTGAGACTCCTCTAGAATGGGACCACGTGCAACCTGTAGGACAATTCAATAATGTCATCTCCTCGGTGACTCTTGTCTGTCACCGTTACTTTATCAAAATCATCATTAAGTTAAAATATACTCACCTTCACAACTGTACTTAACATGTAATCTATCTACTACTCCGTATAAGTTGCTGTTTCCCAAATCTAGATAATTTAATTTTCAGATGTTTGACCAGATAGTTAATCAGATCCTCACGGTAATCTATAATAATATTTTATTTTCAAAACATGTTTTCTAGTATAAAAAATAATCACGATCTTATCTAATTTTAATCTTTGTTTTATTCTATAAACATTTTTTTCCCCTATAAACATACTATTTAGCTAATCTACAAATGCAAATGTGCATCACCTAACAGTTTATAAACTACAACAGTCTTTTCATTATTTCTCCATTCCATAACTAACAATAAATAATGACAAACTACGGCGCCATTCCGACGTCGTCTCATGGTTCCCCGGTGGTGGATCTCGACTCAATCTCACGCGTCAAGCAACAAATCAAAGACGGGCTCGCCACGCGCCGCCCATGGAGAGTGATGTTCGACTTCCACTCCATGGGGCTCCCTCGGGGAGTCTCCGACGCTTTCTCAAGAATCAAGAAGAACCTCGTCTACTTCCAGACGAACTACGCGATCGTCTTCTTGGTCGTGATCTTCTTCAGCCTTATCAAGCATCCGACGTCGCTCATCGTCTTGACCGTGTTGGTCTTTGTCTGGATCTTCCTCTACTTCCTCCGCGACGAGCCTATCAAGTTGTTTAGTTACCAGGTCGATGATAAGACGGTGTTGGTTTGTTTATCGGTGATTACTATTGTTCTGTTGTTCTTGACCAACGCGACGCTTAATATAGCTGGTGCGTTGTTGATCGGAGCTGTGTTGGTTTTGATCCATGCGGTTGTTAGGAAGACGGATGATCTCTTCTTGGATGAAGAAGCGGCGATGGCTGAGACTCTTGCCTGACGTCACGGCCGTCGACTTGAACCGATTGATTGATCTCGAACTTTCATGTGCGATTTTAGTTTTGTATATTATATTGTATTTCTTTTTAATCATTTAATGTTGTGATAATAACTTTTAATTTATTATATTGGTGTGAGTTTGGTTTGGGAGTTACTCTTTCTTTCTCATTGTTTTTGAGTTTTGTTGTGGGTGACGAACGTTATTACTTCTGCAGGCCAAAGTAGAAAAAACAAGGACCTACATTATTGAACTAGCCCGAGAAATTCATAGACTCATTAGAGCATCGTTAACCCAAAAATTCATTTTGGCTCTCTTAATAATTTTTAAGTATTAAATATTATTTAAGAAACCTAGTTAAGAGACACTAACATATTTATACTCCAGTAGGAATTTCTTATTTAGGGGTTCTTAAAAAAAAAATTAATAAGAACACATGTGAAAAAAATACGAGAAGGAAGAACAAATTTATGAAAACATCAGCGTAGACAATCCAAGTTATTATCAAACATCATTCATATTCATAGACAAAAAGTGATGAAAGGGGGAAGAAATAAACTGACTCGAAGGGTGGATTTGCAGTGAGAGCACTTGAAGCAAGACTTGCAGGCGCTAAGATATTATGGAAGCATAGATTGGGATGTTGTCTTGAATTTTCAAAAGCTCTGCCGCGAACACATCTAATCTCTGTGAGTAAGCTATCTGCGAGACTCCATCAAAACGTTTTCGTGAGATTAAATAAGTTTCATAAATCAAGAATTTGGAAACAGAAAAAGACACTACTCACATATCCAAGCCTCCAACCCATCATGCCATAGGTTTTGGAGAAGGAGAAGACGTTAACTATGTTGTCTCCCTCAACGCAACAATGTTTTTAACCGTCATACATGAAATACCTGCCCATTTTCATAATCCCTTACCTCTCAACTAAACTAACATTCAAATCATAGCAAATGAGTTGAGGAGGAACTCACTCGTATGTGTTATCTACAATCAGCCAACACCCTGCATCTTCGCATATCTTTGAAATCCTCTTAAGAAGCGGTTCAGGGACATAGGTGCCGCTTAGGTTACCAGGATTCACAACAGTTACAACTTTTGGGGTCGGCTTAGACTCAGAGAGCGTCTTCACTAACCAATCTGGCAAAAAAAAAAAGACTCACGAGTCAGAACTTCATGAAAAAATGTGATAGACAGAGTCAAGGAGAAATCTGCGTCGGGGTAGAGAGTATCAGGATGGCCAGGACCAACGATGATGTTGGTGACACCAGTCATCTGGAAGGCCATGTAGGCATTGAAGTAGTAGGGCTGGAACATGACAACTGAATCACCAGGATCGCATAGTGCAAGAACAAGATTCACAAACGCCTGCAAAAACACAAGTATGCAAGAAAACAAGAAAGGTTTTGTTTTTATACAGAACTACCTAAACCAAAACGCAATGCAGGAAATCAGAAAAGAAACTAACTCGAGTTCTTGGCGAAGAGTATCAAAGAATTCTCGTTTAGTCTGTTTCTCAGCACCAGGTGTGTTAAGAACTTTGCTCTCCTCTGCCATCTTAATGGTTGTGCTCTTCAACTCTTCCTGTTACAACAAACATGCACTCAAACACATTACTTATAATGGAGTAACTTATATACTATTAAGACAATCAAAATCTCCGAACTAAACTAGACCCTGAACGAAAAAAAAAGAGTTGTCTTTTGGTAAGAATTTGGAATCGAAAAGAAAAATTAGGTTTAGCTGGAGAGAATACATTGGCTTTGAGTTGATTGATGATCTCTAATCGAAGGGCATCGATGGTGCCATCGTTCATAAGAGATTCGAGCACGTCTTCTGGTGTAATTACCGAAGAAGAGGACATTGTTCTCCCACCTCTAATCAAAAAAACAAGAAAGGTTTTGTTTTTACGATTGATGCTGTGTCTGAGACATGAGATTCTGGAAAGTTCTAGGTTTCACTGACCTTAGAAGAATCGCGTTGATAGCTGCTTGTTGCTGCTGAGCCGCTTCAAAATCAGCTAGAGTATGATTCATGTGATGCTGGGAAGAGGACGAGAGATTCGACGGAAACAAGAGTCGTCTCTTCTGTCTCTAAATCAAGAGACGTCGCTTGAGATAATTACCTTTTTTCTTTTTTTTTTAAATTTCAAAAACACTAAGAGACGGGTTAAGAGACCCGGTTAATGATAGTCTTATCAGTTGATTTGTGTTATTTTCGGTGGACTAGTCCAACTCATTAATACTTCAAACTTGTAATAACGTTCGTCATCCACAACAAATCAACTTTGTACAGGCTACTTAGTTTTGATGATCTTTCTGGTAACTTGAGGGTCAAAGTCTAATACGGTGAAGTTACGAGGGTTCGAGTCCCGGTCACTGAAAAATTAACATTTTGGCATTGCCAGGAACATGAAATCGATACGTGGCAACTATATTTGTACAGCCAGGATACCCCTGTATAATTAAAAAAGATGACCTTTCTAGACTTATCTTATCTCAAATTATAAATCTATTTTTAAATGATTCTCTTTAGGAATAATAATTGTAGTAATTAGTTACCAAAAGAAGAAGTCATCAACAACACTATACAAAAACCCCACCAAAAAAACATAATATAGTGTTGTTTATAAACTAAAAAACGATATAAATGGATATTCTCATATTCCCTTTTTGCATCATGCAAGGAAAGGGGACCAAAAGCTCACATGGGTACATTTTGTTAGAGCACCTTTAACGGCGGCTTTTATAGTTGCTTTTTAAAAAAAGAAATTTAAAAATAAGCGGATCTCATCTTATAATCAAGAGCTGTATTCGCGGATCCCATTGACATGTGGCAACCCGTGATTGGTCCGTTTTTAATTTTTTTTTTAAATCGGAAAAAAAAAAAAACCTAAGAACCCACGCCCCCAGCGTTAATCATGGTATTAGGCCCTGTCAAACCCCATGAAAGTTCACTCTATCAGTGAAGAAAACTAATTTATAATCTAAAATTTCATTACGAAGCCTAAAACGCACAGTAGATTTTGGATAAAGACTTTAATAAAGGCCCAATATAAGCCCATTGGACTCCGATAGTAGACCATCGTCTATTTACATGTCACCTCCCTTCGCCGGCGCTTGTTACCACCGTCAACATCGCCGCCGGCCAGAGAGAAAATGGCTGCGTATCACCAACCATACGATCCTTACTACGTCTACAATCCTCTCCCACAGCCGCTCCAGCATTTCGCCGACGAACCTGGGGCGATCAACACACTCTTCGTCTCCGGCTTGCCTGACGACGTCAAGGCTCGTGAGATCCACAACCTCTTCCGCCGTCGTCCCGGATTCGAGTCTTGCCAGCTCAAGTACACCGGACGCGGCGACCAGGTTCTGTACTGCCTCCAATTTCACTTCCCCCAGAACTCGTGTTAGAGACTTGTTGGTTCCTAATTTTGAGAAAAGATGGATACTTTATGATTCTGTACTTATTTTTGTTCGTTATGGGTGTTTCAGGTAGTTGCATTTGCAACATTCTCGAGTCATGGATTCGCCATGGCTGCAATGAATGAGCTAAATGTGAGCTTCACTTTGATCTGAGTTGGTGACTCAATAGTGGTGTTGTTGTCTTTAGTCTTTACATTGTCCTTATGAAGTTTCTATGTGTAAAGATTATAGTTTATTTGATTGTGGTGAAGCCTTTTTTTCCACAGGGTGTGAAGTTTGATCCTCAAACAGGATCGACTCTGCATATAGAAGTAGCTAGATCAAACTCTAGAAGAAAAGATAGGCCAGGTATATAAATATAGTTATATACTTTACTCTGTTCTCGTCTTGCTATATTGAGTGAGTAAGTTGTAGAAACTGATGAGTGATTAAAACCCTCTGCGTGGACAGGAAGTGGGCCTTATGTCGTAATTGATAACAGAAACAAGGAGACATCGGACGACCAGAGTGATGAAGGTAATAATGTTGTTCTGGTAGTTACTTGGCTAAGTTCCTAATTTCTGAATTTTATGTTCATGTGCCTGCTTGATCTTTTGATACATCTTAGGGGAAAGCGATCCTTATGAGGCGCAGGAACCTGGAAATAGCAATTCTCCAAAGGAAATTGATAATACCAAAAGGTTCGCAAAGTGCATTTAGAAGCTTTGGTTTTGTAGTCCTCTATGTCAGAAGCAGAAGACTAATGTCTAAACTGATATATCTTTTTGCTAATTTACAGCGAAGTGGACTCTGATCAAGATAGTAAAGCACCACCTACTAGTGTAAGTACATTCCAAATCTAATCTATCAACCAGTTGCTATCTTTAGTCCGGTGAAGATTAGGAAAATCTCAGTTTGTTACTTCCATTTAGACTTGTTTGTGGTTCAAAAGCTTATAGACACACATTTCTAACAGGGGTATTTGGAAAAAGCATCTGAAGGAGGTTCTGGCGCTCGACCATGTTCCACCTTGTTTATAGCCAATCTAGGGCCTAATTGCACAGAAGATGAACTCAAACAACTCCTGTCTAGGTAACAGTATGCAATGGCTTAAACTTCTTGAAGTATCATTGCTTTTGTAAAATCGATTGATCTGTGATCCCCCCTGCTTACAGATATTCTGGTTTCAACATCCTGAAAATACGAGCAAGAGGCGGAATGCCAGTTGCATTTGCTGATTTTGAGGTATCATTTGTTAATACTTGCTTATGATTTTTTTTTTTTTGGTCTTTGCAGTCTTTATATACTTGAAATCTCACTAATTACAGGAAATTGAACAAGCGACTTATGTCATGAATGATCTTCAAGGCAACCTCCTATCCTCTTCAGACCGAGGCGGCATGCATATAGAGTAGTTTTTTCTTGCATTTTCTCGATTACTATTAAATTTCTCATTTTGCAAGATTTTCACCCTCTGGTTTTTGTTTCTTCTAGATATGCAAGATCCAAGATGAGGAAACAGTAGAAGATTCTCATAAACAGTAAGCCTCACTTCCGAGAACATGATTGAGAGATCATAAGCGAAGGAACCTGTGTTTCTTATTTTTAAGTCACCACTAGTTTAATTGTTGTCATGAAGATGGGTCCTTCTATGCTGACACATTCGAAATATGTGTATATATTTATCTAGCCAAAGATTTACTCAAGGCTCCAAGATTTTTACTGTTAAGATCTTAAAATCTTGTGTTGGATATTTCTGTGCATATGCGGATGATCTTGGATAGAGTGAATCAAGTTCTTGGTCTTGCCATGGTCCCCTGAAGGTCATTTAATCAACTGCCCCCACCAATGTCCTCTCCAGTTTTGGGCTTTTCTTTGTGTGTGTATATATAGTATCTTATCTTTGTTCAATTTGAGAAATAAATGTTGATTGGTGATGCGGATAGGCAGAAAAGATACCCCCAAGGACCCAATGCATCACTGTATTGACAGGCAAGTCATTTTTTCATGCATCATTATTACACTGTCGTGCGAGTAAAGAAAGCCTTCAGTGTTTTGTTTTCTCTTGTTCCTCTCTCTGTCCACACTGCATAACAAATCTCTTGACCCTCCAAAAACAATAATTCAAATTCAAAAGAAGATTGAAGCCTCTACTTGTTTTGTCATTTTGTAATCATTTCCTTTTACCAAAAAACAATTTCAAGTTCCTTGATAACATATATAGCAACTGTTTTTTTCTTTCATCTTACCCGCTATACAAACAGAAATAACAAAAGAGTCAGAGAAAAAAGCTTTCTTCCCAGCTTTGGACCACATTGATGAAAACAGGGGCTGTTTACCCTACCAACTAAAACTTTTCATGACACTGCTATCTGATTTACTCTCTCAATCCTTAGTATTGCTTCTTGTGGTTGTTTAGTTCCAACCTCTGACCTCTTTCCTTTTCCCTTAAAGCTAGTCTTGGCGTTTCAACAGACAGCCTTTCACTGAACCTATCCGACCCAAACCCATCTTTTGTTAGCTGACCGCTACTGTAATGATCAGCCCACAACCGCCCGCTTCTGTTGCCTGCCTCTGACCCTGGAGTTGAGCAGTAGTTCCCATCCATTATCATATCTCCTTCCAGTATACGCAACACCTTTTAGAATTGACCAGACCATTTATTAGTATCATCAGAAAGTTTTGAATCATCCTGAAAATAAAGAGTGTGACTGCAAGGGTTTTACCTGAGACATGCGTGGCCTCAAATGTGGGTCTCTACGTATACACAAGGAAGCTGCGTGAAGCATACAAATGACCTCGCTTTCTACAAAACAGTCCCCAAGCTTTGGATCTATAAGTTCTTCTACAGCATATTCTTCAAGTAGTGGACGTGCCTGAGATCACAAGCAAACGAGCATCAGTACTATTTTACTTTTGCTGAATAATTAAAATGTGAATTCATTACCCATTCAGTGAGGCATTGCTGTCCTTTCGGCATAGTAATGTCAATGGCTTTGCGGCCTGTGACTAGCTCAACTAAAACAACCCCGAACGAGTAGACATCCGCTTTCTCTGTGATCTGCCCGCTTTGAGCATACTCTGGAGCTAAATAGCTGCACAGCCACAACATACTTTCCTTTTAGCAACAGTTTAAAGTTTCGGGACGAATATTATAGCTTTAAATTGTTGTCTGTCTCACCCGAAGGTACCTATCACTCGTGTTTCTACACCTAGTTCTCCGTCAGGCTGCCATCTCGCTAGACCAAAATCTCCGACCTGATAGAATTAAACAGCTGTCTTAGTACCAACGAGCATATGAAACAAACATGTGTTGTTACAATGAAAGACCAATACCAGTGGCTCGTTATCATGAGTGATGAGGATGTTGTTAGGACGCATGTCTCTGTGGACAATACAACCAACTCTGCACTCTTCATGAAGATACCGAAGACCTCTTGCAGCTCCAACAGCAATCTTTTGCCGTGCTGGCCATTCTAGTGTCTCCCTTTGACGACCTGGATAAGAGATTGATAGTTAGCAAAACATTCTCTCTACCACAAACTCAAATGGAAATGTTAGGAATCATTACCGTATAGATGGGAGTCAAGTGAGCCATTGCATATGTACTCATAAACCAAGAGCCGTCTCCTGTCTTCAATGCAGAAACCAATTAGCATAACAACGTTCCTATGCTGAGCACAGCTGAGAACTTCCACTTCGGAACAAAACTCTACATCTCCTTGAGAACTCGCCAGTTTGTGCTGCTTTACTGCAACTACCTGGCCTTCCGGTAGTACACCTCGATGAACAGATCCATATCCACCCTCTGCCAAGAAGTTAGCCTGTGAGAACCCACCTGTTGCAAGCTCTAGCTCGGCGTATGAAAACAGCCTAGGTGGTTTCCCAAACACCGGGGCCTTGTGCTGGCAGATGGAACAGAGAGGAGGCGGGCCAGGAGGAGCATTCCGAGAGAGTGATATAGCATCTCTCACGTTTCCACTAAACTCCAGATCACTCCTGCTGCTAGAGGACAATCCAGCTTTTACATCCAGCTTAGAGAACTTCTCAAGCAAAGCCTTTGTAGTGGATATTTGAGCCCTGTCATCGGCGTCTAGGGATGAATGGCGATGTGTGCTAACATATTCTGATATCCACGGCTGGAATCTCATACTCGTTGACGCTAATGATTGGCTTTCGCTATCTGTTTCGGAGGCGGAATCATCGTTCTCCTTGATGACCAATGCTCCATCTTTCTTCATGTACCCACTCGTTCCCAAGGTGAAGAACGGTGAAGTTCCTGGGTCAGAGCTTGACACTGATGAAGTCCCAGCTTCTGTGCTTGTGAATGGTGTCCCCAGCTCAGGGCTGCTAGTGGGAGTTACAGGTAGTTCTCTGTTAGAATCTGACGATCCTTTTGTGTTCTTTGTGTCTTTTTCAGATGCTGCTTCTTGTCCGGTTGGTAAAGGAGGAGAGCCTTTCTCAGCAACCAAATTTAAGCGTAGAACTTTTGCCTGAGAACGCTTCATCACCACAATGTTGCATTGCAATTCATCCATACACCGTTTCTCTTCCTGCTTGAGGTGTCTGTAAAAAAAAAAATCACAGTGTAAGTTAGGAAAATAAATATAATTGTTCTGCTAATTTTACCCAAAAGCTAAAGGAAAGTAGATTCTTACTTGTCTAGGACGACCCAATTAGCTTGTGCTTTCTTAGACTCAGCAGCAACAGCTCCATAGGGTGATCCAGAAACAATCTTAATATTGACATTTATCTAAAGTAAGCACAAACAACCATAACAAAAAGTTATGAGAGAGATGTGATGCTTTCACGGTATCATGATAGCTAAACAACATGTCAGGCATAAGAGCAAAACCTTATTGGGATCATAGACATCATGAAGCTGGAGAATCATTTGGGAACAAGTGTCAGTGAGATCACTTTTAATCGCTGGAAGAGCTTCAGAATGTGGTTTGCGGTGACCACTTGCACAATCTCCAGCAAACATAGGGAAACTCCTAGTGAAACCCCAAAGTTTTCTTCCTACACATTCATCAGAAAGTAAATTAGATAAAGGATAAAAAAGAGAAAGCAAGATAAACAAAAGCCATGGCAAGAAAAAGCACCGGAGTTTTGAGAAGGGACAACAACGAGGAGGGTAATGCAGTCCCCAGGCTGAACGACATGAGTCAAAGCCCAAATCAAAGCTGTCTTTGGAATCTCCCTAGAGGCTTTAACAGCGACGATAACCTTCTCAGCCCCATCAGATACTAGAGGCTTTTCCTGCTTCCCTCGCTTCAGTAAACGACTCATTTAAGACTTCAATAGCAGAGAGAGAAAAAGAGTAAGAGAATACAAGAAAGTTTCTTTTGGTATGTCTTTATAACACGATATTCAAAAGGTACTGTACTTCTCACAAGATTCAGGAAGATAACAGGATTCTTCTAGCTTTGCATTATTTAGCTACTGCCCCCACCAAGAAGACTCTCTTCCCCTTGCAGATGAATACAAAAACTCACAAACTTGACAACAACACCTCTTCCTCTCTCTGCACTTTTTTTCTCCCTCCTCCAATGAATTCACATTAAACTTGAAAGAACGGAATCCACTCGAGCAGACAAGACGCGAGGAGATTCCCTTTCAAAAGCTGTCCACAACTTCAAAATTCCACCTGTAAAATACACACAAAAAAAAAGAGTAAAACGATAATGAAGCAGGAAGATTGTGATTGGAGAACCAAAGAGAGAAGAAGACTGAAGGAAATTAAAAAAAAAAATCAAAACGGTTAGAGATTAAAACCTCAAAATCCTTCATTAAAATACTTTAAACTAAAAGCGAATGAATATTTAAAAAAAAAAAAAAAAAGAATTTCACGAGAATGAGAAGGAATTTTTCCAGCGATTCAACTGATAAAACCAAGGAGAACGGACAAACAAGAGATTAGATACATTTAATTATTTATCGCAAACTGCCAGAAAAGTACTAAGAGATAAATAAATCACCAAGCTAAGCTCTCTCTCATGAATTTCACCGCCCATGAAAACGATTCAACCAAACAAGTGAAAAAAAAAAAAGAGAGAGTGAGACCAGACGAGAGGAAGAACATTAGGAGAAAATGAAATTACCAGAAGAAGCATTGACTGTGTGTCTGTCTTCAAGCTTCGTCTCTCCTTTCACTATCAAAGCACAGGAAGGACACTACAGATGAAATCCAATTACTGGTGATAACTAAACCCGCCAAGGAGAAAGAAGATGTGAATCAAATACAGCTTCTTCTTCTTTTTTTTAGGGTTTTTGGGTTTATTAAAAGCCTTTTCTCTAGCTACTAAACTCTAGTAACAACAAAATAACTATCTTTCTAGTCTTACTAAATAATGCAGGCAGCCCCCTCTCTGCTTATTACTGTTATCTATTGTGTCTTTCCCAATGCTGTTTTTTTTTCATTTTAATATACAATTTAATGTTTTAGCTTTTTTAAAAAAAAAACTAGTATGATTATGTTTGAAATTTTGAATCATTTCGGCTAAAAAGTTATAGTTAATCCCAGAGCATTTTGGTTATAAAGATTTAATGATTAGACAGGCGTCTACACTAATTTTTTAAATACTTATAGGCTGATTTTTAAAAAAGTATATTAAAATTGTTTTTATTTGTGATCGATTTACTACCAAATGGACCACTTCAACATCGTGTAAACTGATTTTAAGAAAGCTGGTTAAGATACTAAAGTGGACTTGTGGATTTTATCAGTTCCTGGTTGACCAAACTCCTGCAATTGAACTCTAAAAACTTTCCCTATTGTTCCAAATATATGTTGGTTTATAATTGTGGACTATATATTATATCAACTGGTTGGATGATTGTTCGTCTAATTCATTCTGCTGGTTAGAGATGAATAGACCGTCTGTCCCAGTTGGTTTACCCTTTGGGAAGCCTTTAGACTACCTTCATTGGTCCCGTTTTGAATGAGCTCAATCTAAAAAGTTAAAATTCAAAAAAAATATTTACTAATACAAAGTAAACTATAGCTTTTGTGTGGGATTAATAAGATTTATAAATTGTCTCCGAAAACCTTGTTTCGCTTGTAGATATTTATCAAGTATTATTAATAACATGAGTTTGAGATTGCTTATTTTTTGTTCCAAAATTGCTTGAACTGAAAGTAACCAATTTTGTGCTCTTTATCGCTTTTTTCTCCTTTATCAGAAATTAGTAGTATATCGTATACATATCTATAAGTTATAACGACTCTTTAGTTTGAATTTAAATTTTTGTAGCTTTGTGACCATCTTTCAGATCTCCTAAACACCCTCTCGATGACAGACCTCGGGAAACGAATCGACTTCGTTGTATATGACAAATTTGAATCAAATGCAGTCTCCTAAACGTGGTTTTCTAAACAAGTACGTTGTCCCAGCCGACAGGTCTGATTAAACAAATACTAGTACTACTCAATTACGTTGATCTTAAGATTCAATAGTATAACTATTATTTCAAACCGTTCAAATTTAAACGAGACAACACTCTTTTTTTAGAATTATCGAGACAATGCTTGTTCTTTATACAAAAGAAAAACAAATTCCTTGAAAAGAACCGTGATTGGCTTTTGCATGGATTAAATTGGATCGGATTATATAGAAATTATAAAATACGGAAGTTAATTAAAATTTATAATAATGTGCGAAGAGACAAAATAAAAAGGAAATGGTCCAAAAATATTTCTCATTTTTTGTGAATTGCCTTTCTAAGCTTTGTTCAAAAAAAAAAAAAGGAAATGGTCCAAAATATGTGTTAAGTATATAGAACAGAGCACAATCACAGGTAGTTCAGACTCGAGTGTCACGTAGTAATCCATCGTGGGTCCGTCCAACCCCAACCATCGCACTAATCATTACCACCTTTCTAATTTCACCAATTTTATTCTTTTCCTTATTACAAAATTTTCATAATAATATTAAAATCTATAGATCTTGTGGTCCTCTAACAAAATTTCCACGGTGCATGATCCCACGGTATCTCTGGATATAAAAATGATAACTTTGATCTATCATTTATTTGCTCTAATGATTTGTTGGAACATGTTACATACCTTTGTGGATTTTAAATGCATTTAGAAGATAATTCAATGTAGCTTATTGTTTGAATCTGATTAGTGTATTGATTAGCTGATATTATTAGTTTCGTTACTTGTTTATATTTAGGTCACATCATCAACGGCGGCCAGTGCCGTCACTGCTTCAGTCAGCCTCCTCCTGTCACACTACCACCCACATATTACTACTATATTGTAATGTTTTTTGGGTCAACAACTATATACATTATTGTATAATATATTAAACCAACTACAGACATTACTGTAGAATTCACGAACTAATAATACTTAAGAATGTGAAAGAATAATAGCCTCTACAGAAACGACATTTAGCTCGGGGTAGGTGCCGGAATAAGTATGTATGATGTACGCAAAGACAATTAACTTTACTAATCTAATGTTAATAATTAGCCACCGGTTATTACTCAACTCTCATAGTAAAAACAGAAAATTTATACTTTCTAAGTAGCAAACAAACACATTTGATTATTATTTTTATACAGAACAAAGTCTGCTTAACACACTTCGAAGCAGTACATTGTTTCCTGTTCCTCGAGTCCTCGACTTACATTATTAATAATTTAATACATTATCAAATAATAAAGTTCTATAGTTTGTGCGGGGATATTGTCCGTAATGACATAGCAACTTTTTGCAATATGGGTTAATTAAACAGAGTGCATCGTGCGGGAAATTTTTCTTTAGGAATTTACATGCACGTATTAATAAGACGTAATGCACTGTTTTGTCGCATTCGTTATTATATTGTATGTCTACTTAATTAATTGATCGTACATAAGTTGTTTAGAGACAATGACCCTGAATTTAATCGCCTAGCTCGTAACCTATGTTGCGAGCGACCCAACAGTTGCTAGGGAATTTTTTTAAACAATTTACATGCATGTATTAACAAGACGTAATACATTGTTTTGTCGCATTCGTTATTAGTATATTGTATGGCTACTTAGTTAATTGATCGTACATAATTGTTTAGATACAATGACCCTAAATTTAATCGCCTAGCTCGTAACCTATGTTGCTAGCGACCCATCGGTTGTATTGGGACACTAATAGTTTAGTGTATTTTTGCAACGCACAGAACAATTGAGTGAGTTACACGATTAGACACTTTTGTCTTTTTCATTACACAATTAGACACATCATATTTGCTAGACATAATTCATGTAACCGAGTGTTCTTTTCTCATATTTACCCTTCACATGACTTAAAGCAAATCCCTTATTTGTTGTTAAAAAAAACAAGACTTTGTTATTTTTTATTACTCACTCTGTTCCATATTGTAAGTAGTTTTAATTAAAATCACTAATATTAAGAAATTGTTGCTTTTGTAAAAACTAGTATTTAATTAATAAACTCAACCTATTATAAAAAAACTAGCATTATTTTATTGGTTACACAATATCCAAAAAAAAAAAATATGCATTGAAATATAAAAACTACTTATATTATGAAACAAACATTTTTTGCTAAAACTACTTACAATATAAAACGGAGAGAGTAGTTTTCTCTTTCTTCATTTTTCTACCATAGTTTCTACTTCGCATCCTCTATCCTCGTAACTTCCACTTTCTCCTCCTCTCGACTAACCACCACCACCACCACTGTATCGACCACAATATGATAACCACCGCAACTTCCACTCTAGTATCCACCGCCATCACGACCACCACCTCCGTATCCACAACTTATGTATCCATAACCACCACCACCTCAACCTCTGTATCCCTCACTCTCACGTCTTCTACCTCCATTATATCCACCACCATCTCCTCCTCTCGACATAACCATCTACGACGCTTTACTCATAATGCATATGTCCAAGAAGCTCTCCATGACCAACACAATTAAGAAAAAAAAAGATGTTTCAGAAAGCAAAAGAAAAATCGCTTAACAAAACCAGCAAATCTTTAATAGAATTTCTTCTAGCCATTACTACAATTGGGGATGCTTGTTAAACAAGATGATAATTAAACAAATTAAAAGTTTAAGAGAAGTAAAAGTCAGCTCAAATCTATTAAGCTTTGTGATTTTTTGGGAAATTAAAAAAGAAATAGAAGAAAGTTTTACATAAAAGTCAGAGGAAACATCTTTATATCTCTCGAAAAAAAGAAGGAAGAAATAAGAAAAAGAGAGACAGAAAAAAAAAGTTTTTTTTAACATTATCTCAATTAATGCATGACGCGTTTATGTAATAGAAAACAGTGTAACAAGAGTCGAGGTGGTGGTGAGTAGTATGAAGAAATAACCCATAACAAATATGTGACCAGCAAGATTTGTCTATTAGTGTATTTTCAAAGACAAGATGTAATTTTTTCAAACTGAAACACTAGCAACCAGGATTCTGTAATTGTGTGTTTTCACTTTTCATAATGATACTGGCTCATGAATTGTCTCTTCCGTCATTAAAACTGTGTGTTTTTGTTCTTCTTTCAAGGTTGCGTATTAATTTTTCTAATGGATTCTTCAATTCCGAGGAAAAAATGCATTTAAGTTCTTCAGAACGGTAACATACATTTATTATCATTTTGAGCAAAAACCAATAAATAAATGTAAGTGTAATTAATTATTGTACCATGTACCACCTCTTTATTTTTAATTTGTTTTGTGCACAGTACCATGTACCTCCGAAATTCATTTTCGGGTCTTCGTCAACTAAAATGGCAAGAACATCTATTCAGTTTTTTTTTTTTTTTTTTTTGGTTTAAATATCATCTATTCAGTTGCACAAAAAAGAACATCTATTTAACCTCAGTTCAAAAATATATATATAACCCTTTTTTTGAAACAACAAAAATGTATATAACCAATTTACAAAAATAAAGATAACCTGTATTTAGACAACATTAGAACTAAAAATTTAAATTAAAAAAACAATTATCATACTAAAAGCATTTACATACAATTTCAAATTTAATTACTCTCTCCATTCCAAAATGTATAATGTTTGAAGAGTTTTTGATGTTTAAAAATGTGTAGTATTTTGATAGTTATATTTATTTTAGCTTTATTTAAAATTGACATGACTAATGGTGTTTGTTAGTTATTTAGATATTTGGCTGAATTAGTTTTAGTTAATGCTGTTTTTTAGAAAAACATATTACTTCTGGATTTAAAAGATCGATGTTTCAAGATTTACTCACATATTAACAAAAATTAAATATATACTTTGACTTTTTTTTTTTTTGAAAAGATACTTTTTTTTATTTGCTTCCCAATAAAGTTTTATCAATAATATTTTATATTTATATTTTGGTTTTAAATCAAAATGCATTAATTAAAGGTAAAATATCATTTTTGTATACAAAGAAAAAAACATCATTTTTTGTATACAGTATGTATATTTCTTAATTTTTGTGATTTTACCCAAAATATCATAAAATTTGAAATAGAGAGAATATTTGTTGTCCAAAAAAAAGATAATATTTTTTTGTTTAATAACCTTAAAGAGTTTCTTATGGATGTGCTTTAAATGGTTCAGTAGCGTCACGATATACTTACACACACACATGCTAACGTGGTCTGATGAACAGATCATGATGTAAAACTACTGCATGAACAATGAAAAATGGTGGTCCACTACATGCCATTTTCGCGCTTCTACTTTGTTCTTAGCCAAGCAGGTCCAAAGTGTACAACAATTAGCATGAAAAAGGTATCCTATCCAACAGTCATTACAATTATGCTTCCAACTTCCGCACATGATAATAAATATTACACTTTACACAAGTATCCTATCCAACAGTCATTACATAAACACACCTGGTCCAATCCAATCATCATATAGGATGTATATGCGTGTAGACACAAATGGTTAGAAATCCTATGTTCTAATCGAAGCCGCAGAGTTTTAACCGTTGTTATTTACTTTAAACTTTTTATTTATCCCAACATATCGAAGAGATTGACCGTAGCATGGATAAGATTTAAGATCTTTATGTCTGATTTCTCCCAGAATTGGGATCACAAGATAGATGACATGTGAGTAGAGAAATGGAAGGGCCATGTGAGATATAATACGAATCGATCGAGATGTCATTTTTTCATTATGTGATGAAGTGAGGAGACAATGACCCTACGTTATTAAATTTGCATGCTCTCTACCTTCAACATTACACCACTTTGTGTATGATGGGCCGGTTTGGTTATGCCAATAATGACATGTAACGTACCTCCATTCATCCTTCAAATTTGTTATTAAAAACTAATTCCCACTATATTAATAGAGAAACATTTAAAAAATTATAATCTGTAATTGTACTAATTAAAAAAGTGTCATGCTGAGTTGTCCCGTAATTGAAATGTTAATTTTCCTTACGTGGTGGTTTGAGAATCAATTGAAAATTTTGTTAGTCCAAAATTAAATTGTTATGGAATGATATATTATATAGTATGTCAATTATGGATTATTCATTTATCAAATTGAAATTATTATATATTATTTTCTTAAATAAAACTTACGGAATTACCTAATGTGATTAAAATATATATGACAATTAATGATTTTAAATAATAAAGATTTGCTAACAATTTGTATATTTTCTATCATTTTTGTTTAATTATTTATTATTAAAATAAATTACACAATTACATAATCAAATAATAGAATTTTAGATTTTTTTTGAGAAATTCCCTAGAATAGCCATTTTAAAGTTTTTGTCACAAAAATAGCATTCAATGAAGAAAATGACCAAAATAAGTTTTATTAAAGGATAAACATGTATTTTTACCCTAGGATTAAATAATCTAGAATTAGGGTTTATAGTTAAGGGGTGGGGTTTTGGGAATAGAGATTCAAAATTTAAAAAATAAATATTAAAAATTTCAAAATAAAAGGGGCTATTTTGGTCATTTTCTTTCTTGAGGGCTATTTTGGTGACAAAAACTTAAAAATGGATATTTGAGAGAATTGCCCATTTTTTTGTTGTATATGTTGTATTTTAAAATTTTCAAAACGAGCATAAATTACTAAAACAATTAAAAGTATCACATAAACTTTTGTGATCAAAGTTTATTTTTTTTTTCTATAATAAGATACAATGATTATAAAATCATATGAATAAATAATTTTATTTTAATAGGTGTTTATGTTAATATATATATATATATATATATATATATATCATATCGTTTAAATTAAACTATACATCATACGAAAATACATACTTATATTTTGATATATGCGTTGAATATATATTGAAAAGTTAATATTTTAATTTTGAAATCTTCATTGTTTTTTTTTAAATGATTATAAATTATTGAAACCACTAAACATTCCACATTAAAAAAAATCGTTGGTGTAAAATTTTGTTACACAAATATGCAAATAATCATAAAATCATATGAGTAGAAACCTCATTTAATAAATATCCATATTAAAAGTATACTATATATCTATGTTAATATCATTTAAATTTAATTATATATCATATACGATATATAAGATTGATTGTTTTGACTTATTTACCCTAAAATTATTGCAAATAAACAAGAACGTCGTTTGATTTATATGCGCACGCCAATTTATTACATAATAGTAACTGATTTCTTAGTTATTTAATATATAATAATTATTTTATTATTTCATAATTTGCAGAAAAACATAAAATAAGTAATAAATATAAAATATTTATTCTGCACAAGGCGCGAATCTTAACCTAAGTATGTATCTCTTTAATAATTTGAAGTCTTAAATATTTTCTAAATCTGAGGCCAAAACAAAATAACGAAATGAGAATAAACTCAAAAATCAATATTTATATTGAACAATAACTAAAATGAAAAAAACTAACAAAATGAGAAAAATATTGAAGATAGATAGGATTGGTACATGAACGTAAACTTCTCATAACCATAATTAAATTTTAAATTGCTAAATCATGATATAAAACCGAACTGACATAGTCTCATTGTAACCAAATAGTAGGCCTGTGATTCTTCGGCCTAAACGTTATGTTCTTATGCGATAAGTGATTTTTTGACCTAAAATATTTTTAAAAATGAGATCAGCTCATTAGTAAACAAATTACATAATTAACAAATTTTTTTTCTTAAGATTGTTTAAGAGCCAAAAATATTAATTCGTTTAAGAATATAAATTTTATTTTTCCATATAATATTTTTTAAATAATTTTCGTATAAATTCTCTTTTATCCTAGTTTATTATAGTAAAAACAATTCTAGAACTAACAATTTTATTTGTCATATGCGTAAATTCACGTATGATGGCTCTATTTGCACCACAATAAATCATACTTACACCACAAATCATCTTATAATAATCTAGACACATGACAGTTTTATATATTGAAATTTCTTGTAAATCACATTTTTATATGACTTGAACCTTATAAAAATTTATAGTGTAAAATCATCAATGAACATTAATCAAATTTTATATATACAGAATACAGTTGTAATACTATACATTACTATACCTTAATATATCAATCTTGTATACACAATTGTAATGCTCTACATTAATATCTTCCCATGGTTTAGTATTAAGTAACAACCCGATGATACTCCGAGAATGATATTAAGTATCCATGAACCTAACGTAACTGAACGTTTGAAATGAAAGTTGTGTTCCAAAAATTTAGAAATTCACTGATATCCTATCTAAATGCTTAGAAGAATATGTAAATTTTCAAACAATATATAAACTTTAGAAAACCACTTACCTGAAGAATTTATCGGGCCATCTCAGCTGTTGAAGCGGCTAGAATATAGATTCTACCCATTTGAACGTGTAAGAGACCACTGTAGTGCCTGGCTAACTCGGCCAAACCATGATGATTCAACCGATTCGCTAGTTTCATAGTACCTATTACTGGATATCCTTTTAGACCATGCGGAAATGGATTATTTCTAGTTAACAAAATCTAACTAAATACCAAAGAATTATTAGAACTACATATAAAATTGGTAAGCAATCTTTTGCAACAATCAATATCCCAGTAAGGATAACAATATGTAGCTCGAACTTGAAATCTACCAATGGGAGAATTCAAGATTTTTACAATAAAGATCAATAGATTCTAGGCGTTCGAGAAATATACAAATGGTTACTTGAGTCTGTGTGTGTGTGTCTGTTTCATCTGTCTACGGTTTATCTGATTACTGTCCTTGCATCCTTCCTGTTTATGAATTATTTTGGCTTAGTACAGTGTGTAATATTTTTTGTTTCTAGGGAACTTATGTTGAGGGGTATCAAGGAAGAAGTTGTTTTGTCTCAGATTCTTTTCTACTGTCATGAGGAGTCACGCCGGGGACAGGATCCGGGAGCCGAGAACAGAGCAAAAAGTTTAGCCTTTTTTTTCATCGGGTTTATTCACTTTTATTTGCTCAAGTGTGAAGAAATCGACCAAGCATTATACCAGGCAGAGAATAACAAACAAACACTCTGAGAGATTCATGCATGTAAAACAAACAGACAAAGAAGAGAGCCTCTAGATAAAAGTGAGTAAAACCCATGAATAAAGACTAGTCTGATATTCATTTCGCTCAATTGCCGGTGCCTGATCCTTGTTGACTCCTTGGGAAGAATCTGCTTATGCTCAAGTGTGAAGATATCGACAAGTATTATACTAGCTTGGAAAATTTTGCTAAACGAACGAATCATGGAAGTAAAGCTGATTGGAACGGATTGTGGAGTTGGAGAAAATGGAAGAGCTATTAAAGGAGGGAGAAGAAGATTGGTTTGCTTGAAAAGTCAATAACGCATTCTACCTTACTCCACAACCAACCAAGGGTTTCAGTTACTTTCTTTTTGAGTATTTTGTAACTCTCTACTTATCGAGAGAGAGGTTCAGATTCTATACTAACCCCCATCACATAGTGTATACAAACAATGAAACAGGGAATCAATGTTTTCTAGCAACACCAACTTGTTTTTTTTTTCCCTTAAGCAGTGAACTAGGCTCTGCGACACCACCTTGTTATCAAGAAAGAAAACAGGGAATTAATGTTTTCCTAAGTTGATGAGTTCTTTTTACCCCCACATTAGTTACTACTGGTATTCGAAACAATTTAGGAAAATAAAAAAAATGGTTTATAGCAATGTTCTAAAAATCTCTAGGTGGTAACTATGCGCTTTATAGAGTACTAACGACTAGACGGATTATTCGGAGCCTAAGCGAGACCTAGGCGTTAGCAAATTGTTGATTTATTTTATATATGTTATACATTTGTATAACATATTTTAGTTTTTAAGTTTAATTATAAAATTATTGTGATGAATTATCAAAATTAGAAATACAAAACATAAGAAAGTAGACAAATTTGTAGATTTGTAATAATATTATTGATTTATCTAACATACATAGACAATTTAAGATTGATTTTAACCAATTTTAACCGATTTAGAACAGTTTAAACCAATTTGAATCATATAAATCAGTATAAATCAGATTTTTTTCTGCCTAGGAGGAGACCTAGACCGATTTTTAGAACCTAGTATGATAAAAACACAATTTTTATTTAACTATATTTTAAACAGAGGGTTTTGTATGTAAATACACAATTTTTATTTAACTATATTTTCACCGAAGAGAATTTTATTATTATTTTGGGTAAATAGCTTATTAGCTTTTATCCGTATCATTTTTAGTTGAGCAGCCTCGGAACAGTGTAGCTAAAATGTAAATACAGTACAATACCAAATCTTTCGATTCACAATTCAACTGAACAAAAACACAATAGAGAGTCGTTCAATTTCGAATACATTTTTTCAGTGAATTTCAAGAGACAGTTCGGCCATAGCTTAAAGATGCCAGGTAGAGATTCTTTCCCCATTTTTCCTGCATTAGATAAAAACACAATACACAACATCTCAGGTATTGTTAATGGGAAAGGAGAACCAAAAAAAGTCTTAGGAGATTTGAGTAATCTCTACTCACCTTGACATGTGTGCTAGGGAACTGAGAGGTACGCAATGTCTCTTGCGTCTCATCAGCCAGTCTACGCCGTGGGATGCTTAAAATTAGAGCAGCTTGATCAGTTGTTGCTGCGGTTGATGTAATTCTGTATCCACCATCCCAACGCCTGTGGACGCCTTCACTCGGATACAGAAAATCCAGTTCCACAACCTGCAAAGAGAGATAAATTGGAGACTTTATGAACCAGAAATCAAAACGATAAATCAAAAAGCGAAGGAAGATTAAGAAGTTATCTCATCTAACCTGCTCACTGTAACCAGAATTGCGGGACATAACAACACCCCATCGACTCCCAGCTGTTGCCATAGAGGTTACATGGAAGCCTTCTCTCCACTTCTTGTTTATCCACTTGAATGGGAATGAATCACTTACTTTGTAAGACTGCTGTGAATACTGCGTACCTTCAAAAACCCAAATTTAAAACAAAACATAGCCATAGTTATTAGCAAACATCCATAATTAAAATACATTCACGAAGAAAACATATAAAAGTTTTAATGAAAGCAGGAAATAAGTATATACCTTTTGACATGACAACTAAGGAGCTTCCATTGGTTGCACCAGCAATAGAACTTATGTAGTAATTCTTCTCCCACTGTTCCATTATCCATTCCTGAGACAGAACAGAGTTTACTCTCACATAATATCATCTTGAACAGAACAAAGACCTAAGAATAATCAACAGAGAAGCACTGGACCAACCTTATGCAAGAAGACAGGAGAAAGTTCGTAGACTTGGTTTGTGAAGCCAGTTCCAGCATCCATTATTAATGCCCATAGATTCGAACATGATGATACACAGCTTATTAACAAACCATCTGCGATACCTCTCTCGATATGCTGTGCCAGCCTTGAATCAGCTACATTATAATGGTACCTGGTTGCACAAGTAGATTATTAATCTCAAATTGTTTTTACTGCAGATACATTGAAGCTAAGAATAAAGTCGCAAACGCAGACTCAGTTGGAGACTTTGACTTCTCACTGGAGGCAGCGGATAGATCAAGGACACTTGCAAGTTAACTGACTGTATAAATTAACCATAAACTTTTTGGTTACCTCTGCTTCATTGGTTGCCTGGCATTGTAAATCGATATCCATTGTGTTGCAGGGACTCCTAGACGGACTTTTTTCCTAGGGGCATCTTCTTCTTCTTCCCCAATGCTCAACCTACCTCGCTTCTGTCCAACTTGAAAAATGATCTAGCACAAGAAAAATACAAGACATCAAACAACAACTCTAATATGAATAATAGGAAAAAAGTAAAGATGTACAGCATGAAAACGTCACCTTTTGAGCACCCTCCGTGTTAATAGGCCTAATTGCCGGGTTTTCCCCCAAGAGTTCTTGAAACAGAGATACTAACTTCCCATAGTTAGGTTCCTCGTCAAATTTCATATTTACCACGATCTCAAGAAATTGCTTGAAAGGAGCGGGACAGAAACAACAAAGCATATCCGGCGATGTTGCCATCTTCTTTTTGCAAACGAGGAATGACTTGTTATCTCCCTGAAAATTGAGCAAGAGAAAGGATTAGCAGAGAAAGAAGCACGCTAAGAACATCATTTTACAAAACAAAAAGATACGTCTGCACTACCTGATATCCTTGCCATGGCAATCTACCTCGGTGAAGGAAGATCAGTGTATATGCCAATGATTCGAGATCATCCCTTCTGCTAGCAGTTCTCCCCAAGTGAGCATGTGCACTTGCGTATCTAACTGTCCCCCTACAAAAAAAAAATTAAGCAGAGAAATATTCAATAAAAGAGTAAGAGTGAATATAAAAATCAGAACTAGGTAACAGTTGGAAGATTAAATCATTACCTAAACATATCGGGACGTTGGTCATATTCAACATGTTGTCCGTTACCACCTCCTTCTCTCCACTTTGTTGCTGCAAAGTTAGTTAAAAAGATGAGAAAGGTAAATAAGTACAAGGAAAAAATCACAGAGATATTGAAATCAACTAACCTAGTCCCAAATCAACAAGAAACAGCTTTTTCTCTTGAGACGTGGAAGGCTGCCCGAGTAAGAAATTTTCTGGCTTAACATCTCCATGCACATAACTGAAACCAAAGCAAATCAAAACTTGTTAAGCTTGTTAGCAGAGATTAAACATACAAACTTAGAGATACCGAAACAGAGATTAAACATACAAACTTAGAGATACCGACGCTCAAAATAGATATAAGAAGAAACGTTGGGCAACCAATATAACTAGAAAAACAAAAAAGAAGTTCAAGTACAAACCCTTTAGCATGCATCTTTTCAAGGATGGACAGTGATTCAACTGCAATGCAAGCTACCATTTCCGAGGACATTCTGCTAAGACGGGAAAATATTGTGAAAAAATAATGAACCAAGTGATAAGAAATCTCTAAGGTTGTGTAATGGAGACTCACGCTTGCCCTGAAGTATTCCATATATCCCACAAGCTAGGCCCGAGTATGTCCATTACCTAAGGTTAAAAAAAAAGCATCAACAATCAATCATACTGCACGAGAAAAGCAGAAAGGAGAGAAGAGAAGAGAAGGGGGATCCAGTACCATAATATAATAGTCTCCTTGTCTCCCTTTGAAGTGCACTCTAGGTACTCCATGGCTGCCACCCAACGTACTGATCACAACAACAAAAAATATGTTAATTTCACATATCAATCAAGGAATTACCTTAAAAATCCAATCTCTTTATAAAAATAGTAAGAAAGACTAAGAGAAACGAACACCCACTTGTACACCTGCCACTCATGTGGAGGACCATAGTTGCAACCCTTGCTGCTTCGATGCTCAAACTTCAGAGCAACCTACAAGAGAAATTAGAGATGTGAGACAACCGCCACAGTAAAAAGACAGACAGAGTTGCATTGCATTACCTCCAAGATGCTAGCTCCTGCACTACGATCATTACCACCACTAATACGACGTCCTACGAACACTTGACCAAAACCACCCTTCCCCAGCTTCCTCTCAACCTTATAAAGCGGTGATCCTCCAACTTGAACCTAAGAGACAGAATCGTTAGTCATTACACCAAAACTATACATTAACAGACTATCTCCGAAAAAGTTTTACCCTTTCAGGGAAAGGAGCAGTGTTTCCTTCTTCTTCCTGAGCCGCCGCCTTGTTAGAGCCACCACTATCGTTACCAATCGCCATAACTTCCTTCTCTTCTTCTTCTTCTTCTTCAACCACAACCTCTTTACCCTTCTTCTTATCGCTATCCTTCAGATTCTCCTGAAGTATCACCTTATCTTCCTCTTTCAATCTCCTCGCCGCCAATCTCGTCCTCGGCCTCTCTGTAACTCCGACGGCAACCGCTTTTCCGTTACTCTTCCTCTGATTCTTATCCGCAGGCTGTTGATTCGGAGCTAAAGCGTCGGGGACACGGCCACGGCGGACTCGACGGCGAAGCTCAGGCATAGCTCAAACCCCATGCAATCGAGACGGGACACCGAGAGTCCGATCATTATAGTCCTCCCAAGACGAAGGCCTTGCTCATTTCGGATTTGGAAAGCGATTTGATGTATAATCGGAGATCGATTTTCCGATGAGATTTTTTTTTGATTTTGGGCGAGATTAGGGAAGTTTGCGATGAAGAGAAAATGTTATGGAGAGAGGGCGATGTGGAAAATGCGGTATTTATGCCACGTCAGATATTACGAGTCTCTCTTTCGGAAAGAAGCAAACAAAAAAGGGAAATGAATTGATGTTTTTTTGTCAACAGGAAATGAATTAATTATCTTTCCTTTTTCGTCAAAAAGACTATTAAATTTCCTTTTATGAGAAATAAATTAACAAAAATTAATACTGCTGTCCGTGAGTCCGTGACATGCGGCGGTTCATGCAAACAACCGTTCACGTTTTTTGTTATGAAATAAAATGTGATTATTTTGAATAGATATTTTACTGTTCTGAGTAATTTTATTTTAGAAAATACTCTCGGATAGCACTAAAAAAGTTTCTGTCATAAATATAGACTCTAAGGATCAAAATGACCAAAATGTTTCATTAAAGAGGTAAGGGGTGGAGATTTGAAATTGAGATTTAAAATTTTATAAAATAAAAAATAAATATTAAAAATTTGAAAATAAAAATTTTAAAAATAGTTTCAAAAAGTATTTTCGAATTACAAAAAGAAAATTTGAAAAAAAAGAATTCGAAAAAAATTCGAAAAAATTTTATAAAAAAATTCGAATTTGAAAACATATAATCTAAAACTACCAAAAAAATTATTTTTTAATTATTTTCTTAATTTTTTTTTTATTTTTTATATATCTAGCGTATTAGGGTCATTTTACCTTTTAAATGAAACATTTTGGTCATTTTCCTCTTTGTGGTCTATTTTTGTGATCAAAACTTGAAAATGATCTATTTAGAAAAATTGCCATTTTATTTTTTCAAACAAAAGTATATACAGTACATAGCTAAAATATATATATATATATATATTAACGTCTCTTCGTCAGAATTCTCCAAAGACAACAAAATATTTATGTTCTAATGTTTTGATTATCAAGTGATTGGGCTAATCTAGGGATGGACATTTTATCCGTTAAATTTGATTCGATTCGTTATTCGTTTCGATTCGATCCGAAAATTTCGGATATCCGTAAACTTTCGAATCAAAGCAATTACTAAAAATCAATATCCGTTAAAATCGAAGCAAATCACAAATATTAAAATTTTGGGAAGGAATATCCGATCCGATCCGGCAATATATAAATACATGTATCTCTTGATTATATTTAAAGTTTTTAATGTATAAAATTATATAATTATTATTCTAACATATGATTTGATAAATTATATTCACATTATTACTTATATAAAAGTATTACATAAAAGGAAGAGAACATATTTATGATAATTATAATTTTTTTCTTAAGTTTTGTGTTATTATAATTGTTAACTAAGTTAAAAAAAATTTACAAAATATGTAGATTCACTACTTCTTCTAATTTTTATCATATATATCATGCAAAAAATATTTTACAAAACAAATTTTGTGTCAAATTTTTTAGATTATTTGTATTAACCAAAACATATGAGATATCCGTAAGTATTCGTAAATATCCGCAAATATCTATTTATTTTCCGGATATCCGTTTTTTCGAATATCCGTATTTTTCTGAAGCAAAGCAAATCAAAAAATTAGATATTCGTGACATACGAAGCAAATCACAAATACCTTCAAAAACCTGGATATCCGATCCGTGTCCAGGCCTAGGCTAATCATTCTGTTTGTTTAGTATAACAAACCTGAATAATGTAATCACTAATTAATTAATGATTCTCAAATCATTTGATACGAAATATAGAGCCTGCATGCCACTTGTTTTGACCCAAAATATGGTCTGTTTCATGTAGAAACACCCACTTTTTATTTTGTAAATGAAATAAAACCCATTACAATATACTATAAAACATATAATTAATTAAGTTACCCCCTCTCAACGATCAGACCACACAACGTGACATGCAACAAACGCCAAACAACAACCAGCACTCGTTAATAGCAAAATGTTCCTGAAGTAAAGACAATCACAATAAACAAAAATGCAAACACAATTATATTAAGCTAGCTAGTAGTGCATGACGTAACAGCTATACTCAACGGTAGCATCTCCTGTCTTTTGATCAAACCACATAGTCCTAGCCTCGACATAACCTCTAGCGAACCGGAACAGTCCACTTCCTCCAATCACTGGCATCTCCCTAACCTTCGTCAACACCTCGTTTCGACCAAGTATCGAGATCGTACTTCCGTTATACTTCCCTGTCTTGAACGCAAAGTTCATAACCATAAGCGCAGACGAGTCGTGCTGTCCCACCGCAGCGTATATCCCTTGGGCCTGGCCTACCAAAGTCGAGTTCACCGGGACCCCCGTGGTTAACCGGTTATCGATCACAGTGACGGCTCCAAAGAAGGATGAGTTGGAGAGAGGAGGTCTCAGCACGACCGAGGTAGGGTTTGAGCCGCTTTGGATGTCGTGCCAGTAGACACGGAAGAAAGTGAGTTTCTCTTTATGGAGGCCTAGGAGTTTCCGGTCAATGACTTTCGCAAAGTCATCGCCTTTTCCGGCGGAGACAACGGCTGCGAGAAGGAGGAGTTTGAAGGCGATGATGAGGATGAGCTTTGCCATATGTGAGGATTTTTGTATGAGATTTATTTCTCGTTGATATATGTTGTGTATATATAGAATAGATTACAGTCTAAACAGTACCAAAAGAATAAAAAGACGACGGCTTTTGTATTGTATTAATATAAACATGGGCGGAATCATTATTTTATTTTTAGTAGGTGATTTTCCCGTGCTCATGCACGGATATAATATTTATAAAATAAATATACTATAATAATTGATTGCTATTTATTTTTAATTTTAAATTAACTTATAATTTGTATGCAAAATTTATATTAATAACATTATATTACTTTCATTAGACATATGATTTTAGATATGTTATATCTAGTCGGTTTTGTTATTTTTCACAGTCGATTTAATTATCACTTAGGTATATTAGATTGCATCTATTTCTCTGAATTCAACTATAATATTTTTATTTTAAATATATTAAAATTAAGATTAATTTTATTATTTGGATTTATATTTGTTGTTGTCTTATATATGTAAATATATTTAAGGAAGTTGATGTATAACTTAAAATATATTGTGCTTAGAATGAAATATAAAATAAACCAAAGTGTCTGATTCCAAATTACATAAATTAATATAACGATAATATTCTACAATCTCATGCATATATATAAATTTTACAAAAGAACTAAATTATAACAGTTGGTTAATATTTTATTTTCATTTATTAATATGTTTTGAGTCATCCTCTAATTTACATGTATAAAATTATTTATTATTATAAAATTATTTATTCTTATTGTAGTTAAATCTATGATTTTAGATATTGAATTAGTCGAGTCACTCATGTTGTTAGTATATTGAGTTACATATATTCTTTCTATTTCAAAATGAAGTACAATTATTTTTTATCATCATTAAGTAAAATCAAATTAATTTTATCTATCGTTTAAATGTGCATGTAGTTTCATAATATTTATCAAATTATATGTTGATTTTTTTCAAAAAAATATATCAGAAAATAAAGCGATGATCAATATGAAGTTACATACATAAGTAACTAATACATGAGCTACCAAAAATATGAAGTGTATGTTACTTAATTGTTTTATGTAATCATGTAAGAAAATAGATAGATATATAAAAAACTATTTCTGTTACTTTGAAAATATATATTTTTGTATTGTTTAAAATTATGTTTTAAAAGAAATAATTTTTTTTCCTAATATCAAGATTATGTGTGTTTTTAATATCAAGATTATGTGTGTGAATGTTGTTTTATGAAATCACACTATATGCAAATAAATATTTTCATCTAAGAAAATATAGATATAAAAAAATATTTTATTACTTAAAAAGTATATTTTATGTTATTTAAAAATAATATTTAAATGGAATATTTTTATTTTGTGAACTTTCTTTTTTTAATGAAATCATATTATATATATACATATATTTTTGTTTTTTTTAACTTTATAAATGTTTAATGAAATTATATTATATATATACATATATTTTCGTTTTTAACTTATAAATGTTTCGTTTTTATTATATATGTTATTTGGAAAATATTAAAAAGGAAACTAAATTAAAAATTCAATAATAGTATTTAAATGTATTTTTTTTAATTCATTAAAGATATCAGTGTAATTAACCATCGTGAGAATTAACGTGAGCGCGACACATAAAAAATTGACTTCTCAAATAATATTATAGAGATTTGCGCCATGATTCGTATTCGCTGGAGGGGGAAAAGAAAGAAAAGTCGTATGAAGCAGCCAATATTGTTATTTTGTCTCTATCGAACTAATTATCTAAAAAATTGATTTTAAGGATGTTAAGTTAAGAGTTGATTAATTTTAGTTTTTTCTCTTAGGTTTAGAAACAAAACAAATCTGAACTAATGATTGTCCAAAGATCATTAGGTAAAATTAAATTTCATTTGAGTTATTCATCTAGGGTTAAGCACTTCTACAATAATACTTGGTGAAGAGGTGGAAAGTATCCATTGTCGTTTTATCTTGCTCATAATATGTTAGTGTTGAAACTCTTACAACGATCGTAGACTTGTTAATTATTCCCTCCCAACATGTTATTATTTTGAGCAATTTGTCATATTTACTTGGATCTTTGTTGACCAACTAATAATGATGACCAACGTGGCAGTGTACGACTGGTTACTAATGTATATTTTTTTTGTTAATTCGGTGTATCGACCTTTTCCTGTCCTTATGGTCTTCGGGTCTAGTTCATACTTCCAAGTCTTTTTTTAATCAACGCGTTATATGGTGATGATAGATGGTTTGGTGGTCATGATCAAAGTGGTTGGTGTACTTTTAGTTGCTGTCACGAGTTGTGAATTTTTCTATGTTTACACTAAATAAAATGTAGCTCTCTCTAATAAAAAAATACAACGTGAAATATAATCTGAACCCAAGATAAGTACTCATCTACTGAAAGCCTAGAATAATGTAACCCAAAATTAGTTTGAAACGGAAGAAGAATTATGATCAAAGGTTGAAGATGTTTCATGGGAAAGAGAGATCATAAGGGAATCATCATCGATGACATTTAACGCACCTCCCAATAGAGCTTTTCTAATGGTGGCAATGACATTTAGCGCACCTCCCTGACAATGGGTTCTAACACACCTCCCACTAGAGAATCTGTGACTGATAGGTTAGTTGTTGTTTCCTTTTAAGGTGTCTGATACTCCACAAAGGAGCGACTAGAAAGTGAAAGTCCTATGGAAGATACAAATACCCTAATTAACATGAGTAAGAAAATGGGAGATTTCAAGCTGGATGTGATGGAAGGAATTCACAGATTATTGTAATGCTGGGGGAGAACGGTATTGGGGAAACAAAATTCTTCCGGAGTTGGAAGAGTTCTCATCTTTGTTTCATCTCTCCATTGTTTTGGTTAGAATTTGAAGGAATAAAACTAGTATCCTCATGCAGGTAGATGCATTCCCACGTGAAGGGTGTATGCCAGAGTTTAATGTGTCGTACAAACCGCAAGGATATGATTGGAAGCGTGAATGTACAGCACTAAGACAATTGTTACATGATGCATATAAACATCCTTAGTTTGTGTCAGATGCAATGAGATCGCTTCAGATTGAAGCGTTGTTGGATCAAGCGGTAAATAAAATTTCAGGTGGAGAGAGGCAGAGGGTTTTCATTACTTTATGCCTCGGGAAGCCAGCAGATATCTATCTGATTGATGAGCCAAGTGCGCATCTAGACTCAAGCAACATATCACATCTTCATAGGTCATAAAACGGTTTATCCTACACGCAAAGAAAAGAGATTGAACATTGAAGTATCCAATTCCAAAGGTTCACCCACAATTTCCAGATCATAGCCGATAACACTTCCACTGCTCAAATGCGATTCTTTAGCTTTCTGTTTTGTTTTCTTTCATTCTATATAAATGTCATCTCTGCTTAATCAAACCCAAAATGAAAACCACATGTCAAGATTATGGTCTTTTATATCATAACTTGAGAAATATTTTGTATTATTGAACTCAAAATCAAAGATGATGAAGATGGAGATTCGAGCTTCGAGATCGCGTTGAGAGAGTGAAAAAGATGAGAAAAGTTTGTTATTCTTGTTAGTCAACATGTACATTTGGTTCTCATATATATATGAATCCGGTTAAGCTAAAGGAGACTTAACCGAACATAACAATTAAGTAAACCGGGATTTCATACTAGCCGCACCTCTCACTAGAGAATCTGTGACTGATATGTTAGTTGTTGTTTCCTTTTAAGGTGTCTGATACTCCACAAAGGAGCGACTAGAAAGTGAAAGTCCTATGGAAGATACAAATACCCTAATTAACATGAGTAAGAAAATGAGAGATTTCAAGCTGGATGTGATGGAAGGAATTCACAGATTATTGTAATGCTGGGGGAGAACGGTATTGGGGAAACAAAATTCTTCCGGAGTTGGAAGAGTTCTCATCTTTGTTTTATATCTCCATTGTTTTGGTTAGAATTTGAAGGAATAAAACTAGTATCCTCATGCAGGTAGATGCATTCCCACGTGAAGAGGGTGTATGCCAGAGTTTAATGTGTCGTACAAACCGCAAGGATATGATTGGAAGCGCGAGTGTACAGCACTAAGACAATTGTTACATGATGCATATAAACATCCTTAGTTTGTGTCAGATGCAATGAGATCGCTTCAGATTGAAGCGTTGTTGGATCAAGCGGTAAATAAACTTTCAGGTGGAGAGAGGCAGAGGGTTTTCATTATTTTATGCCTCGGGAAGCCAGCAGATATCTATCTGATTGATGAGCCAAGTGCGCATCTAGACTCAAGCAACATATCACATCTTCATAGGTCATAAAACGGTTTATCCTACACGCAAAGAAAAGAGATTGAACATTGAAGTATCCAATTCCAAAGGTTCACCCACAATTTCCAGATCATAGCCGATAACACTTCCACTGCTCAAATGCGATTCTTTAGCTTTCTGTTTTGTTTTCTTTCATTCTGTATAAAGGTCATCTCTGCTTTGATCTGATCATGAGGTGTGGCAGTCTATCTCTATATGCTTTGTCCGTTCGTGGAAGACCGGATTAGTTGCAATATGGATCGCTGACTTGTTATCACAATACAGTTTAGCAGGACCTGTAACAGTTACAAACAAATCACAGAGAATCTATTGTAACCAAATCAGCTCACAAGTGACCATAGCAAGGCTCTGGTACTCAGCTTATGGACTGCTTCTGCTAACAACTCCTTGTTTCTTAGACTTCCAGCTAATCAAAGAAGAGCCAAGATAAACACATAAACATGTGATTGATCGCCGAGTCTCTTTACAGGTTGCCTAGTCAGCATCAGCAAAAGCATTCAAACATAATTCTGCAGAAGCTGAATACATCAAGCCTTGGCCTGGATTATTCTTGAGATAGCACATAACCTTATGAGCCGCTTGTAAGTGTACATCAGTCGGAGCAGACAGAAACTGACTGAGTTGATGTGCAGCAAACGTGATATTTGGCCTTGTTATAGTGAGATATAAGAGTCGCCCAATCAGTTCACGTCTTCACGATAAAGAGTGGGATTAGGAAGAAGAGAAACCCAAGTCTTTCCTGAGATGAAGGGAAGGGTCCATTGGAACAGAGGTAGGCTTACATCCAAGGAGACCAGAATCTTTTATCAAGTTGAGTGTGTACTTTCTCTGGCAAACTGAAATGCCAACATATGATCGAGCTATCTCCAGTCCAAGAAAGAAACGAGCTGGACCAAGGTCTTTGATCTTGAACTCTGAATGGAGAAGAGCTTGTAACTCTGTCACTGCTGCCTCATTATCACTAGCAATCAGGATATCATTAACATACACTAGTACCGCAACAAAAGAAGTTGCAGTCTTTTTCACAAACAGCGTGTTATCAGCCGGAGAATGTAGTTGGCGCCTAAAAGAACTGAAGAGAAGCGCTTATACCACTGACGCGACGCCTACTTCAAGCCATAAATCGATTTCTTCAGACGACAAACAGGATTTGGAGACAACTCAACACCTGAAGGAGGAGTATAGCCTTGAGAAAGACACATATATATCTCCTCATCAAGCTCACCATGCAAAAATCCATTAGAAACGTCCATCTGCGTGAGACTCCAGTCCTTGATAGCCGCTAAACCAAGCAACAGTTTCAAACTCGTGAGTTTGGCCACCGGAGAAAATATGTCCATATAATCAATCCCTTCTTGTTGTGTGAAACCCTGAGCCACTAAAGACCCTTTATACCTCTCAATCGTCCCATCAGCGTTGTACTTAATGGTGAAAACCCATTTACAACCCACAACATTCTTCCCTTCTGGTAACACAACAATTTCCCATGTACCATTTTGCTCCATAGCCACAAGTTCCACATTCACAGCCCCCTTCCACTTATCTGATGTCATGGCCTGTTTAAAGTTCTTCGGTTCTATTTCCATAGAATAAGCTATAACAGAGGACTGGAAAACCGGGTTAAGCCGATCATAAGAGATTACAGATAATATGGGATAAGGTGTTTTGAAAGAAGCGGTGATATACCATGGATTTGATCCATTTTCATCCATGGTATATAAGTATTTTACTATCTATATATTATATATTCTATCCTATTAGGTATGTTTTCAGGTTCAAGAGTATCTTGGAGTAAAGTGATGATTATGGAGCATTTAGAAGCTTAAAAGAGATTTCATATGAGCTGACCATTAGAGGTCGATACGAAGAAGAAGCAATCGTTCGACGCACATCCAGTGCCGTCGATCGATACAGAAGAGAAGCCTTGACGATTGAAGATTATGATCGATCGATGTACATCCTGTACCATCGATCAATGTCGAGACGCAAGATGCGCGACTTGGTTCCAGCCGAGTTTAAACCCAAGGCTTCATCAAATTACAAGATTACTTCTGACGGGTTTTTAACCTAATAGTAATATAATTGCCTAAGTGTTAGGAGGCAAGAGAGATTTTTGGCCACCATTGTATTCTCATTTTTCAGCAGAGAGTTTTAGGAGAGAAAATCATAGCGAGATTTGTGATTGGAACTCCATTGATTCATCCATTCTATTCTATGCAGTTTTTATCTATATTTTGTGTCATGAATTGCTTAGCTATGTCTGAGTAGTTAACTTGTTAGATTCAGGGTTCAAATAGGTTAGAGGGACTATCCCCAACTATAGATTTGCTAGGTTGTGACATTCATTGATTGATTGTTCATTAATGCTTGTTTTAGCCTTGCTAACTAGAACATGAACCTAGGAATTAGCATGAGTCAAGCATCCTTGACCATCATGTCCTAAATCTAATCTGTCATGCTAGGACTGCTAGAGAGATGCTAACCGCTGATCTAGGAGACTAGTGAGCATTATCAACCTGCGCCTAGGGCTTAGCTAGAAGCATCGATCGATATTGTCTTCTGACAATCGATCGATATTGTGAAAGGTGTATCGATCGATGTCCCTCTAGGATCATCGATCGACACTTTCTTATGATCAAAAGACGACAGTTGAGATCCAAGATCTAGTTAGTTAACCAGTGAAACATTGCCATCACTGATCACTGTGATTAAGGAGTTAAGCTCTAATATATCATGCATGCAACTGTTAGGCATATGTAGGATTATAATCTCCAACACCTGAATAGAAACCCTGCATCTAATATCTTCCAATAAGTTACACCCCCAATCATCTTGTTAGTCGAGCAATAGACTTGCTCAATTAGGATTGCTATTTACTTTTAAACCATAAAACAACAAACACTTAGAATTAATAATTTGACTAGATTTAATAGGTTCCCTAGCTCCTTGTGGATTTGATCCCTAAGTACTGCAACTGAACATCTTATTCGAGAGAGTAATTCACTCCTTAGGGTAATTTGAGTGGTATCAAGCGGGAAAATAATTTGTTGAAAAAGAGGATGGAGGTATAAGGAAATAACGATGAGAAGTATGATTATTTGGTGAACGAGGTAAACAAACCAAAGTAGGTAAAAGAGAAGGGACAAGGGAACAATGATACTGAGACAAATAAATAGGAGCTCTAGTCGTTCGTTTTGGCCTAGAGACATCAGAAAGATCAGTACCAGAATCCTCTTGAACATTACTCACAGGTTCTACAACAGTTTGAGTGCGTGTTCTAGGAAAATAATTAGATGGCAAAGACGCATTTTCATCAAAACGAACATGCATAGTTTCCACAAAATGTAAAGGAGCAGACATTGGTAAAATTGTATTTGGAAACATATCAACAGAAGCAGAGAGTAAATCACTTGTTTTGAAAGGAAATACTTTTTCTTTAAAAACAATATTTCGTGAAATCAAAACCGAATGAGATTCCAAATCTAACAGTTTGTAACCTTTAAATCCAGATGGATATCCAAAAAAACACAAGGAATGGCTCGAGGACTAAACTTATTTCTATCTTTGTTATTAGTAGAAGTAAAACACAAGCAGCCAAATGATCTAAGTAGTGTATAATTTGGAAGTTTACCTAACAATTTCTCAAGTGGTTATTTGTTATCGAAAAGTGGGGAAGGCATCCTATTAATCAAGAAAATGGCAGTCATTATGCAATCACTCCAATAAGCAAGAGGAACATTAGATCGAAAAAGTAAAGCTCGAGCAACATTAAGAAGATGCTGATGTTTTCTCTCAACCACAGAGTTCTGTTGAGGAGTATACGCACAAGAGAAGTAATGGATCATACCTAAGTCTTTAAGAAGATCAGTGGAAGCTAACTCTGGTGCATTATCGAAACGAACAGCTTTAACTTTGGCATTATATTGAGTTGAAACATGCTTAAGAAATAAAGGAAATACAATAGAAACTTCACCTTTATTCTTTAACATGTAAATCCAAGTGATTCGTGTACAATCGTCTACCAAAGTAAGAAAATACTTGTACCCTTCAACAGACTCGACACTAAAAGGACCCTAAACATCCATATGAATCAAATCAAAAGGATGAGAAGCAAGATTATTATGAGACACATAAGCCAAACGGCGTTGCTTTGCTAAAGGACAAACTTGACAAGGAAAAGAACCAGACTCTATATTTTTGTAAGACGGTAAAGAAGTAGAAATATTTTTAAAAACACTTGAAGACGGATGTCCCAAACGTTGATGCCACACAGAACTATCAGTTGAGATTGAGCCACAGAACACAGTCTTGTCAGAAACAGCACACGGTGAATCAAGTATGTATAGATTGTTGTAAAGGCTACCCTTCCCAATCATCAAGCCCCGAGAAAGTTCCTGAATCAAGCAACCATTTGGAAAGAAATGAGCAGCACAAACTAGAGAACGTATTAGACTACTCACACTTATCAAGTTGAATTGAAAATCAGGTACTAACAAAACATCATACAAGATCAAAGAATCTGTAATCTTAATTGTGCCAGTGTGTGTTATCGGAACAAACCTACCATTAGGAAGAGTAATTGTGACAGAGGAAACTGGTACAAAGCTATCAAACATCCCTAAGTCAGAACAAACATGACTAGAAGCTCCACTATCAATGATCCAAGCATCTTTAGGAAGAAAAGATTGTAAAGTTGAAATGCAATGATGTTTGTAATGAAGGGTATTATTTTCAAAAGTAAGGTTGATAGAAGGAAATGAAATTATACCAGAAGAACACTGAGGATCCATGACACCATGTTATGTGATAGTTGCACACGGGAGAGGAGCAAATGAGGAAGGAACTTGAGGCTCTGAAACTCGTACATGAGCATTGAACTGCGTCATCAAACTCTGAATCTGTTGTGGAGTAAAGCTTTGCAAATTCAAGTTCATTCCTCCACTGGTCAAATGAGGAGAGACTAGTGGAAGTTGTGAGATGAACCGTGAATCTGTATCAGTACATATTATCGCTACAACATTAGTCAAAGTAGCTAGCTGTGCTGAATCTTGTGAAGTGGGTTTAGCCAGAGTCTGTGATGCACGAGACTGAGACTGGTTCTTGTTCTGAGAATGCGGTGCTCCATAAGTCTTGTAACCAGGCGGATAGCCATGAAGTTTAAAGCACTTCTGAACGGTGTGGCCAGTCTTCCCACAATGAGTGCAAATTTGTTTCTGATAAGCATGTCCTGCATAGTAAGCTGCAACATAAGCATGATCAACAACCACAGAAGAAGGATTCACAGTCTGGAAAGCCACATTATCAACCGCAGTGACATGAAGAATATAACGTTGTCGCTCATCTTGAGTTACAATGTTGAAAGCTTCTTCAATTGTTGGAATCAGCTTGAGCATAAGGATATGACGTCTCGTCTGCTCATAGGACTCATTCAAACCCATCAGAAACTTTGTTACTCGGCTCCTGTGCTGTAACTTCTCCCACAAAGATGCCGCATCACACTCACACTTCCCACACGTACAAACTGGAAGCTCCACAAAGTTACGATGTTCCTCCCAGAGAGTTACCAATTCAATATAGTACGCAGATACATCCACAGAGCCTTGCTTAATCTTACTCAACCTCTGTTCAATATCATAAACCCGAGGAGCATCATCCTGCTTGAATCGAGATATGAGATTGTTCAAGATCCCTTCTGCAGTATAAATAAACAACAAGCTCTGCCCTATCTTCTTGGATACCGAATTCATCAACCAAGTAGCCACAATATCGTTGCAACGAGACCAAGCTCCATAGTCACGATGTGAGAGAGAAGGCTTAGGAATTGTATCGTCAATGAAGCCTAGCTTGTTGCGCACATTCAACGCCATCTTGACAGATCGTTTCCAAGAATGAAAATCAGAAGCTGTCGTCAGTCGATCGGTAACAAGAACCAATCCAGGATGATCATTATCATGGAGATAATAGGGATTCTCATAATGATCAGACGAAGTACGGAAAGAATCAGAGGAAGGGGGAATCAAAGGTGATTGAGAAGACGCCATAGATCGATCGAAGAATCTTGAAACCACCAATCGTACGAAGACAAACAAATCTATCGAATCAATCACAGAAGTGATGAATTGAAGAAATCAATCACGAACAAGCAACAAACCAGTATCCCAAAGCAAATCTCACTTATCGCAAGAACGACGAAGTAAAAGAATCGCGAAAGAAAGAGCAGAGGAATACTCATGGAAATGAAGAAAACGAAGCTTAGAGAACGAAGCAGAAGAAGAGTATCATTGCTCTGATACCATATTGAACTCAGAATCAAAGATGATGAAGATGGAGATTCGAGCTTCGAGATCGCATTGAGAGAGTGAAGAAGATGAGAAAAGTTTGTTATTATTGTTAGTCAACATGTACATTTGGTTCTCATATATATATGAATCCGGTTAAGCTAAAGGAGATTTAACCGAACATAACAATTAAGTAAACCGGGATTTCATACTAATATGTATATATATTTAAAAGCTAAAACCATCATTTTAATCGATTTAACTCCAACATATAAAAATCAAAAAGACGCTTACATAAGATTTTGATCAACGCAAGCTATAAATCTTTTGTTTCGAAAGATATGATCCATGTAATGCTTCCTTACCAAATCAATAAAAAGTGAAAAACATCATGAAAGACAAGTTTTTATTGTTTGAAAGTGATGAGTCTTTTCACTCTACGTACACCAGCATCACATCTATGAAAAAGGAACAATAGAAAAAAACTTGTGAAGAAAATAAGTCTGTGTTTTCACAACATCTGTACTATCTGAGTTCATGCTTTCCATCTACGTTATCTAAGTTCGTACTTTCCATTGCCAAAATCTGATCGACCAGCATGTTGTTTGTGGGATTCCACGCTTAACTTGGCGGCACGATTTGAAGCATCCACACATGATAGACTCAGAAGTATATATGTTTCATGGGTGCAATATTTGGAGTTCTTCCAAATAGCTCAAGCATAGTTCACCATCAAATTTCAACTCAGACAAGAGCAAGTGCCAGACCAATACTATTAGAACACCCTTATTGATTTAATATCTTAAGTGAGGTTCTAAAGTACAAAAAAATAATATTTTAACAAAGTTTAGTTACGGAATTAATTTTTAATTTTTAGAAAAAGCTCAACTTGAAAAATGTCATTATAGTTTCTAGAGTTTTTTAGGAGTTATTTTCAAGATACTTTTATTTTTAATTTTCTAATTTTTTTTTATTTTTTATTTTTCTTAATTGTTTAGATACTCATTAAGTTTCTATCAAAACTTGACGATTATAGTCTTTTAGCATTTTCCATTCCAAAAAATACTAGCTAAACTTCTTCAAACCGGAGCTATGAGAGATTTTTTTCCATCATTCCCTGCTTTGCCGGAGTGACAACTTCCATTAAACCCTCCTTCTTGAGGACTCTTTTCTTGGCTCCTAGCCAATAACCGTCAATTTCTTTACTATTCGTCAATTTCTTTACTATTTGATGTCTTATGTAATGGTTCGTCTGGGATCGGAAGGTACAACAATACTCATCCCAGTAAGAAATGAGGTTTTGGAGCGGTCAACATCACAATATACGGTGACTACTCATGTTAGAAAACTTAAAGAACGGTGGCACCTTTAATCACTCTTTAGACTTGTTATCAAGCTTGTTTAAGTTTATGTCTCTATTTTTATTGCCTTGTATTGAAAGTCTTCATTAAGATCGCTCATTTATACTTTCTGATGTTGATTTATCTTTGTAATCGGTTCAAATTATGAATGAAATGTAGTGTTTCAAAAAACAATCTAGTGAAGAAAGTCAGTCTGAGTCTGACCTAAACATCTTCTACAAACAAAGGCTGACTGTTTTTCTTTACTTTGAACCATCGCATTTAACAACTAGTATGATTTTAAGCTAGTATAATAGCCTATTTAATCTATCTATACTATTATTTGTAGAGTGATTTTTCTCATTCGAGTTCTCACGTTAAAAGTTAGAATGATTAATATTGTTTATATCTTTAATACACGCACATTAAATCCTACTTTTAAACTTCTATATAAACGATCACTTCGATCAATTGTAACACAACCCTCCCTTCTTCTTCTTATAACACATTCTCTCCTGATATTTATCATATATCAGTATTATTTCCTTTCTGCGGGTATAAAATTTCGCCATTATTTAAATTTCTTGATACTATAATATTATAAGTTATTTTATAACACGTTATCAGCACGATCACTCTGCGATTCGGTAAAATTTATATGTATCATATTTACTCTGCTATAATGGTCGGTATACTGCCTATATTATTATTAATTATTTTATAATGGTTGTTTTAATTATTATTATTTATCTATATTAATGTGGACGGTATGTCACCTCGTTAATAAACATTGATTTCTAACTACACTATAATTATTGGCTTGGCTGTGCCGCTGCATAATCTATTTAATGTTATAATTTTTCTATTACCATAATGTTTATTATATTATGGTTATTATATAAATGTTTGGTCACATATATAAAATATTATGAGATTTACGGAATTTGGTTGACTGATTATTACAGTATTTTCAGATTGATTTTCGGTTAATACGATTTAATCCCAACGGTCACAAAGAAAAATTTCAAAATTTTTACTCTTTTTCCAAACGGCTATGAACAGTGTTTTCATCTATAAATATACTCACTCTTCACTCATTTACTTCATCCAAAATATTTCATCTTCTCTCAAATATTTTCAAATCGCTCCATTTCGGTTTTTCATTGCAAGAAAGATGATTCGCATATTTTTGGTTTTATGTGCAATTCTAATTTTTGCTTATATGTACGGTCTTTTTATTGGAGAATTTACTCCTGAAGAATTTACGCTTAATGTCGGTTTACTTTTCTATGCCCTGTTTCTCCTTGTAATTGCGTGTATTATTAATATAAATGGTTCATTTTAAAATTACAAAATTCTAATAAAAAATTATTTTGTGTGTTTAGAAATACAAATGGCAAACATCGAGAAACTTCAGTTCCCGGCTCTGAAAATAACTGGCAAAAATTACGTCGGATGGGTCACAAACGTGAAACCATATCTGGTAATGAAAAAGATAACCGAAACAATTGTAATCGGTAACAAATCGCCGCCCGAGCATATAGCCGAAGCGATAATCTTCCTGAAGAAGCACTTAGATGAGAATCTAACGCACGACTATGCAAGCGTCGAAGACCCAGCTGAACTGTGGCAAGCTTTAAAAGAAAGGTTTGATAACCAGAGACAAGTCAACCTCCCTCACGCTCTAGAAGAGTGGAAAAACCTGAGGTTCCAAGATTTTCAAAAGGTTGAGGAATACAATTCCGCTGTCCTGAGGATAGTTTCACTCCTGAAATATTGTGGTAACTCTGTCTCTGAGGCCGAAATGATGAATAAAACGTACAACACTTTCCACAAACAACTTCACTTCCTACCCGAAATTTACAGAAAATGCGGGTACACGAGATTTTCTGAATTGATGGTTGCGCTCATGTTGGCTGAAAAGAACAATGAGCTCCTGATCAAAAACCACAATTCCCGACCTACGGGAGCCAAAGCATTTCCTGAAGTGAATGCTGCGGCGGTAGAAAATTCGGAAAGGAGAACCAGACCAACCGAGGTCGTGGTCGCCGTTTCAACAACAAACGTGGAAAAACTTGCAATCCAAAATGGAAGGGATCTAACAAGTGGGTTAGATTCGAACAAATTTCTAAGGGTAAAGAAACTCAAGAGGATACCACCCAGAAGAGTGAGACAGTGTGTTACAGATGTGGCTGTAAAGGACATTGGTCCCGTACCTGTCGTACTCCTCCACATCTCTGTAAGTTATATCAAGAGTCCACGAAAGGCAAAGCTAAAGAAGTGAACCTCACTGAAAACTTTGAAGGGACATCGTACCTCGATGCCTCCGACTTCGCAAATGAGCTGGACTAGATTACTCATGAAGAGAGACAAAATGCTTATAATAAGACTATTGAATAGTTTTCAGTATTGTCATGTATAATTATTACATTTTATGTTTTAAACGAATAATAATGTTTTAACGTCACCTTAATGTATAATTATTGTGTGTTTCCTTAAATGATTATTATATGAATAAATTTTATGTTTTTTTTATTAATATTTATGACAATTTCAGAAATGGATCAAAATGCTAATGGAGCAAAATCCAAGAAACGGATTCGTGAAATATGGATACCAGATAGTGGAACAATGCACACTATTCTGAGCCAAAAGAGATATTTCTCTGATATAAAACCGACAAGAATTGTCGTCAATACAATATCAGGTCCTGCAGACGTGATTGAAAGAACTGGTAAAGCAAACTTTACGTTGCCGAATTGAACAAAATTTTCCATAAATAATGCTCTATATTCTCCGAGTTGTAAAAGGAATTTTGTTGAGTTTTAAAGACATATATTTTCACGGATATGATACTCAGTCTGCAACTGAGGATGAAAAGAAATACATGTATGTAACTTCTGAGCAATGTGGCAGAAAATACATATTGGAAAAGTTTCCAGAACTTCCTTCGGGACTACATCATACTTATATCGATGAGATCGAATCAAATCTTGTAGTAAAACGAAACCTAGAAGAGTTCACATTATGGCATGATCGCTTCGGCCACCTAGGCACTACAATGATGCGTAAAATCATAGAAAGTTCACATGACCATTCACTGAAAACACTACAAGAAAATAATTATATTGTGACAATTTTTTGGTCGTAATGAACACAATTTCGTAACAATATAATTATTGTGACAGAATTGTGACAGGTTATGAACGGTTACAATAAGGACGTCACAAATTTTCATCGTAACAAAAAACGTCATAATTTGTGACAAAATTATTTTGTCAGTAGCAGTGACGAAAATTAAAATAACAATACCGTTACAATTATTGACGAAAACATCGTCTAAAAATGGTCTCCTTTTGTGACGATAAGAATGTCCCAGTTCCGTAGCTGATTACAACGAAAGTTTAGTAACATACTTTCACAAATAGAGACTACAAGGTCATCACCAATCCATTACACTCACATCCATCAAATTATTTGACTATTAAAATTTTTAGTTCTGTCAATTGGTTATTACTAAACTCCAGTCACATTTTTGTCTTAAACAGCTACTATTTCTCGTCTATAAACTGTTATTATTTTGTACTGAAGTATGGTCACAGCTCACTTATATTCTTAGCCTTCCCTGTTAGCTAAATAAGCACTAATAGTGAAAATAGTTTAGAGTTTCACAACATTTTAGCTATTTTTTATTATTATGAAAGTTTTCAGAAATATACACTACAAGAAAAATACGTTTTAATAGCAGACCAGGATAGCATTTTTTCGCTTTCTGCTATGCTTGATATATCCGTTAGTTTTAGATAGCGTTTGTATTTTTGGAAACGCTATGATTGAGCGGCATCAATCGAAACGCTATGATAGAATACATTTAATAGCACATAAAATAATAAACGCTATAATAGCGTACTTTTTGAATCCCTAAATCCTAAACAAACTCCTGAACCCTATACTCTAAAAAGCAAAAGTTAAACACTAATACACTAATAGTCTTTATAATATTTTAGAACTTAAACTCCAAATCTTAAATATAAAATTATCAACTTAAATATTTTAAAATTAAACACCAAACCTATATACATTAAATCCAATATCATGCATAATCTCTAAATCTAAAATCCTAAACTTCATATTTGATAGTTCTAAAATTTTAATAGTAAAACATACACGTTAAAACCAAAAGAAATTTATTATATGTAACTTCCAAACATACAAACTTTAATTCCTCAATTAAAATTTATACCCTAATTCCTAACATCAAACATATATAAACCATACATCCACTAGATATAATTTTCAAATCTAAAATTTTAAAATTGTAAAAATTCTAAATATTTTTTTGTCAACATTAAAATTTTTAAATCTAATCTTTAAATTTAGGAATTTTTAAAAAAAAATCTAAAATAAATGTAGAAACAGTTTTAATTGTCTTTTAATGGCCTTTGATTGATTCTAATCTAAGAGCTAAAATTAATATTTTATCTATTTTTAACCTTATTTCTTATTGGTTAATTTTTTTTGACAAGGATCACATTTTTTAGCCTAAAATCATTCTCTCTCTTTCTTTACTCCCAATAGATCTGAGATCTACTATTCTTCTATCCTTTTTTTTTCTACGTTCTCATTCTCTGTTTTCTTCTTCTTCTTCTACGATTTTTAATTTGTCTCTGTACATTCACTGAAACAACAAAGTAGATCTGATTTTTATTTGAGTTTGGGTCCAAGAAGTGAAGAAAAATATTGGAGAGGAGGACCGACGCCTCTGTTCAATAGCCATGGAAACTCTGTACGCTTCCTCTCAAGCTCCGTGGAGAAGAAGACCAGGAAGACGGCGAGCAAGCTCCGTGGAGAAGAAGACCACGAAGACGGCGAGCGACTATGAAGGTGGCTGGATGCAACGACGAGTACGCCTCATCTCTGAAGCTTGACTCTCAAATCCCACAGCGAAAAAGAAGAATCAAGGCGGATGTGAAGAGCATAGAAGAGACAACGACGAAGGTGGTGGTGGGGCTGGTGAGGACTGGAAGATGAAGAATACCACGTAGGTGGTGCCATGGTGGTGTGCGGCGGCGTACAAGATGAAGAAGACGACATATGGTAGTTAATTAGGAATTAGGTTTAAGCTTGGTTTAGGGTTTTGGTTTATTTGGTTTGGTTTTAGTACTTTTTTATCTAATTAGATTTTTTTTTTTTTGTAAAACAATTAACTGTAAATAAATTTAAATAATAAAGAAATCTTAAATATATAAATCAATTTTAATTTTTAATTTTGTTTTTATTTTAAAATAATTAAAATAAAAATAATTATCAAATTACCAAATTTAATGTTAATAATAGCAAAAAAAATATGCTATTAAAGAATATTTAATTACATACCAAAAAACGGCTATAATATATAACAATAAGATAGCACTTCAAAAAACAGCTATCTAATGTGTCTGACCTATTATCACGGACGATGATCAGCGCTTCATAAACCGCTATCGTATTGTTAGATAGCGTCTTTCGTCCGCTATTAAAACACATTTTTCTCGTAGTGATATAATCGACATACATAGAAACTTACAACATAATACAATAGATTAATCATCATAAATATTAACAAAAAAGACTAAAATCATAGCAGAAAAAAAAAACAAACTAAACGAAGAAGGAGATCCCAAAAGCAGATGAAAACAACTGTAGAGATTCATCAAAGCATGTCTTGTTATCTCCATAGTTCCCTTGTCAATAGAAATTGTTGTGTCTTACAAGATCCCGATTAATTAACCGACGTATTACGGAGCTCTTATTGTCATCATCACCATCTCCAAAAGCCGCATCTACAGTTGACAAACAAACAAAATAGAAAAGGATGAATAACCAAAGAAAGTTAGCATATGAAAAGAAAAATCCAAAAGTATGAAATCGTTTTGAGTTCAGAACAATAAGCCATTTAAATAATTGACTGCGAAAATATAAACCTAGAACAGAAGATTAGCCACATGTGATGTACTCTTTGAAATCATGAAAAGTTATTAAAAAATGAGGGACGGCTTTAATTTTGCCTGAGAAGAGTTTTTAGGGTAAAACTAAAAGAGAGGATATTGGACTTCCCATTGAAGTGTAGGAGGAGTTAGTGCTTTATTTATTTACTAGTTTTCTTATATAAATTTTAGTTTAAATTAATCTATTGTATTACTTTTTAAATATATATAATACATATTTATCGCTTTTTGCAAATATAATTATAAGATGAAGTTTAAAGTATTAGAGTGCAAACACTAATAACAATGAAAATAGATATTTTATGACTTAAAATTCATACGTTGTTAATTTATATATCTAAAATAATTAAACACTGAATTATTGTTTTTTTTTAGTTTTATTAATGCTTTAGATGTAATTTTCAATTAATTTTATTTTCCTATTAAACTAAGAAAGGAAAGACATATTTTCTCAATTCCAAAAAATTGTGATATTTTTATTGTTTAGAATTATTTATTTCAATAAAACTAAATATTTTTATTGGTTCGAGAAATATTTGTGTATATAGATTGTAATTTTTCTTGTTGTCACTATTTTGTTGTGAAGAGAACAAAATGATTTAATAGATACTAAAAGTTAAATGTTTGAAATAAATGTATGATATTTTAATTTTTTTATTTTAATACAAAGAATAATAATCTATTTGAAAAAAGAAAATTTATTTTTAAAAATGTAATAATGTTTTTTTTTCTTTTTGAGCTTTTCTATATTTCGTTTTACCATATTTTAGAAGATAAATATCTTCATGATTTTAGCTCCAAAATTTTATTTCCAACTTATTAGTGATTTTTATGGCAAGATGTGTTATATTAAAAAATAGTGATCTGTAGATTTAGGAAAAAAAATATTATATGTATTATAACAAACTTGATGGTCAACAACCATTATATGAATTTTTATTTAAAATAATTGGTATTTTTTAGTAATGGTCAACAATGGTCACTGGCTACCATTTGATAAGAAAGAAATTTATGAGTCTACGATCTTATACAATCCAATGATCCATGGACCTTTTTCAATCCAATATTTTCACAGCAAGGTTTCCTGCCCCATTTATTTTGGCTTCTTAGTGACATTAATCATAAATCATATATATAGGTATGCTGCTAGTAGAAAACATAGCGAGAGTGCTTTGAATCAGGTAGTGTGTGCATTATCTATAGATCATATTTTTTAACAGGTCACTTGCATGCAAAAAGACATATAAATCAAAATGTAACGCAAAGCGGTAAACATTTATAACTGAAGCAGTAAATAATGGTTGTCGAGGCACTTAATAATGGCATCGATTGCTGGAGAATTTCGTCAACTGCTTTTTCCTTCTTTGATGGTATTCTAACAATCATGCTTTCTATCTCTAACACCCACAATATATGTTGCGTCAAGATTGGAATCACCCACATCAGAAGTTGTCCAAACTCTATTGCTCCTTGACGTACTCATGGAGGAGATAATATTTTTTATTCTCTTCTTCAGCTGTTACTACATCAGCAAGAGCTTCCCAATCATCCCCACACCGTTATCATCATCATATGAATTTCCCGTTTAAGTTCCCACGTCAGAAGTTGTCCAAACTCTACTGCTACTCATGATGCACCTCCATTTGAGCTATTAGAAGTTTGCTCCACAAAGCTCTCATGATGAAATTTCCCACCATTGTCATCCTCTTTTCTACAGACTTTTAAATTCTTAACTGGGTATCCCTCTCTTCTGGCTTTTCACTGCAATTAACACTCCTCTCCTTGTTCGGCACGGTACGATAATAAGGATATCAAACCCAGAATCAATATATACGAAAACCATTTTAAAAGCAACAGCCTAAGTAGACAAACACACAATCAAAATCATTATAAGTCCTGAACAATCTGAAGAGCATGAAAGAATGAAGATAAACTGAAATATATTTCAGCTGATAGAAAAATAACCATAAAAGGCATATTGGAGTTTCAGCCACTAAATCCAACATATAACATTCGCTTTACCTAATATTTAAGGGAATGGAAAGCAAAAATCTAGCAGACATGCAAAGATAAGCAATGCATAATTACCTTCAGACTCAAGAATCTGGCCTGGACTCTCTTTTTATGTTTAGCTTCCACTTGCATTTTCATAGCACCACCCTCACTCCATTAGGAGCTATGATATCCCCTGGCTACACAACAGTTATTGTACTTAATAGACAAGCAAGGGAATGTAGCAAAAGAGTCAAAACAGAAAATGATTCATTTATCTCATAAAAAAGGCACTGAAGACCCCATGTTTTCCTGCAAGAATGATTCTTTCTCAAAATCATCACACACTTTTGTAATATTCAATACATAAACTGCATTCACCAGCTTCATTTGACAAACTCTTATCCAATAAAAGCTAAAGTCAAACTCAGACTCAGCAATGACTAAAAGAACCAAAAAGCTTCTTTTATTTTGTTACATTTTTTTTTGTAACAAAAGAACATGGCATCATAGAACCCTAGTTTTCTATTCCAAACTACGCTCAATTTAAGGAGACAAATAAAAACTATAGCCAGAAGCATAGAAAACAAACTTATTTTGTTACATTTTTTTGTAACACAAGAACATGGAATCATAGAACCCTAGTTTTCTATTCCAAACTAAGCTCAATTTAAGGCGACAAATAAAAACTATAGCCAGAAGCATAGAAAACAAACCACAGTCTTTTCATTCAGCAAATCTCGTTCCTCAAACGTCGTGTCAAGCATAATCTTCCCAAGTTCACTTCCATAATTGGTACTAAACTAACTGTACAGCAGCTTAGATCGGATTCTCAATGCTCTGAGACAGCAGATGTGGATTGACAATCTGCAAACAAAATCCATATCAACGAAAAACTCAGCATTTATTTCAATTAAGATAAAGAAACTAAGGAACTGAAGATAATAAGCTTTAAGTAGATAACAAATTCGATGTGGATGTTGACGTCATCGTTTGTAATAGAAGTCTGGTTACCAATTGGAATACACAAAGCATGCTCAAATAGAAGAGTATGGATGAAGAGAGCTGATGAGGACGAACCTGTTCTTCAATAAGTAGCAGCCCTACGCCTCCCCTTCCGAACCGTCGATGCGCTTGCTTTTTCGTCAACAACGGCGACGAAATCTTTAAAGAATCAAATCGGGGAGGTATCAATCTAATACTTAAGTTCCATACGAATCAAAATATGGAACTTTCGTCAGCCGGCAGACGCTCGAAACTCCAAAGCAAAAGGACGAACAAACCAATGTCAATTCTAGGCCTGAAATGTAAATAAAAGCCCAAACGAAACTATAGTTAGTTATGGTGACACGTAGCAGCAGACGCCCTATGGAGAGAAGAAACTCAACTTTATTGTATAAGATATATGGTGTATTAGTTGAAATATTAGGGTATTAGATGACGATGGCAACAACCCAATTTAAAATCCTCTTTTACCGGGATTCTTGATTCTCCTATTAATTTTGATAATAATTTGGTCTGTTTTGGCTTTCTTTCCTCTTTCTTTAACTAATTAGATTTTCTTTTTAAATCTACGTAGATATTCATTCTAATAAGTGAAAACTGATTCCTTCAATAAAAAACATTATGATAATATAATTCTCGAACAAATATAACTCTTTAGCTTAATATCAATAGTTTTAGTCACTTGATTGCCACTTTTATTCATAACTTCTAGGTTGTTCATACTTATCATTTAATTAAATATACATATATATATAACATGAGCAATGAATATTCTCTTTTCAAGTCAACACTAATTGAACAATAATTTGTAGTGTTAGTTGCACATCAGCATAAACTGAATTATCACTTTCACGTTACATGGTAGTGAAACCCAAATTTTTGGTTAAGAAATTCTATTCCTCTCTTACATGTATCATGATTGAGTCACCCACACTATACATTACATATTTTATGTTTATTATTAATCCAATAAAAAGACTAAACTCTATATCTTATAAAGAATATAGTTTGATGAAGAACTCATGTATATGTAGTTAAGATTTTTAATTTCTGTTATAAAAAATCTAACCCATGAAAACTATTTATAACCACAAACCCAACTCGAACACACATTCAGTGTTGAGAATTGTAAGCACTTCGATACACCATGCCTTCACAATTTTGGGGCCCTAGAATTGTCAGCCTATGGCAAATTTCTTTTTTGAGTACACTATACTCGATCACTTCAATTGTATGCCTATGGAAAATGCCTTTCTGAATACACTATAATCACGATTCACGATTATGCTAAAACTTTTGTAGTTTAAGAAACTTGTAAGATACTTAAGATATTTTTAGTCATACTTATTAAAAAAATCCAGTTATAATTTTATACCAATTCGTCACAATTATTTAGTCTTTTTGTCACAGTATGAGACTAACTATTCCATCACAACACCGTCACAAAGACAACCGTAAATATAGTCACAAATATGTCACGGCTAATACATTGTTTATTATCGTCACTCTTAGGTAACTAATTGTGACAAAAATGGATTACTACTTAGAACGTCATAATATTGTGACAAAACAGCTACGCCTTTGTGACATAAAAAACTTAGTCACCTATCGTCTCCAAAATGTCACAGATTTGTGACAAATATTTTTTTTGTCACAAAGTTTCGTAACAATAACTGTATTTTTTTTGTAGTGAAATCCAGGAAATTTTTCAAGGGAATAAAATGACATGTGTTGTATGTTCTCTAGAAAAATTGATCGTAAGGCCATCGCTAACCAAAATCGATAAAGAATCACCAAAGTTCCTTGAAAAAATTCAAGGCGATATATGTGGACCTATACACCCACCTTGTGGACCATTCCACTATTTTATGGTATTAATTGACGCATCCAGTCACACGTTTGTCTATTATCATCTCGAAATGTGGCATTTGCGAGATTTCTAACTCAGATAATCAAACTGCGAGCACAATTTCCTGATTATACTATTAAAAGAGTTAGACTAGACAACGCTGGTGAATTCACATCCCAAGCATTCAATGACTATTGTATGGTAACGGGAATTGAAGTTGAACATTCTGTTGCTCATGTTCATACGCAAAATGGTTTGGCTGAATCTTTAATTAAGCGTCTACAATTGATTGCAAGACCATTGATCATGAGATCAAAACTTCCAACTTCTGTATGGGGACATGCTATTTTGCATGCAGAAGCACTCATTCGGATCAGACCGAGTGCATACCATAAGTATTCCCCACTACAGTTAGCGTTTAGTTGAGAACCAAACATTTTCCACTTTAGAATCTTTGGTTGTGCGGTATATGTGCCTGTAGCACCACCACAACGTACAAAGATGAGACCACAAAGAAGATTGGAAATATATGTTGGTTGTGATTCTCCATCAATTATATGATATCTAGAATCACAGACTGGTGACGTCTTTACGGCACGTTTTGCCGATTGTCACTTTGATGAGAAAGTATTCCCAGTTCTAGGGGGAGAAAACAAAAATGTAGAAAATGATATCAAATGGAGTGTACCTTCGTTACTATATCTTGATCCTCCTACTAAAGAGTCTGAACTAAAAGTTCGACGAATCATGCATTTACAGAGTATAGCTAATTAGCTACCTGATGCATTTGCGGATACAAAGACGGTAACTAAATCTCATATACTAGCAGTGAATGCTCCTGCTTGTATCAAAATATTAAATGAGCAAGGAAAAGCAGACGATACACGAGAGTCTAAAACACGTTTGAAGCGTGGCAGACCTGCTGGTTCTAAGAATAAAAATCCTAGAAAACAAAAGGATGTCGAGATAAATGACACACCCAAAATAGCAGAAAGTATTTTGGAAGAAACAAATAATGAGGATACTGAGAAAGTTGAGCATCATGAGTCGGAAAATAATCATGAAATTTCTATCAACTACATCCATAATAAGAAGACATGGAATAGAAATGAACAGGAAGATGTTGATGATGCTTTCTCATATATTGTGTCAAGTGAAATAAATGAAGAAATCGATGATCCAGAGCCAAAATCTGTCTATGAATGTCAAAAGAGACATGATTGAAAACAATGGAAAGATGCAATACAAGCCGAACTTGATTCACTTAATAAACGAGAAGTATTTGGATCTATTACACTCACACCCTCAGATGTAAGACCAGTTGGGTACAAATGAGTTTTCGTTCGAAAGCGAAATGAGAAAAATGAGGTTACGAGATACAAAGCTCGTCTAGTGGCTCAAGGTTTTTCTCAAAGAACTGGAATTGATTATGAGGAAACGTATTCTCCTGTTATGGATGCAATCACATTTAGATTTCTGATGAGTCTAGCAGCTGATAAAAATCTCGAGATGCGTCTCATGGATGTTGTTACAACCTATCTATATGGATCATTAGATACTGATATCACATGAAAGTTCCTGATGGATTTAAAATGCCAGAAGCATTAAGTTCCAAACCTAAAGAGTTATGTGCAATAAAATTGCAAAGATCATTATATGGGTTAAAGCAATCTGGACGTATGTGGTATAATCGTCTCAATGATCATTTAACAAAAGAAGGATATGTGAATGATCCTATATGCCCATGTGTTTTCATCAAGAAAACAATATCCGGATTTGTAATAAGCTCGGTATATGTTGATGATCATAACATTATCGGAACTCAAAAGGAAATACAAAAGGCATCAGACTATCTCAAATGAGAATTTGAGAAGAAAGATCTTGGACATACACAGTATTATCTTGGTCTACAAATAGATCATTCACAAAATGGTATATTTGTGCATCAATCCACATACACTAAAAGAGTGTTGAAACGATTTAACATGGATAAATCAACTCCTCTTAGCACTCCGATGGTCGTTAGGTCATTTAATATTGAAAGTGATCCATTTCGACCACCTGAGGAGAAAGAAGAGATACTTGGTCCGGAAGTACCATTCGCTGTAAATATTTTGGCAAGATTCAGCTCATCTCCAACTCGAAGACATTGGAATGGGATTAAACATGTTTTTCGTTATCTCCAAGGGACCATTGATTTAGTCTTGTTTTATCCTAAAAGTTCAAAAGGTCAAATGGTTGGTTTTGCAGATACATGATATCTTTCAGATCCACACAAAGCCCGATCGCAAACATGATACGCTTTCACGATCGGAGGCACTGCTATATCTTGGCGTTCTCAGAAACAAACGCTCGTGGCTACTTCTTCAAATCATGCTGAAATCATCGCACTCCATGAAGCAAGTAGAGAATGTGTATGGCTAAGATCAATAAGCTGACACATCTGTTCAAGCAGTGGGATTGACGAAAATATAAAGCTAACTATTCTATATATGAAGATAATGCAGCATTTGTTGCTCAAACAAAGGAAGGATATATCAAAAGCGATAGAACGAAGCATATTCATCCAAAGTTCTTCTCATACACTCAAGAGCTCGTGAAGAAGAAAGAGATTAAAGTAAGATATGTCCGATCATGCGACAATGCAGCCGACCTCTTCACAAAATCACTTCCTACTTCGGTATTCAGAAAACATGTTCATAAAATTGGAATGCGTCATCAGAAGGATCTATGACTGTTTATTCAAGGGGAAGCTTACGTAGTTGTACTCTTTTTACCTTACTATGGTTTTTCCATTGGGTTTTTCCTGGAAAGGTTTTTAACGAGGCAACAAAGACGTTAAGCAAGAGACGATAGTGACACCGGTCTCCAAGGGGGAGTGTTATAAACGTGAAGAATGAATGTCAAGAATACACGCACCGAAAATTGACATTTTTGTGTGTACATATATTTTGTGGAGCCCGCGTCACTATGCAGACACAGTAAATCCTACTTTTTAAATATAAACGATCGTTTCGATCAATTGTAACACATCCATCACTTCTTCTTCTTATAACACATTATCTCCTGATATTTATCATATATTAGTATTATTTCCTTTCTGCATGTATAAAGTTTTATCCTTATTTAAATTTCTTGATACTATAAAATTATAAGTTATTTTATAACACAATTTAATTTGTAGGCTATGTTAATAACCGTTTGTGGTGTAGTTGGTTAGATACTGCACGATTGAACCCGCTTATATCGGGTTCGAGTCCCTTTAGTGACACCTTGAAACTTTTTTGACCTCATACATTTTTCTTTTTGGGTTCGCTACTGCATATACGAACGAAACATCATAAATCATAAGTGACAAGAACAATTTTAAATGGCTATAAGAGTATCTCCAACAGCCCTTTATCAATTTATTTTTTGAAGAGTTTTGCACTCTAACAGTTCTTTATCCCTTTATATTTTAAAGGGGTGAACAGTTCACCTTAAAATATAAAGAGTCACTATTCACTTTTCATTTTATTCTTTACAATTATATGTCTCACAATTACATGATAACTTTTTATATATCATATTTTAGTACTTATCATTATAGTTTTTTTAAAACTATTTCAATTAAAATACATTATTAACATTTTTATACTATCTATAGTTATATTTGACTGCATATTATTATATTTTTTTCAAAAATATTTTCTCTTAATATCAAATAGTATGTTTTATTGATTTTTAAAAGTTTAATGATTATATTTAATTATTATACTATTGATGACTAAAATGTAATATATTAAAAATTAAAGAAAATAAATAAAGGACTACTGTTGAAGAACTATCTCTTTATCCTTTTATTTTTAGTGAGTCTCTTCTTTAAAATAAAGAGTGTCCTTGGAGATGCTCTAACATTCCAAAAAACATCCAGTCAAAAGAAACATGCAAAAAGCCAGAATTTTTATTAGATATTAAATAAAATATAAAAAATTGTTTTAAAGTATGACGGTTATGCACACTTTAAAACATGTTTTGCGAGTTCGCGACTTCGTTAATTTGGGTTGGTAGAGACTATATTATAATATAGTATGCACACTCGCTGATGAACATTCAATTTTTAAAGTATAGATAGTATGAACACTAATCCAAGCCGGAGTAGGTGGAAAGATGCGTGGAGACGAAGCCACTAAGCTACTATTATAACACATCTTTCGCCGGAAACAACTCTTTCTCTTTTATGTAACCGACAAACGTGGAGTATTGATTGATCTATCAACCAAAAACAAATAATAAAAACAATAATTGATTAGTAAATAATACGATAAATACAAAACACATTGAAATTGGATGGTCCCAAATATTCTGCTAAGATTCAGTCTGATACGACCAACTGTCACCCAATCACATTACGTTTCTCATATATTGTTTTGGATTCTACAGCTCATATATGTATAAGCTTTCTTTGTAACTTATATAGATAAGTTTCATTCTTCTCTTCGAGGCTCATCAATATACAAGATTCCATGATCTGAATCAAAAGAGAAAAAAATACTAATGGCAATTACAGAAACATCAAGATCGAGCCATGAGCTCCCAGTAACAACCACCACCGCATCAACCGCGAAAAAGCTGACTTTGGTCCCTTTGATTTTCCTAATTTACTTCGAAGTCGCGGGTGGTCCGTTTGGAGAAGAACCAGCGGTTCAAGCGGCTGGACCGCTTCTAGCGATTCTCGGTTTCCTCATCTTCCCTTTCATATGGAGTGTCCCTGAAGCCCTAATCACCGCTGAACTCTCCACCGCGTTTCCAGGTATATCATCGAACCAAACATAATAAGACAAAAAAAGATCTAAACTCTATGTTTCCTGTGCAAGACAATTACTTGTGTTGTGGTCTAAACTTTACTGATTTGGTTGGTTGAATTTGCGTCAGGCAACGGAGGGTTTGTGATATGGGCCCACAGGGCTTTTGGAGCTTTTGTAGGGTCAATGATGGGCTCGTTGAAGTTCCTGAGCGGTGTGATCAACGTTGCTTCGTTTCCTGTACTCTGCGTCACTTACTTGGACAAGCTATTCCCTGTTCTCGAATCCGGATGGCCAAGAAACGTCTGCATATTCGCATCAACGGTGGTCTTATCATTCCTTAACTACACTGGCTTAGCCATTGTCGGCTACGCAGCTGTTGTTCTCGGTCTAGTCTCTCTCTCGCCTTTCCTCGTCATGTCTGCTATGGCAATCCCTAAGATAAAACCTCACCGTTGGGGTAGCTTGGGAAGCAAGAAAAAAGATTGGAACCTCTACTTCAACACGCTCTTCTGGAACTTGAATTTTTGGGATAATGTCAGTACCCTTGCTGGGGAAGTTGATAACCCTCAGAAGACGTTCCCTTTGGCGCTTCTCATCGCAGTGATCTTCACTTGTGTAGCGTACCTGATCCCTCTTTTCGCCGTCACCGGTGCTGTCTCGGTGGATCAGAGCAGATGGGAGACAGGGTTTCACGCGGAAGCGGCTGAGATGATTGCAGGGAAGTGGCTGAAGATCTGGATTGAGGTTGGCGCTGTGTTATCGAGTATAGGACTTTTCGAAGCTCAGTTAAGCAGCAGTGCTTATCAGCTTGAAGGTATGGCTGAGTTAGGGTTCTTGCCTAAGTTCTTTGGGTTGAGATCGAAGTGGTTCAACACTCCTTGGGTTGGGATTCTACTCTCTGCTCTCATGTCGCTTGGATTGTCTTACATGGACTTCACAGATATTGTAGCCTCTGCTAACTTCATATACACGTTAGGGATGTTTCTAGAGTTTGCTTCTTTCGTTTGGTTAAGGAAGAAACTACCTGAGCTGAAGAGACCTTACCGAGTCCCCTTGAATATCCCGGGGCTGGTGGTTATGTGCTTGGTACCTTCAGCGTTTTTGGTATTGATCATTGTGTTTGCTACTAAGATTGTGTACCTAGTTAGCGGTTTGATGACGGTAGGAGCAGTTGGTTGGTACTTCTTGATTAATTACTTCAGGGAGAAGAAGATCTTTGAGTTCAATGAAGATACTGATCTTCTTGACAAGGGTAATGGAGACCGTACAAAGGTTGAAGATCATCATGACTCACGATAGCATCTTCTTATTAAAAAACTGAGATAGTTTTTCAATTCAATGTAAGTTATACTTCTTAAGAGAGGTCCTTATCTCAACTGAAAAATACTAGCTTCCCGGTTCGAGTGATCGCTGAGACGAAATTAATATTATATTATGTGGTTTCGGGTCTGGTATTAAAAAAATGGTTATGCTTTTGTAACACATTTAGTTTTATATAAGAGAAACTGTATACAACATAATATGGAAGAGAGTCTTCTTTATTCACTCACACGCAACACACAAACATGAAACAAAACGAGAAACCAAAGTCCATTTAGGTCTGGTTCTGATCATATCTTGGCGAAGTCAACGGTTTTCTTACCATCATGTGCCTTCTTGAAGAAGTACCTGACGTAATCAGAGTACACAACGTCTTTATAAATCGGTTCCTCTCCATTTGCAATCACCTCAGGAAGAGGACCAATCACAGACTCTGGTTTTGGATTCACAAAGATAGGAACAGAGATTCTGTTGTTGCTACCATTAGCTAAGACCCGATGCTCCACGCTCTTGTAGCGACCATTGCTCAAGATCTGCATGGCGTCTCCTATGTTGATCACAAAGGATCCGGGAACCGGTGGCACGTGAACCCAGTTCCCTGAGGATAGAGAACGCACGTGGAGGCCACCGATTTGGTCTTGTAAGAGAATGGTGAGGGAAGAGACGTCTGAGTGACGACCAACGCCAACGGTTAGGTCAGGGTTAGGACAGATGGGATAGTAGTTGAGGTTGACTCGGATTGAGCCCATGAAGAGTGACTCTTTGGTCTCGTCTAGCTCTTTCACGTTGAGATTCTTTCCTAGATACTCTAGAAGCTTCCTCACCATTGTCTTGGACTTGTTCATGTACTCTAGAGCTTCATTTCTAAAATCAAGAAAATCAAGAATTTGTTTATATGAATCAATGATTAAAACAGATAAAGATTTGATTCTTGAACTCACTTGCAAACATCAGACAAAACTGTGATGCTCGGTCAGTTTGGTTTTCATTTTTAATTTTTTTAAACCGAACTAATCAAAATAATCAAACCGAACTAACGAAAATAACCAAATCTAACTGAATATAACCATTTTTAACCAAAACAATCTCAATTTAAAAAAAAATTAAAGCGAACTTCTGAAACCAAAAATATCGGTTCAACTCAATAATTTTTTTTTTTTAAAAACTAACTGAGAAGCGAACATAACCAATCGAAAACTAAATTATTTAACCGAACATAATTTTTTCGGTTCATTCTGGTGAGATTTTTGCCGAACCGAACCAATCGAAAACTAAAATATTTAACCGAATAAACAGAAACCTAAACAGATAAAGATTTAATTATTGAACTCACTTGCAAACATCAGGCCAAAACTGTTCAGCTTCAGCTTCGGACACAAAGAAGAGACTGAGATAATCTTTCCACTCGAGAGCTTTCTCAGCACGAGGACTGAAACTAGTACCGAACCTAACATTGGTCGTCAGAGAATTCTCCTTTGTGAACCTGCTCTTCTCCTCAACAGGAAGATTAAAGAACCTGTGAGTCGCAGCCTTCACGTTGTCAAGAACATCCAAAGGAACTCCATGGTTGATCACCTGAAAGAAACCCCATTTCTCAGCAGCGTCACAGATAGCTTCAGCGACTTTGTTCTCGTTGGGGTCCGACATGTCGATGACTGGTATAGCTTCGTCTGTCTCGTTGACGAACTTGTTGATGAGACGCTCTTCAAAGGGTTGAATGTATTGGTCCGGAAGAGCTTTGATTCCTGTTTCTGATAAACCCTTTACGCCATTGCCTTTGTTGACCACGAACTCGGTTACTTCCGCTGGGTCTGCGAAGTTGGCGGTAGAGAGAGTTGGAGCCATTTTGGTTGAGACTTGGAATAAACGTTGGAGCTTTGGATTTGGATTGTGTTGTGGAGATAAGTTGCAGAGAGGAGAGAGTATATAAAAGAGAAGGTTTTGAAGATGAGAATGAGCGAACAACCTATATGGCATGCTTCGTCTACCGTTTTACTTGTTCCCGCTTACTTTCTTTTATTTAATTTTTTTTTTCGATTTGTATTTAATTAGTAATGTTTCAAATATTTTGATATGGTCATTATGATAAATTCTATTTCATATGGATATGGTCAGCTGACTCGGCTTTTAAAACTGGCATGTTTTGCTAATTATCTTCGAGTAATTGAAGTATAGCACGTTAATCTTGGCAGAGAAAAAAAAAAAATAACACGTTACTTTCTATATAATACTATTTGAATTTGTAGGTAATTCCAATGAAAATTATATATCTTTCATTAGTTTTGACATTTTACAAAAATGCAGGTTCTCGTGGTTGTAATATGACTCAAAAATCAATGAAATTTCAAAAGTTCATCCATTGATATGCTAGATTAGTTTTGGATTGGTTTGGTTGAAGGGGTACTAACTATAGCGATCCAGAAGTCATACATACGCTTAATAAATCTACTTAGTACGTTCTTAATCAATATGTTCTGGCCTTCTTCTTTTTGAAGACAATGTTCTATCCATCATCGACAACAAATAGTTTAGTTAAATGTAGTGTTTGACTTTTTTTTTCTAAATTATTACGAATATATGTCTTTATATGTGAGGGTCACATCTAATAATAGCAAACGTTATAGGCGTACACATTGCAGTCGTAATGTTTTCTTGTGACATAACAAAGATAAAACTTTTGATAAGTAATCTTGATTTATTCATTTGGTAGGTGGAGAGGCATGGACTATGCATGGTTCTTGTTGCGCCAAACAATCCAACATTATAACCGGGGTTAATTTGATCAAAAAAAAATAAAATAACCGGGGTTGTTCTGACCAAGCTTAATGGGCCTTTCAAAAGCCCCAAATTGTTCTCACCAGGAGCTGAGGGTGGTCCATATAAGAAATAAAAATCTCTCTTCGAGGACAGATTTGTCTTTCCACGCTCACATCAGTAGGGTTCGTGAGTCTTGAGATGTGAACCCGCGCCTAGGGTTTTGAGTCTCCACTGAGTTTTCCTGAGAGAATCGAGCTGAAACTTGCGGTAAAGGTTAAATAAAAGTTAATAACAATATTTAAAAAAAAAAGGAGAATATTGAATCAATTATGTGTGTTGCAGGCTTTTGCCAAAACATACAGAGCGTTGAAAAAGAATCTAACACTTTTTTAACCTATCATTTCTTGTTAAACAAGAAAGGAAGTAAACAAATGAAATGCTTCTCTGTTACAGTAAAGGGGGGAGGAAAAAGAATACAAAAGAATTTCTAAGTCATCATCGTCACTTAATGTGTAATTAAAAAAAAAATCATCAGTTACGAAAGTGTGATGATGATATGACTGCAGTCTGCAGGTAATGACACTCCTCGCCATAACGGTGACATCTGAGGCGTTTGCGTGCTAGACAAGGAGGAGAAACAGAGTCTTGAAACAGAAGCACTTCTCAGTGACGAGTTGACTTGTTCAAGTGCTTGAAACTGAAGCTCTGATAGGTAATATCTTACACAACCGATCCTTGGTCCTGGACCTGTTGTCCATTTGCAAGATATTTGTTTCCCAAGTTGGAAATGTCTGCTTTCCTTCTTTGAATTGATTCTTTTTAGGATTGATTCTTCTGGAATCTTCACCACTTCACTCTCTTTGGTTTCTTCTCCTCCTCTTGGTGAGCTCAGCTCTGAAGGCATTGGTTCTTGTTCTAAGCCAAAAATCTCTTCCTCTTCCTCCTCCTCACCGTCACCAGAATCATAGTCTTCAGATACTTTTGTAGATTGAGTTTCATCGCCAAATGTTTTCGGTGTTTCGATATTAGCCATCACTGGAGTTGTTTCTTCTTCTATTGGACCAGCCTTGTCTTGCAAGATAATGGTCTTCTCAGGCTCCAAATCCTCTTGGTTTCTCATGTGAGTGCTTTCTCCACATCCTCATGCTTCTTTTCTGTCACCAACTTCTTCCTTTTAGCTCTTAGAACCATCACCTCAGCTTTCTTCAGCCTTGGACTCTTTGATTCTTTGAACTTTCACCTTGATTTTCTCTAACCAAGATTCTTCCATCTTCTGCTTTGAACATCTCTGGATATCTCTGATGTTGAGAATGTCCAACAACTGCAACTGTTTCTCACCCTCCCCTCTTCTCAAGTTTTCAGCTGCAAGAAGAGTTTTATCATGGCTGGCTTCATCTTCTCTTCAGTCACTTTTTGAGACTGACTTCTTGATGTTCTTGTTCTTCTTGTTTTCTTTTCTTCTTTTTCTTGTTCTTCTTGCTTGCACAGGCTCCACGGACCACGTACAGCTCTGATACCATGTTGAACTTCTGTTTGACCTCTAACTCACGGCTAGCTTCTTCTATTGTTCTCTGTTTTACTCTTTCTTTCTCTCTGTTTTTATGTCTCACTCTCATTGTTTTTGCTTGTATTTCACTTACACAAGTACACACTGACTCTCTTTGATTAAACAAAGAGAGAGTGTTGGAATTGTATCGTTTGACTAAACAAGAAAAAAGAAACAAAAGAAAAGAAGAACAAGAAAAATGTGGAAGAAGCAAGAGCGAACAAAGTCAAAGTAGAAGTCAAAAAAGTTGTTAGACTTTTCTTGTAAACTTAGTCTAAATATGTGTATGTAGTAGTTGAGAGAATCTAAAAGTCTTACAATATGTGTAGGATTGTTTGTTTGAAATATATGTGTGTACGGTAAGAGTCCAAAGTCTAAAAGTCTAAAAACAAGTGGGAATGGTTAGGCTAAAGTCTAAATATGTGTGTGTAGTAGTTGAGAGAATCTACTATAAATATGTGTAATATTGTGTGTTTGAAATCAACAAGAAAAGAGTTATTGTAGACATGACAAGTGTTCTCTCTTCTCTCTCTACAGCATAAACGAACGTGAGAGAGTAAAGAGATGAGTGTGTGCTTGTGTAATAATGAAACACAAGTAAAGAACAAAACAGAGAATGTGAGAACAAAGAAAAACAGCGAGAAAGAGTGCTGTGAGTAGAGTAAGAGGTCAAGCCAAGAGAGAAAAGTTCAACAAAACTGTTCAGATTCGGACACAAAGAAGAGGCTGAGATAATCTTTCTCTGCACGAGGACTGAAACTCATGCCGAACCTAACATTGGTCGACAAAGAATTCTCCTTTGTGAGCCTGCTCATCTCCTCAAAAGGGAGGTTAAAGAACCAATGAGTCGCAGCCTTCACGTTGTCAAGAACATCCAAATCAACTCCATAGTTGATCACTTGAAAGAAGCCCCATTTCTCAGCAGCGTCACAAATAGCTTCAGCGTATTTGTTCTGTTCGGGGTTCAACATGTTGATGACTGGAATGGCCTCATCGTTGACAAACTTGTTGAGGAGACGCTCTTCAAATGGTTGAATGTATTGGTCTGGAAGAGCTTTGAGTCCTGTTTCTGATAAACTCTTTACGTCATTGCCTTTGTTGACCACGAACTCGTTGCTTCAGCTGGATCTGCGAATTGTGCCGTAGAGAGTGTTGGAACCATTTTGGTTGAATAAAGATTTGAGCTTTGGCTTTGGATTGTGTTGTGAATATTAGTTAGAGAGAGAGAGGAGACAGTATAAAAAACAGCTTCAACACAGTCCAAAGCAAAGCTCAAATCTTTATTAAACACAAAGATCAAAGCCAAACCTCAAATCTCTACCGCACAATTCGCAAATCAAGCTCAAGTAACCGAGTTCGTGGTCAACAAAGGCAATGGCGTAAAAGGTTTATCAGAAACAAGAATAAAAGCTCTTCTAGACCAATACATTCAACCATTTTAAGATCATCATCAAGGACGTGCCTATAGTGTTATGAAAAAACCAAAAAGTATTAACCTTAGGCCCCCACATAATTTACAAAATTTGGGGTTCCAAATCTCTAAAAAGTCTTTGTAAAATAGTATACAACTAGTTAAAATACTTATGTTTATGTTTTCTACTTGAATTCAAAACCAAGCATCAAGAAAAATATTGTTAATATTATATAAAATACGTTTTTTATTTATTCAAAATCTAAAGATTTTATTTTAATTTTTCTCAAATGTGTTTATATGAAATACGTTTGTATTTTAAAATTATTTAATTGTCATATTTAGTGGTGTGAATGTTAATTTTTAACATACTAAGTTTTATTTTAACATATAGGATATTATTTAGTTATTTTTCTGATTTTTAAGAAACTTAAATGTATCTTTAAAAAAAATGAAAATGATTTATAAAAAACGAAAATTAAAATCTCTTAAAACATACTCCTTGTTTTTGAATGTTATTTTTAATTTAATATCTTATATTATTTTAAATTACATTATAATTATTATTTTAAATATATATTATCGTGTTTTGCCTCATCCCCTGGAAGGGTTGGCACGGCACTACATTATGTGTAGTCTTATCTAATAAAAAATAGCAAACGATATAGCCAGCCGTACGTACACATTGCAGTCGTAGGATAAATTAAAGGGAAGAAGCCAAAAGATTTTCTTGTGACATAACAAGGCTGAAATGTTTTGACTTGATTTCTTCGGTTGGTAGGTGGAGAAGCGTGGACTAGGGCATGGTAGTTGCGCCAAAAAAATCTAGGGAAGTTTACTCAAATATACAATATTTTACGACAATTAATTAGAACCATATATATTTTTTTTTATTACTGGCATTTTTTAAATACTAAGCGTGCTTTTTTTTTACGTTATGAGAAAAAACGTATTTACAAAAATGCCATTACTTTTTAATACCATTACTTTTTAATGCCACGTAATCAAAAATCTGGCGCCACGTAGGAATTCGGTTTTGTGTTTTCATTAATTCGGCCGTAAAGATCTATATACGTCGTTACGGCTGAGTTATTGCTACGTTGCGGCTGAATTAAACAACGCGGCTGACTTAAGAGAAAACGGCTGACTTAAGAACATAAATCAGTCGTTAGTTACGGCTGATTTACAGAAGTCTGGTTGATTTATGGGATAACGGCTCACTTACGTATTTAAGTTACGGCTGACTTATACATCGGCAGTTTGATTTCTGTAAAATTTGGATGAGTTGTAGTTAAGACACGACTGAGTTATGTTTCCACGGCTGAGTTAATGAACATCGACTGGCTGAGTTATTGAATTTACGGCCGACTTATGAGATGTTGTTACGACTGAGTTATATTTAATCAGCCGTCATTGGATGGATTAATAGTAAACTCAGCTTATTTACGGCTGACTTATTAGCGAAATATTAATTACTAGAATATCATTTGTTTGACGGTTGATTTATTTGACGATATGACTGACTTAAGATTTTTCATCCTAATTACAGCTGATTTATTAGCGAAAGATTAATTACTGAAATAGTATCCACGTTTCGGCTGACTTGCATTGTACATAAGGGCTGATTTATTTAGGCTGAGTTATATATTCGTTTGGCGGCTGATTAACCGGTTTTCCATTTCATCCGCCATGTCATCAATTCGGATTTGTCATGTCATCACTAATGTTACAACAATAAAATAAGGGTCTATGTTATTCTTCATTCTTCATCTTCTTTATCTATCTTCTTCAACTTATTCTTTATCTTTCTATGAGATCTTATGGTTCTGGTAATTATTGTTTCCGAAACTGGGTCTGAAAACATAGATATTTTAAAATTGAAAATCTGAGACAGATCTACTACAGTCGTCGTCGTTTTCGATGATGGTCGGTTAAAGAAGAAGCTTCCTCTCTTCCAGTTTCATGTATGGCGGTCCTATATCCCGCTGCTCCCTCTGTCATTGGATTCGTCGTCTTGCAGAAAAAAAAGACTCAAAGAGAGAGATGAAGAAGCTAAGTCCCGTAAATTGTAAGAAAAGAAGAGAGTTGAACAAAAAAAAAAAGAAAATGAGAGAAGACGAAGAAGATGATGAATTTGAAAGTTGAGTTTATATGTTTGATGACTCAGATGGTGCGTCATCTGAATATGATAACTTTAGTTCATACATTAAGTCTCCAACACATACGTTATGGCTGAATTATCCTTACGTTACGGCTGAGTTATGCATACGCTACGGCTGAGTTTATAATTCTTATAACTTTATAGTTTTAGGGTTTGGAGTTCAAATTTAAGAAAATATTTAAGTTTTAATATTGTTTTCAAATGATTAACTTTATAATTTTTATAACTTTATAATTCTATAGTTTAGGGTTTGAGGTTCAAATTTAAGAAAATATTGTGTTCAGAGTTGAAGGAATGAGTTTGTTCCCGCCCAAAATATTTTGTTCCCGCCCAAAATTACTTTACAACTGACGTCGCGAAACAAATTACACTTGACGGCTGAGTTATAGGACGGCTGGCTTATACCATTCAGATACGTTACGGCTGAGTTATGCATACTTTACAACTGAGTTATGCATACGTTACGGCTAAGTTATAATCAAATTACGGCTGAGTTATACATACGTTACGACTGAGTTTATAATTTTTATAACTTTATAGTTCTATAGTTTTGGGGTTGAGGTTCAAATTTAAGAAAAGATTAAAGTTTTAATATTGTGTTCAAAAGATAAAATTTATAATTTTTATAACTTTATAGTTCTATAGTTTAGGGTTTGAGGTTTAAATTTAAGAAATTATTAAAGTTTTAATATTGTGTTCAGAGTTGAAGGAATGATTTTTTCCGCCCAAAATATTTTTTTTCCGCCCAAAATACGAAACGTCGCAAAACATATTACACTTAACGGCTGAGTTATAGGGACGTTACGACTGGCTTATACCATTCAGATAAGTTACGGCTGAATTATGCACACTTACAGCTGAGTTATGCATACCTTACGGCTGAGTTTAACTATAAACCAACCCTAATCTATAACCTAGAAACAAAAAAGCTTGCAGCCGTGTCGACAAAATCTAAACCTAACTAAACCACCGCGTGTTTCTTCCATATCACGAGAGCCGGGAGCTCATTATTGTCTTCTTCCTTTGCCACCGCAGTCTCGTTACCACGAGAGCTCCGACGTCTTCAAGCCACACAACGGTTTTGTTATCTCCTCCACCATTAAGCTCATCTGCCTTATCCACCTTCTTCTAGTAACAAGAACAAATTCAAAACACAGAGAAAAAGCGAGAGAGATTGAAAGAGAGAGAGGTGACCAGTGTGGTGACAAGCGGTGGTAGTGGCGACTACGGTGAAGATGAAGACCGACAAAAATGGATCTGAGAAACAGAAACAAGGACGACGTTGGCAAGTATAGATGGCGACGAGCTCAATATCCGTGACGATGGCGAAGACCAGTCTTCTTCAATACTTTTTCTTTTTCTCCGACAATCTTCTTTTCTTCTTTGACGTTTCTTCTTCTCTCACTTCTAAGATTCACAAACCAAATATACTAAGGCATAAGAAATGAATGATAATGTATGAATCTCTCTTGTTTACAAGACAGAAAGTGAGAGAGATGAAGAAGATCTGAAACTGTAAAGAACTGTCGAAGGAAAGAGAAGAGGAGAAGGAGACGTCAAATAGAAGAGAGAAAGTGAAGAAAAAAAATGTATTTTAGACCATTAGATCAAAACTAATTAATTGTCAAGAATTGTAATCCTTGTACAGAAAAATCTAACCAATGAGAAAGAAGTTAGAAGATAACCACTAGATGGATTTGTAGCCCTTAGATTAAAACAATCAATGGTTAATGTTTTAATTTTGATGGTTAAAATTATATTTTATATTAAAGTGTATTTTTGATAAAGGTTTAAATTTTAAAACTTGGATTTTATGATTATATGTTGATTTTTTGATGTGTGGTTTAAATATGATGTTTAAAGTTTAGGGTATATAACTGAGTGAGTTTAGGGTTTGGTATATAGTGTTTTGGGTTTCGATTTAAGATTTAAGAGTAAAGATTATATTTTTAAATAACAAAAATATTAGAGTTTTAACATTTGTAGTTAGAATTTATGGTAGATGATTAATTAATATTTTTAAAAAGTTTGAAGTTTAATGTTTTATGGTATATGTCAAAGTATGTTGTTCAAGGTTTAGGGTTAAAGGTTCGAAATAGATATGGTTTGAGATAATGTTTTGAAAATATTTAACTTTATAATTTTATATTTAATATTTGTAGTTTAAATTTTAATACATTATAAAATATTATAATTTTATATTTAAAATATTGAACCCTTAGACTAAAATCAATCAATAATCATAAAAAAACAATATAATTTGTAATTTTAGTTCTTTTCAATTTGTTTTAAAAATTGCTTAAACTTAAAAAATGTAGTTACGGATTTAAATCAAAACTAGATTATGACCCGCGCAGTTGCGCGGGATTATTTATATTTATAACTGATGTTTTGAAATTAAAATTTTATGATTTGATAATATTTTATAAATCTCTGTTAGCATATTTTTTAATTTTCGATTTGGTTCCCTGACGATTGTGGTCGGTTCAAGAAATTTAGTAATAGTTAAGTTAGTAATAACTAAGTTATTTATTAATTTTGGTTTAGTTTGGGTTTAGTTATTTATTTTTTGGTTTGGTTCAAATAACAGTGATAGGAACCCGATAAAATTTTGAGTTTAACTCGAACGCGTGTATCTAAATATGGATATGAAATTTTGATCCTCATTCAAATTTAGGTAGCTATATTTTTGGTTACATTTATATTTTTTTATTGTTATAAAATATAATACAAAATAAAAATAACAAAATATAACCAAAATAATAGCTATCTAAATTATAATCTAAGATTAAAAATTTAATATTCCTTTTTAGACTCACGCGCTCTAATTAAACTCAAAATTTTATCAGGTTCCTAATATTGTTATTTAAACCAAACCAACAACTAAAATAACTAATTCCAAACAAAACCCAAATTCATAAATAACCGAGCGGTTAGTATATTTCATGAACCGAAAACCAAAAATCATAACTGAACCGGAAAAACCAAAGACTAAAAAATACAATCTATAAATGAACCGTAAACCAAACACCCCATACCTAAACATATTAAACATACCTAAACATATTAAAATCTATTAGTGAATAAACAAACATGTAAATAAATTTGTTAATGAAAATAATCCACAAAAAGCATAATAGATAGATTAGAGCTCAAAATCCAGAGTTAATTAACCTCAAAACATAGTAGATAGATTAAAGCTCGGGTCATCCAATACCAATCATCATGTCTTGTAAAGTATATGATTATAATTCAAGAAACAATAAAGTTCCATTCTTTGACTTCGCTGCCAACTGACTTTCCAGTTTCCAGCTACAAAATAATATATAACAAAAAGTGGCATGAGAAGTAAAAGATCAATGATGATGGTGAAAATCAGGATTACATACGCGCATTGAGGCGCATAAATTAACTCTTTCTTCACAGATTATTTCTCTGACAAAATCAATTCAGCCTGGCATGGTTTTGACATGTACGCTGCAAAATAGAGAGAGAGTTAGCACACTGTGACTGAAACAAAAGTTGAAAAAGAGTAGCATAAAGAAAAACATATGATTGATTCTTACAGGGTATTATAATACGTCCTCTGCCTATGTTATGCTGCTTGGTTCACTTTGATGTGCGATATGAAAAAGGCATCAAAACCCAAAACTTTGACCTGAAAATTAAATGATAATTATCAACTGAGCATAAGATCCATATCAATAAAAGAAAAGAAAAAATAGTAATAGAGTCAAAACTCTAAAGTTACCTCAGTATAAGTTACCTCGGAGAAATCAAGTACCAACTGAGTAGATTTAACAGCCTTGCTACCTTGATTGTTGGAATGCCATATCAGTACGTCCAACACCACGACAGAAGCGTGCGAAGGGGATAACTTGCTTGGGAGCTTTCACGTCTTCCAAATACCTTTTTGCCTTGACTCAGAATTCACTCTTATCTCAGTTTCACTCGAATAGTGACTGACCTTAGCTCTGAATTAACCAAAACATAGCGTCTGTTACTTAGATTCAAGAGAAAATTCACGAAAGAGTTCATGCGATGATCAACAATCAAGGGTCGGAATCACAGATACTAATTTGAGCTATCATCTTTGTTTCCTCCTAATCAAGAAATATCCTTTATCAAACAGCTGCGCAGGTAAGCACATAAACTCTATAAAGTTGTTATCTTTAAAAACGGGAAAAAAAACTCAGAGTTGAGGCCATAGCTCAATCATCTCTAAAGGATCAATCTTTATCCAGCAAAATAAGAAATAATAATCGAGTCCTTAGAAAACTATATGCATTTTGATGGCAAGTCAATTCTAGATTAGCCCACCAGTTCACACACCCTATTTCAAGGTTTTGTATACCCAGAAACCAAATTGCAAAGATTTTCCGCTTCCCATGATTCAATCTACTTAGTGAAACCCTATAAAGCGAACTGAGAGATTGAAAGTTAGAGCATGAAATCGAGTGGAACAGATCTAATACACTCACATGGCCTTTCGTATGGATGAACCAGACCTTAATTATATCTGAAGATTCATTTCTCTAAATGATTGAAAGAAGCAAAACATCTTGCTCGAGAATGGCTGGTCCACGAATCAATCCACAAACCCTGATTTCACTTTGTTCTTTGTTTTGCGAATCTACCCGTGTGTGATGGTCGGAGATCATGATGGTGGAACAGAGGAAGAAGATGTAGAAGACGACGACGACAAAAGATGGATGACCTTTTTAAAGTTGGATAGGGTCAAATATTAATCACATATTAAAGTTAGTTTAATTTAAATATATAGGTCATTATATAATGAAGTGTATTTTTATATTTTGTCACAACTTATTGAATAGGTCCAAAACAAATATGTCACGGTAGAGTTAAAATAGGACTATGTTTTAATAGATTATTAGATTTTGACCCGCGTTTTGAAAGCGCGGGTTTATTTTTGTTTTTTTTTTTCAATTAACAAATATTTAGTAAATGTCACATTTTCATATATTTGTGTTTTATTTTATAAAAGACTTAAAAATTTTATCTTTATTTATCGTATTTCATTTTAAATGACTATTTATGTTAAAAAAATTAAATTTTATTTTTTTAATGAATTAAGTTGGTATAACTCTGATAAATTAATTTTATTATGGGGTTAATATTTTAATTAAAAAATTATATACTTTTAATAAAGATTTATACTTTTCAATAAAAAAATTCAATTATTTTTATGAATGCTTAAATTATATTAAGAAAAGAAAAAAATAATAATTAAGAATAGTTGAAAAAAAATTATTTGAACTTGGACTCAATGGTCCAAAGGAAAAAAAAGGTGAGAATTGAATCTGATTTTTTAATAGGCCCAAATGGTCCAAGAGAGATTTGATTTGGGCTGGATCCAAAAATAATGACCCAATATAGATTTGTTATTAATATTACTTAATTGCCCTTAATGAAACATGCAATGTTAGTGAAGGAAACATGCCCCTAAGGTAATTATGACAATATGATCTTGCTTTAATAGTATAGACTAGTTCAAATAGGACGGGTATATTTTTTGTTTTACATCTTTTTAGGTTTTAATAGATTACATTCAGTTGATTTATATTCACTTGATATTGATAAGATGATCTTCAATATAACTTCTTAAAGTACTTGAATTCAGTTTTCCGATTTTAGGGTATGTTTGAGGTATTGCTGATTTATATAAACGATACGGCTGAGTTATCTAAACGATATGGCTGAGTTATCTAAACATTTTTTTATTTCAGGGTATGTTTGAGGTATGGCTGAGTTATGTAAACGACACAGATGAGATATATAAACGACACGGCTGAGTAATGTAAACATAACATAAATCAAACACACAATACATGGGTGAGTTATGTTTTTTACATAGAAAACCAAAAATACAGGTTTTCTGCACCATTCTGGTATTCGTCCATGTATCCAAGCTTCAATGAACTCCTCTGTGTCGTCTCTGCTGAATCTGTCACTTCTTTTCATCTCCTTCATTTTCTTTTTGTTCAATTTTCTCTCACTTAGATCTGAAAAAAAATTAGATTATCAAAATATGGGTATGAAATCACAAACAAACTTAATTAAATACATCCCACAATTGTCGATTTGGGTGCTTTTTGGAATGTATTTGTCTTTTCTCCTCGGAATGCACACTTCTTATAGCTAGGTTTTCGGAGATTGGCGGAAAGTAATTCAGCCACAACTGCATATATAAACGAAACTGCATATATAAACCAGCCATAAAAAAAAAGTAACTCAGCCACAACATAAATTAAAACTCAGCCACAAACTCGAAAAACGCAGCAGAAAATATGATTTTGGGCGATTACAGCGAAAAATATTTCGTAAAAACGATTGGAGACGACGATTTCGGGGAAGACGATATCGGAGAAGACAAGACAGAGAGTTAGTTCGAGGAAGACGGAGTAAACACAATGTCGATGACGATTTAAGGGAAGAGGCGGTTAGGGTTCCTTTAGTTTTTCGACGAAATTGTGCTGTGTTGTTATGTTTTTTTTTTCAACGTTATGTAATTAAAGAGATGATTGATTGTTCTCTATTACTGATGTGGATACTTAATTAGTGATGTTGATTTAATGTTTAAAAATAATTTCAATTAAAAAAAACTAACCAAAAGCCCTTATTGTCAATTACTAGGAGTATCCAAACACTCTAATAATTTTTAAAAAATGTAAAATACTCTAGTAATAAACCAACTTTTTTTATACATTCTGATAATTTTATCTATTAAGCGATACGGGGCTTACTTGACCAAGTCAAACGGGCCTTTCAAAACCTTAAACTTGTTCTCACCAGAGGTATAGAGTTCGTATAAGGCAAATAATCTCTCTTCAAGGACAAAGTTGTCTTTCCACGCATGCATCACTAGGGTTTGTGAGTCTTGAGATGTGAACCAGAGCCTAGGGTTTTGAATCTTCACTGCGTTTCCTGAAAATCGAGCAGAAATTTGCTGTAAAGTGTAAATAAAAGCTAATAACAGTATAAAAAAAAGAGGCGAATCTTGAACCACTTGCGTTGTGTATATTACAGGCTTTTGCCAAAAACAAAAAAGAAGCTAACATTTTTTTATACATGTAATTTCTTGTTAAACAAGAAACGAAATAAACAAATGAAATGCTTCTCTGTTACAGTAAAGGGGAAGAAAAAAAAGAATACAAAAGAATTTCTGAGTCATCATCGTCACTATTCACACAAAAAGAATAGATCAGATCGAAAGAACTTAATGTGTAATTAAAAAAATTTCATCAGTTATGAATGTGTGATGATATCTGCAGGTAATGACATTCCTCGCCATAACGGTGACATCTGAGGCGTTTGCGTGTGAGACAAGGAAGAGAAACAGAGTTTTGAAACAGAAGCGCTTCTCGGAGACAAGTGGACTTGTTCAAGTGCTTGAAACTGAAGCTCTGATGGGTAATCTCTTACACAGCCTATCCTTGGTCCTGCACCTGTTGTCCACTTGCAAGATAGTTGTTTCCCAAGTTGGAAAGATCTACTTTCCTTCTTTGAATTGATCCTTTTTAGGATTGATTCTTCTGGAATCTTCACTACTTCACTCTCTCTGGTTTCTTCTCCTCCTCTTGGTGAGCTCTGTTCTTGTTCTAAGTTAAAAATCTCTTCCTCTTCCTCCTCATCATCACCAGAATCGTAGTCTTCAGATACTTGAGTAGAATCCATCTTTTTTGGTGTTTCGATATTAGCCGTTACCGGAGTTGTTTCTTCTTCTTCTTCTTCTTCTATTGGATCAGCCTTGTCTTGCAAGATAATGGTCTTTTCAGACTCCAAATCCTCTTCCAGAGAATGGTTTCTCATGTGAGTGCTTCTTTGTTTGTAAAGAGAAAACTCATCTTCATCTGTAGGACTCATCTGAACACACAAAGAAAAAACACTCATAAGAACACAACCCTAACAAACTCAAGATCTAAAATTCATTCAAATCTCTTTCTCTTACCTTTACATCAGTGATATCAACATTGTTCTCTCTTAAGAAAGAGAGAAAGTCCAAGAAATTATCTTCTGTAGGTTGATAATGTCCACTGTGTGGCCAAACAGCCTTAAGAACACCACTCTCAACAACTAATCTCCCTGCAGCAACAGTAGCTCCTCCAGCTAAGAAGCTTGAATGTTGAAAGGTACCCTTCTTCTTCTTCCCAACATATAACACTTTCGACGTGCTGAGCACAAAAATCCATTTAGAATCACTTTCTTCCATTGAAGAATGAAGCATTTCTCCACTGGTCTTATAAAAGAACTTGCCTTCTTCCACAACAACCTCATAAGCTTTCCTTTCCATCTACACAAAAACATAAACATGAAAACAATAAGAAATAAGTTTCTAATTAATTTATCGGTAAGGTTACTTGTTGAGCAGGTAAAAGAAATAGATACTAACCGGACCAAGGTACTTGATGCACTGTTGCTGAAGTTTCAAACGAGGACACTTCTCCACAAGATTTACTTCTTTCCCCTCTCCAATATCAAGCCTGAAACATTTGAATCTAAGTTTAGTTTTCTTGATTCTGCTAAAATGCTTTTGACAGAAATGAGAAAAAGGAGTCGGTGATTAGTAGTGTTACCAGTAGAAGAAAGGTTCTCTACTCTGACAGTGGAGCCATTTGTTGTAGTAAAAGTGCAGGTTGTGTCCATACCGATGTCTGGGGTCAATCTGTTATATACCAAAATGCATTAAACCAAGATCAGATTTCAATCCAAAAAGTTGTACTAATTAAAAAAAAGAAAACTAGTCTATATAAAACTTACAGCTTCAAGCCAATGTTGTAGAGCAAGCTTTTGTGCTTTTCCATTCTTGGACAATCCTTTACCAACCTTAGCTGCTCTAGTCCTAGCTCTAGACCACCTCGAAATCGCGGTTTCGTGCTTCTCAATATCAAAGAAAGATATAGAACTTCTCTTCAGCTCAGCAAAATCCAATAGCTTCCACCTGTGATTAAAACAGATTAGATCACCACAACACAACTCAAAGATGGAACGTTTATAAGTTTTAAGATAAAAGAAACTAACCAGCTTTGCTCCACGAGCACTGCACAATCAGCCAGCTTTCTCCTCGTACGGAAGCTCTTGTAAACTTTCTGTAACTTAATAGCAGCTTCGTGTTTAGGGTTCTTCGGATCAAGAACTGAGAGTTCTCTAGCAATCTCTGCATTGTCTATCTCGAAGCCATTCTCTATCGTTCTCTCGAGCTGCATCCCTTTGAAGCTGACAGACTTCTCAACAACCATTTTACCACCCGATCCAATAGATTTCAAGATCGTGGGCTCGAGAGTTCTGTCATTGAAGTTAACGGATCTCTTGGGAGTTTTGCACTCGTCCTCATCACCGAAGCTTATGGACTTAACGGTGACGGAGTCTAGAGCAACCTCGACGTCTTCTTGCTTGGTGAACGGATAGGAGAATGAGACTCCCATTCAATAGATCCCAATAGGTTCTGACCTGAAGTGAAACATAATGAATCTGTTAAAAATCAAAACTCTTCGGATCTGGAAAACAGAGCAACCTGGAAATGCTGCTCAGGCAAATCATGGAAAATATGAATATAAATAATTAAAAATCATTTTTTAACAAGAACCCATTACTGATAATATCTTCGAATGAAGTATTATCAAACCCAACATCAAGAAAAATCTTCAGAAAAAAAAAACAGAATAATTGAAAACAAAAGCTCGAATAGGTACCTCGAATATACGCACTTGATCAGGTTTGTCAGTAAAAGCTCGTTTGAGGAATCTTGAAAGTTTCTCTTTAGTTCTTCTTGAATCTTGTTTAGATTCTTTTCTTTTCTTGAGAATTCGAAAGATTTCTTTGTTCTTGTTTTTTTTAGCTGAAGAAGGAAATGAAGCTCACAAATCGCAAGTTACAAACTCTTCAGCAATGGAGTTTATATATATAATACCGTCAACTCCAGGACAGATAGAGAGAGAGAGAGAGAGAGAGAAAGAGAAGCGTCGATATTTCCAACCACGTGTTTGTAGCTGCAGAATATTCATTCTAGGTCAAAAGTTCAAACTCAAGATTTTACTTTACCTACAAGCAAAATTTAAATATGTTGTGGGTTTAGCGAGAAAAGGTTTCTAAACTATATCATCATAAAATGACTCCTTTTTTTATCATCTGAATTTGACTAGATCCATTTTTTGTGTGTATTAGTTAGTATAATTGTAACGTCACCATAATCAAGTGACGTAGTTGCATTCGTGGGATTTCCTTAATACTATTCGTTGATTTTCTTATTAAAAAATTTCCATGTTTATCAATTCTGAAGAAGCCCGATGTTGTTTTTTTTTTCCAATAAAATGCGATTTGATGAAATTTCCTTCTTCCTTTCGTGGCGACCCACAGAATACTACGGCTATTCAACGAAAAGTGTTTTGGTGGGTCAATAAAAACAAAAAAAATCATGGAATTAATAAGCATATACAATATAGAGTGTTATCATTTGTATTTTAATCCTTATGTAACGAGGCAACGGAACATTCAAGCTTTGCATCTAGCGACACTTTATTACATAACTTTTTTTTTGGGTCAAGCTTTATCTATGTACCACACAATATACATTGAAATACACCACATAATACATGCATATGTACACTTTCTCTTGAAAATTAGATTGATAGCGACTTGCCTCCTTATATGTCCTTCTAAGTTCTAACACACCAAACATATCAACTCTATTATCGGAATACACCTCTATTCAGCAACATCTTAGTCAAATTGTACGCCGTCATTTAGTTTCTAATTTTTATTTTATTTAGTTTCTAATTTTTATTTCTTTTAAAAAAAAAATTGGAATTACAAAAATGTTTAGTATCGAGTTTTTCATTTTGTAAGTAAAATATGATATAAAAAATAAAAAAGAACTAGTATTCAATCCAAAAAAGGAAAAACTAGTTTTCACTCAACGAAATAAAAAAAGAAGAAGAAATGCTTACTTTATAAAATACTAAAAAAAGGAAAAATGTGGATAAATTTATAAAATATTAAAATATATGATGATGATGTGTCAATTTTGGGTGCATCAATTGCGCTTACCTGGTGTTATGAAGCTTACCTGGTTTTATGAAAATGAAGAAATGCTTACTTTATAGTTTATATATATATAGTACGGCGTCTGTTTTTTATTAAAAAAATTATATAATGAAAATAACGGGTATGATTGGTAAGTATTAGAGAGATTGAGAATAAATTAAATGGAGAAAATGAAAATAAATTTAATGGAGTAACTCTGAGAAAAAGATAATATAAATAAAATAAAAAACAGAGCAAATCAAAGCCAGCAATAACAGTGTAGTTCACTGATAAACTAGAACGGTACATTTACCTTTATTTAAACAGTATCCAGGGTAAAACTAACAACATTTGTTTTCGCTTGACTAACAAGTTCTTAGCTGAACTGAGGGTAAATAGTTTTTTTCGCAAAATATTTTTCAGTACTATTACTGCTATACAATCACACCCAGCATACTTAGACGTAATGAAACCATTTTCAATTATTCATATGATATATTAGAAAATAATATACTTTGACGTAAACAAACTCAGACCGTACATAAGATATCGGTAAGCTCGCCACATGTAGAGAGTTCGCACCAAACCACGACGCTGATGTTAACTTTCAAGTACCACACCGTACCTAACATGGGGGCAACCGTATCTTTTGACGGTATTCAAAAATTATGAGACTTTTTAATGTCTGCAAGAATCTTTAGATCTGTGAAATACTAGTAATTGTAGGCAATTAACTTCATTAACTTAAGAGGGAGCAATAATATTATAATCGTTTAAAATATGGTTGATCTAATCTAACTATAAAGTTTATTGGTCCACCAATTAAATGCATTCAATGATTATGTCTTTATTAGTAGTAATAATACCCAACTTGTAATACATGTACAAGTTGGCTGAACTTTCTATTATTGAAACCATTTGCAAGTAAAAAAAAATAATCTTACAAGAAACTCTACTCAAATTATAAACAACACATAGTAATCTAGTGTTGCCGTTTACAATCAAAGAGATATGCTAGGATGAATAAATAGTTAATTAGTACAGTAGTAAATGTTTACATGGTAGTAGCATGATGTAATAAAGTCAAAGGATGAGAGTGATAGCGTAAGTTGTAACAGCCAGAGGCCAGCTGGGAAGCACAAGGGCGAATTAAATAATGCCAGTGAGGATTCTCTACAAGCGTAAAATCGTTCAATATTAATATTTAGTCGTAAAACTCCAAGAGAAGAGACGCGGTGTTGGTTTCAGTAAAAGAGAAAAGTGCACCGACGCGACGACAAGTAGGAGTGAAGCGAACTACCTACGTTTCCATGCACCGTTCCGTACTCTATTATTTGCTCACCTTTTCCCGAGAGAGTACGGCCACTTTTTGCTTTGTTGACCTTTATTGGTTTCATAGTCACATGTTGACTGGCTCGTTCCAAAAACACGTCTACAGTCTCCAATGCTCTTCTGTCTCAACGGGTGGAATGGATATGTTTATTACCAATGGTTGAGTCTGAAGAAAGTCATAAGTAAAAGTTGAATGTGATAATAATGAAAATGTTATTAGACGGTAGAAGAATAACGACGAAGGCGTAAACCCAAGGGGCGAATTAGTTCTGGACTTGCCATCCAATACTTTGTTACTCATCCCTAGGCCTGGGCATAATATCTGTAACCCGAAATCCGAACCGAACCCGAACCGAAAAATCCGATCCGTATCCGGTCCGAAATGTAAAAAATATCTGAATGGGTCTTGCAAGGTGGTACAAAACATATCCGAACCCGAAGTGTTATTAACCGAACCCGAACGGGTAACCCAAAAAACCGAAAAAATCGAAAAAACCGAAAAGATATCCGAAGAAACCGACTCGAATGTTCAAAATATTATACAATATAATTATATGAAACATGAATATATACTTCAAATATTCAATTTCATATTTATTTTGATATGTTATCTAACAATAAGTATTTAAAATATAAATAACTACCTTAAATACTTAATTATATATAAATAAATATATATTTTTTATGTTTTACTTTTAAATTTTAGATTTTATTTCGGGTATATCCGAAGCGATCCAATATAACCTGAATCTGAATGATATATGATTACTGTATGGGTTCTATGATGTGATACAAAACCGATCTGAACCCGATGTGTTATATCCGAACCCGATCCGCACTTGCAAATTTACTAGAATGGAACCTACAAAGTGTTATAAAAAAAACCGAAATCCAAAAAATCCGATCCGAACACCAACGGGTATCCGAACGTCCCGGCCTACTCATCCCTCTATGATCTATGTACCGCTTCCACAATAATTGTTCATAGACATTTATGACTTTATTGCTTAAAAGATGTTACGTTTATACTTTATATATTGATGTGTTTAGATAACTAGCAAATAATTTTATTTTTACTGTATTTCTATACATCGTAATCGTAATCTTAAATATTAATTCACGTTGACATCTTCTACCTTGTTATCAATACCACTTTGAATTGACGAAGATCAGTTTGTAAATATTAATCTATGTTGACCCTTTCACACGGTTTTACTTGTATTTTACTTATGATTTTCTTCCATCGCCACTAGCAATTTTGAATTATTACTACAATTTTGATTTTAGTTGAGTTATTACTAGATAGTGTAATTGCCCATGGAGAAAATGTCAATTTGTTGTTTTCATCGTTCTCTGAAAGCAATTTCGCTTTTTAAAATCAAGGTTTATGGATGCTACAAATCTTGTTTTTGTAAGGCTAGATAAAAGTTGGTCTAATAGTTTTGAACAGCTAGTTAAAGAATTTAACCGAAAAAGAACAGTCAGTTAAAGAAAGAACATATTAACAAATTAATACGTTATCGTAATTTTCACAAATATTTATTTAAACAATAGATTTCCAGGCAAGAATTGAATATTGGACTAAGCGAAAACAAAAGAAAATTGAATTAAATGAAACTTTAGAACTGCCCATTATTGTGTCGAGGTGGTAGAACTTAACACATATAAGACAATAAATATTGTCATCCATCGACATCATCACTTATATCATGGACGTCCATTTCAATATAGGACCAAAACTTATGGTTATATCCTAATTAATGTATTGTTCCATTCGTCATATCTCGTTTTGGAAGTATATGTTATAACTTATATATAGCAATACATTTCTTTTGTTTGTTGCCAAGTACATGAATATATAGTTTTGAGTACGCAATTTGTATCACCTAGAGGCCCAGCTTTATAAGTTATCTTTTACAATCATTTTGAAGCTATCTCTAACGGCCTAAAACATTTATTAGTCAATTTTATGTGATCTAAACAATAAAAACTACTACGACTATTATCACTAACTAATAGGATTACACAAAATTACTGACAATATAGCTACAGAAAAATAAGAAAATGGTGATGCTGCATGTTATTTATCATCCACGAAACCTATTTATTTTTTTAGAAAAAACTAGTATGAAGCTAGAGAATTGGTCAATTACTTCATGTTTCAGAACTTGAACCACAAGCTGGTCTAACAAAACTAAAAAAAAAAAAACTAAAATACTCATAAAATAAGCTTGAAACTTGAATAGTAGTATATGAAGTCAAAATTATGGTCAACTCAACTAAGATGATTACGGTCGAGTCAACTAAGATGATTTTTTTAATAAAAAAAGTGAAAATGATTTAAATATTTAAAGTAACAATGGTCTTTTGAATTATTAGTTTTACATGGACGAGTCCTTTTTTCTAGCTACCGGAAATAATCAAGCCACGAAGACATCAAGACATTGGTGTTACGTATGGTTAGGCCTGGAACTTATTATCCGAGATTCGGATTCGATCCGAGATCCGCTCCGGATCCGCTCCGAAAATAGGATATCCGGGGTGCCCGGATCCGAATCCGGATAGTAAAATCTTAGATCCGTGCAAACCGAATCTAGATCCGGATATCTTAATTTTTAGGTCCGGATATTTGGATCCGGATCCGGATTTTTAAAATACATTAAATTTTTAAATTTTATTAATATTTATATTTGATATATTAATATTTATATATGAATTAATCTTATAATATTATATTTTAGTTTTTACAATATTATAAACATATATAAATATATTTATAAATATTTAATTTATGTATTATATTAAAAAAATTAGTATTTTTTGTTAAAAAATTATTTTTAATTATTTTGACGGATCCGGATCCGGATCCGGATATCCGCGGATAATAGAATATCGAGACAGATATCCGGAAACCACCAATCCGGATCCGGATATTAAATCCACGGATCCGACAGATCCGGATCCGGATCCGGATACCCTAAATTTCCCGGATATCCGGATCCGTCCCAGGGCTACGTATGGTGATGATCACCAGACCAAAAAGTAGTTATTTATACTATTAAAATTCAAATTGTACATATTATTACGTAATTATTGGATAATCATAATTATAATCAATGAAACATCTTAGTTATTATAGGTACGACTATGCATCAACCATGCCTTTCAATTCAAAAACCACAAGGTGATCAGATCTAGAAGAAGATGATCTGCATCCAAAAATTGATTAAGAAACTTGGTTTGCTTAAGGACCACACTATCTATGAAGCCAATATATAAGTATCTAACACTACTAAAAGCCCGATATCATGGCATTCTAAGGTGTCCACGTAGGACAGTTAATTAGAGCCAATCCCACAGCTTGGTTACTCCACGTCACCATCGTATTTGTGTATTTTCATTAGAGAAATACGATGTGTTTGGGTCATACAAACCAATCCGAGTTAGTGGGCTTTTTAAAATATTTTAAGCCCAGTCCATCACCAACAACTCTCCAAAGTCGTATCGTTTCTTTCCTCTCCGCCGACTGTCGTATCTTCTTCTTCTCTTGCCTTTCCCCTTCCACCTCTTTCGTTACTCTTCTCCAGATCCTTCAGATCCGTTTCACCACTATCTGATCTAATCAATCCTCTTACTGAACTTAATCAATGGATTCCTTTCACCTTCCTCTTCGTTTCTCTATTTATAAATCTCTTTTCATAGTTTATATTTCCATTAAAATCCATAAGATTCTCTCAAGTAACTATCTCGATGGAATCCAAAGGCAACTCTACAGTCTCCAGCGATCAGAAGACCAACGAGAAGACGTTCGCTTCCTCCGCGACTATGAAGCCACACGGGAAGTCTACTGCTGCCTCGGCGATTGCGGCGAAACCTAACGGCAAGAGTGATAAGAAGACCAACGAGAAGACGTTTGCTTCCTTCGCGTCTATGAAGCCACACGGGAAGTTTACTGCTGCCTCGGCGATTGCGGCGAAACCTAACGGCAAGAGTGATGTTCCATCTGACATTCCGAAGAAGCAAAAATCTGATGTTGCTCTCTCCTCCGCGCATGGCGACCGATAGATGTTCTTCAGAGATGTTTCATTCAGCCCACACGAAGCGGAGCTGAGGTTTCGTCTGATTCACTTTTGGGAGGCTCGAAATCTAAACACGAAAGAACTCATCGGACAGGAGATGCTTCTTATTGACGAAGAGGTTCTTCTAAAAATTGTTCTTTGTTAATTTCTACTGTTTTAAAATTGGTTGATTGAGATGGTATTTCTGATAATGTCAATTCCAAATGATTTATAGGGAACTGTCATCCAAGGTTTTATTACAGCAGGACGGGTTGGGATGTATAAGCTGACATCAGGTTCTGTTTATAAACTGAGTAACTTCTTCGGATCCAGAAGCAAAGTCCAGTTTCGGGTTGCTGATCATAGGGCCACCATTTCGTTCTCTTGGAACTCTGATTTGAAAGTTCTCGAGAACCATCCGGTCCCAATTCTCGAAGACAGGTTCAGGTTCCATAGGTACGAGGAGTTTCATGCCAACTGCGACCGCAGAGTTGATCTTTATGGTAAGCTTTGCTGACTTCTTTTTGGTGTTTATACTTAGATCTTTAGGTTATAATTAATCACCTCCAGTAACTACTATTTCAATGCGTTTTGTTACATATTTATGTTTTGGTTAGAATAATTAATCACCTCCAGTAACTACTATTTCAATGAGTTTTTCTTACATATTTATAGTAGATATGTGATTTGTGAACAAATGATGAGTTCCTTTTATACCCGTTTGAAATGATATTAGTTGTATAAGTCTGATATCTGGGACCTTTATATATTCTATTTCAGATTATGTTGGCCACATGAAACTGGTGAATGGGCAGACTATCACTGACCACACTGCTCTTGATGAAGTTGACATAGCAGAGAAGCGGCATCTGTGTGTTCATGTACAAACACATGAGTAAGTTTGTTTATTTTTTTTTAGACGCAATCTCTGTGTGCTATTTTTAACAAATGGTTTTTATCCTTACACAGCGGACCAGTGATGAAGCTCTATCTATGGGACAATGCTGCATCCGAGTTCTGCCAGAAGTTCATATCATATGGACGGACTCCAACCGTTCTTTTGGTCACCACAGTAAACCCTAAACATCTTGGAGGTTATCATTTTACTTAAAATATTTCAATACAATATGTGATAATATCAATGAAATAATCGTTGCAAGTCTATAGCTTTCTTCCTTTAATTTTTTTTTGTTGGTAATCAATTTATTTGTTATGATCAGGAACCCTTGCTCTTGCTTCTATGGCATCATCTAGAGTGTTTATGGATACTGATGTCCAGCCTACCAAGGATTATCTTGCATGATAGGCATTTCTGTAGTCAGATCATTTTTCATACAGCTTCTGCTTTGTCATTTCATGTGACTTTCTAACATATTTTTGTGTTCCTCAATTTCCTCAGGCTGAGCTATAACTTGGACATTGCTAATAAGATTACGGCAGAGGTTGTCACTAAGCCTGAGCCAGTAACACTAGAGGAACTATACTCTTACATCAAGCAGGAGACTACTAAGGTTCAAAGTTGATCTGTTTTATCATTCATTATGACATGCTTGGGTATTTATGAAGTTTATTTTTCTCAATTTTGCAGGTTGCTTGGTTTGAGTGCACAACAACTATAGATGATATTGTCCAGAGTTCTTCTTGGTATTATATTTCTTGTGGTGGGTGTAATAGTAAGGCAATCAAAGGGCCTACTTCACTGATTTGCAACAATAAGAAGTGTGTGAAAAGGGAGGTCACAGGCGTTCCTCAGTAAGTATTTTAGACAATGTTTTATCTACTTTTTGTAAGAAATAATAACTAATCATCTTTCATTGCAGATATCTCACGAAGATTGATGTTTATGACAAGAGTGAACAAGCAGTTTTTGCCATTCTTGGTGATGTTGGTAAAGAGTTGACTGGGAAGCATGCATCCGAATTGGTTGCCAAATGTTTTGAGGTAATTTCAAGTCTGTCTATGTTGAGCCCCATATTGGTCTAACTAAAAATTAATTTATTGAATGTTAGTCAAATGAGGGATTAGGAGCTGACCATCCCGTGCCGGTACCGCAAGCTTTACTTGATACGATAGGGCACACGCACAAGTTCATTGTCAAAGTCTCAGATCATAATCTAACAGGCAAGACTCAAACCATAACTGTCACAAAGATACTTCCACCAGAAGCTCCACTTGCTATAGCACACTTGGAAGAAGGCACTACTCCAGCAGTGTCCGATGATGTTTTGAAGGGTGTAGGTGATGAATCTGGTCCTTCTACAAGCTTTGAGCATTCCGCTGGTGATAGGGTTAGAAAATCCTCTGAGAGTCTTGAATCACTTGAAGCAAAGCGTTCCAAGAGTGGCTAATAAAGCCTCAGCCTATCCTCTTATGCAGTGATTGTGTGTTGCTGCAGTTTAAGTAATGGTCTTATGTGGCTAATAAGTTTTAAGTACTGGTTTTGTTTATTAAGTTATTGTGCTTTGTTTCTTTCATATTCAAACTTTGTCTTTGCAGCATCTGAACTATCTTTGTTAAAACTTTTTTGGTTATCCTTATGTTTGCTACTCCTTTTTGTTAAACATTTTAGTATTGATGTATCTGATGCTTTATATTTTTAGGTTCGATATTTAAATTGGGTCATGTGGACTTTATTTCCTGCTCTATTTGTTCTTTGCAATACTACCCAAATGGAACCTGGTTTGCCTGATCCTGATACAAAGCATTTTATTTGAAAATGTGAGGTTAAGATTGCTAATATTTACACATTTATACACGAATATTGCCTCTTACACTTTAGGAAATTAGCTACAATTACGTGTCTGATATATTATTTATCAACACAAAATCAATCAACCTAAGTAATTCTATTAACCTTATTATTTTCAACGCCTCCCTCTGCACAAACGCTTCTCACCAATTCGCGACTGCTCACAACAGGTACTCATACAATAATATTTGGTCAGTCTCAGATTACTCAGCCTTGTGTTGATTGGTTTCACAGTAATATATGGCTTTTGATTAATTTACCATGTTCTGCTCTTAATCTATGTGGTGAAGCTTTGAGTTTCATTCGATTTTGCTCTCTTTTTAAAATATGAAAAGCTTGGTCTTGCTCTGTTTTGGTCATTCATTAACATTCTGAGATGTTTAGTTTAACCAGAGTGTAGTGATTTTGACGAAATCTTATAAAGCTCTGCTGTGTTTTTAGTGGTGGAAATTTAAAAAAAAACATAGTTAGCTTATGTTTAATCAAGCTCTCCCAAAAACTCATCATTGTTTTGCGTATGAAATAAACTTAAACAATCCATCTCTCAAAAAAAAAACCCATCATTCTTTGGATACGTCGAAAAACGTACACGTTTTCAAAGTAAACCTAATACATATACCTAATTTGTAATAGGTTGGTTGCGAGGATCGCCGACTCAACAGAATGGATAGCCCACTCTCTGACCGGCCCATAGAATATGCAGGTAAATATATAATCTTCTGCCTGTTTCACTGAGAAAAATAATAAAAATTTCAAGGGTCCAGCAATTGGTTTGTTTTTCTTTTTATGCGGTTTCAGTTTTTTTTTTGTTCAAGGCTCAAGGTAACAATATACACATTTAAACTGTATATAGAATGATATGGCAAAATATAGCAAATCGTTAGTCTACTATATGAACTATAATTTATATTTACGGTGCAAAAGAGTATATTTTCGAAAATACTTTTGTAACTATTTCTAAATTTTTAATTTTTAATTTATTAGTGTTATTTTTATTTAATAAAATTTTAAACTTCAGTCCCAATTCCCCGCCCTTATCTCTATACCCTAAGGTTTGTATTAGTTAGCAATAAAGGTATAAATGTATATTTACCTCTTTAATGAAACATTTTGGTCATTATTTTACCTCTTTGATCTTCCTGAAACATATATACATATCTATGACAACAACCAACGAAAATGTAAATAAGAAAATTAATCATAATTTTAATATATTTAAAATAAAAAATATTATTGTTGAATTCAGAGAAATATATGATAAAAATAAAATAAAAATAAGTATTTTTTTATATTTTTAGATTATGTGTTTGCTAATTCGAACTTTCTAAAAAAAAATTTCCAAATTTGTTTTTACTAATTTTTTTTCCAAATTTTCTGTTCGAAATTCGAAAATACTTTTTGAAACTTTTTTAAAAAAATTTATTTTCAATTTATTAATATTATTTTTATTAGTAACATTTTAAACTTCAATACCAATATTATAGCATATCTAAAATCACATTTCTAATTAGAGTAGGGGTAATTCTCCTAATAGATCATTCTCAAGTTTTAGTCACAAAAATAAACCACATGAATGTAAATGACCAAAATGTTTCATTTAATAAGTAAAAAGATCCTAATACCAAATTACAGTGTCTGACTCCAAATTACCCAAATTAATATAATAATATATTAAATTAATTTTTTTAAAAAAATTTAGTAAAGTCTCAAGCATATGAATATTTTTTTTTTTTAAATTAAATTTTAGTATTGAATTAATAATTTATTTTTCCTTTGTTGATATGTAGAGGTATTTGTTGTTAAATTTTATTTTAAACATGTTATATCTCTTAAGATATGCAGTTACAATGTGATTATTTTAAAACAAATATTTATATAATTAAGATATAATTATATTTTTTCTTATATTATTATTTGTCTTATATATAGGGTTAACTAACTATTTTTTTAGAAACAAAAAAACTCAATATAATAATTTTAATTTTTTATTAAAAAGAAAAATTAATTTGTTTCTAATCTCAAGATCATATCTGTAAAATACTATTTATATATTTTTTGCTGTAACTATAAAATATTATAGACAAGTACATATATGCATGGTACACTTATTTTTCTGAGTTAATTTTGAAAATATATCCATGTGTGTAATAGTAATAGTTGGAATACATGTATCTTATTATAATTTATAGTTTCTTTTGTAATTTATAGTGACATCTCACATGCAACACATTCCTCAACAAATTCACCAACTTCAAGAAGGGATTTCAGTGCGTCCTATCACGGTATGTATAAGAAGTGTTTGGGACATCAGAAAACACCAAACAAATAATACTCAAATTTGCATCGGCTTCATGTGCTACGACCACCACGTAAGCCTTTAATTAAATTTAGCATATACATATATATGTATTTCCCAATCCAACATATTTGATTTAAACTACTCACTATTTACTTCAATGGCTCGGCACAACAAAATTTGTTCACTTTCAGGGACAACTATTAGAAGGTCGGCTCACCGGAAACATTCAGCCAAATGACCCAGAAAATATGGCCGAGGGAGACATATATGAGTTTTCAGGGTTTTCTGTCATACATAATTCACGACATCGAAAACTCACCCAACTGCCGTATTACATTCAGATTGACTAAAAGACAATAGCTTCGAAAGTTCTAGACATCGGTCCAATATTTCCAGTTCACACTTTCTCTCCTCGGAATTACAAAAATCTATTGCACTTAGTCACTACACCCACCTACTTACAAGGTAAGTAAGTCATCCCAATATTAATTAAACAAACATGGATTTTTATTCTAACTCAAAATCAATGTGCAGATGTTGTCGGGTAGATACTCATAATACAAAAAACAAATCCGTACTACCCAGAAATCAATACTGATGCCACGATTGGTTTACGGCTAAACATGTAAGTCTAACACAATAGCTAAAAACGAAATCATAATCCTCTTCATACATAAACTTCTATCTCAGGTCGACAATGGTCAAACTCATATTGTACGACAAGCAAGCAACAGATTTTAGCATCTTACAAAGCAAGAAGAATATGAAATTTAAAGTTGTCATCATCACAAGCATAATTCCTAAACTTTTCCAAGGTACATAATTTTTTTAAACACATCAAGAAATAATACATATCTAAATATATTTTTTTATCAACAGAATAATAATATCTAATATTTTCCAGGCAAATTACTACTCAGTTCATCACCAACAACAAATTTCTACTTCAACAAATCAATTGATTACATAAAGCATTTCAAATGGCGAATAAGAGATCATTCAAAAGCATGCAACAAATAATGACTTTAGTTCATGCATCATTTGGATTATTATTCTCTTTCCCACACAACTTGATACCTAGATTTGTTTACGTTTTAAACAATTTTATCTTTTTTTTTTTGAGCAAATCTATACTTCTCTATAAAATCTAAAACTCAACTTATGTCTTACAAACTTTGCTAAGCAATTTAGATATATAGAGACAAAATTTAAAAAGACATAATCCGCGCGTAGCGCGGACAAAGCATCTAGTCCATATTAACAACCAAACTATCTAAATAATAGACTACAAGAGTTTCATCACAATATAACGGGAAAACCTTTGAGCTGAAACAATTCGAGATAGATTAAAATAAAATAAGAATATGTAAAATATAATTAAGGGAAATCATATTCACGAGAAAAGCAACTTATTGATCAATGTGTGCTTGTATTTGTGAGTTACCCATAATTATTTTCCAAATCAGAAAATATAATAATAAATAAACCCAAGTAAAGATTATCAAGTTAAAGCCATAGAAAACTGCAGTTAAGAGACACATATCCATAATGTTGCAAAGCTGGCTTGCAGAACTACAACCCCAAGATAGAGCATAGATTCAATGCAATGTATTTCCATGGAAAAAAAAAATGATCTTCTGTCTCTTTCCATCTGATTTTATTATCCATATGTTTCCTTTATTATATGTGATTCTTGAGTTCTGAGTCTCTGTGTGGAGTCTTTTCATTCGCTCAGTGACAAGCTCAAGCAAGTTTCAAAAATCATAAAAGTCATTTCTGGTATCCCATAGCTCACCTGTCATCCCAGCTTACATGTCACCTAAAGGAAATCAAGCAATTCAGATGCATTGATCTCTCATTCTCACATATCATTCCATTTTAAAACAAAAAAAAATCTAGATTACTCTGCATATAATTTGCAAATCTGAAATATCCATGATTACAAAGCAAACAAGATGGATTACGCTTATAATATGATGTAAAAGGGAAGATGTAGTTTTGAATATAATAACATTTTGGTTCCTCCTTATCCCAAAATGTACAGAGACAAGTACAACTAGCTGTACTTGGACTTAAGAGTCATTGAAAATATCATTGACATAAATGTAAAAGTTAATTGGTGTCTGTATCCCTGTCGAACATCTATATTGGCGAAGTATCCATGCTTTCTGATTAATAATTTCAAATCCATAATATCCCTAGACTCTACTATGTGCAGCTAAAAGCGTTGTCATACTCGTGGACATGAAGCGAGTATTAACTCGAATTGAAACGAGTTTCTGCATTGATGGTGTCCGTTCGACAAGACATAATCATATAATCTATGTTGTTCCTAAGCTTATGTTCCCTAACCCATTCTCATTAATAATTTCAAATTATGAGTTTAATTAACTACTTTTGGGAAGATTATGGATATTTTCATTTTCGATTAATAATTTTCAAATTATGAGTTTAATTAACTTTTGGAAAGATCATGGGTATTTTTTCGAAGTAAATAAGATGTTATAAAATATTTTTTATTAATTGCTACTTAATTTAGTAGCTGATACATGTTTTGGTAAATAGTTTGTCGACTTATACATTGTTTCATACATGGTTTGTTACTTGATAAATTGGTAGATACATAGTTTGCAAGTTGATACATTTTTTTGATAAATTGTTTGTTATCTGATAAATTGGTTGGATACATGGTACATATTTTAGCTTATACATAGTTTGATATCAAATTATTAATAAATGGTTGGTATGCTACATAGACTTGTTGTTATCTGATAAAATATTTGTTACCTGGTACATGTTATGTTAGCTGATATATAATTTGTTATCTGATACATGCTATGTTAGATCATATATAATACTATGTCTTAACGGTTACAAATTACATTAGCCAAAAACCTTTACGTGTTGTCGTTCTTGTTAGACGGATTGAAAGATCCCCCAAATATATTCTTATAACCATATTGTTAATTATTTTTCTCCATTAGTTTCTCTTCGTAAGTTACATTTATCTAAATAATATACTTGTAAATATGGATATAAATCATGTGGCTAAAATCGCTCCAGCTGTAAATTTATGACATCAAACACCACTTTATTTAGCTGACACATTTTTGCTTTCTGCAGCATTAGAATTGACAGCAAAAATTTTCATCATTACAAAGGAGCAAAATCATCTATTCATGGCTTAAATATCATATATTATACCATTAACATCAATCAGTGTGTAGGTAGCAAATATAAGCTTCTATTGGATATAGTTAACTAATTGTCTCTAAATGTAAAACAGGTTTGGGAGACTAGATGCAGCAACAAGGCACTCACTTCAGGTTTGTTGTGGGGTGGGGATCAATCACTTCATGTTTCATAACTTGAACCGCAGGTCGGTCCAAGAATATTAAAAAAAAAACTAAAATACTCGTAAAATATGTTTTTTTTATCGAACTACTTGATTAATTAAACGCGAAACCGAGTTACTCCCTAACGGGAGGGATTACAGATAGACTTAGAGCAGCCTTTGCCAAGGAATCTGCTACAACATTGTTCAAACGAGGAACATACGAAAACGAGATATAATCAAACCTACAGCTCAAAACTCGGATATCGAGCAAAACACTCTGGAGTAGAACTGTCGACGAAGAAGAGTTGAGGAGGTTGACGAGAGACTTCAAATCAGAGAAAACATTCACCTGAGAGAAATCATTAGTGACTGCATCCATAAGGGCAGCCTTTACCGCAAGCGCTTCCGCAACAATGGGCGCAGCGACATGAAGGCGGTTAGTAGAGTGGTGATGGACCTTGACACCAGAGGGATCAACAAATGTCCAGACCTGTCCGCTGTTGCCAGAAACAGGGTCCCAAGCTCCATCAGTAAAGCATCTAACGCCATATACATTCGGAGGGGGGGGGGGAAGGATCGAGCGTGAGGGGAATGCGAGGTGTTGTCAGATTGAGAGGCCTCTTCCCAGCTTCGCGCATCTTTCAATGCTTTAGTGACCAGTTCCGTTTCAGTACACGACTTGCCTTCAAAGACTAGTCTGTTTCGGTTCTTCCATAGATGCCAGTAGAGCCAGGGATAGAGTGGAGAGCGGCCCAGCCCAGAGGGTGGGAGGTTGATCATTCTAGTGTTTTGGACCAGCAACTCTCTCATTGATACAATAGTTCCTGCATTTGGCTTGTGCATAGTCGGAACAAGATCCCAAACACGGGCAGCAAAAGAGCAGGTGAGGAAGAGGTGCAAAGGTGTTTCGACCTCTCCGCATCGCTTGCATTTCGATTCCGTTTGGAGTCCTCTAACACGCAAGGTGTGTCCCGTTGGAAGTGCTCCATTCATCGCTCTCCATAGGAAGGTTTGGATCTTAGAAGAGGTGTGTAAGTTCCAGATGCATTTGCCCCAGGGAAACTGATCCGTAACATGGTTTAACTGAGCTTTTCGAGCCATAGCGTAGCCTGACTTGGACGAGTAAGATCCTGAGGAAACCAGATTAGTTCATCATTTTTGTTAAAGGAACTAGGAATGATTTGAAGAATACAGTCCTCATACAGAGGCAAGTGCTGACTAATAGCACTGAAGTTCCACTCATTTGACTCAGGGAGGATAATGTCCGAGACATGCAGCTCTTGGCTCTCCCTAGAGGGAGGAGGCCCTATGGGAGTTAATGGAGTTGATAAATATACCCACGGGTCAGCCCATACTCTGATCTGCGAGCCGTTCCCCACACTCCATCCCAAGCCCAAGTTAAGTAGTTCTACACCCCAGATGATACCCCTCCACCTGTGAGAGGCAGCTGAAGGACATGGGCCTTCAAGCTAGGGAGCAGAATGGCAGTACTTCCCTACGAGTGTCTACGCCAGGAGAGAATGGGGTTCTCGGATCAGTCGCCACGCTATCTTTGCCAACAGAGCTTGATTATAGCAGGTTATGTCTCGGAAACCAAGCCCACCTAAGTTCTTCGGGAGGGTGAGTCTAGACCACGCTACCCAGCACATTTTCCGCACATTATGCTTTGAATCCCACCAAAATCTCGTAAGAAGAGATTGGATTTGTTTGCATAGGGAGGCTGGTAGCATGAAACATGACATAGCATATGCGGGTATGGCTGTAAGAACAGCTTTAAGCAGTACATGTTTGCCTGCACCGGAAAGGAATCTAGTAGACCAATTCAGTACCTTCTGTCGGATGCGGTCGATGATGCTATTGAAGATATCTCGTTTACGTCTTCCTAAGTGCTCGGGCAATCCTAGATACTTCCCTATGCCACCTTCTTTGTTGATAGCCAGTGAACGTTTGACTCTGATTTTAGCAGAAGCCGGAGTCTTAGACGAGAAGGTTATGGCCAAATTGCTTGGGCTGATGCACTGTCCCGATGCTCGCTCGTATCTTGCTAGAAGCGCGAGAAGGTTGGTACAGCTCGCTTCATCGGATCTGGTGAAGAACATGGTGTCATCGGCGAAGAGCAAATGATTGATCGGAGGGCAATTGCGGGCCACTTTGATTCCCGGTAGGTCTCCAGAGGCTTGCGCTTTACTGCATAATCCCGACAAGACCTCTGTACACAGTATAAAGAGGTAAGGCGACAAAGGGTCTCCTTGCCGTATTCCTCGAGCCGGTTTCACTTTGCCTTGCGGAGCGCCATTAATCAAGAAAGAGTAGGACACCGAGGTCACGCAGACCATAATCCACGAGATCCAGCGGTCATGGAAGCCCAATCTCCACAGTACAACTTCCAAGAAGGTCCACTCGATCCTATCATAGGCCTTGCTCATGTCCGTTTTCACAGCCATGGAGCACCGGACCTTAGCTTTTGAGGTGTGTAGATAGTGAAGGATCTCGTGGGTGATGAGAACATTGTCTCCAATAGCCCGTTTAGGGACAAAAGCCGACTGATGAGGTGAGATAATTCGCGGGAGTAAAGGTTGTAGGCGCTTCGTAAGAATCTTTGCTATGATCTCTTAGTGCGTGGAGCAAAGCGCGATAGGACGGAAATCGGCAACCTTCCTCGGACAGGAGATCTTAGCTATCAAACGAACATGAGTTTCGTTCTGTCTCGGATGGAGATAACCTGATTCGAAGAACTCTCGGATATCTCGATACACATCCTCACCAACCGTGTTCCAAAAGGAATGGTAAAAGCCCGTGTAGAAGCCATCAGGTCCTGGGGTTTTATCGGCATGAATCGCAAACACGGCATTGTATACTTCAGTTCGGTCCGGTATAGCAACAAGTCTTTCGTTATCTTCTGGTGTGATACACGGATTCAGCGCTTCGTTGACTCTCTCAAGACAGTATGCTCCTGACGATGCAAATATATTCTGGAAATAAGTGGAGATAGTTGAGACTATTCCTTCTTCGGTATCAAACACTCTGCCCTCATCGTCTTCTAGAACAGAGAAGTTGTTGATTTGACGCCTGCCCCGGGTGATAGCGTGAAAGAAGCCAGAGTTACGATCGCCGCACTGAAGCCAGAGGATGCGACTTCTTTGTCGCCAGTATTCTTCCTCCTCTTGGTAAGCTTTTTCAAGAGTTGTAGTAGTGGGTACAATAAGGTCGGTATCGGGTAAGGGGGCAGAGAGCGCAGCTTCAAGGACTTGTTGAGCTTCTTTGATTACTTCAGAGCTTTTGATGTTCAGTTCTCTTGTCCATTCAATGATTTTTCTCTGCACCCGATCAATTTTGGAGAGAACAGCTTCTTGTCTATGGAGTGGCCACTGGTCTTCGACGAGCTTGTGTATATCAGGGTTTTTCCTCAATCTCCTATCAAATCGAAAGTTCCCCTTTCTAGAAGTTTTAGTCTGGTCAAAAAGAGTGAGGAGTGGCAGGTGATCCGAACCCTCAAAGCTGAGGTAGATATTGCGACATGATGGGAAAAGTTCCGACCACGCACAGTTTGACATAGCTCGATCAAGACGAGATTGGATGAAGTGTTCATGTCTCATTCCGTGCCAAGATAGATGGTTACCAGCATGTGGCAAGTCCCATAGCCCAGATTGGGACACAAAACTGCGGAAAGCTAAGAAAGATCCCTCCCAGCGCGGTGGGCCTCCAACCTTCTCGGAGTTGTCAAGTAAGTCGTTGAAGTCCCATGTTATAAACCATGCAGAGTCTCGAGCCTTGCCGAGTTCGACCAATTTACTCCAAAAGGCAGCTCGATCTTCTTTTCTCGGAGTGCCATAAATGAAGGAAGCAAAGAATGATGACTTTTTTGAGCAGATGAATGTGTCGATGATATTACAAGATGAGTACAAAACATGCACTTTTATATCATCCTTCCAAGACAACATAAGACCTCCACTTAAACCAGTAGGAGGTACTGAGAAATGTTGTTTATACAGAGAGTTCTGAAATAATCAGAGGACTTTTTCATCGCTGTTCTTAGTCTCCATTAGAAATAAGATATCGGGAGATAGTCGAGTACGTATCTCCTTGATCCGCTGGTCTGTCAAGGTGCTTCCAATCCCTTGACAGTTCCAGCTCAAACACGCTAAGGAAGCGGATCTTGAGGTGGCCGAAAATCCGCCACCTTCTTCTTGGTAGAGGGGAAAACCCTAGTAGATGGAGCCACCTGAGCAGGCGCAGGGGCCTTACTTGTAGCAGGTCCTGTCTTAGCGCCAGAAGCCGACATGACAAGCCTTCTCTTGGACGATTGCTGACCCTTCGTGACCCTTCTTTTCTTTAAGCTTACACCTTGGACAGGGCTTCTAGGAATTTTCTTCTTTGTAGGTTGGTCAGGCGCCTTACGCTTTCCTAGCGTCTTTGCAGCAATACGACCCGAGCGCTTAGGAAGACGGCCCAAGGAGAGAGTGATGGTAGTGTCTGGTTTCGCAGGTACATGGCCAAGACGTAAAGAGACATGAAGCCTATCTTCGCTGAGAGTGCGGATCAGAGATGGTTCAGATTGGGGGGCTTAGAGCCCGACGCCCCTGTTCTGTCAATGAAAGGTAGGTCTCCCATTGTTTCTTCAAAATATTGCAATTCCACATCTTGGAGAATGCCAGAGTCAGTAGTAACCTCCTCATTACGAGGCAAATGCTCTCTATTGGTGGGCAAAGAGAGTCGATCCCGGGCCGGGCGTTTTTCAGAAGTGCCAATCAAACTAACCACAGGGGAGATTCTTTCCAGAGCAGAACGTCGCTCTCTAGAATTGGCATGGGCAGAGGTTGGTCCTGGAGGAGTTATTAGAGGTTCTCTGACAGGACGCGAGCGGGGGGGGGGGAATATGGGAGCTCTGGGCATTAGGGAGTTGTCTAGACGTTCTTACTGACAGCCTTCCTGAGCCTCGAGGCTCAGAGCCCGCAATAGAACCTGAGGACTGGCCCTTCCGTGGTACCCAAGTTTCTTTTCTAGGGTAAGTATTTCTCCGGGGAGGTGAAGAAGGGGGTGGGCGTCTATATTCAGATGAAGCTAGGCGATAGTCAGTACGAAGGGATCGATCGTAGGTCGCCTTCGAGTGTCCCTCGTGGCGAACATCATTTGACCGATGAGAATTTCTACAAGTTCTGTCTGATCGCTCCTCATTCCTCACTACCCTATCATCAGTTCTTCTTCTTTCAGCGAGCTTCTCAAGAGTTCTCGATTGATTGATACCCATAGGGCCTTGAGTTTTAGAGAATCTGGACATGCATTTATCTTGCTCGTGAGAGAGTGAGGCGCATGAGAAGCAATGCTTCTCAAGCTTCTCGTATTCCAGTTCAACTTCCTTGATTTCTGCTGAGGGGAGACTGATTTCAAGATGTCTTTCAAGGGGTCGGAGTCCATTAATGAGGACCCGAACTCGGCCTTTTGGAACATCTTTGGACTCGACATGGCCAAGTTCTGAGCCTATAGCGTGTAGAGCCTCTTCCGTCCAGTAGTGTAGAGGAATTCCATGGATTCGTATCCAAAATGGAATAATAGATGGGAAGCTATCAGATACAATAGGTTCCCACCGCTGCAAGAGTATCATCCATTTTTTGAAGTGGTATGGGGCTTTGTGTAGGATACTCTGTAGATCTCTTTCGGATTCAAAGGTAAACTGAAACAGATGGGGACCAAGATCTCGGCCAGTGATAGAGCCGGAGACGTGCCAGTGTTGCAGAAAGAAGTCTACCAAGGCTCTGGTATTTTGTGCCGCCGAGTTTGTAACTCGTCTGATAAGAGAGAGTTTGTTCTGTTCAATGAGCGCAGAGTTGTTAGTAGCTGGAATGGGGATGGGAGCTCTGCGAACAGGAGCAAAAGTGGTTGACGTCCATTTAGCCTTTTCTGCAGTAGAGTAGCGTCTCGCCATAGCCTCAAATACTAAGTGGGAGAGAATTCATAACCTTCAGCAACAACACAAGGGAGAGGTCCCAAACTGGGCAAAGGCAACTTCAGTACCACAAAAGAGAGAGGTCCCAAACTGGGCAATAAACTAGATGAGCTAGCAGACTTAAGTTCTCTAAATCTCCACAGGTCAAAGCCGCTCAGAGTTCCGAGGAATGAAATGAGGCAGTATACAGACCACAGTAGAGTGGGAGAAAAGGGAACATGTCAGAGATTAGTGGCTCCAGTCTTCAGGCAGTAAGCACTGCGGGCCCTCCGACGGCGTCGGGGGCTGAACCCGGTGGAAGTTTAACCAGAGGTGAAGTGAGAGTAAGAGGTGGTTTTCTCAGTTTGAAAAATTACTACTCGTAAAATCAATACAATACTAAAAGGAAAATATAAGCCATGGAGAGGTTGTTCACGTATGATAGGAAAATCAACTAATCAGAGAGCCCGAAGTTGTCACGTCATCTCATTTATTTTTTCGTAAAAAATGAAAAAACAATGCAAAGGAAATGATCGAACCCGGGTTAGTATGACATAAATATAGGACAGTTACCACTAAGCCATTGAAACTTTCTTGGACACATATACAATAATCACTAAGTGTGTAATCACAAACTCTTATGTACAGTTACAATAATATGAATTCAACTTTCAAGACTCCGATACTTTGTTTTGTAAAAAAATAGGATGGACATAAATGATATACGAACTATGAATAGTACTTTATAAAGCTGACTTAGATAACACATCTGCACATCCATTTCCAATCTTTTTTGATGCTTAAATTCAATTTCTTCAGAGCAATTATTCCATAAAAAGATCGTATGAGATATTGTTTTGATATTCAGATTTGTTTCTTGACTGTTAAGAAGATTGATAACTGTAAAAATGTCTCCTTCGAATATGATATGTCTATAACCGAATCTCCAACATGAGAAAAGTTTGTTTAAAAAGTAAATAATTTCTTTTTTCTTATATTATATAATAAATATATATTATTTACTGATAATAAAAATATAATTATTCATCTATCACAAATATCTATGCAAACATGTGAATCAAGTACAACAATCAAATAACATAATGATTTCTACAAAAAAAAATTTAAAAATATATTTATGTTATGTAGTCTTATTTTATATTCTTTAAATAATATAATACAATATAATATAATATTTTTAGAATTGAGAAATACATATAATATCTATTAAAAAATCTAGTATGTTTAAAACTTGGATAGTAGTAGTATATATGGTCAAGTCAACTAAGATGAATACGCTCGAGTCAACTAAGATGATTTTTAAAAAAAGAAGCGAAAATTCATCTAAATTATTAAAACAGAAGTACAAATTTGAAATAACCCTGAGTTTTCCTTAATAATTACAAGTTTATGCCACTGATCTTAACCATGTTTAACATTTAAATCAAATCACCTAAATTTAATTTAAATAGTTAACCAAACACAATTATTACGTCTTATACCACCTTCTTTAACAACGTTAACAAACCACATCATTTCTATTATTTGGTCAACTGAATTGCCTCCTTTTAATATGATATTCACAATTGTCATTATTATCATTACGTGAGACAATTCTAATTCATCACAAATTGAATTATCTCATTGCACTCGGATTAAACAATCCTCAAATTTTCAAAAACCTGACATGCCATATTCTTAAGATTATACACTGACATGAAAACTAACATGAAACTCTTGATTATGTAAATACTTCATATATTTATACTTACAATCAAATGTCATGTCGGTTTGCATATATTACATATGTGGAATATGAATCATGTTCCCTGTAAAATATTTTCAAAATAAATTACATACTGAAACATAGTTTTGCCATACTGTATATAGTTAGGGATATGACATTTAAACTAATTTATTACCTTAACGTGAGCCAAATTACTTCTATCACATTAACTAGAGTTAAAGATGTCAATCTTTGTATTCGAGTAAGTTTTCCTAATTCACAATATATTGTATACTTTTAATTATTATAACCTCGAGTGTAGAAAATGAAAAACAAGAATATCCTGTTAATAGATACTATCACAGTAAACTAAAATTATGACAATTTTCATTCAAAATAGAATAGTTCCTTTTCTAATACTACCAAATGAAAGAAAAGTTTAAATAGTGTTACAAATATAAGCTCTTATATTAAATATATACAGTCGGGTATTAATGTTTTAAGATACGTATAATCTTAATACTAAACTTGAAAATCACGCAATTCAGAATACTTTAGTTGAGATTTCCTTTTGAATATACGTACTCGCACAATATATACCATTCCTAATTGCCTCAAACAAGTTTTAGCCATTGGAGAAGTACTTAAGATTCATTCAACTTAAGAATCTAGCAAGGGAAGCACCAATATACACTGTAACGGAAGGAAACGAACCCCCATTTTTTACTTGGTTCTTCACCCGGGACTCTTCCAAATTTCCAGTAACTGTGACATCCACTACAAGAAAACAGGGGGATTCTGATGGCCGAAATCGTCGGAAATTCGTCGGAATAGACCGATTCCGACGAATTTCCGACGAACCCGTCCGTCGGTATCGTTTCGTCGGAAAAAAAAAATTCGTCGGAATTTCGTCAGAACTTCCGACGACTTTCTGACGAATACCGAGAAACGTCATTCTGACGAACTTCCGACGATATTACGATGCGGATACACGAGACCAGAGTTCATCGGAAAACTACGTACCGACGAAGAACGTTCGTCGGACAATTCCGACGTAGAATGTTCCTCGGTTTATTCCGACGAACTTTAGGCGTCGGAATTTACCGACGGACAACGGTCGTCGGAATATACCGACGAACCACGTTCGTCGGTATATTCCGACGGAAATGTGGTTTGTCGGTAAATTCCGACGGATATATGTCCGTCGGTATATTCCGACGACCATTGTCCGTCGGTATATACCTTTTTTTTTTACAAATTAATTTTGCATTTTTATATATTTTTTGATATTAATAATTTAAAAAATCGGAAATTTAAAACTAATAATATTATAAAATTTAAATTCATAAAAACCGAAATAGGAAAAAAACATTCATAAAGTTTAAAATTCATACAAACCGAAATAGAAAAAAAAAACATTCCGAAAGTTTTAAAAAGCCGAAATAAACTAAGATGAACTCGAAGACATCAAACGATCTAGCTTCTGCATAATCTCGGTGTTGAACTTCTTCTGGGATGCCAACTCAGCAAGGATAGTGGCATTCTCCGAACGGATAGTGGCATTCTCCGAAAGGATAGTGGTGTTCTGCTCCTCCAATGCCCCAATCCGTTCATCTTTGTCATGTAGCTCCTCGAGAATCATGGGATCGGCATACGGAGCTTGCGAAGAAGATGCCGGATACGAAGAAGCACGACGGGCCAACCCAACTAAACGGCCTCCTTTCCTTTTAGGAACCGCCTACAAAAATATTTAAAGTAAGTAAATAGGGACAAGTAAGTAATCGACATTATAAAAAAAATATATTAATAAAAAAAATTACCTTTTCAACCATCTCATTTATTTGCAATAGAGACAGGTTGGTTGAAGCTCCCGTGGAGTCGCCGTCATCAGAGAGAGGCTGAGATTGAGAAACTATCTCAGCTTCCACCAAATCAACTACACCTTTGATCACGGGGTCCTGAATTTGACCCGTCGTCTTGTTAGTGTGAGCCACCTTAATGAGTTGGAGACGATCAACGGGATTACCGTCATTTGCTTCGATCTAAAAAAACCGCCATTATTAGCCAAAAATATATAAAATATTTATTTAAAAAATATAAAGATAAATAATAATAAAAAACTTACAAGTTCATCCTCCTTAGTAGACATGGAGCAAGCGCCGAGGTTGTGCACATACATACCTTTCCCGCCACGATCGCTCTTCCGGTTCCTGGAGTTCCTAGAAGACGTCTCTGCAGTGTCTTCCTTCTCCCAATGAGCTATCAACTGCTCCCACACCGTCCCGTTGATGAACCGTGGCTTCTTGTTCTTCTGCCAAACTGTCTTCCACGCGTTTATCTGCTTTGTGTAAGAGTCCATGGCCTTTTCGTTGAATTTCTTACGGACTGTTTCCGTAAGATCGGAGTGCCAGTTGAACTCTTGCTACAAAACAAACACAATTTAATAAGTAAATATATGTAAAAAAATGTAAAAACTTTAAAAAAATGAAGAGTTACTATACCGCAAACTGACGAAACCACAACTCTCGTTCGTCGGAAGGGATCACACTCCACTTTGGATATCCAAAACGGAGCATGGAGTACATCATCTGGTTGATGCTCCGGCTAATGCCATTTTTCGACTTGGTGAACCTTTAAAAAAAAAACAAGTTAGCAAGTTAATTAAAGGAAAAAATATAACGGTACAAATAAAAAAAATACTAACCAAGTGCTATGGCCTCGTCGTGGGTTGGGTTGGAGAAACGGGAGATGCTCTCGACCTGGTTGTTGAACCAATAGATGAACCGGCATGACCCCCGGATCCTGTTGAGCAGCAGCGTGAGGGGCAGCGTGAGGGGCAGAGGGAGCTGGAGCGGGAATATATGCGGGAACCGAGTCATGAGACGATACCGATGCACGGAAACCGCTCACCGAACTACGTCGAAGACGGGCTGCGGGGCGGGCTTCATCCTCGGCCCTAAAAAAAAAAAATTAACCCATCAAACATATTTTCATTTATATATTTACAAAAGGTTTTATAAACGTTTTTAAAAAAACTATTAAACCTTATATATATATATATATGTATACAAAATTATAAAAAATTTATAAATATAGAAAAATGTTGTTAAAAATTTATAAATGAAGAAAAATGTTGTTAAATATTTATATTTTAAAAAAAAAAACGTTTTATTATACATAGTTTATTAGTGGAAACTTAAAAAAAATTATAAAAAATTTTAAAATTTTTATTATACATGATTTACATATATATATATGTATACAAAATTATAAAAAATTTATAAATATAGAAAAATGTTGTTAAATATTTTTTTAAAATTTTAAAAACGTTTTAAAAAATCAAAAAACGTTTTTAAAAATCAAAAAACGTTTTTAAAAATCAAAAAAACGTTTTAAAAAATCAAAAAACGTTTTTAAAATCAAAAAACGTTTTTAAAAATCAAAAAATGTTCCAAAAAAAACTAAAACAACAATCCAAACAACAATCCTAACTTATATATCCTAAACTATCCATTCAATCCTAAAATTTTCAATCAAACAACCTAAAATCCGAGATCAACTTCCAAAACCCTAAACAATTGATAAAAAAAAGGTTTGGGATGATTCTTACATGATTTGGGGTTTGGGGAAGAGATATGAGGGTGAGGAGAGGATTCGCCGGTGAAGAGAGGTGGAGAAAGGCCGGAATCGCCGGAGAGGGGGAGAAATCGCCGGAGTGTTCGTGAGAGAGAGAGGCCGCGGAGAAAACGAAGAAGGAAGGAGAAGGGTTTTTATTTCCGAGGATTCCGACGGACACGGGTTCGTCGGTATTCCGTCGGTATAATTAAAATATACCAAATGCCGATTCGCGAAAATTTTCAAGCGGTTTGGTTCTCCCGGGCTAATTGAAATTCCGACGGAACGTGTCCGTCAGTATTTTCCGACGGACACAATCCGTCGGTATATTCCGACGGAATTCCGACGACTTAGTGTTTAGGGTGTTCATTTCAAGTTTCTAAATGCAAAATCCAAATCTTTGATAATATATATAGTATTTGCATAAAGATTTAACAATAAAAATGTTTTATAACACGATTTTACACAACAACTTTTTTTGTAGTGTAAGCTTATATAAATATGATTGTATAAGTATATAATGTTAAGATGAGATGTTATGAAAACAATGATATGCATACATAAATATTTTAATGAGTTGTTATATTTGAACGGTTGCGATCTAATACTATACTAAACACTTATTATGTGTTATTTTCATAGTTTTGGCATCTAAATTTATAGATTTTTATGATTGAAACTTTATAGAAAAACATGTCGTCGGTATTTTCCGACGAAATACCGACGACCTTTCCAATTTTCAATGAAACCCGTTGTCGTCGCTATGTCGTCGGTATATTGCGAGGGATTTCCGACGGACCATTAAAAAAAAAAAAAAAAAAAAAACTAATCAGAATCTTCTGAATCTTCATCAAACTCCCCAACCTCGGCTTCCGGCTCTGAATGTACGACAGCATCATGTCCAAACACAGTCAAATTCTCAACGAGTTGAACATTTTCCAAATCTTCAACTGCCTGGGCGTTGCTGGTAGACTCTGGTTGCAATGGTTCATCATCATCAGAAGTTCCATCCACTCGTCCTCTTGGGTTGATTTGCGTTACAGTAACCCATGGATCGTCTCTGTACGTCACCCGAGGGTAACTGATGTAGCACACCTATACATATCAATTATACAAGTATTAGTTCAATATATAACATTAATTAATTATATTGGTAAAAAATTATGAATAGATTGACATACCTGATCAGCTTGCGAACCAAGAATGAAGGGATCATAATATTGAAGTTTCCGCCGCGAATGAACTGATGTAACACCAAACGCATCAATCTTCACTCCTCTATCTGGGGTGGTGTCATACCAATCACAATAGAATACTACACAACGCAATCCAACCATTCCAGGAAATTGGATTTCCAATATTTCTTTTATGTTGCCGTAGTAGACATCGTCACCAGAAGAAGATGAAACACCAGCATCATATGTTGTCTTAGAATGACCTTTCCTTGTGAATGCATATCCTCGCGTACAAAATTTAGGATATGATTTGACCACATAGTTTGGTCCCTGCACAAATTCGCGTATCCAATCATCGAACACAAGACCTCTGGCCAAACCATCATTCACCTATAAAAAAAAACATATATGATTGCAAAATTAATTAGTTTATATATATTAAATTTAAACTAATCATTTGCATAGGGTAATATGATATATGACTCACATAACTACGAAGCCACGCAGCAAATCCGTTATCTCTAAGTTGTCGAAGCTCATCTTCTGTTGCATGCCTGTGAGTCATACGCAACTCCGCCATATATACACTATATACAAAAATATTATCAATATGAAATAAATTTATTGAATATTAATCTAACAATAAATGAATAAATATTTTTACCTCTCATATTGTAGAACATCTTCACAGTTGGTGAGCAAATATGTTTGCAAATGAGCGTGCTCAGTGTCCGTAAGTCTCCGCTTCGTGAATTTTCCACTAAGTCGTCCTATTTCCTTGAACATGCTTGGGACAGTAACATGATATGTTGCTCTCTCCCCTCTATCATCATGCCGAGCAGGTCTTCGGTGTTTTGTTTGCACTTCTGGTGGAAAATAATTTTCAGCAAAGATTGCAGTTTCTTCATTGATCACCTGTGCCACTATAGATCCTTCCACCCTGCTTTGATTTTTGACCATCTTCTTCAGATGATGCATATAACGCTCAAAAATATACATCCATCTGTACTGCACAGGACCACCAAGTTCCAATTCTCTTGCGAGATGAATAGCAAGATGTTCCATTACATCAAAGAATGATGGAGGAAATATCTTCTCAAGGTTGCACATGCTGACTGGTGCGTTTGTCTTCAAATTATTAATACCCTCTTCAGTCACTACTCTGCTGCATAAGTCGCGGAAAAAAACACTAATCCCTGCAATTGCTTCATGAACATTACGTGGCAATAATGCTGAAAAAGCAAACGGAAGGAGGCGCTGCATAATTACATGACAATCATGACTCTTCAAGCCAGTAAACTTTCCTTCGCTTCTATCAACGCAGTTCCCCAAATTTGATGCATATCCGTCAGGAAATTTCACTTTATCTGTAATCCAATCAAAGAACTCTTCTTTTCTAGCACCATCTAGCCGATAAATGGGAAAAGGGGCCGTACCGTTCTCATCAACGTGAAGTTCAGAACGATCACAAATATCGACTAAATCCAACCTTGACTTCAAATTATCCTTCGTTTTACCTTGGATGTTAAGGACTGTGTTCATCAGATTATCGAAGAAGTTCTTCTCAATATGCATGACATCTAAATTATGCCGCAATAGATGACTCTCCCAATATGGCAGATCCCAGAAAATACTCTTTTTGTGCCAGTTATGTAGCTCTCCAACCGCATTGACTCGAATGTTTTCATGTCCACCTACATCTGGCGTCCTTTCTGCATCAAAATACCTAAACTGCTTCAACAAATCTTTCCCACTAACTTCCTCAGGTGGACCATCAAACACCTGCTTGTTCTTCGTAAACGAAGTCTTACTCCTGCGGTATGGATGATCAGGTGGTAGAAATCGTCTGTGACAGTCAAACCAACACGTTTTCCTTCCGTTCTTTAGTTGGAAAGCATCTGTGTCATCTTGACAATATGGACATGATAGCTTCCCATGTGTTGTCCATCCAGATAACATACCATATGCTGGAAAGTCACTTATTGTCCACATAAGTACTGCCCGCATCTGAAAGTTTTCTTTGCGCGAAACATCGTATGTCTCAAAACCATGCGCCCATAGTTGTTGCAACTCATATATTAGTGGTTGAAGAAACACATCTAGTGATCTTTTAGGATGATCTGGCCCGGGGACGAGAATTGAGAGAAACAAAAACTCTCGTCGCATGCACAAGCTCGGCCGTAAGTTGTACGGTGTCACAATAACTGGCCATAGAGAATACTGCCTTCCATGCTTTCCAAATGGGCTGAAACCATCAGTAGATAATCCAAGATAAACATTTCTTCTCTCTTCCGCAAATTCTGGATATGTTGACTGGAAATGTTTCCAAGCCTTTGCATCTGAAGGATGTCTAATCTCACCATTTGTGGAATGCTCTGCATGCCATCTCATTGCTTTTGCTGTGCGCTCACACTGATACAACCTCTTCAATCTTTCCGTCAAAGGCAAATACCACATTCTTTTGAATGGGATCGGAACTCTTCCCCTCGTCTCCTGATAACGAGGTTTCCCACAAAATTTGCATACATTCCGTGTCTCATCCGCTCTCCAGTAGATCATGCAGTTGTCAATACATACATCTATCACTTCATACGGTAGTTGAAGACCTGCAACAAGTTTCTGAACCTCGTAGTATGAACCCGGTGCAAGGTTATCCTCAGGTAGAATACCTTTGACAAAATCAGTAATCGCATCCATACATTCTTCAGCCAAATTATAGTCTGTCTTAATACCCATTAATCTAGTTGCAGATGATAAGACTGAATGACCATCTCTACAATTTTGATACAAAGGTTGTTTTCCTGCATCCAACATGTCAAAAAATCTCCTAGACTCGGGGTTTGGTTCTTCCCCTCTATAATGATCATGTACCATCTGCTCAGTACCTACACCATAATCTATATCCGTTCTAGATTCTTCTAACCTAATATCAGGCTGAGGTTCACTAACAGGCTGAGGTTCGCTAGTACTACCATATTCATAACCAGTTTCCCCATGAAGGTACCAAACTTTATAATTACGTGAAAACCCTTTCATATACAAATGAGTCCAAACATCAAATTCTTTTATAACCTTATTATTATTGCAAGAAGAGCAGGGACATCTTAACATACCACTTTTTGCATCCGGTTGCTGTTGAACAAGCCTCATGAATTCTCCAATCCCTTGAACGTATTCTTCCGTAAGCAAATTGGTGTTCGGATCCAAATGAGGTTTATCCATCCACGAACGATAATAAACTTCTGAAGACATGATTTTCACGGAATTGTTATGACTAAAGAGAATGAAGAGAGAATGAAGTGTGAATGAGTTGAATGAGGAGGGGTTGTATTTATAGGAAATTGCTTACGGACCTCCGACGACTTTCCGACGTAATTCCGACGGATGTAAAGCAGTCCGTCGGAATTCCGTCGGAATTGTCCAATCCCAAACGGCTATACAACGGTCATATATATTTGTCGGCAACGGTCACATGGTTCGTCGGAATTCAGTCGGAAAATACCGACGGAATTCCGACGACGTTGCTGTTAATCGGAATGTCGTCGGAATTCCGTCGGAATATACCGACGAACTTCCGACGACTACAACGGTCACATTTTCGTCGGAATTCGTCGGAAAATACCGACGGAATTCCGACGACTTTGCTGTTAATCGGAATGTCGTCGGAAATTCGTCGGAATATACCGACGAACTTCCGACGACTACAACGGTTACATTTTTTATCGGAATGTCGTCGAAAAGTCGTCGGAAAATTCCGACGAACCATATTTCGTCGGAATTCCGTCGGAAATGGCCGACGGAATTCCGACGACTTAATTTTTTTGGATTTGGTCGGAAATTTGTCAGTATTCCGTCAGAAATGTCCGACGACCTTGGTGTCCGTCGGAACCTTCGTCGGAATTCGGTGTGTTTTCTTGTAGTGATCTCTCTCTATAAATTTTCTCCATGGAATCTAACTTGTATTAAATAATAAAACAGTTTCGCTCAGCTGTGTGGAAACTCTTTCTAGAAAAGCTCACAGTTCTGGCAAATAAAGGAAAGCCGCTTCTAAATGTAAAAGCCTTAGCTCATTTTGTTGCATTATGCAAAATCAATTTCTGCACTTATGTCTTATATGTTGTGTCTTTTTTGGCTCAAAGACCTAAGAGGAGAGTACTTGTGTAAACTAAAACTAAAAGAAACTATCCTATTTTAAATATCTCCATGTATGAATCTGCAAATATCTTGAAACTCTTCAAAGTAATACCCATGACCAAGTTTCTTTTCTACAAAACTTAACTTCTCCTTTACGAAGTTCTAATCTTGAATCTGCAAAGTTCTTAGGTATATTCTTAAAGTCTGCAGTCAAGTTGTGTTCGTAACTTGTGTTATAATCTGTCTCTTTAATATTCTTAATAGTTTATAATGATCTAAAATTTTCTTTGAAAAAGTTCGATTGTGTTGACTCAGATATGTAGGTTGAATTCAACAATTTATGTCATAAATATTTAAAAGAGTGAGGAAGAAACTCAAAATGTTTTCGTTTATACACAAATATAATTTTTCTACTATTACAATGATACATCATTTTACATAGCAAATCCGCTAAAATTGAATATACGATAGACAAATTACATGTGAACATCAAGACTTTTGTTTTCTAAATATATCCAATTATAAAAATAAAAACAAATACCTGTGCGGGCGCACGGGTCAAAACTCTAGTTTAAATATTTAAAGTAACAATGTCTTTTGAATTGTTAGTTTTACATGGACGAGTCCATTTTTCTAGCTACCGGAAATAATCAAGACATTGGTGTTGCTTATGGTGATGATCACCAGACCAACAAGTAGTTATTTATTTATACTATTAAAATTCAAATTGTACATATTATTACGTAATTATTGGATAATCATAATTATAAATCAATGAAACATCGTAGTTAGGATAGGTATGACTATGCATAATCGATGCCTTTCAATTCAAAAACCACAAGATGATCAGATCTAGAAGAAGATGATCTGCATCCAAAAATTAATTAAGGAACTTGGTTTGTTTAAGGACCACACATATACACAGGTACTACAGCTAATCGATAACAATCATGCAGATTATGTAAAACATGTTTAGTAGCTGTACCAGTAAAATATTCAGATTAGGGTCTGGTTATCATATTAAAATTTTGAGACTTTAGCAAATGCACATGTAAATATAAATATATTTAATCAACTTCCTCAATTCTTTTCAGCTAATAAGCTATACATCAAGGTGTAGTCTATAACTATTAAGGGAAATCATATTCAAAAGCAACCAATTGATCAATCTCTATAATATTAATTGAGAAGTCAGTTTCTTATGTGTCGCGCTCACGTTAATTCTCATGACAGTTAATTATATAGACATTCTTAATGAAATAAAAATATCATAAATGATAAAATTTCCTTTATTCTTAATAAAAAATTAATTAAATTTTCCATTTTTCAAAACACATAAATAAGAAAAAGGAATATTTACAGAATATAAGCTTATAGATTATTTATATGTGAAAGAGTTTAAATTTTATTACCTTTTATCTTTTCGCCAAAAATATAAATAAAAGATAAAATATCTAGATATTTTAATTACTTATATATATATATAACACCACTTCACAAAACAAATTGAAAAAGTAAAATAATTTAGACATGTTTTCTATAAGATAATTTTTTGTGAATATTTTATCAAATTATTAATAAGGAAATGATTTTAAAAGCATATATAAACTCATCATCTAATATCATATGTTTCAAAAAATTTAATTAATTACATAGATAATTATTTTATTTCCCTTTTAACGAAACTTAATTAATTTTTAACTTAAATTTCCTTTTTTACAATAGCACATAAATAATACAAGCAGATATTTATAAAATATGAAAAGATATATTATAGAAACGAAATTTATTTTTATTTTTCTTTATATTTTTCGAAAAACATAAACAAAAATGAAATATATATATAAAATTTAAAAGTATGGACTTATATATTTTATCAAAACAACATATATCAAATTATACATAAATAATTTTATCAATCTAAAGAAAAACTAAACGAAAATCTAATTAACAATATTATTCTTATTTTAGTCTAATTATAACAAAAAATATATGATTCAATTCAAAAAATATAACCCAATATACCAAAATATAAATAACAAAACCAATCAAAATATGAACAGTTAAATAAACCTGTTATTATAATTTATATATTTTATATATAGTCATACATTTGTATGAATTTTCAAAATATTATAAGTTATATTTATTAATGCATACCTCTTTTAATATTTTTATTTTCTGTTTTACTAAACAAGATACATCAAACTATACAAAATTTTATAAAATATATTTAAAATATAAGAGGATAATCTGAATTGGTACTAATAAGCCAATTTTAACCAGATTAAACAAAAAATCATCTTCAATTTAAAAGAATAGATGCAACTTGACGTACCAAAATGAATACTTAAAAAAATAAAAAAATATTATAATTGAAATCACATATCTAACTAAGATGAAAACATAAAGACACTTAGTACATTTTTTTATTTATCATACATAAAAATTACAAAATTACTTAAAATTTATAAACAACCAAGAGAATATATTTATCAATATTATAATTGAATTATTTTAAATGTTTATCAATTTAGCAATTTATATTTATCAATTTTTAAACCAAGAGAATCACCTAGTGTGTGCTTGTATTTGTGAGTTACCATAAATATTTTCCAAATCAGAAAATATAAAAATAAATAAATAAATAAGCCCAAATAAAGATTTTCAAGTTAAAGCCATAGAAAACTGCAATTAAGAGACACATCAAACAAGTAATAAAATGAGGATATGAGCCTTGGATAGAGTGTCCACGTAGGCGAAAATAATCGGCCAATGAGAAACTATATTTTTGCCATGTCATCTCTTCTATTTGTTTTTACAAAATGATTCTTTAATTTTTTTACTTAAACAATTATAACCGAAACTATTTTTAGTGAAATATATTATTTATATATATATATAATTATATTTTTATTTACATAATAGTTTGTAAAGAAATATTTAGTGTAAATAATATCATAATTTTATAAAATACTAAAATAAGTTGGGTTGGTTTTCAACTTTCACAAATAAAAAATATTATTTGTAAACTTAGAAAAGAATATATCAAGAATGTTTTTTTCAGAAGAGAAAATAGAAAAATACATCGAAGACATATTCATCTCTATTACGAAATTCATCTATTTCAGGAAAAAAAATAGAAAAATACATTGGAGATGGTCTAAGGCATGACCGACGTAAATGATTGACATTGAGATTTCAGCTTTTCTGATTCTTACTATTCTAACAAATAATAAAAGGAGGATATAAGCCTAGATAGAGTGTCCATGTAGGCGAAAATAATCGGCCAATGAGAAACTATATTTTTGTCATGTCACCTCCTCTATTTATTTTTACAAAATGATACTTTAACTTTTTACTTAAACAACTATAACCGAAAATAATTTTTTAGTGAAATATATTATTTATATAAATATAATTATATTTTTTATTTACATAATAAATATTTAGTGTAAATAATATCATAATTTTCAAAAATACTAAAATAAATTGGGTTGGTTTTCAACTTTCTCAAATAAAAAGTATTATTTGTAAACTTAGAAAAGAATATATCAAGAATATTCTTTTTCAGGAGAGAAAATAGAAAAATACATCGAAGACAAATTCATCTCTATTATGAAATTCATCTATCTTAGAGAAAAAAAAAATAGATGAATACATTAGAAAAGGTCTAAGGTATGGCCGACGTAAATGATCGACATTGAGATTTCAGCTTTTCTGATTCTTACTATTCTAATGTTTCAATATAATTTGAATATTCCATTTGCTTTATAATATAATGGTTTAAAATTATTTTTTGTTTCACTATATAAATTGTTTTTATATTTCAATATAACTTTATACTTATTGAATATTGTGTGGTCAATTAAATTATGTAAATTACTGTGTAATTGATTAAATTTATATATTAAATGACAGTTTTTTAAAGTAATAACTTTTAAATATTAAAGATTTTAATTAAAACTGGAGGATATAAGCCTCAGATAGAGTGTCAACGTAGGCGAAAATAATCGGCCAATGAGAAACTATATTTTTGTCACGTCACCTCCTCTATTTGTTTTTACAAAATGATCCTTTAACTTTTTACTTAAACAATTATAACCGAAAATATTTTTTTAGTGAAATATATTATTTATATAAATATACTTATATTTTTCTATTTACATTATATTTTGTAAAGAAATATTTAGTGTAAATAATATCATAATTTTATAAAATACTAGAATAAATTGGGCTGGTTTTCAACTTTCACAAATAAAAAATATTATTTGTATACTTAGAAAATAATATATCAAGAATATTTTTTTTAAGAGAGAAAATAGAAAAATACATCGGAGACAAATCCATCTCTATTATGAAATTCCTCTTTTTAGAAAAAAAAAATAGAGAAATACATTGGAGATGGTCTAAGGCATGGCCGACGTAAATGATCGACGTTGAGATTTCACCTTTTCTGATTCTTACTATTCTAATGTTTCAATATAATTTGAATATTCCTTTTGTTTTATAATATAATGGTTTAAAAGTATTTTTTGTTTCACTATATAATTTTTTTTTTTATATTTCAATGTAACTTTATATTTATTGGTTATTGTGTGGTCAATTAAATTATGTAAATTAATGTGTAATTGATTAAATTTATATATTAAATGACAGTTTTCTAAAGTAATATATTTTAAATATTACATATTTTAATTAAAACTGATTACATTTTGAAATAGATAGAGTAATCTATAAACTAACTCTATATATGATGACACAATTTTTAAAGTGGTCTCACCTTGAATTTCTCTCATTCTGTGCGTTCTTAATTGAAAGGAGATAATCAACATCTAATATTATGTTACTCACAGTATATTAAAAATGGTCAAACAGTAAACCAATTAAGGATGATGTAAGGAAGACATAAAGATGTATTTTCCGTTGTCACAAATATAGAATCAATTGACAACAACTTAATTATGTCTAGCATAGGACAACAGAGAAGAGTTTTCATACCTTTTAATATTATAATATCTCACTATATTAGTGGCTAAATCAGTTTTCTTTTGCACAAATACTCACTCAATTCTTGAAGTTTAAGTTTTTCTATCTGATGATATTAGTAGTTTGATCCAAAAAAAAAACGGTCGAACTGTACATTGTAATTGGAGAAAGAAAACAAACAAAAATCAGCCGAACACTTTTAAGGTATATGAAACAAAAATTGGAAATAACAATTCTTTGTAATTAAAGAATAAGGCAATAAAATTGTAAAAATACAAAATAAAACAAAAAACTATACACAAAAAGAAATATTTAGTAAAATAAAATCATAATATAATTTCCATAATTGATAGTGCTCAGTTACACTAATAAGTCTAAATTTACAACATACACATTTTAATTTACATATTTAAACCTATTATCTAATTAAAATGATTCTACAAAAAATGTCAGCATGAAGAATTAGAAAATATACGGTAAAATACAATATATAACGTTAAAAATACATTATCACTTATCACTAAAAAATCATGTTAGTAACAATAAAAATGAAATGACAACACATTTATTAAAACCACAGAACGACACGCAACAAGGTGTTATTAAATATACAACAAATTAAATATGCTCAACGCAAACACACATAAAAATGAGACATCATATTTGGATATATTTAAATAAATAATTTTAAATATATTATATTCTTGATAATTTTAATATTACTTTAAAAGAAACTTTATTATTAAAAAAAATAATATAAAAATAAAACTAAAACAATTTTTTGTAACGTCAAAATAATAAATGAATAAAAATATATTATGTTAATAAAATAGATTTTAGATTTTAAAGACTTCTAATTCATGTAATATTACAAAATTCAAAATTTGTTTATTACAATTAATATTTTACCATTAGATATATTAAAATAATATTCTAGTTTGATATTCAATTGTTAGTTTTCAACTATTACAAGTAAAAAAATATTATTAAGTACGCTTTTTTTTTAAATGGGGTTTTATATTTTAAGTAGGTTATTGGAGTACTTTTTCTTTTCGTGAATTTATTCGAGATAAGATTTCGATCTTTTAAACTAAGATAATTTATGTTCTATACATAATCATATTTTTTTTTACATAACTCTAAAATCTCGGACTTGATTCTTCATATTTTATTAGTTAATTGTGTTATATATAATAGAAATACTTACTTCAAACTAAAAATATATAAAAAAATCAAATTTAAAAATTAGTTATATATAATTTAATATACAAAAATTTGCAGATAAATAAAAATGATAAATATAACAAATTTAAATATATTATCCGCGTGTAGCGCGGAGAAAGGATCTAGTATCCATAATGTTGCAAAGCTGGCTTGAACAAATACAACCCCAAGATAGATCCATAGATTTAATGCAACGTATACTTTCCATGGAAAAAATTACTATGATCTTCTGTCTCTTTCCATCTGATTTTATTATCCACATATCTCCTTTATTATATGTGATTCTTGAGTTCTGAGTCTCTGTGTGGAGTCTTTTCATTCGCTCAATGACAAGTTCAAGCAAGTTTCAAAAATCATAAAAGTCATTTCTGGTATCCCATAGCTCACCTGTCATCGTCCCAAAATCAAGCAATTCAGATGCATTGATCTCTCATTCTCACCTATCATTCCATTTTAAAACAAAAAAAATCAAGATTACTCTGCATATAATTTTTAGATCTGAAATATCCATGATTACAAAGTAAACAAGATGGATTACGCTTATAATATGATGTAAAAAGGAAGACGTAGTTTTTAATAACATTCTGATTCCTCCTTATTGTAAAACGTAAAGAGACAAGTACAACTACCTGTACTTGGGAGTCACTGAAAATATCATTGACATAAATGAGTCTAAATGTAGCAATAAGGTACTACGGAAACTAAGATCAGAGAATTATTTGGTTCAATTAATGAGCCACTACTGAAGCTACATGGGCATTGTGATAAGTTTTGGAGACAAAGGTGATGATTGGTTCGACAAGTTTTGGAGACAAAGGTGATGATTGGTTCGACTGTAGTGGTAAGAATTTAGCTGTAAAAATTTAGCTGCAGTTAAGTTGCATGTAGCTATAAAGTTGTTTAGATGTTCTTGCAGAGACTTTTGATGTACTTAAATTTGTTGTAGCTGTAAACTATAAAAATCTCAAAATAAAATATGTGATGTATATATAAAATAATTATTTTTTGTCAACTAAAATAATTTATATTAATGATTTTTATAAATTATAAATTTTTACTGTTATTTAAAATGTGATATGTAAATAATATTTATCTTTTAAAAAAAAATCGATAATTTTAAAAACACCCAGAATTAAACTAAAATATTTATAAATGTTTTTATTATGATTTTCTAATTTATTTGATATTATAGATAGTTTTTCATTGTACAGTTTCTACAGCCTATAAAACAAAGATGTACGTTTTTTTGCCTAAAATACATAAGAAAAAAATTGCTTTAATTTTTTCGCTGTAGCCTTAAAAGTAAAGGTAAAGCATGATTGGTAAAAATTAATAGAAATATGTTGTAGGATTTAACTTACAAAAATAAAACTACAACATGATTGGTAAAATTAAGTGCTTTAAAAATAAATAAAACTAAAATAGTGAGATAAAGTCTAACCAATCACCCCCAAAGTTTACATGATATGGCTTAACTAGGCATAATATTAGCTGGATATAACAATCCTTTGGCACAATAATCTCTATAACGATTCAGCAGTTTCCGAAAAAGTTGTTTCATGCATGAATCTGGTAGGCATTAGAAACATGATGACTCTGCGTTAGAGATCTTCTAAGACAAATACTGGATCTGTTCGGTTTTGCAGTTAGAGGAACATCTAGTAAATTTCTCAGTAGTAGTACAACATCATTTGTTTCACTTCTGTCGGGTTCAAGTTCAATGGGATTAGGCCCTGTCTCAGAAACGAAACTTAACTCGGGTCTACCTCATTTTTTTCATACGTTATACTTCCTCCATTAAATAAAATTCATTACCGATATACCTAATCATATTTCAACCAATAAAAAATAATATAGTTAATAAATTTTGTATTGAAATTATAAAATGACACTTATTTTGAAACAAAAATCTCACTCTACAACGACAACTAACTTTGAAATGGAAGGAGTATTTGTGGTTTAAAGAAGATAAAACATAGCACGAGGAATATAATATAACTTGCAATTTCAACTGTTCCACAATTTGTAAGATATACAGGCATTAGATAATCAATTTATAAATCCATAGAATAAAATGCGAGTTGCTAGGAGCAAGCTTTTTGCATTTGTGTAAATGAATTTGCATTTGACAGCATTGGAGATAGGATCACCTGCCTCTATAACCAATGAACCATGATCATCTGTGTCAAAAGCGCACATACATATTCCACTGGTCGTAACTACATCCAATTTTGTCTGAGATGTATCTGAGTAGAACCTTCCAGCTTGATATCATAATATTAAACTAAATCTCAGTGATTTGTACGTTGTTAAGAGGGGAGAGGTCAAGAAGAGAAACATGAAACTCACCGTCTCCAATGTTGTTGTCAAACCTCCCGAACGTTAATTAGAGCTACGTAAGGGCACCAAGCCAACTACCAATAGTCACTTACTAACATAAACACTTAACATTCAATGATCCATACAAAGCGTAAAGGAAGGTAATTGTTAATAACTGCAATACAGAAGTGAAGTTGTTGAATCAAAAGAGGAATCACGTAAACTTAATTCTAATCAGTTAACATATTGGTCCCTTTGTATCTATAAAAAATGAGTATTTTCTCCAACACTGTTAATATGACAGATTAAGTCTTACATTCAACTCATTTGTTATTGTACTATCGAATAATTTTGTTATATAAAGTAAAAAATCATCAATCCTAAGAAAATAGAGTAATTAACTAATCAATTTAATTTAGTTACTAGGTAGTAACCCGCGCTTTGCGTGGGATTAGATATCTAAAAATATGTTGATTGTATATATTATGATTATGTATATATAAGGTGTAGCTTTAGTAAACGGTGCAAAAAATATAAAGGTATGATTCAGTTAACTATGATGTTACGACTATGTGAGTATACGTGAGTAATATCATTAACCCGAAGTTTATGAGTCGGGTATACACTACAAGAAAACATCAAGGATTCTGAGGGAAAAAATCGTCGGAATTTCGTCGGAATATCGTTATTCCGACGAAATTCCGACGAAACACGTCGTCGGAAATAATTCCTCGGAATTTCTTTTTTCCTCTGAAATCCCTCGGAATTTTCCGACGGAATTCCGAGGAAATAAATTTCCGAGGAAATTCCGAGGATCCCTTGTTTGTCGGAAAAGTCCTCGGAATATACCGAGGTAGAACTTCGTCGAGATAATTCATCGGAAGTTCATCGATCGATGCGTGTTTGGACATATATACATCGATCGATAGGAGTATACCGACGGACTTTTTCCTCGGTTTATTCCGAGGAACTGTTCCCTCGGTATATTCCGAGGGATCCGTTCCTCGGAATTTTCCGAGGGAGTTGTCCCTCGGAAAATTCCAAGGGAAATGTCCCTCGCTATATTTTTAAAAAAAACGGATCGATCGATGCGTTTTTGTTCAAAAACGCATCGATCGATCTAGTGAAAAATATAATTAATTTCCTCGGAATGTAAAAAATATTAATTTTTTTGAAAAAATAAAATTTCTGAAATTTAAATTCGAAAATATGAAATTAAAAGTAAAATTGAAATCATACTAATTAATATTCAAAGTTTCACAAATAAAAATAAAACATTCCGAGATTGGGGAAAAAAAAAACTACGGGTCTGGCACGTCCGGGAACACCTCGTTCGGGTACATCCTCTGCATCATCTCCATCATTTGCTGGTTCAGCCTCCTCTGTGCCTCATAGCCCGCCTGTTGAGCCGCCATCTGGGTCTCCAACAAAGATATTCGATCATCTTTGTCCTTCAACTGAGCCGTAAGTACTTCTGGATCAACAAAGGGCGGTGGTGCAGAAGAAGGAGGAACCGACCGGGTGCGACGACCCAAACCGAACAAACGTCCCTTCTTCTTTGGAACCGACTGAATAGAAAAAAGCCAAATTTAGAAATTTAAACCAAGAAATAAATGAATTGAACTTTAAAAAAAAAAGAACTTACGGATTCAACGATTTCGTTGATTCGAAACCGGGACAAGTTGGTCGAAGCCGTCGAAGCGTCATCCTCGGTTTGAAGCTGAGACACTTCGTCTACCACCTGAGTTTGGACCAGGTCGACCACGTCCCTCACAAGACCGTCATCAATCTGGCCGGTCTTCTTGTTGGTATACGCCCTCCTCATTAGGGCGAGATCATCGACCGGCTCGCCATCATTTTCTTCCGCCTTGAAAAAAACATAAAATTAAAGAAACATTAGAAATTAGAAGAAATGCACAATAAATTTAAATTCTGAAACTCAAATAATTGAAGAAAAAGCGGTTGAACTTACCATGCGATCTCCGAGAGTGGCAATAGATTGAGCACCCAAGTTATGCTTGTAGATGCCCTTCCCTTTACGGTCGCTCCTGCGGTTGGTGGAGTTGGTGGAAGAAGTTTCTTTCGTCTCCTCCTTATCCCAATGCGCACACAACTCCTTCCAGACCGTGTCGTTCATCGACTTTGGGACCTTTTAATTAAAAAAAAAAAGAAAAAGTTTAATAAATTAAAAAATAGTTTAATAAATTAAAAAATTGTTTAATAAATTAAATCGAACCTTATTGATTTCCCACTTCTTCTTCCACTCGTGGATCTGCTTCCCATAGTTGTCCATTACTTTATGGACGAAGTGGTGATAGATAAAGAGCGTCTCATCGGAATTCCAGTTGAACTCTTGCTGAAAAAAAAACACAATTAGTAGAAAATTTATATTAAAGATTAAAAATATAAGTAAAAAATTAGAATACTTACCGCAAACTGACGAAACCACAGAACCTGCTTGTCGGTTGGGAAGTGAGTGAAAGTCGGATGTCCACTGTCGAGGGCCGAGTACATCATACGGTTGATCCATGCGCTGATCCCGTTCCCGGATCGGTTGAACCTTATTAAAAGAACAAACGGTTAATAATGAATCCAAATTTAAAGAAAAAAAAATGTTTAATTACCATGTTTGACCCCGTCCATGTGGATACGGAGTGAGATACGGAAGATGGTCACGACCGGGCTGTTGAACCAACTCCGCAACCCTCATCACTCCCGGAGGACCCGGAGGAACAGGAGCGGATGCAGCAGCGGGAGCGAGAGGAGCATGAGCGGGTGCAGCAGAGGGAGATGTATGGTTGGAGCTGTGGGGCGAAGGGGAATCCTGAAAATGGCTGGAATCCCGAGACTGGCTCCCCGTACCACCACGACCACGACGCTGTCGAGGCCGGGTCTGATCATCATGAGACCTGTAAATTAAAAAAATATATTTAATAAATACAGAAATATATAAATTAATTTTTTTATTAAAAAAAAATCCCAAATAATTTAATCACAGAAAAAGATTTATATATATTAAAATTTTTTAATAAATATATAAAAATAGTTCTAATAAACAAAAAATAGTTTTAATAAATAAAAATTGTTTAATAATTAAAATGTTTTGTAAAATCCAAAAAATCGAATTTATATAGAAATTTTTTTTTGTAAAATCCAAAAATCGAATTTATATAGAAAAATCGTTTTGTAAAATACAAAAATCGATTTTATATACAAAAATCGATTTTATAAATACAAAAAATAAAAAAATTATAAAAAAATTCTAAATCAATTCAACAAAACAAATTATTCAACCAAATCACAATTCTAAACCTATTATACAACCAAATCACAATCCTAACCAATCACCCTAACAAAAATCTATCAAAACTACACAAAAACCTAACAAATAGAACCTAAGAGAGTGGGATAGGGTCCTTACATGATTTGTGTAAGAGAAGAGGGAGATCGCCGGAGATATCGTCGGATTTCAGGGGGAAATCGCCGGAGAGAAAGAGAGGAGTCGCGCAGAGGAAGAAGAGAGAAATGGGGAAGAAGAAGGGGCTCGTGGTTATAAAACCTAGGGTCCGACGGACATTATCCGTCGGAATTCCGTCGGAATTCTAATTTCAATTTTCGCGAAATATTTGCCCGGTAAAATGAAAATATTCCGAGGAAATTCCGACAGATAGTAAAATATCCGTCGGAATTTCCTCGGAATATTCCGAGGAAATACCGAGGAACTAGTGTTTGGGGTTTCAAAACATCAATTTTTTTTGCCGTATTTCATTTCTTATACAATTGTAATGCATACCATTGAGGATTCTTTGTATACATGAGCATAAACCATGAAATAACAAATTTCAAAACTAATTGAAAGTATTCCCTTTACCGTTCGTTAAAAGGTATAAGTGTTTCTCTTATGTTGCGAGATTTCGTTCATACAATCGGAAAAGTGTTAATTATACGGTAAGGAACAAATTTTTGACTTCATAATGAACGTAAGACACTTAATAAGGGTTATATAGGTGTTATTCAAACGGCAAAACGTTTTTTTCGGTTTAAAAACCCTATTTCCTCGGAATTTCCTCGGATTATTCCGAGGGAACTCCGACGAAACCCTCTTCTTCCTCGAAATTTCCTCGGAATATTCCGAGGAAATTCCGACGAACTAGTGTTTGGGGTTTCAAAACGTAATTTTTTAAAAAAAAACGCATCGATCGATGCGTTTTTGAACAAAAACAAATCGATCGATTACTAAGATGGCCCGGGCCGTAAGATTGTGATCGATCGATGAGAGTATCCCATCGATCTATCGACAATCTGAATTGTTCCTCGGAATTTCCTCGGAAAATCTTGTATGTTTTTTTAAAAATGCATCGATCGATGCGTTATAGAACAAAAACGCATCGATCGATTACTAGGATGGACCGGGCCGTAAGATTGTGATCGATCGATGAGATTAACCCATCGATCTATCGACAATCTGAATTGTTCCTCGGAATTTCATCGGAAAATCTTGTATGTTTTTTTAAAAATGCATCGATCGATGCGTTATAGAACAAAAACGCATCGATCGATTACTAGGATGGACGGGGCCGTAAGATTGTGATCGATCGATGAGAGTAACCCATCGATCTATCGACAATCTGAATTGTTCCTCGGAATTTCCTCGGAAAATCTTGTATGTTTTTTTTAAAATGCATCGATCGATGCGTTATAGAACAAAAACGCATCGATCGATTACTAGGATGGACCGGGCCGTAAGATTGTGATCGATCGATGAGAGTATCCCATCGATCGATCGACAATCTGAATTGTTCCTCGGAATTTCCTCGGAAAATCTTGTATGTTTTTTTAAAAACGCATCGATCGATGCGTTATAGAACAAAAACGCATCGATCGATTACCAAGATGGCCCGGGCCGTAAGAATGTGATCGATCGATGCGTTATAGAAACAAAACGCATCGATCGATGCGTGTTCGGAAAACAGAATTATAAGGCAAAACCCGACCTTTTTTGGATCTAAACCTTAGAACTCTCATCCCCTCCGATTTCCCCTATAATTCCCCCCCCCTTTCTCTCTCTATAATCATCCGATTTGAACAATTTTGGGCTCTATTCCACTTGATTTTTCGAGCTCTACCTGATTCCTACACTCGTCTTCACCCTAAGACAGGTATACTCCGCGAATCTCCACATTCTGAAATCGTGTTCTTGAGCAATTTTTTGGGTTTTGTGAATTTCTTATTTCCGTGTTGATTCCTTGATCAAATATGCATGAAACAGATGTTTAAACATGGAATAGAACACAATTGTCTGTGATCAACGAGTTTGGAACATGATTTGAGATGATTTAGGGATAGAGAATTTTTTTCAATTTCGTTTTTTTTTATCACAACTCGATTTCGCTTTTCATTTTCATGTTCAGCTTTGCCTTCTTAATTGATTATAACCATGTTGAGAGCAATGATTCTATTTTGTAGAGAATGAAGCGCACGAAAACATCAGCAAAGAAAAACACACAAGAAGCGGGTTCGTCACAGCTGGAGAAGCAAAGGCCAAAGAAGTGGGATAAGTCTGATACCACCCACTACAACAACATGAAGAAGGTAGCCGTTCCGGCTACACAACTAGCATGTCCTGAGACGATGACAATATTGGGAATCAAAGCAGACATTGAAGGACTGTTCCAGAACATGGGTCTAGGCCAACTATGCAACCTCAAGGAACCCACTTATCCGGAGTTGGTACGCCAGTTCATAGCATCCGCATACGTCACCCGTCCCGATGATAGCCATCAGGAAGGTTTTCTGGCATTCGTAGTGCAGAAAGTATACTATGAGGTATCTTTCACAGACCTCTGCGGACTATTTGGATTGAGTGCGGGGGAGAGGACATATGGTCTTTATTGGACTTCAGAGCTGTTGAACTTCTGGGAAACGATTGGCACAGGGGTTTATAGATCTTCTCAGGCAAAGGAGTCACTTATCCGGAGCCCAGTACTGAGATATGCGACACGCCTCATTGGCTCATTGCTATACGGGACAACCACAGCCGCATCAGTCACGCAATGGGAGTTGTGCCTCCTGTACCAAGGTGTGAGGCATTTGCTACCGGCATTTGGAAACTCTACATTCCCACCTGCTACTGCCTTCAACATGGGAGCGGTGCTGGCCGCAAACTTAGCAGGATACAAGGGGAAAGTAACCAAATCCAAGAGCAATGCATGTGGATTTGGTGCAGTGATTACTCGGATCCTTAGACATGTGGGTGTAGACTGTGAGAACCACCAGGTAGCACTGGACAGATCGAACAACATTGCTTGGAACTACCTGGATGTCATTTCTCTAGTAAGTAAGGAGTTCATAGCTGGTCCCCACTCGAGGATCGATCGGGATGGTCCTTACGTCTACGTATTCCAGGACCGAGCGAAGAAAACACTCTACTGCCACCTGCCTCAGATCGGCCTGACTGCTCTACTTTCAGAGGCTGCAGTTGAGTTCCTACCCCCTGCTACCGCACTAGTAGACAAGCCATCCTTCTTCACGCCAAAATATCAGACCAAAGGCAAGGGCGTGGTTGATGAAGAAGGACAAGATGAGGCTGCACAAGCCATTCCAGATGATTCACAACCCCATCAGCTACTCCCATCAGACTCCAGCCAGTACAAGCTGCAAGAGCTTCCACCGAACGCCACTTCGCGCCAGCAACAACATTGGAGAGATCAGAGCATAAAGACAAACAACGACATGCTACACAAGATCTGGGCTGCCATTTCACGTATCAGGCCGTGTCGTTGCCAAAAGGATGATGTAGTTCATCGGGACAACTCTCCATCCAGCTCTGGTTCGGGTTCGAGTGGTACACACAGGGTAAGAAAGAGGTCCAAGAGACCCAACGATGCAGGAACATCTGGAGCAGGAGACGAGGAGTAGGAGCTATCACCGGCTATTTTATTTTCTTTTCTATTCTAACGTTTTATGGTCTTATTTTCTGTTAATTTTGAACTGAGTTTTTTTTAGGTTTCTTAATTATGAGTTCGTATTTCTTTTACATGGTTTCTTTGTTTTATTTGGTTGTGTTTTGTGTAGCTTTTAATTCGTATTCAGCTTTGCCTTGCTAGATAAACCAAATAACTATTATCCGAGGAAAGAGGTTATATCAAGTGTTCCTCGGAATTTCCTCGGTATTTCTTAAAAAAAAAAAATAATAAGTTCAATGGTAGTCTGTTTCCGAGTCATCATCACCAGATGAATCTGAATCTGGATCTTGGTGAAACTCTCCAATTACTGGTTCATCCTCTACGTGAACGACGGCTTCCTCTCCAAAGTCGGTTAAATCGACTACAAGGCCAACTCCAGCTAAATCTTCTGCTGCACTACAGTTGCCGGATGTGCTTGGTTGTAGTGGGTCTTCCAGCTCAGAACTTCCCTGAACTCGGCCTCTCGGGTTGAGTCTTGTAACAGTAACCCATGGATCATCTCTGTTCCTTACCCGGGGGTACTTGATATAACAAACCTGTAACATTTAGAAAAATTATAAATTAATACACATGATGATGAATCATTCTGAATAATTAACATTTAATTACCTGATCGGCCTGGGAAGCAAGAATGAAAGGATCATAATATTGCAGCTTTCGCCTCGAATTTACTGATGTAACACCAAATGCATCTGTTCTCACACCTCGATCTGGGGTGTTGTCGTGCCAATCACAATAGAAAACAGTACAGCGCAATCCAACCATGCCCAAATACTTGATTTCCAAAATCTCATGTATGTGTCCGTAGTATACATCATCTCCTGATGCAGAACAAACGCCAGCATCATAAGTCGTACTCGAACGTCTCCTCTTCTGAGTTGTGAATGCATATCCTCGAGTACAAAATCTCGGATATGACTTCACAACAAAGTTTGGTCCAACGACCATCTCACGTATCCAATCGTCAAATGTTTCACCTCTGGCCAAACCAGCAGACACCTATTAATAGCACATATATATATATTATATCAATAAATGTGAATTAGTATAAATATGTGATAAAATATATTTTAATTTGTTTAAAGCACTCACATAAGTAAACATCCATCCAGTAAATTCTCTCTGCTTCATTTCTTCTAGTTCGTCCTCTGTGGCGTATCTATACTCGAACCGCTTTTCTGCCATGAAAATCCTGTATATGATGACAATAATGTAATTAATTAAGATTTAAATTTCAACTTGTTAAAATAAAAATTTGTAAGCTCATTTATTTACCTCTCATATTGAAGAACGTCTTCGCAGTTGGTGAGCAAATATGTTTGCAAATGACTGCGCTCCTGCTCAGTAAGTCGACGGTCCTTTGGTTTTCCGCTAAGTCGTCCAACGTCTGTGAAAATGTCTGGAACCGTAACATGATATGTTGCCCGTTCGCCTCTATCATCATGCCGAGCAGGTCTTCTGTTTTTGGTCTGAACTTCTGCTGGAAAGTAGTACTCGGCAAAGTTTGAAGTTTCTTCATTGATCATCTGTGCGACTATAGAACCTTCCACCCTACTTAAATTTTTCACCATCTTCTTCAAATGGAACATATACCGCTCATACAGATACATCCATCTATACTGCACAGGACCACCAAGTTCCAATTCTCTTGCCAGGTGAATAACAAGATGCTCCATAACATCAAAAAATGAGGGAGGAAATATCTTCTCAAGGTTGCACTGAATCACGGCTATGTTAGTCTTCAAATTTTCAATACCTTCAAGAGTCACTGATCTCGTGCATAAATCGCGGAAGAAACCACTTATCCCTGCAATTGCTTCATGAACATTTCGTGGTAATATTTCCTTGAAGGCGAACGGAAGGAGGCGCTGCATCATTACATGGCAATCGTGGCTTTTCAAGCCAGTAAACTTTCCTTCCTTTCTGTCGATACAGTTACGCAAATTTGATGCGTAACCGTCTGGAAATTCCACATCGTTTGAAATCCAATCAAAGAACGCATCTTTTCCCGCTGCATCAAGTCGGTATATGGGAAAAGGAGCCCTACCATTCTCATCAACATGAAGTTCTGAACGAGCACATATATCGACTAAATCCAGTCTTGACTTCAAATTATCCTTTGTTTTACCTTGAACATTAAGGATCGTGTTCATGAGATTGTCAAAAAAGTTCTTCTCAATATGCATGACATCTAAATTATGCCTTAGCAGATGATCCTCCCAGTATGGCAGATCCCAGAAAATACTTTTTTTGTGCCAGTTATGTAGTTCTCCAACAGCATCTACCGGAAAACGCTCATGTCCACCGACTTCTGGCGTCCTTTCTGCACCAAAATCTCTTAGTTGTATCTTCAAATCTTTCCCACAAATTTCCGGAGGTGGACTGTCAAACACCCTCTTGTTCTTCGTAAACAAATTCCTACTCCTACGATATGGATGATCAGGTGGTAGGAATCTCCTGTGACAGTCAAACCAACACGTTTTCCTTCCGTGCTTTAGTTGGAAAGCATCAGTGTTATCTTGACAATATGGACATGATAGCCTTCCATGCGTTGTCCATCCAGACAACATACCATATGCTGGAAAATCACTTATTGTCCACATTAGTACTGCCCGCATTTGAAAGTTTTCTTTACACGAAACATCGTATGTTTCAGCACCTTGAGCCCATAGTTGTTGCAACTCATATATTAGTGGCTGAAGAAACACATCAAGTGATCTCTTAGGATGCTCTGGTCCGGGAACGAGAATCGAGAGAAACAAAAACTCTCGTCGCAAGCACAAGTTTGGGGGGAGGTTGTATGGTGTAAGAATGACGGGCCATAGAGAATACTGTCTTCCACTCTTGCCAAACGGACTGAAACCATCAGTACATAATCCAAGGTAGACATTTCTTCTCTCATACGCAAAGTCGGGATACTTTGATTGGAAATGCTTCCACGCTTTTGCATCTGAAGGATGTCTGATCTCACCATCTGTTGAGTGCTCCGCATGCCATCTCATTGGTTGCGCTGTGCGTTCAGACAGATACAACCTCTGCAACCTTTCCGTCAAAGGTAAATACCACATCCTTTTATATGGCACTGGAACTCTTCCAATTGTATCTTTATAACGAGGCTTTCCACAAAATTTGCATGTAACCCGCTGTTCATCCACCCTCCAATAAATCATGCAGTTGTCGCTGCATACATCTATTACCTGATACGATAAACCAAGACCAGCTACGAGTTTCTGAACCTCGTAGTATGAACCAGGAGCTACATTATCCTCGGGTAGAATACCTTTTACAAAATCAGCAATCGCATCCACACAGTCTTCAGCCAAATTATAATCTGTTTTAATGCCCATCAATCTTGTAGCAGATGATAAAGCTGAATGACCATCTCTGCAACCTTCGTACAATGGTTGCTTTCCAGCATCCAACATATCATAAAATCTCCTAGCTTCTGCATTGGGTAAATCTTCCCCTCTAAAATGATCATTTACCATCTGCTCAGTACCTACACCATAATCTACATCCGTTCTAATTGGTTCTTCTAATCTAACCGCTGGCTGAGGTTCACTAGTACTACCATGTTCATAATCAGTTTCCCCATGATGATACCAAATTTTGTAACTTCGTGTAAACCCACTCAAATATAGATGAGTCCAAACATCCCACTCTTTAATAACCTTTCTATTTTTACAATTAGAGCAAGGACATCTTAACATACCTGTTTTTGCTTCCGGTTGTCGGTGAACTGACCCCATGAATTCAGTTATACCTCGTTGGTATTCTTCCGTAAGCAATCTCGTGTTCGGATCCAAATGATGTCGATCGATCCAAGAACGAAAATAATTTGAAGAAGACATATTTTTTATGAATCAAATTCGTGTGTAAATAGAGTAAGAGGGAGGATGAAGATATGAAGTGAATGAAGAGGAAGAGGAGTGCTTGTATTTATAGTTTAAATCCTGCCGACATACCGAGGAAATTCCGACGGAATTCCGACGGAATTCCGACGGACAAAACTAGTTCGTCGGAATTTCCTCGGAATTTTGTAAAATCCCCCAACGGCTCTCCAACGGCTATAATATTTCCTCGGAATTCATCGGTGTTTTCCGAGGAACAGAGTTTTCCTCGGAATTTCCTCGGAATATTCCGACGGACTGTAGTTTCCTCGGAATTCCGTCGGTATATTCCGAGGAAACCCAATTTTGTGTTTCCTCGGAATTTCCTCGGAAATTCCTCGGTATATTCCGAGCATTTCATTTTCCGTCGGAATGTCCGTCAGAATATCGCTGTTTTCTTGTAGTGATAGTCTGACTTGATGTTGATATAGATGTTAACTACTTGGCAACCAATGTGATTATACATGTTTTTTTTGATAAACTGAAGTCTAGAACTCGTCTTTATGTTAATAAACTATGAAACTATAGGTCAAAACATCGAAATTTGTTTATTTTCGTAGATTAATCTAAATGCAAAACGAAACCATAACAATATGGAATAAATAAATAATAGTGTTCCTGATTTATAAAAAATAATAAAATATCATAAAAGCAATTGAAGGTTATTCGACCTTCAAAAAACATAATCCCCTATATATTAAAGGAGAAACACTTAAAAAATTTTCCTTAAAAATCTAATCTGACGTGGCTTCATGAGAGGTCTCTATTTACAAAAATGCATACTGAATTATTTTAAAAAGATTTTTAACCTTTGCGCTTTATTGACATAGTTTGCAAGTAACACATTTGTAATTTATTTCAAGTATGTATATACTGAATTATTTCTGATTATTTTATACAACTTATCCCATGATCGCTATCATTATGAAAGACCTCTAACATGATGTTCAGAGGACAAACATTTATGAAAAACATCTTGTAAGACCGTGCATACCTTTATATACCGCCATATTACTGTTATATTGTTTGTAAACCGAGATGCAAGATCACACCCTGAATGACAATGTGTAGCATCATTGAAGAAAATAGTATTGAAATTTAAATCGAATATGAATAATAGAAAGATATATGTTAATAGGAAACGACAGAGAATAGAGAGGTCAACAGCTACTTATAACTTAATTTAGATTATCCCCTATATATTAAAGATGGCATGGAATGGGTAAATGTAAACATAATAAAAATAGAGGCCTTATATTAAATAAAATATTCCAAAACACAATAGAAAAACCAAAACCGATAATTAAAATGTCAAAAACCAAAAATGAAAACTCAAACATAAGAGTAAAAAAAATGGGGAAAAAGCCTCTAAAAAACATGTCTTCCTGGTGAAACTCATTAGCCACTTTTTCAGTCTTTTCCTTCTTGATTCGAGTAGTACATGGAGTCCTTGTAACCGAATTCTGATCGACTGCTTCTTCCAAGTTAACAATAGTCGTCCCTCTGCGTTTGGCTGGAGTAAGATCAGTTCGTTCAACTTCTTCAGAAGACTCAGCAGATAGGATGAGGGAACCCTGTAAGGAAAACCAAATAAGTTATATAACTAATAGATAAAATCATTCTAGACATGGAGTATGGAGTAATTAAAACTAAAAAAACAAAAACCTCTGGTGCATCGGAGAGTACGGTATTGTCGCCTGTATAGGTTAGATTTGGTAGCTGGCAATTATATAAGGGCACACATTAAGCAAACTACTGCGAAACGGTATAAGTATAATTAAATGCAAAACTCAAATGGATACCTTTGGGTAGACCTTTGTATCAAACTCACTAATTATCTCATCATTGGTGATAATCTTAGTGACCTTGTAAGTGTCATGGCTATAGAGAAAGTTTTCTCTTTCAATACCAACCTTGAACAAATAAGTCTTTCCAACCAAATTCTTAAGAGCAAGGGGTATAGCAGCCGGTTCCTCAAGCTATTATACTATAAATTGCATCTATTATAAGCTTAAGAACTATATAACCATATAAAATAATATAGATATTAGATATTATTATAATTGATATTATTGGGAGCTGCGACCAGTGCCCGCTCATCAAGGTGCATTCACGCCCATCAAGAAAATAGATATTTAGTCATTCACGCCCATCAAGAATATCACGGTAGTTTGCAGGATCAAACCCGGAAACCTCAGCAGGAAAATCGCAATCTCTTACACGTGTGGTTTCAAGGAAAGAGATCGTGTATTGATGGTTAGTAGTTCGGTATGAACCACATGACTGTCCCACTGAGAAGTTGATGAATATCTTTGAACTACCTTCGGACAGCTGCGGATCAAATTGATTAACCAAATCTTTCTTCACAGACGCATGAATCTTCACGCCCTGAAAAAAACATTGGCAGTAAAATGCTTCTTTCAATTTCGTTTGATAGAAAAACATAGGTTTATATGATAAGAGAAAAAACATTAAGAAACTAACGTTACAGTCGACCACAACCATCTCAATTGTCAAGCCTCCTGCAGCGGAGTACTGCTTCCAAAGTCGAATGATCCTGACCCTGATCTTCCACATTGTTTTGAAAGGTTTGAGGTCAGTCACATTGCTGAAAGAAGCCATAAGTTTTAATATGCAAACGGTATAAAGAAGGATTCAAGTCCATAACCTTGTCAAAATTGTCAACCATCTTGAACTCGAACGTACTTTAGGTTATTTTATTGGGATGGAGAGTAATAGAGGCGAGGCTTAATATATATTTACAATCGTATTAACATTAGGTTAGAATATTTCACCTCTGTAACTAAGGAAATAACCTAGTTATGGCAAACCAAAATCTCCTTAATATAATACGACTCAAAATATACTTGCAGACCAAGCATAATAACCAACTTTCTATAAAACTTATGTCTGTTAGATTTAACTAATAATCAAAATAGACATGTTACATAAATCAATTTCAAACAAATATTCCTTAGTTTATTTATATTTTGAAAAAAAACGAAAATGAGCTATATACTCATACGCCATATACTTCACATGTTGGTTTACCAAGTTTGTGTATGACACATTTAAAAAGAATTCCATTGCATGTCACTGCCACAAAGTAACTTTCACCACTATCCAATATCATGCAGAGATATTCCCTTGGTAATGTTGTAAGCATGCTAAAAGCGACACTTCCCCAACAGAAAGAAAACAAAACTTGTTTGCATGAGGCTCCTTTTTTGACCGCTTTTTTCACCTCTTATTCCTTTTGATGATCTATTTAAGTATTCCTCCTAGAACTGCTTGCACTCTCACAAAGACCATATGCCCACCGAGTGAGATACTAAAGTAAGAGACATACAAATAACTTTGCGGTTAACAAAGAGATCCCATTTACGATGGTCTCAGAAAAATCGGTCAACAACTACAAAAACGCGCCACACAACGTTGATCCAAATTCCTATGACGACGACCAAGGCGCAGATCCAAATTCCTATTTCAGAAACCTCAGCCTTAGCTATTTTGCTGCGGAGCCCCTCCGCATGTTGCGTGACCACCACAAGAGTTAGTATGCACTGGTGATATTTGCGTGGTAACGAAAACGTTTGTTTCGAAAGTTCATATTTGTGTGGTCTGTCTATGTGTTATAAACCTAAGCATAGTTCGAAACTTGCAGAAGTCAAACAAAGACGTCTCAAGAACCCTATATATAAGAGTCATTATCGCATTTTTAACACATACAAACCAAGAAAAGAGCCTAACCAATATCAAAAGCTATTTCTTGTTTATCTTGTTTTTTTATATTTCATTCAAAGAGAAGAAAATATCTTACTATGATAAGGAGATAATTAGTGGTTCTAATAATCTTAGTTGTTATTTTCGTCGTTGTTTTGGACGTTATGCAAGTTGAAGCCACGATGTATTTCCCGGTGGCCGTCGATGAGCTGTCGATGAGCTCTGGTTCTGCTATTGCAGGTGCTACAAAGAGGTCCGGTTTGAGGCTCTGGTAAGAATGGTTGCACCCATATTCTTCGCGGCGGTTCAGGAAGGTGCCGCCACGGCTAAGCTGCCACGACAAACTTCTTCATGCTTTGGCAGAGAGCTAATTTGATATGCCTCTTACGTAGTCTTCCAAAACCAACACATCACGTACGCTTGTAAAATTGAAGAACCAACATAAAGTGGAGAAGAAAATTTGGTGTGTTACGTGAATGTTAATTTTGAGAAAGGCAAGAATAGTTAAGGTAAGTTTTTTTTTGCATTTAAAGCTTGCGTTTTTTAACAAACGCTCTCCAAGTGACACATATGCATTTTTGTAAATAGAGGTCTCTCGTGAAGCCACGTCAGATTAGACTTTTAAGGAAAAAAATTTAAGTGCTTCTCTTTTAATATATAGGGGATGTTATGCATTAAATTTTAAAACTGCAATTTATCAAAATAGACGGCGAACCATGAAATCTCAAACATGGAAAGTAAGAATCTAAGGTCTCCGTCTCAATGGGGCGACACAAACGAAGACTCCCAATTCTACAGGTGACAACAGACTTTAGACAAAGGGAACCTTGCGTTGATGAAAGCATCACTTAAAGTGATTACTCTTACGCTATTCAAAACCCAAATAATATAACAAGCAATATTGTAAAGTCCATTGCATAAAGCAATGCATTAACTTTACTTTTCTTGCAAACCAAGCAACATCTTAAAGCCAACGATACCTTCTTCCACAGACGGATGAGTTCTCTATAAATGTAACGAATGTCGTTTATAAATAAAAACTGAAGTTTCATAAAAGTAACAAACAAATCCCTATGGAAAACCTCATCACCACTTTTGGTCCTAAACATTCCCTTGAAAAGTCCGGTCCCCATTCCACCCAATATTATGAAAAGAGATGTTACATATGCGTTATTTGTAAAACATGGATCTCTTACGAGTCCAGTTGTTTTTATTGTCGTCTATGTGACTTCTGTTTTCACAAAGAATGTCAGACTGCTTTGATGGAGTCGAATCCGACAATAGATCATCCAGAGACACATGAACATACGCTCACCTTCATTCGCAAAAAGAACTCTTTCAGTTGTGATGCTTGCGGACTGGTCGGTGAGTTCGAGATAAACATGTACGGATGTTTGCCCTGCAACTTCTTTATCCACAGAGATTGTATCTATTTACCAAAGATTATAAAGCTCACTCGTCACTCACACCGCTTGCTTCATACTTATCACGTTCCTGATTGTAACACGAAATGTCGAATTTGTAATGGTTCGTTTGTTTGGGGATGTGGAGGATATATTTGTACTGACAAGACATGTGATTATAAACTCCATTCATATTGTGCAACGCGTAAAGCTACGTGGGATGGCAGAGATTTGGAGCAAGAACTTGAAGAAATCAGTAACTCTGATCAAGATGTTACGTCGTTGAAGGAGGTAGATGGCAAAACGTTTCGCCATTTTAGTCACCACCATGATTTAATGAAACTCTGTGTCAACGGTGAAAAAGAAGGAGACGAACGAGTATGTGAAGCCTGCATCCTTCCCATTGGCTCCGGTAGTTTCTTGGGTTGTAAAGAATGTGACTTTGCACTCCATGCCACTTGTGCAAATCTTCCTCGGAAGCTGGAACACACGTTTCACCGTCATCCGCTAACCCTAGAGGTGGACATCATCGAAGAAGGGTTCTTCAGTTGCTCTCAATGTGAACGAGAATCATGTGGTTTCATGTATCGGTGCTGCCAAGAGGAATGTGAGTTTAAAATGGATGCAAAGTGTGCTTCCCTTGCTGATCCATTATACAATGGAGCCCACCAACACCCTCTCACTCTATTAGACAGTGGGGCATGTTGTTACGAATGCGATTTATATTTTGATTCAACACGCGCAACTCTGCCAGTGTTAGTTAAATGCAACTATGACATGCACCCACTTAGCCTATGTTTTACACAATCATTTATATGGTACAAGCCGTCGTTGTCTTGTGATGCATGTGAAAAAGGAATAAACCCTGATGTTCAAGATATCTACGTCTGCTTCGATTGCAACACTGTTGTACACGTTGAGTGTGCAATAGGGAAATACCCGTATCTAAAACATGGCCATACGATCGAACTGAACGGTTTTGAGATTGAGATTGCATCCAACAACAATATTTCTCGGCCTATATGTCATGCATGTCATTCTATATGTCAGGATAAACTGTTTTTCAGGAATAAGAAAAATGTCACGATCTCTTTCTGTTCTATCAACTGTGTAACAACCTCTTCGTAGAAAACCCTCCTGCAACCATAACTTCTACCTTTCTCATTTTATTTTACTGTTGATCAAGGCTGCATGACAATAAGACCTTGCTTTGCTTTCAGGTTATTTGTAACTTAAACTACTATCACTCGAATAAATTTGTAACAATAAGTTTATAGAAAATACCTTCAAGATAATGTTAAATTTATCTAGAAAATACTCCCATCATCATTTAAACTTGTACACAATAATTTAAAAACTTTTCTAACCAGATGATTAAATAACAAATTCTCCATGTAATAAACAAAACATTATTACATGGAGATTTTGGGTAATGGCAAAAAAGTTGATAAAGAACTGAATGGACCCCCACTGATGAACTGAATGCATCATTATCGGGCGTACTTAGTGGATATCTTAGGTGAATTTTCATTTAAAAGAAAATCAAAAACACTTAATAACATAAGAGCATGATTATCCCTATAACCCCATAAGGATTTCTTAATCACTTTTTTAGTATTAAATGTGTGTTAAGAATTTAGTTAAGAAACAATTAATTTTTTGTCCTCCATTCATAGTTTCTTAACTTAAGGGTTCTTAAACAAAAAAAGTGTGTGATGATTAAAGAGAGAAAGAAAAAATGGATGACTTTGGTTTAGTGAATAAACATAAATATAACAGAACAACAACAAGAAGGCACAACATAAACATAACAGAACATTAACTCCATTACAGAATCAATAGACAGAACAACCTAAACAGAGCTTACTTGTTTGCAACAACCGGAGGAACCACCCAAGTGTTTGCCCGGAAGCCATGAAGAAGGTTGCCAAACTGAAACAGAACAACAAATTATTATACTATGAAGCCTTCTTAATAACATAACACAACACATGCAGAAATGGTTTTACGTACTTTATTATGCTCAATGAAAGCTTTCATAAGAGCAGTCATAAGCCTGCAGACACAATCACAACCACACCAGAGATCACAAAACAGAACTGAAAAAAATAAAAAGGTGAAACCTTTCTCAACAATTGAAACTTACAGCATCAAAAGGCATGCTTATATAGCTCAACTAAAGAATGACACAGAAGCTGATGTTTCCCAGCTGGGTAAAAAATTGTTCTTGACGCAACAAGCGTGATAGGCTTCCCACTTGAAACTTTAATCTGCAAAATGGTATATCAAATCAGTCCTAAGTTTCTCTCGAAAGCAAACAACTAAGAAAGAGTCCTTACATCGATTTGAAAGAGATCATCTAATCCTTTATCTTCAATTGATGGACGAACATACCTCTGATATCTGCAAGATTCAAGAAACGTTAATCAGTACGCGAGATTAGACTCAGAACGCGACGAGTTAGCGAGAAGGAAACTCACATTGGATTGGAGGAGTAAGGTGGGAGAAGGAGAAGAATTCGTAAAATTGCCCGAGACGAGTCGGTGGGCACATGTTGATTTCGCCCTTGTCTCCGCCTTCCGCAACCTGAGAAGCCTCACATCCGCCGCCACGGCCGTTGCCCACGACGAGTTTCTTCTCTGATTCCTTGAGCTTAGGGCTGAGAACGGAATCTGAATCGCCGGCATCCTTGTGTCCAGATTCCTTGGGAAACGAGCGAGACACCGGTGGTTTCGACGAACCGTTTCATCAGATCAGACGGAGAAAACCCTAACCTGGGTTCCCGGCGGTGGAGCTGACAGGACCTTCGACGATTTTGAAGGCTCCTTTGAGCACATAAGACAAAGTAAGGGCATTGTTGATCCGGCTCGACTGAACCTCGCTGTAGATCGTCAACGGAGAAGACAAGAGAGGAGGAGAGAAAGAAAAGAAAGAGAAAAGAAAAAAAAGAAAAAAAAATAATCAAATTTCACAGTTGCTGACACGTGGTTTAAGGATACTTTTTATTATCGGTCCCCAAAATCTTGTATTAAGGATCGCTTATTACCTTTTTATTTAGTTTTGATTTAAATAAATGATTTATTTTGTTTAAAACCTCTTTTTAGAAACTGCAATAATCATGTTCTAAGACATGTTTCTTAGTTAGGGGAAGGAAGGAACGGTTCTTGATGGCACGTGTAGGTAAATGAGAAGAGAGAGGAGTGTCTTTGTTTCGTGGTTTGGTTCTGTTCGCTCTCTCTCGATCGAAAGATCGGAATCCTCTATCTCCGTGGCTCCTCGACGAAAGGACGTTGAGACTGACATCGCTGAAACGCGCCGCGGTTGAGTCATGCCGCATCTTGGAAGTCCGAAGCTTCAGCCACGCAGTGGGTATGCCTCCGCCTTTGAACAGCGTCATCGATCGACCCGCCGCTGATTTCACCTGAGTTCGATCAGAATCAGAACCAACGGGGTTCGATCGATGAGAAGAGCTTCGGATTCGTAAAAACTGTAGAGATGTCGGCTAATGTTAAAATGATATTGATTTCCTACGGTCAGGACTAGGAGAAACTTTTACACCTACGAAAGCGACAGAGGAAGAAGCCATGAGGAACAAGGAGAAAGCGTGGGAGAGAAGGGAGAAGAGGATGCATGAGATCTCTCTCCTTCGATCCATCCCTTACTCTGACCACCAGAGGTATTGTTCAGCATCATTGCGATTTACTCAAGTTGACAAGCATTCTGTTAAATCTCATAATTTAATTTGCTTACATTCTTCTCTTGTAGTGTTTTAACTATATACAGTTGTGAAATTGAGTGTTTGTGTTCAGTATCATTCCTCTTGTGATTAGGCATTTGAATTGATATATGTGTAGATGGTGGTCTTCTGAAAAATGTAGCAGTGGTGACTGGTTCTAACCGAGGTATTGGACTCGAGATCGCAAGACAGCTTCGGATTGACTGTTGTTCTTACAGCTAGAAACGTGGATGCTGGTCTTGAAGCAGTTACATCCTTGAGTCTCCAAGAAGGTCTCAAGGTTGATTTCCATCAGCTTGATGTCACGGTTTTAATTGCACACTTTCTTGTGTCTGCAGGAGATGCGGACGAGTCAAGCTGCCACATTTCTTCTGTTGCAGCGGTGAGCCGGTAAACCCCCAGTGAGCAAGGCCACTAGAACTGGTGATTAAGATTCCTTATATGATTACTCCTTGTCGGATATCCAGCGGGGTAAATCTTTACCCACTCAATTTTAGTTCCTGTGCAAAAAAAATATATAGATCACTTGATTTTTGAATCTGTAGAGAATTGTATGGTATGGAGTCTTATCTGATAGGTTTTCTTGTGAATTTTAGATTTGTAACTTCTTATCTTAGTTAAAACGAATTGTGTGATTCAAGCATATACATTGATTGCAAATGACAAAACCCAAACAAGGACATAAATTGCAATGATCTCATATTTGTTGGTAGCTTTCCAGTGAGTATATTTTATTTGAGACAAGATTGATATTCTAATGTACAATTCTTCTTATATTTAGTCTGTAAGTATCTGTTACTTGTGTGCAGATATTAGATTTTGGGTTTGCCACTGTGTTGGTGACTCAGGGCAAGAATTTGAAGCTTACTGGAACTTTAGGGAACAGAGCTTCTGAGTATTTTCTTGATGGTTATCAAGTTTATATATGTAGCAGAATGAGTCTCACACTATAGAGTTTTTCAGGTTTGGGATCTTTAAGGTTTTTGTTTCTGTTTTTTACAGGGAAAGTAACAGACAAGAATGATGTCTACTCTTTTGGATTTGTTTCTGTCTTGTATGCTCATGTCATCAAACGTTCCATCTTATTAGAAAGTTGTATAAATGGAAGTGTATGCAAGCTCTTTCTTCTCATAAGATCAAACGTTCTTAAGTTCTTTCTTCTTTCTTCCCTCTCAAGTTCTTTATCTACACACAAGATCAAACATAAGATCAAAAGATTCAAAATATTTATCTAAACACAAGTTATCTGAAGCTCTTTCTTTTATTTCAAGTTTTATAAACAATTTTCATCTCATGGCATTTTCTTCGCATAACAGTTATGAGAGAGTAGATATGAAAAAATTGATCAATATTTTGGTGTTTAATTAAAAAAATTTTTTTTTTTTGTAAGACCCCTTAAATAAGAGATTTGCAATGAAACACGTAAATTTTCGGGTCTCTTAATCCAATCTATTAATTCACTTTTACAATTAAAAAATATTAAAAGATTGTTATAAACCAAATGATGATCGACTATGGACCAGCCCGTACTGCAGGCCCAATCCGGGACATGATAAAGACAACCAGAGACTATGTGTTTATCTAGTATATATTCCATGTATATATGTAACATAGTGTTTATCCTTTATCCTTATCTTGTTAGGATAAACATGACCTTATGACGGTCTAATACCTTGTATATATATGGACCTTCTGGTCGACAGTAATAATAACAGAAGTATTTCCCCAACACTTCATTTACAACACGTTATCAGCACGACGTTGCTCTCATAAACCCTAACCCTAAAAAACCAGAAATAAATCCGAGCAGTAAAAACCCTAATTCCCGACGAACTTCAAACAACTCTATCCCTCAACTCCGGTGGATCCAGACGACGAGCCAGATACCAAATTAAAGCTCTTGACGAGACGAAGCCAACGCCGCTAACCCCGCATCAATCTGAGTTCGGACGCGCCCTCACGCTCAGCTACAATACAGGCGGAAAATTTGTTCCAGAAAGCAAAATCTCTCTCAACCATATACCAGTCTCCTATTCCAACAAGCAGCAACAAAAACAATAATTCCGAGCAATCCATCAGCTAACCAGGAAAATCTCTAACTGATAGACCGATCAACCCATCAAAAATTTTCAGGTATCCTCGAAAACTCATCGAAAACCCATAAAAGTATTAAATACCCCCATCCGCAGCTATGTAGCTATATTTAGCAACATGTCTCTGCAAATAAAATAAAACCATAAACCATAAACTCTTTAAAATCTCGAACCTGAACTTGTTTTGAACATGTTCTTAATCTGAAACTGATTTTAAAATTGTTTAAAACTTTTCCTGATGATAGTTTCACAATAGAACTGTTTAGGATTGAAAGTTAAACAATTTTTTTAAAAAATCTGACTGCTATATGTTGAAAGAAACCGACTGTTACTTGCTTAAACTTATCATTATTGTCATGTTTAATGTTCTTATCTGATCTGAATCAACTAGAACTGTTAAGGACTGCATGTTACATATTTTTTTTTGAAAATCTAATCATGGTTTCATAAATTAATCCGAGGTTTTACCTCCTGTTCTTGTCTGAGAAATTTGTTTTCCTGATGATTGATAACGACTAGAACTTGATTAGGATTGAAAAAAAAAATATTTTTTTTCCAATATTTAAAATCGAAATATCAGAGATATATCTGAGAAAATATATTTATTTTTAAATCAAAAAGTATATAATAAATTGCTTGAATAAATCAAATCTTCCTGATTTTTTTTTTTTAAGTCACAATAATTTCTGATTTGATTATTTTTCGAAAAAAAATAATAATAATGATAATAAATATATGGTATATTTTTCGAAAACCCTAACCTGATTTCATGATTGAATTGGTTTGTTTGATTGCATATTGTTTGCATACTAATATTGCATACTGAACATGAAATCTCGACTGTTACGGATATAGATCATTCATAGTTTTTAAGAAATCTGATCTGAACTGAAAAAAAAAATCATTATACTAAATGATCCGATCCAATGGGATGAAGAAAATATGGAACATTTTCCTGATATCCCTAAAGGCCTTGAAACCTTGTGTTTGAAATAAGAGGACCTTAAATCTGAAAAATACATTGATCCACACTTAAACCGTATGGTTTTAAGAAAATGCATCATTTAGAAAAAAATTTCTTTTGGTCCGTGTGTGGCATTGATATGAAGCATGAAAAATTTCAAAAAGATTACTTGATCAAGACCTGTTTTGAATAATGATTTCAGATGTCGAGTTTCATACCCTCAGATTACAAAGCCCTTGATCTTTCTGGAGATAATTATCTTGATTGGGCTATAAACACTTCAGCCGTCTTGAAGTCTAGAGGACTTGGGAAGTGCATCAAGTATGGCAATGACACCCTTGCGTGTGAAAGACACAGAGCCATAATGATTATGCGACACCATCTCTGTGAGGACCTAAGAGACGAGTTTGGATATGTTAATGATCCTCATAATCTCTGGTCATTTTTGAATTCTAGATTCTGTGAGCCATTGTTGCACGAATCCAAGAAAAAATGGGAAGCTCTAAGGTTCCAGGATTATGAATCCGTGGACAATTATCACTCTGATCTTATGAGAATCACCTATAGTCTTAGACTATGTGGTGAATTGGTAACAAACGAGGATTTGTTAAACAAAACTCGTGACACATTCCATTCAGAGGAAGTGTTGTTATCACATCAGGCCAAAGGTTTCACCACCTATTATGACATGTTCTCATATTTATTAGACATTGAGCAAAAGAAGCAGAAAAAGATGGATAACATCAGACGGTTTAATGACATCATGGAGATATATTATGAAGTACTAGACAGTGAGATGAAAATCCCTGAAGCTAATAAAGCCACATTTGATAAGAAGAGATCTGAGGAGGATTCCGAGTGGACACTCATGGACCATGAGGTCGGATTATACATTGAATAATTTTCCGACATTCTGATTTTATGTTTTCATATCTGATTTGATTTATTTGTTATTCATTTATGTTATTGAAATAATAAAAACGATTTTGTTTTTATATATTATCTTGCTTGGTCTTGCTTGATGATTCTTGATTAAATAACAAATAAAACCTTAATAAAAGGATAATCAGTCCACTGATAGTTGATTTCATGCATGGTTTAACTTTACCTTGATTGTATAGGTTTAACTTTACCTTCCTGCAATCACATAAAATCAATTGTTGGGTGTAGACTAATGAGTCAGTTCACTGATAGATTGATTTTTCGCATAGATTTAACTTCATCTTGATTGTATAGGTTCAACTTTACCTTCCTACAATCACTTGAAATCAATTAATTGGTACTGACAATGGCAAAAGACACGACATTATTCAGACCCATTGAGTTATAAAGAAAAAAAAAATTCAATGTTTTCTACATTGAACCAGTGAGCAAAGAAAATACGATTCCTTTCAGATTTTTGAAAAATCGCCTAAAAGCATTATGAATGTCTATACTCATATTTTCTACTGATTTATTCTATGCTAAGGATCAGTATGAAAGAGGCATAAAGCCATGGTAACCAGTATGGTTCACCACGAAATAAACACTTATGACATGACCAGATTAGCCATCTTGATCCAAAACATGATGAAAAATTAATTAAGGCACAAAAGTGATCCCATAAAATCTCACAATGTGTTATAAGTACACAAAAGGGAAAATCACTAAAATAATTAAGGCTCCACTGTCCTAAGCACTACGAAATTATGAGTATGTTCATGAGGGGGAGAGAGGACTAAAACCCACAGTCCATGATCATATCATAAATTCGGATTCCATGGTTTACAACCATAATATACACGGCTGGAAAGCTTTAAAGCTCTCACTAATGGTACATCACCCACGTCCAGCCTAAAGCTTAAGGACATTATGTATATAAATATTGATTTACATCAGGCCATACATGTAAGCATAGACATTCCCACCTCTGAATGATTAAGGGTCATAAACCAGACATATACACAAACCATCTTAAGAAAATACGAATATTCCACCACATATATGTGTGCCATTTAAGATGGAACCTCAGATGAGGATTGAGAATATATATTAGATAAATAAGACTTCCTCCACGAAACTATAATGTATCTTGTGCCAAACATGGATGATTTAATCAAGTGGCCAAGAACACAGATTACAAAAGATAGTAATCTGATTATCCAACTTTGAAAGGAGAAAGTTATCAGGCTGATAAAGAGTAAAGAGTAAAAGAGAAATATAATGGTATCAACCATAGTTGTCTTGGCAAGATCCTCAGACCAAAGATTATGATCTAGACGTTCTAAAAGAATATGATCAAAAGATATAAAAGCTAGCAGAAATATATGCCAGACACACTGACCCGAAAAGAAAAAATGACTATGTCATACCAGCTTAAGCACCACGAATTTGATGTCTAAGAGACACAATCAAGTTGCTACAATGTCTATTAGAGATAGACAAATAAGTTCCAAATAATAAGGAACCTCGGAAAGTAATGAAAGGTGCTCAGAATCGTACAAATCCGAGTTCATAAGAGAAACCAGTTCAGACAGAGAAATAAGGTTGCGCAACCACACATCTAAGGTACCAGACCATGTAGTTTGGGACGCCAAACTGCAAGGTATAAAGGTCTTGGATAATAAGATCTCAAAATCTAATTAGATCATGTCTGGAACAGTATGAAACTAAAGATAAAGAGTGTTAACACCAAAGATGTATTTACATACATAAGAGCTCATAAAAGATTGTAGTACTTGGGATTTGAAGGATATAACCTGAGGATCATGAACCCACATAGAGTACTCATAAAACCTATATAGGGACGTGGGGTGTTCAAAGAATTCAAAGTAATTATAAGACAGATGGGCGTAGTAACCATGTACATACAGAAAAGCCATCTAAGAAAGAAACCAGTGAATGGATCTTGTGAGATAAGAAATTTCGTGAGATTAAAGGACATGACCACATGGTATAGTGTGTCCATGTTCCTTCTAAATAACGTTCAAGTATAGCTTGATTACACAAGGATACTCACAAGGACCAAGAAACAATTTATAAAGAGATATGCTCCTATATGGTGGATGCTACTACAGAAAATCAAGTTTAATTTTGTCTGGATATTTACTAAAGAAATAATGGTGTAGTAAGCAGCAAATGGATCACTGGATAAAGGTATCAACGTACCATAGAAATATGAGAAAGAAATTCTCATAGAACAAGCTTTGTTCCTAAGTTGTTTATGGATTGTAATATACAGCAGCTGTAAGTAATATGAAAGACTAAGTATTTACTTAGTACAGTCAGTCCATACAGAAAATATTATAATTCCTTGTGATCATAATAAAGACCAACTGAGAGAAAAAAGTTTAATGGTTCAAAGGTTCAATGATACAAGTTATCGATTGATTAAACAGGCTATGTTTTACATATGGAAAGTCTGTAGAAAAATCATAGCCGTGTGTGTGTGTGTGTCAGCACGCCTAAGTGAGAACCATAAACCAGGATAGTGACCAGAAGGATGTCTGGTCGTGGCTTAATGATTATAAGCATTGCTAAAGCAAGAAAAGATCGATAACCATGTACAAAGGACATGAGTGTATGACTGCGAATTCATTGTGTGATGAGTTTCATTGCAGCAAATAATTATTGATGGTATGACCTTAGACACTCATGATTATGAACGAATATAGACAAGGTCTATAGCTCAACATGGATCGACAAAAGAAAATAAAGAATGATTGGTTACAATGGATAAAGCCATTGGCACATACGAAGAGATATAAGTCCGAATGAACAAAAGATATGAAGTAAAGTTGTTCGTATGTGTTCTGGGTCTATGACTCAATATATATTGAATGTCCACGTTTTGGGAAAGCCATATAACCAAAAAGAATCCGTGGGACATGAAAAAGGACCTGCAATTAAAGTTTTATTGCAGATTATAAAGTCCATCCGAGCACCGTTTGAAGTACCATCAGTTCATCCAAGACTTACAAGTTCATTCAAGGAGAATCCAGCTGATCATCTTCACCAAGTCATAGGCAACTTCAACGTTCAAAAAGACTCGGATACCAGATGGGAATGCGTCTACTACAGTGATGCATTCATCTGGGGGAGTTCATGTGTTGTACTCTTTTTCCTGTCCTTGGTTTTCCATTTTGTCATATTGGTTTTGGGGTTTTTCAGGAGAGGTTTTAATGAGGCAACATTAAGCATGCAACGAACCTGTACCGGATGTGTCGATCAAGAGGGAGTGTTATAAACCAAATGATGATCGACCATGGACCAGCCCGTATTGCAGGTCCAATCCGGGACATGATAAAGACAACCAAAGACTATGTGTTTATCTAGTATATATTCCATGTATATCTGTAACATAGTGTTTATCCTTATCCTTGTTAGGATAAACATAACATTATAATGGTCTAATACCTTATATATATATATGGACCTTCTGATTGACACTAATAATAACAGAAGTATTTACCCAACAATTCATTTACAACCAAAATAATAATAAGGGACCTATTCAGGGTCGGTAGGATAATGGTGATAGGTTCCTGCTATCTCTCTCTTCGCCGTCCTTCCTTCTTTCAACAACACTTTCCCGAGCTGTGGTAATAAGCTTACTAGATGCTCTCATTCTTCATCTATCTTTTTCGTCGATTAGCGACCCGAACACGTAGTAGATCATCGGAAATTTTTGTTTCTTTTGGTTCGCAACCTTCGCCATGATTGCAGGTATTTTCTTATTTTCATTATTCCCTTCTCATTGATACTTAGATTATTTGGATTGGACCATATCTTTGCAATGCTTTGGTGGCCTTGTTAGCTTCATGCTTCCATGTGTTCCATACTTAGGCTATTAAAAAAAAAGTTGATGTATATAACTCATCATTATCAGTGCGACATATATGTTGGTGGGCTCGGTGGATAATTGTTTGTGGCGGAATACAAGTGGCAGTGTAGGATCGATGTACAGTTTCCAAATAGCGCATGTGTGAACTTCACTTAGATCGTGACTCTCTATCTTATCGTTTTCTTTTTGCTTCGTAAACCACTTTTGGTGAATCTTGTTTGTCTTCAGTTAGTTTATTTCTTCGTTGCCATTCCTAAATCTTCACATCTGCGGCTCATGAATTCTTTCATTTCCAAAAATGTCTTGATGCTGTAACTTGAAAATTCAGCCTTAGTAAGTATAGTACACCTAAAAACTTCATACTCTTCTAGTTATTTTAGGGGGAAATATAGTGATATGTTCCATGTTCGATCACATTCAAAACGTGTTTATTGAAGTTGTTGAAGTTTTAACAGTGAATATAGAGAATTGAAGGGACCTATGAAGTAATTAGAGTTGTTTGGAAGATGTTCTATATGGTAGTGAATGTTGGAAGGAAGTTGAGTTTTGAATTCAAGTTTTGAAGATGTATCAAGTCTTGGAGAAGTCATCTTCATTCAGTATGTGGATCCTGCTGATGCTGCAGAGGCAAAACATCACATGGAAGGCTATCTTCTTCTTGGTCGTGATCTCAACTTGTATAATTTAAATATATGCAGAAGCGACAGGTTCCATGACAGAGAAGACGTTCACCTCCCCCTCGTCGTGGTGGTAGGACTCGATCACGTAGCCGTGACTATAATTCTCCTCCCCCTTTAAAGACATCAATCTAGGTAGACTAGCTCTGCATTCCTGTCTGAATATCTTACTTTCAGATGTTATTACAGTTCTCTGATCGATCATAAAAGCCATTGGTATTCTATTTAATTCTGTTTTATCACAGGTCTGTCTCGCTCACCAACGAAAAATTGCTCAAGTGGAAGTCATGGGAGGGTGACGAGCCGTAGCCCAAGAAGTGTAAGCGTGAGCCCAGGAAGAAACAGGAGCTACACGCCTGAACAAGCCAGGAGCCCGGTTGGCGGTTGCTAGGCAGAGCAGGAGATTAAGCCTCGTGGAGATCTTTATCTGTGTTTATGTTTTACGTTTTGATTAATGAATGAACTTAAAAGACATGACAATGAGGTTGCATGTGCCTTTTTGTCATCTTATCTCTTTAGAGATCTCATCTAGCCTTGTTGTTGTTATGGTGAAAGAAAATGGTCCTACTAGGAAATGTGGGATCTTTTTGACGTATTGCATCCATTGGTATTGAATAGGCCTTTTTGCACTTTACAGCTATTTTGAAGCATCAAATTATACACTTATTTCCCCTCAAGCTGTCTGGATGACTTGTGAGTGTGCTGTTGGACGCGTTTCTTGATCCGACAAAGTTCTTGGTTTCTGTATTCTTAAGAAAAAATTCAGCTCTCCCCATTGCACATGTACCTTGAATCTTTAATACTTGGCGATGTTGTCGATAATGTATCTGTGATATGGAAAAATGTGAAAATAACGATTTATGATTTTAAAAACTCCTAATGATGAAAAGAAATCACTGAATTAAACACATTTTGGAAAGTCTCTTTAACTATGAAACATTTGGAAGTCATGCACGCACATGAAATTAGGCTAACATGACATGGATTTTTCTTTTGATTCAAATCTATACATTTTAAATTAAGAATAGAAAAAAGAAAGGGGAACCGAATAGAACATGAGAAGAGCGTGGAAACTGTTGTCTGCAGCTACCCAAAGTCTTTCTTTTCTTGTTTGTACATGATCTTTAAATTTTTTTATTAGCCGTATGTATTGGTGGTGTGAAGAATAAAGATTGTATATTGTACCAAAGATTGTATAATTATTAGACGTATAATTATTTAATCAACTAATAGTTTTTTAGTGCTAGTTTATTTATTTAGTTCGCTCTTTGAATTTCGAAGCCTCACCTTCCATACACAGTCCACATACACACCTCTCTGGTTTCCCACGCACTAAAGTTAACATAAAAACCAAGTTAACACTTTGAGCACTGAATTAGTGAATCTCTCTTTTATTTTTCCTCTTTCCTCTAATTTCGAAAATTATTTTCGCCGAAAGAAAAGAAAAAGTCTTTACCTTTTTTCTCTCTTCGCTGGGTTCACAACACTAGCACAAATCTCTGAACTTTGCTTTTACCCTGTTCTGTCTGAATAGCAAAACCTCGACCCTCTTTTTTCTTCTTCTTTCTTTGTCTGTGATCTGAATCTTCTCCAAGTAAATCTGGAAGCCGGGAAGCTCTAACTAGGTACTTTACTAGCCATTTCTTGATTTTGCATCTGGGTATTTGATTATTTGTCGCATTGTTGTGTACGAACTAGCTTTCACTTCAATCTTCTACATTCTTCTTCTCTCTGCAAATCCTGTTTCCAGAGAACATTCCTGAAAGAACCAAACGACAAAAAAAAAAAAGTAAAGATAAGATTTTTAACCCAAAACAAAATAGTGTGGCTTTTCGAATGCTCCATAGGTTTATTCTTGTTCACTGTTTAGGCTGAGCGTTTGATTAAATTTCTTGACCCCATTTAACTTCACCTCTGTCGGAATCCATGTGTTAGTATCTTAAAAAAGTTGCTTACTTGATTTCTAGGGTTCTTACCATATTTGACTAGTTACAATCAATTAGCATATGACTCAAGTTTTGAACTTGTCAGTGTTTAAAGGTGTGATGATGCTGCTTCCGAGATGGTTTTTAGAAGCAATCTTGCTCCTAATCTCAGCTCTTGCATTTACAAACGGTAACTTCACCTTAAACCACATTTGCATCACTTATATCATTCTCCATCAAAGTTCTAATATGATTTTCTTTATACAGCTGCATTCATAGGCGTAAACATAGGAACAGATCTCACCAACATGCCCTCACCTTCAGACATCGTCTCCCTCCTCAAATCTCATCAAATCACACACGTCCGTCTCTACGACGCCAACAGCCACATGCTCAAAGCCTTCGCCAACACCACCATCCAAGTCACTGTCGGCGTGACCAACCAAGAGATCCTCAAAATAGGACGCTTCCCTTCCTCAGCCGCCTCGTGGATCAACAAAAACGTCGCCGCCTACGTTCCTTCCACCAACATCACAGCCATCGCCGTCGGCAGCGAGGTCCTCACCCAATCCCCCCACGTGGCGCCCATCCTAGCATCCGCTCTCAACAACATCCACAAGGCTCTCGTGGCGACGAACCTCAACTTCCAAGTCAAAGTCTCCACACCCATGTCAATGGACGTAATGCCTAAACCCTTTCCTCCGTCCACCTCCACTTTCAGCCCTTCCTGGAACACGACCGTTCATCAGATTCTTCAGTTTCTCGACAACACCGGCTCCTTCTTCATGCTGAACGCGTATCCTTACTACGGCTACACGACGGCTAACGGCATTTTCCCGCTTGATTATGCTTTGTTCAAGGGGCTCTCTCCGGTTAAGCAGATCGTTGACCCAAACACGCTTTTGCATTACGATAGTATGTTTGACGCTATGGTCGACGCTGCTTACTACTCCATGGTGGCTCTCAACTTCTCTAAGATCCCCGTCGTCGTTACGGAAACCGGCTGGCCTTCTTCAGGTGGAAGTGATGAAACAGCTGCCACTGTAAGTAACGCGGAGACGTTTAATAGTAACTTGATCAAGCGCGTGTTGAACAACTCTGGTCCTCCTAGCCGACCGGATACGCCGATAAACACGTACGTCTACGAGCTTTACAATGAGGACAAACGGTCCGGGCCGGAGTCGGAGAAGAACTGGGGGATGTTTTATCCTAACGGGACTTCTGTTTATCCTCTTGGCTTAAGCGGCGGTGGTGGTGGTGGCTCTGAGGCTTTGAACGGGACGACGTTGTTCTGCGTGGCGAAAACTGATGCTGATGATGATAAGTTGGAGGACGGTTTGAATTGGGCTTGTGGACAGGGCCGGGCTAACTGCGGTCCGATTCAGCCGGGACAAGCGTGTTATCTACCGAATGATATCAAGAGTCATGCTTCTTTTGCTTATAATGATTATTACCAGAAGATGAAGGGTGTTGGTGGGACTTGTGACTTTGACGGTACTGCCATCACTACGCCTAGAGATCCTAGTAAGTTTTTTCCCATTTCTTTATATCGTTATGTTTAAGCGTTGTTTACATTGTGTAATTCTCAAAGCTTGATCGCTTGCGTGTGTTTTGTAGGCTATAGAACATGTGCTTATACTGGAAGGTAAACGATCTGAGCTTCATCATGTCTTTTTATAAGTTTATCTTTTTTCTAAATCTTGTTCTATCTATATCTCAGTTTAAACGCAAACGGAACGGGAGGAAACTTTCCTCCGACTGCGTTAGGACCCGCAAGTCAAGTAGGAGGGAACGCAAACGCACTTATCATTTCCATCTACCATCTTCCCTTCTTGGCAACGTTAGCTCTCACGCTACTACTACTGTAACTTCAGTGTTGTAGTAACCGGCGGGTCTGGTTATTTCTGGTTACCTCTGTTGATTGTTTTAGTTTGGTGTAGTGTTTAAGTGTAGCTAGTGAGAGATCATATGTTCTCATTCTTTTTGTCTTCGTCTTTGAACTAAAATCTTCCGAATTAGAGTGATTTAAAATTTAATTATCAAGTGAATTATTTGTCTTGTAGTCTAATGAAAATCATGCAAAAAAAAAACTAGCGTTATTCCTAAAATTTGATCGACTAATTTGATATTGGAGAATAAAGTTTCTTGTCAGTGTGTTACAAGAGCTATAGATTTTGAATAATTACCCATCGAAATGATTTGAGTATTCACGTGGTACTAATAATACATGATCCTAACTCATGTGATTTTAAAAGGAACAAAATTTTAGCAAAAATATATAAATCCAAACACAATAATACATTTGATAATCACGTTTAAATAAATTACTAGATCTCGATCCGCACAACCGCGCGGATTTTTGCTTTCATTATTTTTATATAAATATTATGTTTTCAATTCTAAATTGGTATATATTATAATATATGTGTCTATCAATTTTTAAAACATAATAAGTTTACGGTATATTTTTTTCATTGAATAGATTGTTTTAAACTTTCACATGTATTTGTATCTTCTTCAATATATATATATATATATATATATATATATTTTCGGATTATTATTTCATTATTAAAATTGTAACTATATATATATAGATATTATTTTATTGTCATATTCATATTGTTTTATATTCTCATATTCAAAGATATTGTAACATTTCACAAATTTTGAAATTTTTTTAAAAATTAAACTTTTTGCTTTATAGATTTATATTATCGAGTAAATAATTAAACATTTAAATTTTTGTTTAATTTTAAAAATAAAATATATAGTTTAAAATTTGTTTCATTGGTTTAAGGTAGTAAAGATTAATCATTGTTAGATAATATGATTTTTGTTATTTTAAAAAAAAATCTTTATAATTTTAAAAGTTAACATTGGCAAATATTTAAATATTTAACATATGGAGGTATAGTATTACAACATTAAATTATATCTATTTAATTTATATTATCTAAAAATCTAATGGATTATATATTCTTTAAATCCAATTATTGATAACCCAATAAAAATTTCTAGTAGACTCAAAATTTAAATTATAAGATTAGAGATTAAATGTAACATAACTTTCTAAGAATATGTCCATTAAATCTATTTTTAAAAAAATCATACATGAATCAAAGTTTTTGATTGTTAGTTCTGTTTTAATATATAAGAATTAGCTATCAAAATGATTACATAACTATTAACTACCCAGACGAAAATAAAATAAAATTATTGACTACTCTTCACTTGGTTACTCGCCACGTCAGCGATTATTACTTTATTCGTTTTAAACCAATCAGACCGAAACGCTGCGTTTCAGACATTATTCTCTCGAATGGAGTTGGAAGCGAAACGGTGAAGAAGTAAATGGATTGGATAAGCAGAGGAGGAGTAGGGACGACAAGAGATGATGACGACACCAGGCGGAAGCGGGAGATTTAAGCCGTTACCGACGGCGATGTACGCCGGATACTCAGGAACGGCGTCGTCTTGGGTAGCGAAGACATCGGTTTCCGCGTCCGGGAAGAGGATACAGAGAGAGATGGCTGAGCTTAACGTGGATCCGCCTCCCGAATGCTCAGCTGGACCCAAAGGAGATAATCTCTACCATTGGATCGCCACCATCATTGGTCCCTCGGGTCAGTTCGTTGATTCTCTCTCTCTTCTCAAGAAGATACGATTGAACTTGTTGTGATTATTGATTCGAGCTTATCTGCAGGGACTCCTTATGAAGGAGGGATCTTTTTTCTGGATATGATTTTTCCGTCTGATTATCCTTTTAAACCACCAAAGGTATGAGAGCTTTTGATTCTCTCTGTTTAGATTGTTCGTGAAAGTAGCTAACTTTATCGAAAAGTTGGGAGCTTTATTGGTTTAATTGGTATTGAGTTATGGTTTAGAAGTTTGATTAGAGTTGAAGATGATGTCTTTAGACTGTAATATCATTTTTGAAGCAGAAGTCGTCTAGAGTTTCGATATATGTTGGCATTTAAAGTAGTTTTCTCTCTTGCATCAAAGTCTTATTGTTACATTTTGTAGCAAAGTCTTGACCTTTTGTGGTTATGGTTTTAAGTCTTGAGGGACTTCGTTTTCGTTTTTGGTCTTTTGGTTAAGTGGGTTGATGATTTGCAGGTGGTGTTCAAGACTCGGATCTACCATTGCAATGTCGACACTGCGGGGAACTTAAGTGTGGAGATTCTAAGAGACAGTTGGAGTCCGGCTCTTACAATCACTAAAGTCTTGCAAGCCATCAGAACCATCTTCTTAAAACCTGAGCCATGTAAGTCTCTACTCTACTCTACTCTACTCAATTGGTTAACTCAGGTCAGATCTACCTAATGAAAGTTCCTTTTTCCTTTCTCTACCTAACAGTCTTTAATTCTTTGTTCTTTCGGTACCAGTCAATCCAGCTTTACCGGTGATCGCACGGCTCTACTTGTCGGATAGAGAAAAGCACGAGGAGGTAGCTAAAGAATGGACATTGCGATTTGCCAAGTGAACAAAGTTTGGAATCTTTTAATAGGAGAAAAGAAAACAGAGAGATATTATTGTACGTACACCTTTATTTGATGAATGATCAATCAATGCATCCACCAAAGTGGAACAACAGTGTTAGATGACCAAGAAATATTGTTTGCTCTGAGAATAGGCAAACCATACGAGAGTGTAGGACCTATTCTCATCAATAGCTCCAATTCCAATCTTGTGTCAAAACTTTTTCTTTGAGAACCAAAGACTATATATGGTTTGAATTTAACTGTTGTAATGTTTCTATTAATAGGAAAAAAAAGAGAGATTTTTCTTTTTAAACAAGAAAAAGAAAGACCTGAAAGAGACAATCTATCTTCTACGATGGCGATAACTTCAAAGATATAAAGAGAAACATTTACAGATGAGGTGATTAAACTGATGAAGATTATTAGTTGCTACCTAACAGGTTTCTATAACCTTTATGATTGCTTTTTTTTTTTTTTTTTTGTAACACTCCTTTATGATTGCTTTATCACCAAATAATTAGACCAATGCTTTCCGTTGGAAACACAAACAAGAGACCAAATCTACCAGTCAATTCAGCTTTACATAGTTATTACAAATCTTCAACATATCCATCGATATATATAATATATTTGAGAGAGAGAGAGAGAGCATTAAAAATGTTTTTAACCAAAACAAAAACAACGAAAGACATTGAACAGCAATGTTCAGAAAAGTGTAGCATGTGTGTTTGAGTTTTTGCGACTGTTTCCAGTTCATATCGGTAAGCTTCATTCTTCGTCCATTTTTTTTTATCAACCTCTTCATCCACTTTGTTCATTATTTTGGTTATTGGCGTATATAATTGCGTGTGTTGGATGTGTACCTATATATATATATACGTTGATGAGTATGTTGTATGTTATATGCATCTCTATGTATGTATTTCATGTCTATATACTCGATTTATTTATCGGTTACGATGTTCTTCTTTGCTGGAATATTGTTTCTTTTGATTGTTTTTTTTTTTTTGAAAAGATGTTTCTTTTGATTATTTTAGTCACATCACAAAGTTGCACTTTCTTGACGATTTTTCTTTTAACCTTGGGACAACGATAAATCTTATCAAGTATCCAGCAGTTTATTAATGAGATATCTAACTATAAATTAAAATTTCTTAAAATACATATTCTGAGTTATATTCCATAAGAACGATCATTTTATTTTATGTCTATATATGGTTGTGCCAAAGAATTTCAGTTATACATTTATTTAATTTTGCTGCTGTGAATGTGATGTGAACCGAAGGGTCAAAGAGAAGGTTAGGTCGGAGCAGAATAATCGCATGCAAAGATGTTCGTTTAAAGTCAACGTCTGTAAACGTCTATCAATCTAACGGCTCTTATTTGAAACGATTAATTATATCGGCATTATTCTTTTTTTTTTTAAGTCAACGTCCGTAAGCTTGTTCTTTTTTTTTTAGCAAAATTATTAGTGAAGGTAAAGTTCTCCTATTAGAACTTTTAAGAGACTCTAAGAGAGTATTCAATTAGTCTAATTAATTATTTTTAATTAAAATTTATTATTAATTTACAATATACTATAATAATGATATTTTGATGTTAATAACCTCATTTTGAGAACTTATTTGGTTGATCTAACCGCACTCGGGGCCGGCTTGGATAGGAGGCGAGCGGTGCGATCGTCTCGGACCCAATCTGTTGTCTTCCTATTTCTTAATAGATAAGAGTTTGATTTTTTTTAAAAAATTCAAGTATATTTTAATATTAAAAATATGAAACCCATTTTTTTATATGAAAGTATTTTTTTTATTTTCATAGATTTACTTTTAAAAATACTTGTATTTTGAAAAAAAAATCATATATCTATCAGATTTTTTAAAGAAAAATAATAATTTAGAAATTAATTTTTTTTTTACTCAGAGCCATGACACCATTGAGCCGGCCCGAGTACACTGATCAATCGGCCCCTTCTTTGCTGTAATTAACAACGTTTGTTTCCTTGGAGTTTTTGCGTAGCGTTAATTTGGAGCTTAGTGTGAAACCAACGTGGTGTTCTTTTCGATTTAACGGGATTATAACGGGAGAACACACACATGTCAATCACCAGCGATTATGATAAAGTAAGTAAGCATAAGACTGTTAAACGGTGGATCTGTAACTGCATAATGAAACGCATGCATATACATTATAAAGTTATAGTAAGGAAATATTATATAATCGTTAATAGACACTGTTCTATATACATAAAGGAAGATATATGTGAAGCTAGGATCAGTACTTAAGAAACTTTGAGTATTCAACTTATTATACAGCCCATATATACTGATTAATCTATACATGTTTGTACGTACATGTGATAATGCTTGATAAACAGGATTAAGAGAAATACTTGAGAAGGTTTTGAGTTTTGATTATAATTTAGCATTACACACGGAAATGGAATTTTTTCCATTAGTATGTAAAAGTTTCCCGAATAGTGGGGGCTAGTAGCTTTTTATATACATTACAGATGGACTGCAATTGCTTGATGGAAATTAAACAAATAAAAAAAGATCGCGTCTATAATGTAAGACATTTTGTAACCTGTGTTTAGTTAAGAATTAAACACGAATTTTATTTCACTTCCACTACAATATTACACTACTCACAAAGACGATGATATGTAATATATATGTAGACTAATTAATAAGACTGTTTGTAAGGACCTTATGAAAGCTTTATAACTAAATTAATTATTAGCATGCATTAGGCATGAAAATATCATGATCTGCGAGAAACAAGAGATTAATATCCACACATATATTTTTTTTTTAACTTTATCCACATATATTTACGCAATGGATTATGTTATCAGTTACACATATATGAGGTATATTGTAATCACACAGAAACCACAATTACACAACTTAGCACATATATATACCAACCTCTGAAATAACATGAGCATACTTCTCATCGAAGCATGATATATATATAAATGACATCACGATTCATCAAACTATATATCTTCTGGTCTCTGGTCATGTCCTAAGCTCGACGAGGTTCCAACAATCTCACCGATAAAATCATGCGTCTGCAACGGCTGGGATAATATTGGAATATTACTATCAAAAGGATCATCATTGATAACCGAGTTCAGAAACGAAGAGAACTTGTCATCGTAACAGAAACCAAAGTCCTCATCACCAAATACGCTGACACTGATCTTGCCAGCTCCACTCCCGCTGCTAACGGTGGTATCATCGGTGTGAGAATTAGAATTAGGCTCTAGAAGGTTTTGTCCACCGGAAACTTCTTCTATAGGTTTACGAGTGTAGCTTGCATCAAGAGGCTTGTGGGTTTGAGGATCAATGCCCTGGCTTAAGAGTTTCTTACGGAGATGAGTGTTCCAGTAGTTCTTGATCTCATTATCAGTCCTTCCCGGTATCCTCCCCGCGATCAATGACCACCTTATAACACACAGTATATAAAAGTTATAAGCATGACTATAAACTCACAACGATATGATTGCTTACTAGCTAATCCTATATAACAAGCGTATATATATCTCATTTTTGTTACATTTTTTCATACAAATAAACAACTCAATCACTAGAACTATTCGCCCTAAAACCAGAAAAACTAGCTAGAACTATCTTTCCATTAAATACAGTAACAAGAATATGAAAAAGAGATTTTATTATTTTGTTGAAAAACTCAATCAACAATCAAAGTTTATGTCTATCACAAAAAAAAAAAAACAAAACAAAACAAAGACTCGCTACATGCCTATAGTGATAAAATGATCAAAAATATGTAATAGAATGAAATAATATTAATGTTTATGTAGAAGAAATCAAACCCTAGTTAACAAAAAAACATCACTAGTTTATGCCTAAACACACACGAACATATACATATAAACTATAATCGTTTATGTCATGTAATTAAAATACGAATAACTTAATTAACTTTTGTAGGTAATCTGAATAACTATAGTATAAAACATATATATATATATATATATATATATGTTCGCACTTGTTACCAATGAGGCGATGAAGGCGGAGGATGAGATCTTCCTCGTCGGGAGCGATACCACCGCGTTTTACAGACGGCCGGAGATAATTCATCCACCGTAGACGGCAGCTTTTTCCACATCGGAGCAAGCCAGCTCTTTTAGGAAGCGATCTCCACCTTCCTTCGCCTTCTTTCTCGATGAAGCTCACAAGAATCTTGTCCTCTTCCACCGTCCATGGTCCTCTCTTCATCCCCATCTTCGTGCAACACGGTGTCGTCATTTTCTTAGCTACCGATCTCTTCCCGCTAGATGACGTCATGTCCACCGTCTTCAACATAGTACTTCTCTATCTCTCTTTTAGCTAGGGTTTGGTGATCTCTCTGAGTTCCTCAATTGCTTAGCTTTTTCTCAATATACTCTCTCTCCCTCTCTCTCTTCGTTATTAAGTCTTATGATGTTGCCAATGAGGCTACCTATTTTTTTTTTGGCTCACTCTCTAGTCTTGGTGTTTGGTGATTACGCGTTTGTAGACTCAATTTACTTTTGTATACTTTTTTTTTCTTTCATCTTTTAGAGTGAGTACTACTACGCAAGTATGCATAATGGTTTCGCCAAAGCATATAACCCTTTAGCAAAATGAGTAATCTGTAACAACACGTACATATTAGTTAGCTGTCACATGTATAGAGGTGAAGACATATGTTAGTCACTATTATTGACAGTATATTTATAAGCCTTCCCATTCAAGCTAATGAGAAACATAATTTACAGCAGTTTTAATAGTCTGTAAATCCACAATTCCACAAACATCCAAATCGAAGTTCAAGTGACCAAATAGTTCATACGTCATGGTTGAACACGTTTTGGTCCTCATACATTTCCAACAAAACTGGAAATAAAAACGAAATTGCGTTTCAAACCACCGTGTGACATAGGCGGGTTAGATGCTTTCTTAATTACTCTTACTTTTGTAGTATTAAAGATCGACTTATTCTTGGGTTACCCCTAGGGTGAACCTCTACGTTCACCGACCAATAGAATTGTGTTATTTCATATTTGATATCTTTTAAAAAAGGAAACAAAATATTGTCAAATTATATTATCTTTTTAAAACTAATATGTAAAAAGAAATAAATAAAAAATAGTAGTAATTACAAAAAAAAAAAAAAATTAATGTCGTCAGCAAAACATTAAACCCTAAATCCTAATCCCAAAACCATAAATCCTAAACCCTAATTCATTGGGTAAACCCTAAACTCTAGGATAAATTTTAATTAAACTCTAAATCAAAATCACTAAACACTAAAACACTCAAGGATTTAGGGTTTAGAGTTTTAGGGTTTAGGGTTTAGAGTTTTAGGGTTTAGTATTTTTATTTAGAGTTTACGATTTATCCAAGGGTTTAGGGTTTACCCAAAGGTTTAGAGTTTACCCAAAAGTTTAGGGTTTACCCAAGGGTTTAGGGTTTATGATTTAGGGTTTAGGGATTAGGATTTAGGGTTTACTGTTTTGCTGACGACGTTAAAAAGATTTTTTTTTATTTTTTTTATGTAACTTGTTTTTTTTTAACTTTTTATTTTAAAAGTATAATATAACTTGACAATATTTTGTTTCCTTTTTTAAAAGATATCGAATTTGAAATAATGAAATCTTATTGGTTGGTGAACCTAGAGTGAACCCAAGAATAAATCTTAAAGATCACATTACTTTTTTGTCAAATTCAAGATCACACTATTATAAAACCATAATTTGAGTGGGCTATAACATCCGCATATCCTCCTTAACTGTACTTGGAAATCAAAAACTATGAAAAGTGTTAAAACGTGTTGATAATACGTTCATTAATGAATACTAACCACCTCAATTTTAAAGCAATTAATTAACAATGACAGAAACTAAATGAAAGAAGCGATTTCCCTTTAATATTTGAACCGACTTTTTTAAAAAACGATGAAAATTTCATTCAGTGTCTTAACAGATAAGGAAATAAATAGTGGGGTGAATTCGTCAAGAAAGAAAAGATAAAGGGCCCTATAAGAAAACAACAGTAGTCAATATCCAACTAAAAAACCTTACTTGAGTCATGTGCAGCCAAAGCTTAGTCGCCTTTTCCAGATGTTCAACCGTGTTAAAACTTAAAAAGTAACTTGAAAACATTGTTAAGCTTCATTTTGTTCAGGAAACTTACACTGCCTTTCCTTTTTTTCTAGATACTGGAGTCCACCAATCATTTATCCACTGATTCAAATTGCTTGGCGTCAATCAAACATTTGATCCCCAACCTTGTGCTCAAGAATGGGAATCTTGTTTATCAGATTAGTGCACTGTTCAATCTGTGCAAGATAAACAAGAGGAGGCAAGAACACGCGGCTGAGAACGGAATCATACCACACCTGATGCTTTTCATCATGTCTGACTCTCCTCTAAAACAATATGCATTGCTGCTCCTATGTGATATGATGGCTCACGCATCGCAAAACTCAAGAGAGCAGTTAAGAGCTCAAGGCGGTCTGTACTTTTACCTGAGTTTGCTGGATGATGAGTATTGGTCAGTGATAGCATTAGATTCAATTGCTGTTTGCTTATAAGCAAGAGCTCAAGTTCTTGAATGCAGGAAACTAATCAAGGTTTTTTATAAGTAGTATATTTTCCAAGTTCTTGCTCGTCTTTTTTCTAAACCGTGGGTGTTGAGTGACCGACCTCTCTGCTCAAAGCACTTCACTTCAATACAGTTTTGTAAGTGTATCTTCTTGTTTTACAATTCAGCTTAGTACTTTCTTGTAAGATTTTTTTTGTGATATGGTAACATATTCTTCAAGGTATGCAGGTATAGTAGCACAACTATGAAAGACAAAAGTAGGTCATCCGTATCCACTTTGTGTCAAAAGAGTCTCTCCATCTACACGCTCCACTGATAAAGAGTCATTCAAGAACAATCGAAATCACTAACTGGTCCATGATCAATGGCACTTGTACATTAGTAATTTTAAGCAATTTCATTAAGTTAATTGCTAGAGATAGATTCAAGACCGTGCTATTGACACTTTAATTAATATTTCTTGAGAAGATCTCATGTTAATTTTTGTTTTTAGAGTTAAAACTTATAAGCCCCATTGACGCTCATACACTATCCCATTGACGCTACTACACTATCTTGGTAATATATATAGTCAAACTTGCTGTTCGGTTTGGTTCAAGAAACCGCAGGTTTAAATGTTTTTATGTGACAGGTTCTCTATGGAGATATCAGCTAAAAATACAGCAAGAATAAATGTGAACCTATAACATTGGAGCGTATCTCTATAGTCAACAAATAACAGAGATTACTCAAGCAGATAGGATCTTTATTATACGCACAAATAAAATCCTCAAAACCGCACTTCTAGAATGAATCTAAAAAGCTTTGAAGAAGAACTATGTGCGATCCCCAATTCAAGATTTAATCTAAATTTTCTGGAAAACAAAAACTGTGGAATGTGCAAAATCAAGAACAATGAAAACACTTTAAAAACAAAAGGTGCTCAGGATTTGAATGAATGGTTGGGAAGTATTTCTCCTCAAGAAAAAATTCAGATTAACGAGATTACATAAACCCATCATCACTGCACCAACTTTGCTATTCAAAACAAAACATTCAAGAAAACATACTGAATCTAAAGAAGATGAAAACGCAGCTATTATGTAGGGTTTGTAGAGGTTAACCGTATTTATAGGTGTCGCATTAGGTTTCCACGCGTTTACTCGATGTTAATGGGCCTTATTACTTTGTTTGGGCCCATTATTTTGTGATAGTTAACGTCAGGCCTATAGGCTTTCGCTGCTCCACACACAAAAGACAAGATTCTGCTTTAAGACATCACATAACTAACAATCTTGAGATGAATGTTAACATGTACGATTGGGACACAAACATAAGTTGTAACTTGTAGATTACATTTGCATCCCCGCTAACGTGGTACTGAAACTCGGCAAAACAACAAAGAAAAGCACAACTGTACTTTTAGATGATTACTCAAATCAAAGTTATTTGCGTTTGCAAACGCGCAGAACAAATTAGGTTTACAATTTTGGTTTTTATCTCTAGAGAAAAAAGGATATTTGTTTATACAATTTGTACCGAAAACAAAAAGAGAGCAAATAATTGAGACCTAGATAGGTCAATAGCTGCTCGTGATTTCTTATGAGGTAAGTTATATTCAGCCAATCAAGAAAAGTTGTATTCATATTTAGCTTTTGCTTAATAGGATTGGTTTCCTTCCATCAACACTCTGTGTCATCATCCACTTTTCTTTTCGTTCGCAGGCCGTAAAGTTGAATATTGATAAAATAATTTTTTGAACATGGAGAACATTTTGGAAAGGAGGAAACACACGCAGAATATTATTGATCACACCAAAAAAAAAGTAGCGGCCACTAACAAAAGCCTTTCAGGGCATTCCTCGAAGCCACAAGCATGAACTTTAAAAAAAAAACTAATACCATCCCATATGGCTTAACATGCTAGTGTCTGCTACCATCCCATACTCCGAATATAACTTAGCTACTTAGTTGGTAGTTTGTGTCAGGTTGGTCTGAAACTTAGGTAGTGTAAAGTTAATCCGATAGGTCTTTGACGCTAAAATTAGATTGCGTTTCAACTTTTAGCTAGTTATATGAAAATCAGTATTGACCAGTTTCTTTTTTTGTAAGATTTACATTTACTCTCATTTTTGAGTTTAATTGTAAAGTTTGATGCATTTAAGGTTGCAAAGAGATCCCTCTCGTTGTTGCCACCGTTGGGAGATTATTTGTTATATTCTGTTCTGAAAAGTTATTCCGCTAGAATATCATTGGGTAAACTCCGAGGCCATAAACATGATATATGATAATAACCACACATTTCAACGGTACCCAAAGCATCCATAGTTTCACGGCTCATATCGCATCATTGATCATACCACTCGAAGATGTGAGGTCGGTTACTATTATCATTTGTGCGGACTTTGTGGATCCCATAAGCATATATGTAGTAATAATTACGAAACATATATAAACACAAACACTCATGCAATTACATCAAAACCCAATAATATATAATTGTCCAAATATTAGAAGCAATAACAAAAGAACTCATACTATAAAAATAAACAGAAGTAAAGGTAAAACAAAGTATCAAACCTAACTCTATGGTATGTAGAGATCGGTTTAGAAGAGAAACCCAGATGCCAAAGCAACAACAGATGCAAACAATGCCGGGACGAACATAGTGGCATCAGAAGTAGGACTTGGAGCTGGAGACTCTGTCGTCTGAGCCGCCGCCTTTCCTACGGCTGAGAAAGCCACAATAGCCACCATCAACACCACCATAAGCTTCATCTTCATTGACTCCATCTCTCCTTTTTTTGTACTTTGAAGAAACTTAGTCAAGAGATTGTTTTGGATCGGTTTTGTTTTTGGTACGTTGATGAAGTTGTGGTGGGTGGCCTTGTGGTTTTGAAAGAGTATTTATAAGCCAAATGCGGGAATGTTGATTCCTAGAGACGGGGCTATCTGTGAAATAGTTTATTACATATTTTACGTAACTTTTTAGTAAAGAAAAAGGTATCTGAATTGCAGCAATGAAAATATCAGCTCTATAGAAGAAAAAAACAATACGTACTCGTCTACAATCGATGTATGAAAGAAATATTTCAATTATATTTACATTAGTTTCTGTAAATAATCCTAACTAGTTTGCATAAAGATTGTTGCTAGCTCTTTGAAATGTAGCCCCAGTGAATTAAATATACAACTCAATAAGCACTTAGCATATAAATATTTTGAAAATAATATTTTTGATATGTAAATGTGAATGTAAATTATACTATTCGTACATAAGAAAGAAACAAAACAGGTTGTCCAAAGATTTTGAACAGCTGGCAGAGATTGGCTGTAGCTTGGCCCAAACGATGTTGTTGTCTTTCTCAACCACTCTGTTCTTTCTTTACAACCTCACCACTCATTCATTATTAAAGTTTCATATTCTGTTCTTTCTTTAGATACCTTAGTGTGGATGATTTATCTAGAGGTTTTAGGTTCTAGAAGATGTCTTTGACATTCATCTTGATTGAAATTCGATTTTTCATAATATGGTCAATATACAGATTACAGATGGTAAACTCTATAGACGTTCGAAACATATCTACTGCATTTTCCATTTTTATTCATTACTTTTATCAGTCTATATGACATTTCATATTCATTGTATCGAGCTTCAGGTTATAATAATATATGTATGGTCTCCACGTTTAACAATTGGCTTGTTCTAATAAAAAGAGAAGTTTAATTAAGACTGCGTATCCTTATTTTGACTCATTATTCGTGAATCTGAAGATAGCGTGTGAAGTGGGAACACGCATTACCTAGATTAAGATGAAATTCAAGAGCTTAAAAGATTGGGACTTAACTTAATTAGTTATAACATCTTTTGTGAATTTTGTAACTTCTGACAGAACTTAACTCTTAAGGTGATTGCGTAACTAAATAACTTAAACTATTGATAATGCTTTTTCCAACGTTCACATTTTCATATCATACCAAACTATGAAAATGACCAACCACCCTCTTTCCCAACCACACCGGTTTAATTTCTTCTAATGTCGGCCATTAATTTTTTTAAATCATATTAATGTACTGTTTTATACTATTTGTTTTCACTATACGATAAATAAAACTAAGCCGGAAAGCCTTTTTTTTTGGACAACTAATAGCCGGAAAGCTTGAACACCGAACATGCATTATTGTAAGCATGTGGTTTCGCTACAATGTGGCCCCAACTTATGGAACTAATTGTTGTTTTCTCCTCAGTTCCCAAACAATATGAGTTGTTCTTTTTCATTTTGCATAACAAAACATATATAAATAATACTCATGAAATCTATATAGGTATTTTTTTGTGAAAGGGCATACCTATATAGATGTGTACTTCATACATTTCATGAATATTGGTTTTCTAGTTTTTATTAATGAAAAAGATCTTCTATATTTATATATATATATATATATATGTACTTCATATTAACCAAAGTCAATAAACATATATATACTTGGATTAGTCTCTGGGAAGCAAACAATCCGAGCTATATCAATCAAAAATTAACTAACATAGAAAATTAATCGTTAGAAAAGTCAGTTATTAAATACTTTTAATATTGTGAAAACCATAGTTGACATATATGCTTTATACATAATTCCACAAACAATTAGGCTTTTTTATATCCTTTTCATTCGGTTAAAGTTTCAAATGTAAACCTTTAGCGACCAATGCTAGATTGACAACAATGATTTCGTACACTTTTATTTTGAAAATCGAAAGTTGTGTTGGAGTTTGAATTCAATTGCTTTTTTCGGCTCTCGTGTTTATACAACCTATTTACAGTTCCTTGTTTGAAATCTTCACATATTTGCTATCTATTTCCATGCATGTTTACGTTACGGTTTTTTTTTTCAAGAGGCTGAAATAAGTACCCACAGTAATTAAAGTAAGTAACTAGCTCGTAAATAATCTTGATACTTAGCTGAACTAGCTCGTAATTTCAAACACAAACTACTAAGCATAAACTTAACGGCAAACCTTAATCTTTACGGAAGATTAAACCAAAAGATTTTGCGCGGCGTGGCTACCATAGCTCATAATGTGCAAAAGTGGACTCTGCGTACGTAAGTTTGCTTCCTCTTTGTGGTGCAACCGTTAAAAATCAGCACCGTCTGCCAGACTGCCACTTGAACCGTCACAATAGAGTAGTTGAAAACTGAAAATCACATAGTTATACTGCTGCAAGAAAACAGAAAACTGTGAACTACTACTACTATGATGGCGTGTGAGGACTCAAAACCGCCACTTTGATACATTAACTCATAAGATTAATTGTTGTGGTCGATGTAGCTACATTGATCTTGAAATATCCATCAGTCAACGCATGCACATAAAAAAACGGCACGCAAGTGAAAAGTACTGTTAACTCATCCACAGTAGTGAGTCACTTCTAAAAGGATCCATCGTCTTATACTCTTAGTGCTTTAGCTAGGTAAAATCCACAACCATATTAGCAAAACAAGTGACATTTCTTTCTTCGTTGTTTTTTCCAGAGAAATGGTTTGCGTGTTGCGTCTGACTGAACTCACCCGTTTTTGTTGGCTGTGTAAGGTGGAGACAGCCTTGTATGTGGTGCTGACTTGAACTAAAGAAGTCAAGAGTCAGATTTTTGTGTTGCAATGAGTACAGAGAAGAGAGTTAGATGTATGAAGTTGGAGAAAGATCAAAGCTCTGTAATGAAGAATCAACCAATTGTTTAGTTAAGCGGAAGCTAATCTCCAATTATACCTATGTAAAGCCGGACGGTAGAGTAGTGATCAAAGAGGGAACATATTAGACATACGCGTGAGAGAGAATGTGATATTACTTAAGCCACAACTTCACTCCCCATTCCCCCCATCTAGTTACATACTTACATGGACACTTTAATACAAAGTTAAAAATAAGACAAACATCAAAAACTTTCCATCACCTAAGGAGAGCTTACACAATACATCATCACTAACTGAGTTTTGTTTTTTTTTCACTACAGCCATTACTACACAAGGAGGATGAAATATTACAAAGACTGAAAGAAACATAAAGCTGAGTACACACTATGCACGCCACCGTTATGGACAGTTCTTGTTCTTACCAGGACCACCATAGTAAAAGAAATGTCCCCAATCATCATTACTTCCCGTTTGAACATCATAACAGTTAGATTTCTCCGTGAACGTTCCCATCCTCTTCGGTGCTTTAAGGTTATTAGAACTATCGACCACTTGTATGTTCCTAAAGTAACTCGCTTTGCTGAAACCTTCTTCCGGAAAGTGCCCACTTCCCATTTGCGTCCAAGTGTGGTGGCCACCTGACTGCGAGTTCACAACCTCTCCTCCCCACTCGATCATTGACGCACTCTCTGTAAGGTAAGAGAAGAGAAACGATGGCCAGTACCCTAAAACATACCCGTTACCGAACTGCATCCACCAATGTCCCTCCTTTGGATCCTGAGACAAGTTAAGTTTCAGTTTTTGTTTTAGAGCATAAGAGGTTTGAGGTGTGACATATAAGTACCTTCCAGATTAGGATACTGATATCATACTGAGAGTTACGGTATCCAGAGACTGGTGAGATGCTTGCTCCCATTGCTATGTCACTGTTGATTTGAATGAAGCCTGAGCAGAGAAGGTTGTAGCAACCAGTAGCTTGGTAGGCATCACTCTGCAAGACAAAAATGATACAAACATCATTGTATATTATTATAAAAAGAGTTCTAAAAATCGGTTCTAAACAATAATCTCCTATCAAGCATCTAATTGCCTCCTAACGATTTTTTGAACATTTTGATTATACATAATTTAATTCAGTGGGAGTTTTGAAAAAATCTTACAGTCCAGTAAGTGAAGAGTCTTGTATTATTGTCTCCATATAGATCCGGGCTCACCTGTGATACAAATCCAAAACAACTCAATCATACACAAAGTCATCTTTGCATCATCTCCAAGTCATGACAAAAGTCTCTTACCTGCCAACCAGCTTCAATGCTGTTAAGATCTTGTCCAAAGGAACCACCCAAAAGCCATATCTGTGACAAGCTGAACTCGTTTGCGTGCTGTATCTTTGGCTCCCACACATTCAAAGTCGCTTTAGCTCCATAGTACTTATCTCCTTCCACATAAGCTATGGCGTGCTAAGAATCAAACCAAGGTACAAGAAAATTAGCCTCAGGAGAGCAAACAAAGCTATACGAAACAAATGATTACTACAACTCTCACCTGATGACCATTTTGGTTGATGAGGTCAGGTTCAGCAGATTTAGGAATGGGAACAGTTTTGTGTTTCTTCTTGCCGTATCTTTTAACAGAACTTGCTCTCAACACATCATCCTCTTTTGTCCTCCTCATCGGAATGGTTCCTTCAGAACATTTACCGTACCGATGCCATAACTGAGGGATGTGAGTTTCTTTCGTCTCCTTTGGCTTTGCAGATGCTTTGTTGTCATCAAAGAGTCCTTCAGGATGGTAACTAGGCCTCATCTGAACACAACAAGTAACCAAAAAAAAAAAAAAAAATCAGCATTAGAAGAAAGCATTCAAAGAAAGAAAGAAAAACATCATTAGTGAAATTTTGTTTCTGTGAACCTGAATCTTGTGGTCTTTGAGGAAAGGGTGGTCGAAAGCTGGCTGCTTTGAGATAGGAACACAGTCGATTATATCTCCATCTGGACTCTGTTTAACCACAAAGAAGAAGAAAAAAGTTGAAAAAAACTTAAATCAAACAAAGTAAAGTTCACACTAATACTCTCTATGTCACTTGAAATTGTGCAAGAATAAAATATCTTGAGATTAGTAGTAGCTAAACTAGTGTGGTTTAGCCACATAATGAGAAAACCATTGATTATTGTGGTCATTAGCATGACATAAAGTTACTCAAATCATCATTCAGCAGAAGAGAGAAAGCACGAATCTTTCATTTTGCAATCAAACACAGACTAGTGAGGAAAAGAGAGAGTCTTTTTGAACCTGAATGGTCTTAACAGCAGGTTTGTTCAGCCTATTCAAGTGCTTCTTCACCTCTAGCTTCTGCCTTGACGCGCCATACCTCGCTGCGCAGGATAGCGATATCGTACCAAATAGCCATAAACACACTAGTAAACCTCTGTTCAACTTCACAAAGCTAAAATGCACCGCTACCATTGTCGCAATATAGCTCGGAAACTTTCACACACACACACACACTAAGGAAGGCTAGAGTACAAGAATATATCTTAAGAGCCCTCAATGAAAAGAACACTAACTAGAAGATGTTCAAACAAGACAATTGATAAATTGTTCCGTCCGTGAGAAGGTGTGTCTGGTTTTCTTCTTGTCGCTAAAATCCAACCACACTTGCAAAAATCTTAACTTTCTTAAACTCCGCTTTGAGTGAGAGAGTAAAAAGTGGAAGGTCTCTCTCTCTCTCTCTTCTCCACTTCACTTTTTCTTGTCCCATGGGTCCCATCTAATATTTTTAATTAATTGTCATCGTTAGCTGTCATTAAGCCTCGACACGGATCAGATATCCGGATTTTTGAAGCTATTTATGATTTGATTCGTATGCCACGAATATCTAATATTTCGATTTGCTTTGATTCGGAAAAATACGGGTATTCGAAAAAACGGATATCTGAAAAATAAATAGATATTTACGGATATTTACGAATATTTACGGATATCTCATATGTTTTGATTAATGCAAATAATCTTAAAAATTTGATACAAATTTGTTTCGTAAAATATTTTTTTGCATATATATAAGATAATTTTTTTTAAAAAATAGTGAATCTACGTATTTTATAAATTTCTTAAACCTAGTTAACAATTATAATAAGACAAAACTTAAGAAAAAATTATAATTGTCATAAATTTATTCATTTTTTTTTTATAATTTATTCATTTTCTTTTATGTATTATTTTTATATATATAATAATGTGAATAAAATTTGTCAAATCATATGTTAGAATAACAATTATATAATTTTATGCATTTAAAACTTTAAATATAATAAAGATATATATGTATTTATATATTACCGGATCGGATCGGATATCTGTTTCCCAAAATTTTAATATTTGTGATTTGCTTTGATTTTAATGGATATTGATTTTTAGTATTTGTTTTGCTTCGAAGATTTAAGAATATCCGAAATTTTTGAATCGAAATGAATAACGAATCGAATCAAATTTAACAGATAAAATGTTCAGGTTCTAACTGTCATTATCTTTCTTTGAGATTTTAATTGGGACGAATAAATATATAATCTTTAGTTATTTTCCCGCCTCCCTATACGGTGATTAGCGACATTATTAAAGCTTTTTCCCGCCTCCCTTAGTTGGGATGGAATAGAACCAATGAAACCTCTTGTGGTTGTGGAACATAAGACCATGCTCTCTTTCTTCAAAAACATCCTCTCTATTGAAGGGTAAAGATTGCTAGAGCTGGTCGAATCAATACAGTTAAACGATAAGAAACTAACAATCACCTCACTTTTTATAACTAACCAAAGTGCTATATATGATTAGTTAAAAAAGACAATATTTTTTTTTTAAATGGCTAAGAAAAAACACTAACGTTAACGCTGTCTACGAAACCCGAAATTCTAAAAATCTAAAATCTAAACCTTAAACCTCAAATCGTAAACTCTAAATCATAATTCCTAAACCTAAACCATAAATTCTAAACCCAAAATCCTAAACTCTAAACTCAAAACTCCAAACCATAAACCCTAAGCCATCAATCATAAACCCTAAACTCTAAACTTTAAATCATAAACCCTAAACCCAAAACTCTAAACTATAAACCCGAACTCTGAACAAGTGATGGGTTTAGGGTTTAATTTAAAGTTGTGTTTTGGGTTTAGAGTTGATTTAGAATTTAGAGTTAGAGTTTTATGTTTATGGTTTAGGATTTTAGATTTAGAGCTTAGGGTTGGTTTAGGATTTTGAGTTTAGAGTTTAGGATTTAAAATTTTGGTTTTAAGTTTACGATTTGGGGTTTAAATTTTAGGTTTTAGGTTTAGGGTTTAGATTTTTGATTTTTAGAGTTTCGGGTTTTGCAGACGGTTTTAACGTCAGTGTTGTTTTTCTCAACCATTTATTTTTTAATTTTATTACATTTTTTAATTAACCATACAAGGTATTTTGGTTGGTTATAAATGGTGAGGTGAATTTAATCATTCAGTGAATTTAAGTACTGTTTAAGAAACTATACATACAGTGGACAAAGTAATTAATTTAAGCAACCACATTAATTGAACAAAACGCCATTAGGAAGGCACCCAGAACATCTATTTTCCATTTTACAACTATATATAAATCACCACATACATTACACATAACACAATGTCCATGATAAGTCTGGTAAGATCAAACTCTATGGTTCATTCACATAATCACATATAATTTGTTTTATATTTGAGGACTACATACGGTCAAGATTTATAGTCCGGAATTTTCGGTAAAGCTAAAGGCTACCTAAACATGTATAATCCATAAAAGGCACAGGAGAGTTATGATGAGAGTAGGAGAAAAGCACGTAGAAGATTTTCATAATAGTGACATGACGTTCATGACTCGTGACTATACGATAAGGACGTGGAGCCCCAGGCTTTTCTTATCGCATCCTCTTTGTTTATTTATATATTCTTGTTTAATGGCGCTCCATTATTGTGTTCATAATGCGAATCTTTTCAAATTGCTTAAGATTATCTTCTTTCACGTAAAAATCTTTCAAACGATGAATAGATCCAACGATCTCTATTCCCTAGCATGATAGTATTCATAAAACGAATCGTGTGAATGAGTAATTCTGTATGATTTTGTCAAAAAAAAAAGTGCATTTTGTCTTCGGTGCAACATATTGATACATGTGACTTTTTCACTTTATTATTATTTTTAGTTGAATGATTATTAGCAAGAGAAGAGCCTCGAATCTAATTTTGACGTGTTCCTATATGTAATGAAAAATGCCATGCAATGTAATTATGGTAACAACTAACAACAGAACAGAATTACGAATTGTAAAAAGAAATAATTTAATTTTCACAGTTAAAATTAAAAAAGTCGATCTCTCTGACTCTGTTCCCAATGCAGAATCCCTGGAAGCTGCCTGGCTCAGCCTCCGCCCTGAGCCCTCCGCTGTCCGCCGCTGGTGAACCCCCTCCTCCGCTGTCCCTCCCTCCTGATCCCCCAGACCCATCCACCCCTCTTTCTCCTCATGAATACCCTCCCCTATCCTCTTCTCCTCCATCCAAATCTAGATCTAAGGCCAAAACCCTAATCTCAAATGAATTTTGGTTCTTCCCTCTTCTACTACTGAGACTGTGCTTCTAGATGTCACTATGACACTACAGCCAGAATCAGCCAAAAAAACTTGCCCCACCATAACTGGTCTTCAAAAAGGTCTTACATCAAATTTGTTATCTCTAACTCAAACTGGTCCCCTCTTTGGATCTATCCCTCAAACCATCCTATCTCCTGAAACTATTCCACCTTCAACCTCCAACCCCATTGACTTCTCTGTCCACAAACCAAAATCGTCCTCCCCCCTTCTTACCAACAAAGCCGCTTCTCCTATTTTCCCTCCTTCCTCTGTCCAGACTGAAGCAAGCAAAAAAAAACTACCTATCTTTCCTCTTCCCCAATCCCACACTCAAGCTCAAACACCCTCTCTTGTAGAAAGGTTGAGATCTTATGAAGATAAAACCCTCCAAAGACTTGCGCCTATTACCATTTCAGAGACAGGACGTCCAAGAGTCCTTATTCCTGATGTTGTCTTTGAAAAAGGTGCAGAGTTACACAAGGATTTTATTGTTTGCTACTACAATGGTAAGCCGCCGCCATTTAACCAGATCCAGAGTGTCTTCAACCACATGTGGGGAAAAGGTAAAAAGTTAGAAATTCACAACAATCCACTAAATCGATCTACTCTGGTTAGGATTCCTAGTGATTACCTGAGGCAAAAAATTCTTGAAAAATGTATCTGGTATGTTGGAGATTCTATGTTTCATACCGCGCAATGGAGTTCCGAGCACTCGATGTCTACCCCTCCACTGAAAGCAATAAGGATCTGGGCTCACTTGATAGGCGTTCCTCTCGACCTGCGCTACAATCAAGGGTTAGTTTAGTTGCAGGTTTGGTTGGAGAACCAAAAGAAACTGATGATTTCACTAGGAACCTAGTGAGTCTCACTGTTTCCCATGTGAAAGTGGAAGTCGACCTGACTAAGCCGCTCCCATCTGTTGTTGAATTTGAGCACCAGAGCGGTGAGGTAGTTGAAGTCCAAGTCACTTACCCCTGGACCCCCCCAACCTGTTCCCATTACCATGAGCTTGGGCATATTGTCCGAAACCGTCTCCTCTATACCCCTCCTCCCCCTCCCCTTCCAACTCCTCAGAAAACCACCCATCCAGCTCCTCCCCTCCAAAAAACTCCCTTCACCTCTTCCTCAAAGAATCCTCGTCCCTTGCCACCTAAAAACCAAACAAAAAAATCTACTGTTTATGTCCAAAAACCCCTCCAGTCCAAGCCTTTAAATCCCCCCATCTCAACTTCCTCTCAATTTGCTGCTTTAATAAATCTGCCCACTGATTTCTCTCCTGCGCATTTAAATAATCAGCTGATTTTAGCCTCCACCCCAGAGCCCCCACTTCGTCCCTCTCTAAAGCGCTCCAGCTCCTCTCCAACACTGTCGCCCCCTCACCTTTCTCAAAACACTTGCCCAAACCCTTTCATCCTTCATACCTCTAAATCCACCCTTTCTCTTCCACCAAATCCAAATGAACCTACCCTTTCACTTCCACCAATTCCCAAAGCCCACCCTGATATTTTTGCCTCCCCAAACTGCCCTAAAAAGCTCTTGTCCCTTGATTCTCATGCTATGAATGAGGATCCCCCTATTTCTTCTTAATGAGTGTAAAACTCTTTTTTTTTGGAACATCTGTGGTCTAAATGACCCGGATAAACATCGGATTTTTGTAGACTGGCTTCATACTAGTAAACCGCTCTTCGGGGCTATCTTGGAATCTCATATAAAAGAACTTTCTTTGTTACACTTAATGGCCACGTTATGCTCTGGCTGGCACTATGTCTCGAACCACCTTTCAGATGCTGATGGCAGAATCATCCTAATCTGGAAGGACCCTCTGAAGCTTCAGGTTGTTCATTAGAGCAGGCAAACTCTAACCTGCCTGTTGACTCTTCCCAACAAAGAACCCTTCTACTATACTGCAGTGTATGCCTCAAATCTTGCAGAAGAGAGAAATGATCTGTGGACTGACCTCTTACAACTTCACTCCGCTTTTGATTTACAAAGCAAGATGTGGTTTATTGGTGGAGATTTCAACCAAATCTTACATCACGCGGAGCACTCCTCACCCACTGCGAACTCCCTAAACAGCCAAATGTACCTTCTACAAGACTGCCTCCTTCAGACTGGTTTATTCGATCTGCGTTTCAATGGTCCCAACCACACTTGGAAGAATAACCAGCCTGACTCACCAATAGCAAAGAAACTGGACAGGCAGCTTGTAAACAACAATGTCCTCACCACCTATCCCCACGCCATAGCCACCTTCCTTCCACCTTCCATCTCAGACCACACACCCTGTCTAACAGACCTCGCCTATCAGTTACCTAAAGCCGGAACTAAACCCTTTAAGTTTCAGAACTACTTAACCAAACGTCCTGGGTTCACTCAGCTGATAGCGGACGCTTGGGCTCAGGCCGGAGGCTTCTGCTGCAATCTAACGGGCCTGTGTTGGAAGCTAAAACTCATCAAAAAGGATTTGAAACTTCTAAACATAGATAACTATTCAAAAATACAGGAGAGAGTGAAAGAAACTTACTGTTTGCTTCAAATTGTGCAGGTACAAGCCCTTCAATTGCCCACGTCTCAGAATTTCAGAAAGGAGAGAGAACTAAATCAGCGCTGGCAATTCCTAAGACAGATATAAGAGTGCTATTTCAGGCAGAAGTCTAGGATTAACTGGCTTAGAGAAGGAGATCTAAACACAACCTATTTTCATAGAATTTGCCAAGTGAGAGCAAGTTATAATGCTATACGAGCGTTCCTCACCTCAACAGATGTACTCATCACTAATCCTCTGGAGATGAGTCAGTATGCGATCGCTCACTTTCAATCGGTTCTAGGCCCTCTTAACTACCAGCCCCCGGTGACTCATTCTCATCTTGAGTGGTTCCAAGAATTATCGCCTTTTAGAGTCTCTGAACATCAAGCGCAACAAATGATATCAACACCAACTGCGGTAGAGATTAAGCGTCACTTTTTCAAGCTCAACGCAAACAAAGCGCCAGGACCAGATGGTCTTACCTCGGGATTTTTCAAGGCATCTTGGGAGATCATAGGAGGAGAAGTAGTGTGCTCAGTTCAACAATTTTTTGAGACTTCGTTCCTGCCAACGACGACAAATGCCACCATCCTCTTCTCGTCCCAAAGTTCCCAGGAGCATCTAGAGTTACAGAATACCGCCCTATCTCGTGCCTCAATACGGTTTACAAAGTGATTTCGCGTCTGCTGGTGAGCCGTTTAAAACCCATCTTGCCTGCCTTGATCCTCCCCTGTCAAACTGCATTCATTAAAGATAGACTCCTCACTGAGAATACGGTTCTGGCAAGTGAACTGGTTAATGGATACCATAAAAACAAGGGCGCCAAGCGTATCACTATAAAGGTAGACATAGCAAAAGCTTTTGATACCTTGTCTTGGGAGTTTCTCCTCACTTGTTTGAAAAGCCTGAATCTACCGAGTCAGTTTCTAGAGCGGCTGAGGGCTTGCATCTGCACCACCAGCTTCATGATCGGCTATAATGGAACAGTAAACGGTTATTTAAAAAAAAAAGCGTGGCCTCAAGCAGGGAAATCCCCTCTCGCCATATTTGTTTGTTATTGCCATGTACTATCTATCACTTATGCTAAACAAAGCGGCCGAGGAATGTAAAATCAAATACTATCCAAAGTGTAGTGGAATAAAGCTCACCCACCTCTCTTTTGCAGATGATCTTCTCATCTTTATTGATGGATCAATCTCCTCAGTTCAGTATGTTCTTCAGGTACTGCGAGAGTTTGAGCTTCGATCGGGTCTTGCTGTTAGTTTCCAAAAAACAAGTTTTTTTGCTTCGGGTTTGAGTGAGGAAGAGACGAGTGTAATCCAAGCCTCCACAGGAATGAATCAAGGCTCGCTCTCATTTGCTATCTGGGAGTGCCTCTCAACTCCAGAAAGCTCTCTCTGCCAAACTGCCAACCCCTGATCCAGCAAATAAAAAAGAGATTCGGCTCTTGGTCAGTAAAGTCTCTGTCATTTGCGGGAAGGCAACTACTCATAAAGACGGTGATAGCTGGAATCAATACCTTCTGGTGCTCAGCTTTCATTCTCCCCAAAGCCTGCATTAAAAAAATTAACTCAATGTGTAACCACTTTCTTTGGAAAGGGAACTTGGAAGGGCATCATTCTGCGAGAGTATCTTGGGAAACTGTCACACTAACAACTGCACAAGGGGGATTGGGAGTTAAAGATATGCTTACCTGGAACAGGGCTTGTTGCTTGCGCTTGATTTGGTTGCTCTTTTTCAGAGAGGATTCGGTTTGGGCTGCCTGGTTCAAAGAGGTCATCCTTAACGGCTCAATCCACAATTACTGGACCATAAACCCACGCCAGTCTTTCTCGTGGCTTGTAAACAAATTGATAAAGCTCAGACCGGATGTGTTCCCTCTCATCAAACTGAGGGTGGAAAATGGACGGTCTGCTCTTTTTTGGCATCACAATTGGGCTCCTCCTGGAATCATAGCCGATCTTCAGGTAACCTCTCGATCCAGAATAGGTATAACAAGCAATGCTACTGTCGCTTCTCTTTGTAGGAACGGCAACTGGAACTTACCCCCGGCTAGATCAGATCCCATAATCCAACTATATACCTACATCACCACAATAGAGTTAACCACTCTCCCTGATTTCTATGAATGGACGCTGCTGGGAAAAATAGATAACAAATTCAGAACAGGGGAGGTCTATACTCATCTTAAAGGTCAGATTCTAGACAAGCCATGGACCAAATCCGTTTGGTTTCCGCATCAGATCCCGCGACACGCTTTCCATGCCTGGCTTGTTCTGCAGAACCGTTGTCCAACCAGAGATCGATTGATTAGTTGGGGCATCCAGACTGATCCTCTCTGTCTCCTCTGTAACTCTCATGGTGAATCTCCAAACCATCTCTATTTTGACTGCAGTTTCAGTTTCGAACTCTGGTCTTTGGTCTCTCATCGTTGTAGAATTAGACTGCATAGATCATGGGATCAATCAGCGACTCAATTGGAAACTCTAACTGGTGAAAAAATTTCAAAGCTACTCACCCTTCTCTCCTGGCAAGCGACGCTCTATTGGATCTGGAATGAGAGAAACGGGCGATTGCATGCACAGAACTTCCGCGGCTGATGTTCTCTTCTCTCTGTTGGATCATCAAATCCGAAATAAGATACAAAGCTTTAGAGAAACAAGCCCTGCTCTCTCTTCGAACATGTTCCAACAAAGTATTAATCAGAAAGTCAAAGCAAAACAAATTAAGATGGTATGGTAACTCTAAATCACTAGAGAGAGGAGTACCAAAAGACTCGGAAACTAAAAAAAGTAAAGGTCAGCTGGTGCAATTGCTATGAATGCGAGCAATGGTAATAGTCATGATCAAAAGTCAAAACCCAAGGTAGATGATGATGATGATCAACATAACTATTAGTACGATCAAATCCAAGCATTACTTATCACCACCATCATCATCATCATCGTCGTACTCATCATTATCAGAAGAAGATAAAGTCTCGTAAGAATCAGGTATGGACAAACACATAAATTCCCATAGACAGCGAACGAGATGACCATACGGGAAGCAATAAGCCATCTCAAGAAGCTGTTGAGTATTCAACATCTCCGACGACCGAACCCTACTCAACCGCTGCCACGCGTTGGTTGAAACTGAAATCTTATGTATTTCCCTTGATCATAAACGTACACGATACAATTGTTATATACATCACGTTTGAGTATCTGTTCCACTATCGTAGGGTTATTCTCTAACTATCCAAGAATATAGGAGATTTAGTTGACATATTCTTATACTCCCTCTCAGTCTAATCGTTGGGAGCTCGAACGGATAGACTGTGTTTAAAGTCATTGAAGAGTGAGCTTGGTAAGCCTTTTGTGAATATATCTGCGAATTGTGAAGACGAAGGAACGTGAAGCACCCGCACTTGGCCCAGCGCAACTTTCTCACAGACAAAGTGTATATCTATTTCGACATGTTTCATTCGTTGGTGCTTCACAGGATTGGTGGATAGGTAGACAGCACTAATGTTGTCACAATAAACTAGTGTCGCAGCTTTTATTGGACACTTGAGCTCCAGGAGGAGGTTTCATACCCAACACGTTTCTGCAACTGCATTCGCCACTCCCTTGTACTCTGCTTCAGCGCTGGACCGAGATACTGTGGGTTGACGTTTTGATGACCAGGAGACCAGGTTGTCGCCGAGGAAGATGAAGTAACCTGATGTCGAACGGCGTGTGTTTGGACACCCGGCCCAGTCGGCATCAGTATACGCTGTAAGCGTTGAGGAAGTGCTTCTGTAGAGTTGTAGGCCATACGTGAGGGTTCCTTGGAGATAGCGCAACACTCTTTTGAGTGCTTGGAAATGAGGGACTCGCGGATCATGCATGAAAAGACAAAGTTGCTGGACTGCATACTGGATGTCTGGGCGAGTCAGGGTTAGGTATTGTAGAGCGCCTGCGAGGCTTCGGTACAAGGTCGGGTCGTTGATTGGGGCACCTTCGTCACTCGAGAGCTTTGCTTTTAGATCTACAGGGGTAGAGATGGGGTTGCAGTTCTCCATTGATGCACGTGTTAGAATCTCTTTTGCGTATCCTGATTGAGAGAGCATCATTCCTTTGGTGTTATAGTCTACTTTGATGCCGAGGAAATATTTGAGGAGGCCTTCTTCTGACATCTCAAATTCTTGTTTGAGGAGCGAAGTGATCTTGTTTCTTAACGATGGTGATGAAGCCGTAATGAGAATGTCGTCGACGTAGAGTAAGAGGAAAGCTTGCTGATCACCTTTGTCGTAGACGAAGAGAGATGTATCACTATTGCTCTTCTGGAAGCCGATACCTGAAACAAAAGAGGAGAAACGAGCATTCCATGCCCTCGGAGCCTGTTTGAGGCCATAGAGTGCCTTCTCCAACTTACAGACGTGGTGAGGGTTTGTTTCATTCTTCATACCTGGCGGCTGATGCATGTAAACCGGTTCGTCGAGGGTGCCATGGAGGAAGGCATTCTTGACGTCAAGATGATGTACTTCCCAGTTGCGTTGAAGGGCCAGATGAAGAACGGTACGTATCGTTACGGGCTTGACCACAGGGCTGAAGGTTTCGTCATAGTCAAGCCCTTGTTCCTGAGACTTCCCATTAGCCACGAGGCGAGCTTTGTGGCGAACTGGATTGCCATCTGCATCAAGTTTGTATTTATACAACCACATGGAACGAACTATGTTAGTGTCAGGTGGTTTAGGCACCAATTTAAACGTCTCATTCTTAATCAATGCATCGTACTCTACAGTCATGGCAGGGTTCCAGTTCGGATCTTTAAGAGCTTGAAGGTGGGTATTTCGAATTGGTGAAACTGTGGTGTGGAGGGAAAGAACAGATTTTTGTTTGCGGGTTCCGTCCCTACTCCGTGTTGTCATAGGATGACGTGTTGGAGGAGGTAAGGAGTGGACCGGAGCCGGCTGATTTACAGCAGGCGGTATGGTCGGGCCAGAAAGAGAATGGGCCGGCACCATCGGTTTTTGAAGAATCTGTTTGAAAACAGGGGAAGTTTCAGTGTTTTCAAGGAAGGTATAAGTGTTTTTGGCTGGAGTAGAATGTGTTTGGGCTGAGGGAAAAATGGTCTCGTCGAAAATGACGTGACGGGAGATGATGATTTTTCTTGTTTTGAGGTCTAAGCAGCGATATCCTTTATGGTTTGCAGGATAGCCAAGAAAGACACATGGTGTGGAGCGGGCAGCAAGTTTATGAAGTTGAGAGTGGTTTATGTTTGGGAAGCAGAGGCACCCGAAGGTGCGTAGGTGGGAGTAGGTAGGTTTTTTTTGGTATAGGAGAGAGTAAGGTGTTTTGTTTTGAATGGTAGAGGAAGGGAGAATGTTGAGAAGATGAACAGCGGTGTGTAAGGCCTCTATCCAATATGTTGGAGCCAGACGCGCTTGAAAGAGGAGAGTTCGAATGGTGTTGTTGATTGTTCGTATCATTCTCTCAGAACGGCCATTCTGTTGAGAGGTGTGAGGACACGAAAATCTTGCAACGATTCCATTTGAAGAGAAGTAGTTGTGGAATTGGGCATTGTTGAACTCGCCTCCGTTGTCGCATTGGAATGATTGAATAGTTGTTTTGAATTGCGTCTTGACATATGCCGAGAAATGAGTGAATTTAGAAAAGACCTCGGATTTGTATCTGAGAGGATAAACCCACAAGAAATGTGAAAAATGATCCAAAAATAGAACATAGTACTTGAACCAACTGATGCTTGAAATTGGTGAGGTCCAAATATCAGAATGAACAATTTCAAAAAGAGAAGAAACTGTTTTATTTGAATCATAGAAAGGAAGTTTTAAGTGTTTACCCATTTGGCAAGCTTCACAACAAGTTGGAAATTGCCTTTTATTACAAGAAATAGATTTTGCAGAAATTAAAGAATTGAGAGAGGCATCGTTAACGTGCCCTAGGCGCTTATGCCAAGTAGAAGGATCTGCGACAACGAGAGCGGTTGGAGAAGCTGAAGTCGTCGGTTTATTTGTTTGGCAGGGCACGGAGTAGAGTTCTCCGATGCTGTTACTGCGGAGCAGAATCCTCCTGGTGTTGAGGTCCTTTATAGAAAAACCAAAAGGGTCGAATTCGACCGAACACCAGTTATCATTAGTTTACCGACGAACAGAGACTAGATTCTTGATAATGTTAGGAGTAACAAAAACATTGTTCAAGGAAAGAGGTCGAGAGAGTGAACAGAGAGAGCTTGAACCAGAGAGAGTAATTGGAATATGAGAACCGTTACCTACTGTGACTGCGTTTCCGGTGCAAGGTTTAAGAGGAGAGTTTAAAATACCTGACGATGAGGCTAGATGCGCTGTAGCACCAGAGTCCATGTACCAATTTGCAGCTCCTGGATCGGCAAGAGTCATTGTGTTGAATGCTTGAGCAAAGTCAGTTGTTGGCTGTAGCTGCGTATCGGTTAAGAGGGCTTGAGGAGGACGTTGAGGAGCAGAGCCAAGGATCCCTCTTGTTTGTTGCATCCATGGTGAAGGATAGCCTGGCCATTGCATCATTGGCGCTGGAAATTATTGCATTGGCCACTGGTTGTTTGCGTTTTGACTTGGCTAGTTGTTGTTCCATGATCGTTGCTGGTAGTTACGACCACGTCCGCGTCCTCTGCTGTTTTGTCGCCGGTTCCCGTTGTTGAACTTATGCGGAGCTTGCTGTTTGTCTGTTGAAGCCGTAAGGACTGTTGATGAGGACGGAGTGTCTGCGGGAACAGTTCCTTTGTTGCCTTTCTTGAGTCGGGTTTCCTCGTTTAACAGCATAGACTTCGCATAGTCAAAGGATGGAAAGGGGTCTTTGTGTCTGATGACGTTGACGATGTTGTCATACTTCTCATTTAGGCCATTGAGAAGATACATCACAAGTGTGCGATCTGTTACCGGTGCGTCAAGGTTGGCTAAGAGATCGGCGATGCCTTTGAGGGTTTGACAGTATTCTTGAACTGTGCGATCGCCTATCTCTGTGGTACGTAGGTCATGGTCCAGCTGGATTACGCGAGACTCCTTGTTAATTCTGAACTGATTCTCGACGCGTATCCATATGTCACGGGCTAAGCCTCCAGTCTGAAACGTTGATTTGAATAGGGGTTGAGTCAGCGTGCCATACAGCCATAGCTTGACCAGACCGTCACGCTTCTTCCAGGCAGTGTCGTCATCATTCGCAAGGAGGGTGGTTCCATCGATGTGGCCTAGGACGTCGAACGCTAAGCAGTGAGTGAGGAAGAGCTCACGCCAGGCGTCGTAATTGTGATCGTCATAGTCTAGAACAATGGGGATATGTGTTTTTATATTTGTGATCCCAAAGGTCCTTTCTTGATCTTGGTTTGCCATTTGAAGTGAAGAAGAAGAAAAGAAATGAAGAAGGTAAGAGAGGAAGAAGTATTGAAGACGAAGAATAGAAAGATGAGAGAAAATTAGGTCTCAAGAGCTTTGTGCTCTGATACCATGAAATCTTATGTATTTCCCTTGATCATAAACGTACACGATACAATTGTTATATACATCACGTTTGAGTATCTGTTCCACTATCGTAGGGATATTCTCTAACTATCCAAGAATATAGGAGATTTAGTTGACATATTCTTATAGAAACGTCAGCCACAGCTACTATTGCCGCGCTGCTGAACACCATATCCAACAAAAGAATCTCCTCTTTCTTTATTCAATTTGCGTACGAACTCAACTCTCGGTGCTAGTGGTTTTGACTTTTGGTGCTCCACTTTGTTTTGATATTTGCAGTTTTGTGATATCGGTTCACTTTTATATTTCCTTAATTTATGGAGACTCAAGCCGTTGAATGGGTCTTTTACAAAAAGGAATAGGAGTAGCAAAAAAAAAACATATGGTTTCTTAATTACAATATTTAGCTACTTATATTTATATAAACTGTCCTAAATACCAGGAGAAATTGGTTGGACTGTAGTTGTCAAAATTTTACTTTAGAACTTAGTATGTACAATTTTTTTGATGTAGCCTTAAAAAATTAAATGAGAAAAAAACATTCTTACAGTAATATTTTGTTGCTTTAGAAAAAAAAACTCTTACAACAATTTTTTGAAAATATTTGGCTTTAACTTTAAAAACTATATAAATGAAAAAGAGTATTTGTTTTTTTTTCACAAGTGAAAAATAAGATTTAAATCTATAAATAAAACTGATACTTATATAGCTTCACTTTCGTAAAACAAATCAGATTTAAAAAAAATTAAGGAAAATTGGGCTCTATGATTTTCAAACAATTAATAATTCATTGTGTGACTAAATGCCCTAATACACCTATACACTTTTTTCTCTTTTATACAATATTGACATATTGCCCTCAGTAATAACCGGAAAAACCTGAAAAAGAAAAAGAAAACAATGATTAATACTCATTGTGGAAAAGCAACTCGTGTCCCTACGTTATTCACACATTCTTATGTTATTCACATCCTCTCATTTTTACCTTACTTTCTTTTGGTTTTTGAAGGTGAATAATAGTCTTCATCAACGATTTGGCCACCACATATACACATCCAACGTTTATGGTGTTTCTCTCCGATCAAAATCACTTATTCCATGATAACGATGACTCAGCTTCTCGGAATTGGGAATCAGGGGAAATATGACACAGACTGTAAGTTCTGATTGTGGCTTAAATTTTTTTTGTCTTGGAATCTGAGTAAATCGGTGAAATCAAGTATGATGGTTGATTAAGTGTTCGTGTTTGTTGTACCTGCTGAAATATATTGTTGTTTTTCGCCGAATCGGCTGTTCCTCTGGTTTGATCTACTTCGCTTTTGTTGCATGTCTGGTAAAATAGGGAAAAACAAATGATGATGGTTGATTAAGTGTTTATGTTTGCTCGCTTTTGTAAGTATTTTTTGATTGCTTCTGATTAGTCAATTTGTCGGTGTAAAACATTTTGCGGTGAGACATCCACTTGTTCCCTAGTTTTTTGTTCTCGTGTTACCTGTTATCCAATTTTCGAAGCCACTGGCTCTTTATTTTCCTTCCGCTTTGTGTAGTCTGCTGATTTCTATTCTAGTATATTTGTATGCTATACCATACGTATATAGACTGATGTTTTCCATTCCATTGACCGCAACCTGTAATTTCTTTGTTTGTTCACACTGCATAGGTTTGTTTTAAAGTATTCTACTCATATGGAATAGCCGTCAGTTGGTAACTGAGAAGGAATTTGAGATCTAGTGGCTGTTTGCGGGGAAGCCAATCCGTTATGTTCTTCAAGACTTTGCCATAGTGGCTGATTTTAACTGTGGCGAAAGTGGGGGCTTCCATGGTGAGGCGCAAGAGAAAGCTATTGGACGAGGGAAGGGAACCATTTAAAAACTCGAGCTTACATGCATTTTTCTATTTTATTTGGAAAACATAGAATAAAAATGATATTTTACAGTACATAAGCATTAGTTATGCTTTGGTGTTGTAATTGATATGAATCTTGGTTTATGTATATTGATCAAAATTAAATATTTAGCTTACATTTAGTTAACCATACTCATACAAGTGTAAACTTCACACAAATTTCTATTATCTTTTTTGTAATGATTCTATTTAAAAGTAGAAGATTGCAATGAATGATCTATATTGTATAGTTTAATATTACATAATATAGTTTAATACTTACATAATATTATTTACTATTTTAAGATTTTGATATTTGGGGGTAGGGTTTAAGGTTTAGTGATTAGGGTTTAGGGTTAAAATTTGGGTTTAGGGTTTAGTGGTTAAGGTTTAGGGTTTAGTATTTGGAAGGTTGGGGTTGAGGTTGGGGTTCATATAACTTCTTACATTCAAGCATAGACGTTTCATAATTTCACTAATATATACTATACTATTTATTTTGTTCCATTCTATTTGAGTTTAGAGTTTTTATTTGTATTTAAATTTGGGTTTAGGGTTTAATAATTAGGGGTTAGGATTTAAATTTGGGTTTACGGTTTAGTGATTAGGGTTTAGGGTTTAAATTTGGGTTTATGGTTTACTGATTAGGGTTTAGAGTTTAAATTTGGGTTTAGGGTTTAGTGGTTAGGGTTTAGCATTTGGAAGGTAGAGGTTGAGGTTGGGGTTCAAATAACTTCTTACGTTCAAGCATAGACGTTTCATAATTTTACCAATATGTACTATACTATTTATTTTGTTCCATTCTATTTGGGTTTAAGGTTTTTATTTGTATTTAAATTTGGGTTTAGGGTTTAATAATTAGGGTTTAGGGTTTAGTGATTAGAGTTTAGGGTTTAAATTTGGGTTTAGGGTTTAGTGATTAAGGTTTAGGGTTTAAATTTGGGTTTAGGGTTTAATGGTTAGGGTTTAGTGGTTAGGGTTTAGCATTTGAAAGGTGTGGGTTGAGGTTAGGGTCCATATAACTTCTTACATGAAAGCATAGACGTTTCATAATTTCACCAATATGTATTATACTATTTATTTTGTTTTATTCTATTTGGGTTTAAGGTTTATATTTGGATTTAAGATTTATATTTTGGTTTTGAATCTGGAGAATAAGGTTTAGGGTTTAATATTTAGGGGTTATGGATGAGATTGTGATATGCTTTATTATTTTGGATTGATATGAGATTTGTGTGTTTATATTATTTTGTTGATATGGAATATAACAATATGGTTTGAGTGGCGAAATAGAAGGAATACACCATTTATTGTAAAATGTTTTTACTTTATCTACATAATTACTAAACACAATGAAACGTATGCGGTTATTAAATATGTGGCGTGGAAGATGTATCTTCCCTTATAAAGTTAAAGCATGTGGTAAATAATAGCCATACATGAAGTTGTCAACGTCATCACACTACATCTCCTTCACCGGTTACTTGTACGTTTAAAGGGTAAAACCGGATCAGATCAAACTTAATTATTAGATACTTAATTCTATCAAAATCAACGTTCTACACCTAATTTTCATTCAAAACTTAGTCATTTCACAAATTCACCCAAAAATTAATCTTTGAACCGACTTTATTTGAGGAATCTGAAGCCCAAATGGAATCATTGACAATTTCAGGGCCCAAAACATTCAAAAGCCCAACTCACTTGTTTACTTTCTGGTCCCACCTATCCACAGGGAAAGCAGCAGCAGCAGCACTAGTCAAAACCAGAGCACCGGAGAGCGAGAGAGAGAGAGATGGAGGCCCTGAAAGTATGGAGTCTAACGGCGTCGCCATTGAGGCAATTACTTCGTCTATCTTCTTCTTCTACCGCAATATACGGAAGAAGATCCCACCACTCATCACTGATGCTCCGATGCGCCTCCGCCGCTTCTTCTTCTTCTTCTTCCTCAAATGCCGCCACGGCTGAAACTCCCAAACCCTCCGGCCGAAACAGAAGGGCGGCTTCTTCTTCTAATTCCACCTCCGATCGTGAAGCTATCCGCTCAATTCGTCTAAAAAAGGTCTTACCTTTGCAAGTTTATTACAATCATGGTGTCTGAAGCTACTTACTCTGTATCAAGACATTGTTTTTAGGCTGTCTTATCCACGTGGTGATGTTTGATTTTGATTTGGTTCATTAGGTTGAAGAGCTGAGAGGTCAAGGTGTAGAGCCATATGCTTACAAGTGGGAGAAGAGCCACAGTGCAAATCAACTCCAAGAGATTTATAAGCATTTAGCGAATGGTGAAGAGTTAAACGACGAGAGTGATCGTGTTTCTATAGCTGGGAGAGTCGTTGCTCGTAGAGCGTTTGGGAAGCTTGCGTTTTTGACTCTGAGGGATGACTCTGGAACCATTCAGGTTTCATCTAACTTCCATTTTTATTTTATCAATGAGATGCTTTTGGTTTGATTGAAGGAATGTAATCTCTACGTTTATGTTTCTTAGCTTTACTGTGAGAAGGAAAGGCTGTCAGATGAGCAGTTTGAACAGCTGAAGGCATTCATAGACATTGGTGATATTTTGGGTGCTAGTGGCTCAATGAAGAGGACTGAGAAAGGTTAACCTTGAATCAAATGGTTAAATTTATCAATAGAGAAGCATTTGTTTGTGGGTCTGTTTACTAACTGTCGGCTCTCTGATTTTTTTCAGGGGAACTTTCTATATGTGTGAGTTCTTTTTCAATTCTCACAAAGTCTCTCCTTCCATTGCCTGACAAGTATCATGGTCTAACTGATATTGATAAACGTTACCGCCAAAGGTGACCTTTGTTTCCTGTCAATGTGATTATGTGCTTCTAATTCTTGAAAGCTCATATGTTTTATTTGGGTTCCACTTACTGTGTTTGATCTTACTAGGTATGTGGATATGATTGCTAATCCTGAAGTGGCTGATGTGTTCCGCAAAAGGGCAAAAGTAGGTTATCATAATAATCAAACTTCCGTTTGAGCTACTAGTTTCTTTTGTATCTTTCTTCGATATTGTGTGAGAAATTTTATTTTGCCGATCAACAAAGCTCATAATCTGTTTTTCGTAGTAGATAGTTTCAGAGATACGCAAGACAGTGGAGTCTTCTGGATATCTGGAGGTTGAAACTCCAGTTCTTCAGGTTTTTGGACACCTTTATCCTCAAATTTCCCCTAAATATTGAGTTCTTGTATAAGAGTCAGTTTAATGAACTTGTGAAAACTAGGGGGCAGCTGGTGGAGCCGAAGCTAGACCCTTTGTAACGTATCATAACTCACTTGGAAGGGATCTTTACCTGAGGATTGCAACCGAGCTTCACTTGAAAAGAATGCTGGTGAGACACATCTTCTACCATCATAATCACCCGAGAAATGTATGAAATGTAGAATATTTTCTCTGAACAGAATCCACATTGTGATCACAGGTTGGAGGGTTTGAGAAAGTATACGAAATTGGTCGTATATTTAGAAACGAAGGCCTTTCAACACGTCACAATCCTGAATTCACAACCATCGAGGTAACTCAAGACATGCCTTCTCAATCATCTGTATCCCTTGGACTTCCAATCTCTTGAATGGTTCCTTGATACATAGCAGTTTCATCTTTGTTTAGATGTATGAAGCTTTTTCGGACTACCAAAGCATGATGGACATGGCAGAACTAATCGTCACTGGATGTGCAATGGCAGTTAATGGGAAGCTAACAATTGATTATCAGGTGAGTATGGAGATAAAGTCATCTGAATCTTTGAGAAATTGAGTTGTGATTGCTCTGTGCAGGGAACAGAGATCTGCCTCGAGCGGCCTTGGAGGAGAGAAACCATGCACAATCTCGTTAAAGAGGCAACAGGAATCGATTTCAGTGAGCTAGGGGAAGATCTCGGAAAGGCCAAAGACACAGTTCTGGTGGCACTTCAAGACGTGCTTGAGCACAAGGACAAATCTGGAATTGGAGCTTGCTCTTCTCTCGGCCATCTTCTTAATGAGGTGCAGCTACTTGACAGTTTACTATCGAGTTTGAAAAATTGATGTGCTGAAATCAATTCTTGTTTCCAGGTGTTTGAAGTTGTTGTAGAGCCAAAGCTTGTGCAGCCAACTTTTGTATTGGACTACCCAATCGAGATATCTCCCTTGGCCAAGCCACATCGCGGGTAAAGTTGTTTCTAGAGCTCTGTACCATCTTCTAGACCACTCCTCTTATATTCTGAAAACATTTATAACTGTAAATGGCGTTTTTTTTGTGGCAACAGTAATGCAGGTTTGACTGAAAGATTTGAGCTGTTCATCTGTGGCCGTGAAATGGCTAACGCATTCTCTGAATTGACTGATCCTGTGGACCAGGTTTGCAGTCTTCCACATAACCGCTTTTTTGTGTCTTCTTGAATAACATTGCATATAGTAAATGATCTGGTTTTTAGTTGTCTTTGTGTACACTGGATCATAAAATATTAATGATATGATTTAACATTTGGTAGAGGAGGCGGTTGGAAGAGCAAGTAAGGCAGCATAACGCAAAGCGAGCGGCGGCTGCAGCAGAAACTCCTGAGGGAAAGGCAAAGAAAGATGATGATGATGATGATGAATCATATGAGGTGACACTAGACGAAGACTTTCTCACTGCTCTAGAATACGGAATGCCTCCTGCTTCTGGAATGGTACTTATTATCTTATTTTCTTTCTTCTTTACGATCAGATGAAGTTAGTTAATTTGCAAAATCAAAAGCATGACCAAGCTTGTATGATCAAGTACTTATATGAGTTCACTGTTACTGTTTTTTTTCCTTATCTCGTAGGGGCTTGGTATTGACAGGCTGGTGATGCTGTTGACAAACTCTGCGAGTATAAGAGACGTCATTGCGTTTCCTGTTCTGAAAGTTCAGCAGTAACACTTATGCCGAACTTGGTAATACATGTTTGTAGCTTTAGCATTCTTTCTGGTTATTTCTCCAGCAGAGCAAGTTGGAAGAAGCATGTGTAATATTTAGATAGCAAAAACCAATCCAATGATTTTATTCTTGAAAAGTGCTTGAAACCGAAATAGACATAATAATACATACGAAAAGAGTTCCATCATGTTATTGGTGGCCTCTCTTCTAGTTTATCCCATTTGAGATATGGTAAACATTACACAAACGTTTACATGAATTTTCTCCTAATATTTTGATGCATGTTTTAGACACATGTTGAGAGTACTGGATTAAAACTGATTCTGTCTTGTAAGAGAATGAAGCTTCACGCTCCCTTCTCTCTTACTTTTGCTGATTATCTGATTTGATTCTGCGTCGACAAAATATGATCTCCTGTTGTTTAGGTTAGGAACAAAGCTGAAATCAAAAAGAACTTTAATCATTGCTTTCCATTAATTGCTTCCAGTGTTATTTGATTATTCTTTTTTTCCTTGGAAAATGACAAGCTAACACCAATGTTTAGAAAGTCTAAACATGGATTATACAAAGGGTTTATTGGGTTTTGTCTATTTGGGGTATAATAATGCTCTTAGGTTTTAGCATTAGAGTTTGATCAGGTTACTTGTGGAATGTAATGTATTTGACCACTTATATAATGATTGATGCCTAGTTGCCTACACACACATGTGAGACAAGTAACATGTTGTATGGCTTTTGAGTTTAATTGATCTCAAAGCATACATGTCAGAACTCAGAAGCATCCTATGTCACATCATTATACTCTACATCACCACACGCATTTGCATACCTAGGTGTGTGTGTGTGTATCAATAGAGATATGCATACATTTGGTAGACCTGCATGATTACATCATATAGATCATATCTGGATTTGTCAACTACACAGTATATATAGAAATTGTCTTCTGATAAGTACATTCCTTCATGTGGGAACTTCAATTAACATCAATCATTTATTTTATTTTATATTTATATAGACTTGCAAGATAACAAAACTGATTACATAATCATATGATTTGCAACTAAACTTTTATATTCTACTTATTTTTATTAGTATCGTCACCATATATCATAACCAAACTTACACTAATTTGTATTAGAACTTTTAAAATACAATACTAACTATAGATAAACATGACATAAAAAAATAACTATGTAATATTAGTTACTTTTAACAAATATTATTCTTATATAAAACAGATAAAATCTCTGATCTCAGAGAGGATCGAATCCAAGACAGAGATCATTAACCAAGGGAAGAGAGTTAAAAAAGACTTTGACCTTTAGAGAAAGCAAATTCGAGGAGTAACCTTTATCTGCGAGTGAAAACAAACAAAAGGGTTTTTGAAATTCTCAAAACGATGCCATCATTGCCTCTCTCAAATCATAAAAGTAAATACCTTTCTTTTTTTTGCTTTATTACCATGGCTGATTGTTATCAACTGGAATATGTTCTTTTTTTCAATTACTAGTATTGTTTGGTCCCTGTACTTTTGTCTGCTCTCCCTCATCTGATCAACTCGTTATTTATGGTCTTTGGATTCTATCCAAGACGAGAGATATATACTAACTCTTTGCTGCTCTGTTTCTACTTTTTTATTCAGAAATCAAAAGTGTTTCCTTTTCTCAATCTGGGCAGATCAATGGGCACACAAAGTTTGTAGCTTTACCAAAGACAAAAGAGATCTTGTTGAACTGGTTGATGATTGGAACATATGTTTTGATGAGGGTTTTGCTTTGTAAGATCCAGTGCCCTTCTTTCATCTGCTTCTGTAAGCCTTCTCCTCACATCTACGCATCTGGTTCTCTGAAATTGGAGGACACTCCTCCTCCTCCTCCTCCTCCTCCTCCTCCTCCTCAAGTCTCTTCGGTTGTTGATGACGGTGATGATGATGATCAGTTTGTTGATGCACAAGTAGAGGAAGTTGTTGATCACGTTGATGGTTTGTTGAATGAGGCTAGAGAAGAAGAGGGAAAGGAAGAAGATTGTGCCTTAGAGGAAGGTCAAAGTAATGGAGAGATCCTGAAAAGTAGTCTAAAAAAGAAAACTTTAGATTCAGAGGATGGTGAGAGAAGGGAGAAGAAGAAGGTGCAGTGGGTGGATTTGATGGGGAAAGAACTTGCTGAGATCCGTGAATTCGAGTCTAGGTTAGTCTCTTGATATGAAAGATTGAATCTTTACTCTATTCACACTTCAAAGTTGAGAACTTTTCTATATGTTAGCTGATTCTTCGTTTTATTTGCAGTGAAGAAGAAGAGATCAGATATGATGGCGATAGAAGCTGTGTTTGCGTTATTCTGTGATCAATTCAGTTTGGTTAAGGCAATGGTGGAAGGTGAAGAAGCTGTTGGTCTTGTAGCTTTGGAATACATTGAGCTAGTAGTACATATAGTAGTAGAATCTGCGATTGCGTTCTTGAACCAATCTACATTTGCTAGCCTGAGGTTATATGATGTTTCCAGATATGGAATGGTGGCATTCTGTAACGGTTTTAGGATTGTGAAAAGAATTGTTTTCTATGACATTTGTTTCTTTGACCACTTAGTGAATGGCTCTCTCGCTCTGATTCAAGAAGCTTTGACTGTTATAATTATATTCTGGAGCTGTGCAGTTTCTCATTTTAAGCATATGGTTGTCTTGACTATCAAATCTAATTTAGAACATATGCAATTAGAGTTGCTTTGATAATTAATGGCTTGGTGTTCTAATGAACACATTATTCACTGGTTCAAAAGTCATTACAACACTGACAATTTGTTAAATACGATTCCACACATATGATAAACACATTATTCTCTGGTTTTAAAAAGCCATTACATTATTACATAATTTGTTATGCAAGCTAGTAGAGTAATCCTTGCTCGTTTTGGAATGTTATGTTGTTGTTACCTTCTCGCTCACAACGCTTCCATCCACACCAGCATTACTCGGTCCCTTTTTAACGATGTCTGCTCCAACCTCTACTCATAAGAATAGTTGAAAATGCAGTAAGAGAAAAAGCAAAATCTCTCAAAACTCCAAAGGTCTTCCTTACTGTTATTTTCACTCTGCGGCATCAGTTGATCGAATATCTTCAACCATTTTCACAACTTGAGCTATATGAGGTCGTTCTTCTGGCTCCACTGCAACACAAGCCAACCCTATTTGCATCATCCTTACCATCTCTTCCTCGGAACCACCCAATTCACTCAAAAGCTCCATGTTCAATACTTCCCCTCTACACTCTTTTTTCGCCACCGTCCAGATCCAGCTGACCAAATCCATATCCTCACCTGCCGGCGATTTCCCTGTCAAAAGCTCCAGTAAAACCACCCCAAAGCTGTATACATCTGAACACTGCGTGCTTCTTCTAGTGTCTGTTACTTCAGGTGCGTGGTAACCTGAAGCAAGACAAGTGGTTTGAGGAAGAGATTTCATGATGGTTGCTAAGCCAGTATCGCCAATGCAGCCGTAGCTTCGTGAGTTTAAGAAGATGTTTGAGGATTTGATGTTCCCGTAGTTGAACGTCCCGTCGTTCGCTTCATGTATTTTAGCCAAACCTCTCGCTGCACCAGTTGCTATTCTCAGTCTAGACTCCCAATCTAAACGTACTCGATCATTCATTCCTCTCTTTCCTGCAAAAAAAAAATAAAAATACAAAACTAACTAACATTTTGTTTGTGTACTCGTGATTTAGTTAAGTGCAACAGTGGCTAACCATGCAGCATCTTGAAGAGGCTTCCTTGTCTGTTGTAGCTATAAATAGCGAGTTTCTCGTCTTTGGAGTAGCAGTAAGCCTCTAGCTCAGCTAAATTGTCATGTCTAATCTTGCCAATGATCTCCAATTGTTGCTCAAACTCTCTTCTTCCCACCACAACCTCCGTCAGTACCTTCACTACCACCGTGGTGATGGTGATGGTGCTGGTGCTCGTGTCTTCTATTGTTACCTCCAAGGTTGTACCAAAAGCACCTTTACCCAACACCACTGCAGATCCTCTTATCACATCATTAAAATCAAACAAATGGTTCTTTTCCCCGAAGAAGATGAGCTTGCCTCCTTCTTCAGCGCTTTCATCATCTGTAGATGGTTCATACCCAGAGTCAGAATCTACTACATAAACACACCAAAATGCCCGGTTATGTTAGGCTCAAACCTCTCTAACTTATCAGCTCTTCATGTTATTTCCACTGTTTCATTTTAGTTGTCGTTTTAGATTTGAACATAAATATTAAAAAAAACATTTAATTTTGTATATTTACTAAATAAAAACATCGTTACCAATACACCTAATCACATTTCAAACAATATAAAAATAAATTAGAACATAAAATCAATAAATTTTGCATTGAAATTATAAAACAACATTTATTTTGAAACAAAAATTTTACTATGCAGTGACAATTAAACTGAATCGAAGGGAGTATTAATTTTAGGAGTGGTCTTACCTGATTCGTTAGATGAAGATGAAGATGGTGGCGACGGTGGAGGTAGCTTCGGAATGACCGGTGGAAACAATCTAGGAACTCCAGAAGCTTCCGGCCAAGCTGATAACTCCGGAACAGGAGAGAAAGTGGCGGCATAAGTTTTGTAATTCCGGTCAAAAGTGTAACAGTTGTCTACATACTGCAAAGGGTTGATTTTCAGCTGCTTGCATACAGCTAGAGGGTGCAGGCATGGGAACTTGTGGCTTTGAAAATCCCCACATGTGCAGCAGCTACAGTCCCCGTTCAACTGGACGATCCATTCATCATCATCATCTTCTGATGCTTCTTCTGCGACCTTAAACGTGTTGTTGTCTAACGGAATTACAATGTAAGTAGTTGTAGCTGTCCTGAACTCTTCAAGCTTGTCCGCAACAGGTTTGGTGTACACATTGCTAAAATTGAGAGAGCCGCGGCTACGATGAGAACGATTGTCAAACCAGTCTCTCAGCTCATCAAACAGAAGGATAACAGAACCTGTCACTGCCTGATCAGCCAACTCAAAGCCTCTACACTCTGTAAACAGACATTTTCTATTTATTTTCATAATTCCATATCTCTTACCACCGTCGTGAACCAGAGCCCACTGATTTTGGTGGATTTGGTCTAACTTTCTCCTAGCTTCTGGGTTTCAAATTCCTACTCCTGACTCGTCGATCCAGCTTGCTTCACAAGATTCTTCGGTTTGGAATGGCCTGGAATATTTTAGCAGAATTGGGACGAGAACTGTTTCAGACAGAACCTGTGATAAGCCCAGGGCTCTTCCCACTGAGACTCGGGCTCGTTAATAACAGAGAGTATGTCCGGGTGGGTACTGGAGATGAGGCAAAGGCCTTTCCTCTGCGTAACTTTATCTCTGATATTAGTGAGAAACCAACGCCAACTATCTGACGACACTTGTTTGGTCACTGCAAATGCAAGACGCAAAATCTTTGAAGCACAATCCTACACGCAAGTCATGATCGTCGAACCACAAACTAGGTTTTGAAAGACAAACATCTGTACTAGAAATGTTATATGTCATGTCAGCATCTCTAACATCACCAATGTCAGAGTCTACTGCATCTCCAATGTTGCCACTCTCTACCTTTACAGGTATATAAGTATTCTGTTTCGAGGAATAATCAGCAGCACCAATAACAACCCCTTCAGACTTCACTTCCAAATACGATTCCACATTCTTGAAACCTCAAGCATTGTCTCCAAACTATGGTCGTTCACAACGGGCAGAAGCAGATACTGATACTTCGACGGTCCAAAAACAGAAGGATACCTACCGAATATTTTGATTTTGGATCTCTGCTTATGAACAACATCTACTCCAGTAAGTTCATACATCTCATCCAACAATCTGTTTAATGCAATCTTAGGGTTAACTATAATCTTTTTAGGAGTAGGTCCTTCACAGTATACACCTTCCGGGCCATACTTGATGCAACCATTCCAGTAACAGTAAACTGAAACCTCTATTTCAGACATGAGCACAACAAACCTGCAATGACTTCAAAGTTAATAAAAACGAACAATGTCTCAAAATGCTAACCCATGTGTCTGATTTTGGAAGTAAGAGAACCTTTAATAGAAACAGAAACGATTGAAAGAGATGAAGTGTAGTGTAAAAGTTTGTTATGAATGTATGTATTCTCATTAAGTTACTCTGTACAGTATACATTGGTATATATAGTCTATAAAATGCTAACCTACACCATCACCATCACCATCACCATCACCATCACCATCACCATCACCATATGTACACGTATCACATCTACGCTAACCTGCGCCATATACATGTAATAATATATCATCAAAACCCGAAAGCTTAAAAAAAACAAGAACCCTAAAAACAAAAAAAATGTTATCGAAGATGTCTACATACCTGAGAATATGGAGATTCTTTGTCTTGGTTGTCCCAAGGAAGCTTAGATGTTGAGAACAGAAGCACTTTCCGTTGGGTAAAGGATATCTCCGGCGATGTGATCAAGGAGGCAGACAGAGAGGAAGCAAAAAAAAAACTAAGGCTTAGAATCTTTAGAGACAATAGAGACTGATGGTGAATGGTGGAAACAGACAGTTGAATCCAACACCAGGCAATCTAAACGGATACAACTCGGTTATTGATGCAGGTAACTCCGGTCCAGCGATGACAAACCGGGGAGCTTTGGTTCCAGCGGTGAAGAGGCGAACTGAAATATGACAAGAAATCAAGCAAAAGCTTTCTTGTCGTCTTCAAGGGTCTCAGAGAAGATCAGAGCAAAACAGAGAATCAAAGAGAAAAAAGAAGAAGAAGACTTGCATTGTAAGAAACTAGCTTTGGTCTCCATCTGTAACAGAGAAATTTTCTTTAGCTGGAGAATGTGTGCAGATTAAAAAAATGTTATATGTTGTGAAATTGGAAAGATACGCCTGCAGATTATAGCCGGCAAAAAAATGTTTTATAGTCTCAGAATTAAAAAACTTGGTGAAGCCAATCGTGACCGTTTCTCTTCGTTTAAGTTTTCAATTGTTGTTCTGTAATTTAATTCTTCGTTGAAACATTTTACCAACGGCTATTTTCACTATACTGTAACGCAAGCGCGGTTAGCCGTGACCCGTGTAAAATTCGGAGGCATGACTAACAATTTCTTTGTACAATGGAAATAGTATATTGATAAACATTATCTTTTTCGAGAATTGAATTGTAAACAATATCAACTTTCTATTAGAAAAGGTTATAGAATCTACAACATCTTATGATAGTTGAATATATTGTCTTACTTATTAGAAAAAGGTTAAAGAATCTATTACATTGTTATAGTTGAATATATTGTCTTATTTATTTTGTAGAATAAGGTGATTGGTAGTTGTTGTAGGTAGTTGTTGTAGGTGCTGTCCACGGTTCTATTTATTTCTAAAGCACTAAATTTAGAGCAATCAAACTTTAATTTTTTTTTGAAACCACAGCTCTTGAAATAACCTACAGCTGTACAAGTGCTCTGCAGAGCCAAATATCCAAAGCAATTTTTAGGGCTTTCAATAAAATTCTACAACAATAAAATCTAAAGCCACAGTAAAAAGTTTACAGATTTTTTTCTACAGCAAAATTTTTAAAGCTACAGCCATTACCAATCAGACCCAAAAACTCTATAAATTAATATTCGATAAATTAATAAACATGATAAATTAATTAATTTTCTCGGTAACCGAATTGGACCGTTTCAAAATATGACACAAATCGGTAAGATTATAAGATAACATTTTTTAAAGAAATCCTATATAAATCTATGGTTCCATTAAATTCCCAAATCAATAATTTTTATATATACATTTTATATAATTACAAACAAAATATTGTATTATTTGTTTTATATTTACATTGGGATTATTTCTATATTTTTTAACACTTCAATATATTTTGATTATATTTTTATATTTAAAAACATTTAAATTATGTGAATGATATTTCATATACATCAAGTAATGTAATAAAAATAATACAAAATTAAACTGTTAAAATTTCATTGATATATATGGTAAAATTAATTTTTTTATTATTAAATATATATATATATATGTAATAAAATATTTTTTTTAATCTATTAATGGCTTGGTGTTCTCATGAGCACATTATTCGCTGTTTTAAAAGTCATTACAACACTGGCAATTTATTAAAAATGATTCCAAGCATATGATCAACACATTATTCTCTGGTTTATAACCAGGTAATAACCCGCGCCTTGCGCGGAATGTAATTATTAGTTTCATTATTTTTTAATAAGGAGACATTAATCTGTTTAATCTGGATATCGGTTCGGTTATAGGTTGTTTTTTGGTTTTTAATCTCCTAAAATATATCTATCATTTTAAATCAATATTTATTTGGTTTGTCTGTTAAAATGTTTGATGTTTTTTTTTTCCTGTGATAATCAAAAACTACTATTATTTGTTTGTTTTCATGTTATGAATCTTAGATAGTCGTGATGTCGAACCAATGGTTTCATATTATAGTTTCTAAACGGATAATAGTTAAAAAAAGAAAAGAAAATTATTAAAAAAAATCATTTTACTACAATTTGGTAGAAGTGAAAGAAACATTAAGAAAAAGAATATTTTAACTTCCAAAAAAATTAGATATTTCAGTTGTGGTAAATACTTAGTTATAAGGTGCTCACGTCAATGTGCATATGTATGTGTATGTAAAAGTATATAAAGATGGTTGATAAATATATATAGATACTATTAATTAATATTAAATGACATTTTTTCAAAATAATACATGAAAAATAAAGTCTTAAAATGAAATTATTTTAAAACAAAGATATTGTAAAATTTATATAAACTATAATATATAACTTATATATAATTCTTTAAATATATGTATATATATATGCATATAACGGATCAAATTGGATATCCGTTAATATAAATATTGATATTTGTGATTTGCTTTTTTTTTTACGGATATTGCATTTTAGTATTTGATTTGCTTCGTAGAGTAATGGATATCCGGATTTTCGGTTCGAATCAAAACGGATAACGAATCGAATCAAAATTTATGAATAATTTGTCCAGCTCTATTCGTAAACAGTAAAAATAACATAAAAAAAACCATGCATGTGAGTTTTATATTAAAAAAATGTAAAGTACATTGTGTGAACATATTTATGTAGAGTTTGGCTGAAAGACTCTTTACATGTGACATGTGTCTATTTTAGTGTGAACGTATTTATTACAATGCTTGTACACATGACATGTGTCCACTTTAGTGTGAATGCATTTATTACAATGCTTCTCCTTTAATATACGAGGGATATTACATTATTACAATGATTCCACACATATGATTATTCTCTGGTTTAAAAAGCCATTACATTACTACATAGTTTATTACAAATGACTCCACACAATGATAAACACATCATTCTCTGGTTTAAAAAGCCATTATATTATTACATAATTTGTTTGCAAGCTATAGAGTAATCCTTGCTTATTTTGGAATGATCATCTCTCTCATGTCCAAGAGCGAACCCGGCTGATCTATTCCACTACCCACCCTGAAACAAGACAAAGGTCAAAAGAGCTTCAATGATGGAGAAACATGAGTTTTGATGTTATTGTCCAAGCTTCTATCAATCAATCAGTAAGAGTATCTGGACTAACCAGTGGTGTCCACTGGTTTGGGAGCTCCCGGCCCCTTGACATCAGGCATCAAGAACCACTTTGCAGTAGTGACCGCATGATCCAAGGAACCACTCACAACCTGCAAAACAAAATGCAGAAATTCACTCATGTTGACAAAGATCTTGTTATCAGTAGATGTTTGAACGGGATTCAGTCGACTAAAGAAGTCGGAAATGGGATGACTAAAAACGTTTTATTAGATTGAATCTGAAGGATTACAAGAGTGACATGAAAGTGAAAGAGCAACAAGATCAAAGAGTAACAAGATCAAAGAGATAGCCTCAAAACCCTAGATCTAGCCGCTCAGTCTGTTCAATGGTCCAAAAGTCTTCTTCTTGTTGCTTTCCTCTCCCTTTTTATAGGACTCCTGCCCCTGATGCCTTAATTTCGTACCTATTTGGGCCTTGATGCGAGAGGCCGAGTATACGGGCCTGGACAAAGCTCCCTCCAAGCCGGGAACTTTTGGTCGGCATACTCGACCGGCTAAAAATGCTATAAGGTCGAGCCGATAGGTTTAGCCGCCGAGCCGACCAAATCGATCCAACTTGCTGGATTAGGGCCTGTTATTCGTTGGGCCTTGTGGAGGGGTGTAATCCATCTCCTACAATAAGTCCCCCCCAGTTCACTTGTGAGCGACATGGCGGTCTCAGTGAATTTGTGGGTCAGGTTTATTCGGATAACGGGCTCTAGTACGAGGGATAATCCTTCCCGTTTAGTCGTCGGTATGTGCTTTTACTCGCTTCGAGTGACGTCGAGTCGTTAATGCGCGCTTTCGCCTCTCAATCTTTACGGCGAGATGCAGTTTACTCGGGCGATACATCGTTTTTGGTGAAAAGGCAGGGACCGGTTCTATTGGTTAACCGGAGACCGGTTTGAACGGAGATCAAGAATCGATGCCGGTCTGACGACCCGGTCGAAGACCGGTTTCAGCGAGAAGCCGAACCGTCGCGAGTAAGTTTTTGGGGATTCAGGCGGCCCTTGAGGCCCATTTAGGCCTTCATAGACCTAATAATTGCGCTCAGAAAAACGTGCCCTTGTCTTTGCTATAAATAGGTCTCTCTCCCTTGCTTTCGTCATTCCTTTCTGCAGATTCAGGTATCCGTTTTCTCTCCATTCTCTCTACTTTTACTTTCTCTCTCTAGATAGGTTTCTCCTTGCATAGGCTCGTCGGTATCGTCTGGCGGTTGTAGTCGTCCCCTAGATCCAGGATCATGACTCTAAGAAGTCGATTGTCGCGAGAAAAAAAAGGGAAGGGCGTCGCAGATTCTCCGAGTCCGATCAGAGATGCACGGGTAACCGACAGTCCACCGGATGATTTCGACTTGATTCATCGTGACGCTCTTCGGGATTCAGATAATATGACCCTATCTCAACGCCTTTTCGTCGCTGATGCTCATAAGATGATCCGTGATGAATGCGCGGATCGCGTTGAAGTCGGTTAATGTTCTGGAGGATGGTTTGATGCCGTCGAGATCGACTCCCGTCTTCTGCAGGGTTCCTCGGAAAATGAGGTCGACGGAACTTCATGTATCGATGAGGACCTTGGTGACGTCGTACTCCCCAATTCCAAGAACTACAAGAAGAGGATCATTGTGGGGTACGTGAATCCCCTCAGCGTCATCCGGTGAAAAGGTTATCGGAGGGTGATTTGTCGGCCTAGTCGGCCATCTTTGCGAAGTCGCGACCTGCCGACGGTAATCCTTGACGGAGCGAACCGAGTTGCCGCAAGGAGGAGAACCGCCTATGATGACATTTAGTTAACGTCGCGTTTGGACCTGCTTGGAGTCTAAGAAGGCGTGTAAATCGGTTGGTACGCTGCTATCATTTTTTGATGATGGAGTGTCGTTTCTTGACATCTTAGTTTGCTCCAAACACCTCCGGAGGTTAGTGGGCTTAGAACGATTGAGGTGGATTCGGAGATCGCATGCTCTTGCGTTGAGTTTATCCCTAAGGTCACCGTTCGGGCGTTCTTTGGTATCAGGGTCAACTGCCAAGATACGCCGCGACTTCCGTGCATTCAACGTTGTTCGGAGATCATTGCGCGTGGAGCTGTTGCTGTTTTCGGATTCAAACTTCCGTTTCAGAACATCTTTCAAATCTTCGAGTACAGGTGTGTCATCGTTCTCATCGTCTGACGACAAGTTTTGCTGGGAAAGTATGACCTCAATGCGTCTGGGGTTAGCTGGTTGCTCTTCGTCAGCCGAGGAGTCTGCCTCGCCATTACTCTTCGGGGCGTCCTCCTCGTCATCTTGTTGTTGAGTTTCGCTATGTCGACTTTTGCCTGTATCTTTGCGCTGGGCTCTCCTTTCTTTATTCTTGCTCCAGCTCTTGCCGTTCTTCGGCTTAGCCTTTAGTGGTTCGAACTTGAAGTCGCCACTCGTTAAGGAGGAGAGGTAGTGCGCATAGAGTGACTTGCACTCTGCCGCTGAACCTGCTGCTGTTGTAGTCTGGGTCGAGCAAACGGCGTCGACTGGTTTGTCGGACGAATCGAGCTCCCTTACCCACTTGTTCCATTTCTCTCCGCGGACTACGAGAGTTGAAACCGGCACGTTGTTCTCGTTGACGACGTACATGTATCCGTCTTTGCGGCCGTTTTTGTCGGTTGGAGCATGCTGGCGCGGTTCTTGTCGCGTGTTGGCATTTTTAGCCGCTGGAGCTTTGGGTGCGTTCATCTTGCTGAGAATAGCGTTAGTATCTTCTTCCATTCGGATGAAATTGTCAGATCACGCGATAGCGTCCTGGAGCGACGTAGTTGGGTTTTGGTATAAATCCTCTCGGAATTTAGAACGAACCCACAACGTGTTCCGCAAGGCGTCGATGGCAATACCGTCTGGAATTTCAATCCTCGAGACTACAGCTTTGAACTTCTCCATGTAGTCGCGGAGGCTCTGGTCTTTGGTTTGGTTGAGGTTCCACAAGCTAGAGGCAGTAGCGCTGCGCTTGGTGAACATAATGTAAGTCTTGAGAAAAGCTGCTGACAAGTCGCGGAAGCTTCCGATGGAGTTTTCTTCTAACTGGGAAAACCAGGTTAGGGCTTGCTCGTGGAGAGTTTCGACGAACAGTTGGTAGTAGCCTGCGTCCCTTTCTTCGTCGGGGAGTCGAGCCCGTGCCATCGCAATGTTGAAAGCTGTCATGTGTTCCACTAGGTCTCCGCCGGGTTTGTACTCGGGTAGGCGCAACTTCTCTATCTTTCCGAGTTGGACACTGGTTAGAGCGCTAGTAAACGGAGTGCGTGATGTTGCGGCGAGGACGCTCTCGATTTGCAGGGCCGCGCTGGTAACTTGATGGATCTTCTCGCTCATTTGTTGGAAGATGAGTTTGAGCTCGGCGAGCTCGCATATGGTTGCGAGATCAGAACCTACTGGGGGGCGGTCGGCGAGAAGGGTTTCATTAGGCTCGGAGTCGTCTGAGATATGGTCGCCTCCGGTCGCCATCGGGTTGGTGTTAAAGAGGCGACGGCGTATCTGCTGGGGACGGCTTGTTTGACTGTTGGGAGCTGTGAGTGCCGCGACCAGAGCAGCTAACTGGTCGTTGGTCGTCTTTTGGACTTCGTCTTGACGAGCAAGTCGAGCCATGATAGAGCTCATAAAATCTGCGGCGATGGGTGGCGCGGCTTCGGGCGTTGGGCTCGGTTCTCCGTCCGGAGCGCCGAAGGTGGCGTCGTCTTGAACCATGTAGATCTAGAACGTTACTTTAGTCAGCCCCACGGTGGGCGCCAATTGTTTGAACGAGATTCAGTCGACTAAAGAAGTCGGAAATGGGATGACTAAAGACGTTTTATTAGATTGAATCTGAAGGGTTACAAGAGTGACATGAAAGTGAAAGAGCAACAAGATCAAAGAGTAACAAGATCAAAGAGATAGCCTCAAAACCCTAGATCTAGCCGCTCAGTCTGTTCAATGGTCCAAAAGTCCTCTTCTTGTTGCTTTCCTCTCCCTTTTTATAGGACTCCTGCCCCTGATGCCCTAATTTCGTACCTCTTTGGCCCTTGATGCGAGAGGCTGAGTATACGGGTCTGGACAAAGCTCCCTCCAAGCAGGGAACTTTTGGTCGGCTTACTCGACCGGCTAAAAGTGCTCTAAGGTCGAACCGATAGGTTTAGCCGCCGAACCGACCAAATCGATCCAACTTGCTGGATTAGGACCTGTTATTCGATGGACCTTGTGGATGGGTGTAATCCATCTCCTACAGTAGAGTTTTTTCTTGTTATGTAGTTACCTCCTCGCTCACAACGCTTCCACCCTCACCAGCATTACTCAGTGCTTTTTTCACGATGTCTGCTCCAACCTATAGTCAAGGGAACAGTTGAAAAATGCAGTCCAGAGATAAGCAAATCTCTCGAAACTCACAAAGGTCTTGCTTACCTTTTCCTCCACGTTTTCAAGAGTATCCTTGATGTGATCAACCTTGTCGGCAAGGCCAAGGAAAGTGCAACCACCACCAATAACAATACCTTCCTCAACCGCACCCTGAAGAAACCCAATGAGATCATTACGATCAAAATAGTTTATGAGTAAGTCAGGTTCAAACTGCATTTCTTCCACTACGTAAACCTTATTCTCTCAGCGCTTTTTCCCTCGTCAATGACCACCACACCGCTCTTTCCAACTTTGTTCATTGCTTCAGAAATCATACTTCCAGCTTCAGGGTTGTTGCGCGCTTTATTGCCCTTAGACATTATATTTAGCTCGTGAGCCAAAGCCTCTGCTGTCTTGTCAATGCCTTTAGAGATCAGTGCAGGGTTTGCACCAGCAGCCACCACCTGAAAAAAGAAATAAGATGAATTATTAAACTGTTTATTTGAGAGAAAAGTGAAAGAAGAATGACAATTATCTCAAATAACTCTTTTTGAATTACCAAAATAGCACTAAAAAAAAATAAATTTACCTTGAGAGACACATTGTGAGTTATTAATTACCCAAACATACACATTGTGTCTTTAGAACACTTTCTCTGAGAGAAATTACCAAAATAACCTTCAACTAATGAGATGACATCTTTAAGTGATCATGTGTCTTTAGTTATCTTTCTAACTATTTCTTTAAAACAAATAAACTATTTAAAAAAAAAAAACAAGAACATTATCTCTTCAAAATATCTAAATCGTGAAAACACAAACAAATCAAATCGTAACCCCTTTCTCCGACATGAGAGGCTGAGAAATTGAACCATAATCCATGTTTCTCGATCCCCTTTCTTCTCCTCGATCAAGAGGTAAAATCACAATCACTATACAAATCCCGCTTGTCCTGATTTCTCTCCTATGTAACAAGATCTCCGTTGTGGTGTCTTTGAAAGCGTCGGAGCCGTCACTTTGTCTCCACCTCTAGCTTTTACTCGATCTGAGACTGCTCCGCCGGATTAGCCTCTCCAGCTCTTCATCCTCGACCATTGGTGAGTCACACCATGAATCCAGAAACTCCAATCCATTCTCAATCGTGTTTCTCTGTTCCTAATTTCATAGATATATCTAACAGATTCATATATGAAAAGTTGGTTTCTTGTCTGATTGTGGTGGTGGATGCCGCGATGGTGGATGCCGCGATGGTAGATGCCGTGGTGGCGGATGAAGATACGGAGGTAGAAGACATGAGGAGGAGGAGGTGGTTGTGGATGCCGTGATGGTGGATGCTATGGTGGTGGATATGGATACATAGGTGGAGGACGTGAGGTGGAGGAAGTGGTGGTTTAGTTTTGTCTGAGTTTTCGATATAAACCTCAACTCTATGCTCTTCTGTTTAAATCTGTAGAAAAGTTTTATCATTTATTCCTCAACTCCGACATTCACTCGCCACCTATCCTTGATTCCTCACCACTTCACAACTTGTCTGGCCACTGCTCGTCGTACAACCACGCAATCCCCCGTCCACACATCGTCCGAACACACACTTCGCAACCACTCCACTCCTGACCACACATAGCCCGTCCACATAACCTCTGACCATAAAGCTGTCGAACAGCTGACGCCTAACCATGACTTACCCGACCACAACTCACCCAACCACAACAACTTTAGCAACCAGTCTCATGTCGCCACACATGATACACCTAATGGACACCTTTTGTTTTGCTCTTAATGTGCCCTTCAGCTTATGTCTATTCATGTACTTTAATTCCACGAACTGAGTATGTGTGGCTCTTTTGGTATTTAACTAACATATTACATATTCATGCCTACCTTCATCTCATGTCCACAGCTGCGTGTCCACTACAAACCTAACCACTGATTCAATACGCACACAACGGCTTCGCATGCATCCACACCAATCCCATCCAAGTCAAAGTAACGGCTTTGCCCACCAAATTGTGTACACAGAATTTGCCCACATAAAATTTTGTAACATTTTCGTGTCCACAGAAATTGTATCCACAGAAATTTGTATAAAGGAAAACGAAGTTTGTAACGTTATAGAGTTATAGCGAAATCTGCTTACCTTCTCTCGCACCATCTACCAAACACTCTCGTAGCACTGACATATTCGCCGCCGTTAGATCTTTTTAGCTTTTAAACAGATCCAACGACCAAAAACAATTAACTTTATCCCATACACCTACTTTTTGACTTAACCTCTTTATCATTTATTGCAACTGAACAGAAACTTAAGAATTTTAAGTTTGACTCTTTAAAAACAACACACTTCTCTTTAGACAAAATGAGGGTTATTTTTGTCCAAAAAATTACAGCTGGCCAAAGAATGTGTGCCAACTAGAGAATGTGTCTATTAGGGAAAACAAAAGTCACAATAAGTCTCTGAAAGTAACTCTCTCCAAAAAAAAAGACCAAAATAAATTTTTTCTTTTTAAAAATTTTTCATTTTTAAAATTTGAAACCCGAGCTTCAAAATCCCACCAAGTAACTCTAAATCCTAAGTTTAGATTAGTTAATCCTAAGGTATAATTGTATATTTACCCTTTAAAACAAAGAGGAGCCGCCAAACAATAACGTTAAACAAGAGAAATCAAGCGAGAGAAAACACAGATCGAGAAACGTAGACAAAGGATACGATCAGCAACGGTAGCCATGATAATCAGATTCAAAAACACAAAAGGTTTGATAGATCCTTCTCAGATAAAAGGGATGCGACCATAGGTAGAAGATAGAAACCCTAAACATAATCAGATCCAATAACTTTAAACAACAGAAATCAAGCGAGAGAAAACAAAAAAAAATGTACTAATTACCTTGAAAACTATTTTTGTGAAAATAAACTAAATAATGCTATCATAGGAAATTTCTCAAAAAAAGAATGTACCAATTACCGTGGCACACTCATCAATAAAACCTTGTGCAAGACAAGCACCGGGACCAGCTAAGTCACTGGTCTTTGCAGCTGCTTGCCTATCAAGCTTCCAACCAATGTTCTCAACTGGCTCCTTGAACTCCTCCTCCTAACCAGAAGAAACCCCTAAGCTTAGGAAAGACACTATAAGTGAAATGATATACAATACCAAACAGACAATATATAACGTCATACCTCCGAGGTAGCATTAACACCATGTGATCTATTCTTTCTCTCAAAAGCATCCATACTTCCAACACTTAAACAAATCACTGGTGAATAACGATAGACAAAACAAAACATAGTTTGAAAACATGAATGAAGGCAAAACATTGAGCTCAACACAGATGAAAGAAGGACGACATTCACCGTGCCGGAGAAGCGGTGGGAGAAGAGAGTTTATTATTTACTACCATGACTTCTCGTTCCTGTAAAGGCGCACAACGATTGCATGTATTAGAGCACCATTAACCCACATACTCTAATTGGGTCTTTTACTTTATTTTTAATACTTTTAAATTGTAAAAGTGAATTAAGAGACTGGATTAAGAGACCCGTAAATTTATGTGCTCCAATGCATCTCTCTTAATTAAGGGTTCTTAAATTTTTTTTTTTAAGTAAACACCAATTTTTTTTTCTTATTAAACTTAAAATTTTCCTTAAAACATAGTAAAAGATAAGATTTTAAACATTGATTTTAAAATAAAAACATAAAAACAAAGATCAGTAAAATAAACGATAATAATTTGAAAGAAGCATCCGAGTTCAGTTGTTGTCTTCATCACGTCCAAATTTACGCCATACATGTTCAACCAAATCATCTTTCAGTTGTTGATGCATCTGTCTATCACGAATTCTAGTTCCAACACCCATAATAATGACAATATTTGTAGGGATATCTGTAGAATACGTGAGATCGACATGTGAACTTCCGTTGTCTTCTCCTTGTTGAAACTCCGAAACATCATACTGAGTGTATTCATCTTGTTTGTCTTCTACTATCATATTATGGAGTATGATACATGCTCTCATAATCTTCCTAATTTTGACTTTATCCCCAAAAAGTGCCGGATTTTTAACAATGGCAAATCGAGCTTGCAAGACTCCAGAAGCACGCTCGACATCTTTTCGGACAGCTTCTTGCCGTTGAGCAAATAAAACAGCTTTCGACCCTTGTGGTATTTGAATAGATTGGATAAAAGTTGCCCATTTCAGGTAAATACCATCGGTGAGATAGTAAGCCAAATTATACTATCTTCCGTTGACAGAGTAAGTGACTTGCGGAGCTTGACCTTTTATTATGTCATCAAAAACAGGTGAGCGATCAAGAACATTGATATCATTTAAGATACCTGGAGGTCCAAAAAATGCATACCATATCCAGAGATCATATAAAGCAACCACCTCTAAAACGATTGTTGGTTTACCCGAATCACGACAATATTGCCCTTTCCAAGCGGTGGAACAATTCTTCCACTCCCAATGCATGCAATCGATGCTTCCTATCATCCCGGGAAATCCACGATGCTCTCCAATATCAAGTAGACGTTGAAGATCTGCCGGTGTTGGTCTTCTTAGGTACTCATCGCCGAACAAATAAATTATTCCTTCCACAAAATTCTCCAAACATGACCGAGTTGTAGTTTCACCGAGCCGGAGGTATTCGTCGACCGTATCAGCCGCACTACCATATGCCAAGACATGAATGGATGCTGTACAGTTTTGGAGTGCTGAGAGACCAAGCCTTCCAAGACCATCTTTCCTTTGGCGAAAGAAGTGAACTTCGTTGGAGAGTCGATCAACAATGTGCATGAACAATGTCTTGTTCATTCTAAAACGTCGTCGGAAAAAATTTTCAGGATACGTCGGAGTTTCACTGAAATAATCATTCCATAAACGTACATTGCCTTTTTCACGATTTCTTTCGATATAAGCTCATTTTTTCTTTTTCTCCTTCGTTCTTCTTTATCACCATGAATGGTAAAATTCTCAAAAGCTTGATCAAAAGCGATATCAAAAGCTTGATCAAAATGTTGATCAAAAAGCTCATCAAATGATTCTTCTAAAGTGTTTTGAGAAGAAGAATCCATATATGATGAATTTGGTGACTATAAGTCTAAGGAAGAAAGGACTTGTGATTATAAAATAGAGAGAAGATGGGTTGTTTGTTTTACTTGTGTTTAAAGAAAGAAAATAGAGAGAAGATGGCTTTATAAAACTTGTGATTAAAGAGGGATGATGGCTTTACTGTTGTGATTAAAACTTGTGTTACAAGTCGAGAGAGAAGGTGAGTTTGGTGTGGTTACAAGTCGAGAGAGAATATATATAGACAGAAACATATAACAAATACATACAAGTCTATAAAACAAACACATACAAGTTTGTGACATAAGTCATACAAGTCGTATGTACACAAGCTTTTGGTGTTTGTTACAAGTGTTATTTGCAAGCCCGTGACATACAAAGTGCAAGTACACAATAATACATAAACATGTGACACACAAGACACCAACGTCTTTATGTCCGTGACATAAGAATCTGTCAATGCTCCCACTACAAGACATAAACATGTGACAATCATAAGAAACATTATAAAATATATGTGACAAAGGATCTAGAATCAGAACACGTACCGGTCTTTACATCGCACCAAGACATGAGAACATGTACCGGTCTCGATACTTTTTCAATCTTCTTGACCTGCAAAACACTGAGCAGAACAATGACAGAACATGAGAACAAACACATATCTTAGACAGAACATGAGAACAAGCACATTCTTAAGAACAAGACAAGAGAACAAGCACGTTTTTATTAAGACAAGAGAACATTATACATAACCAGAGAAACCAACATGAAGATGAAACATAACTAGAACATGACTGAGAGTTACAATTAAACTTAACATGAAAATGAAACATAACTAGAACATGAAACACAACTAGAACGCCTAATACAACAAACAACAAACAACTTAACATGAAAATTAAACAGAAGTAGAACATGACCAAGAGTTACAATTAAACTAACTAGACATCAACTCATTTATGAGCTTCTTCTTCAGAGATTCTTCATAATCAGTTAGGGGTACTTGTTTTGCAACAAGACTCTCAAGTAGCTTCATCTTGGAGAGCCTTTCCTTTATTGCTAAATCCTCCTTCTTGATGCTCCACATGGTCTGGAATGCTGACAGGTCTTTCCCCTCAGCCAGCGGCATCTTCCCACGGCCCTTAGCTGCTTTAACACCTGGGGGACGATTCGTCCCGTCATCATCTACAGCAGCATCGTTTTCATTTACATGAGAGTTCGCTGAATGTGAACCATCACCACACTTTCTCCTTTTGGAGCCGCTTTCAGTTTTAGCTGTAGAGAGTTCACACCACTTCTGGTCATTGCGAAGCTCATGCCAAGCATGTTCAAGGTTTAACCTCTTTTTATGGTTGGAGAAGAAGATTTCATGGGCTAATTTTAGCACATCATTCTCGTTCATACCACTGCTTTTCTCTCTTGTAGCTGCTTCATACGCCCCACAAAACTTGCAAACTAAATCATTTAGCTTGTGCCAACGTTGCTTGCAGTGGGACGCCTCTCTTTTTTCACAGCCAGCTAGCTTAGGACTAGCCGAGAAGTATGTTGCAATTTGCTTCCAGAAAGCCATTGACCTTTGCTCATTCCCAACAACGGGGCCTTTGCTCGTGTTTAACCACGAGCTGATAAGCACTATATCATCTATGGGGGTCCAGGTCCTTCGTTCCTTACGCTCTGTAGGCGGCTCGTCACCATTTTGTGGACCTTCCGTGCCTAAGAAAGGAACTTCCAATGATGATAGTTAAACGGTATCTCCTACGTTACCAAAGACAGCTTTTTGTTGACTATGAAGTAGTTCAACAAAGTTTGAAGAGTCCTGAAATGAATTGAAATCCATTTCCGCAGTGAAAGAGAGAGGAGAAAGAGGAGACATATGAGACATAGGAGAAAGAGGAGGAGGAAAGTGAAAGCGCATTAAACTTTCAGAGCTGGAAGAGGAGCATAGAGATTAAAATTTATGGAGATGAAAGAGGGAGAAAAGACCTAGTGCATTCAACACACCCAACTAACACGACTCTAGAACTTAATCATCTTTCTAAAGTCATAAACTCAACCATTTAAAACAAAGCTGGAAAGAGGACTTCCCATGTTCTGAGTTGACATATATCTAACAACAAACAACAAACACTGCTTTTTTCAATTTCAAAAGATCAACCAGAACATCACTTCTATTAATTACCAACAGACAACCAAAATCTAAATTTCAAGCAACCATTAATTACCGTAAATTAAATTCAAAACTAAGCAACCATTGATTATCCTAAACCATTTCATTTCAGTCGAGAATCAAACACAAAAGCAACCATTTCATTTCAGACCAGAAGCTACACCATTTCAATTCAGACGAAAATGTAAAACTAAAGCAACCATTTCATATCACATAGCGGATCAAAGAGTAACACTAACCTGTATTGCTGCGTACTCCTTTGTCCGATGACCCTTGCTCGACTCTCTTGATACATCCATCTAAAGACACAAAGACTGAACATATCAAATTGGATTTGATCTAACCATCTGACGCCACAAACACATAGACATAGCAGAGAGGCAATAGACATAAACTAACACAACAAACAATCAAAATTGAAACAATGGATGCGGTAAACAAATCTAATTTGATCGATCCATCTAAACAGACAACATACAGAATCATTCATGACACAAGATCGAACACAACAAACAAATAAAATTTGAAAAACCTTCAAGAACATGAAAACATAAGTTTTACCTTACGATTCCAGGAGAGCCACCGAGAGAGTGCTCCGTCGCCGTCCATGAGAGCCACCGAGAGACATGATCAACAGAACAAACAAATAAAACTTTCGATCAAACCACGAAGAATCATAATCAAAGACATGCATAAACAACACAACAACCGGTTCACCTTTTGATTTTAGGAGAGCCACAGATAGAGAGGTCCGTCGCCGTCGAGGAGAGCGACAGAGAGATAGATCGCCGACGAGAGAGAGGTCACCGACGAGAGGAATCGAGAGAGAGAAGGACAACGCGGTTCCTCGACGAGAGGAATCGAGAGAGATCAAACACCGAGGAGAGATAGATCGTCGACGAGAGCCACCGACGAGAGCCACCGACGACAGATATAACACCGACGAGAGATAGATCGGAGAAGGGAGGAACCACCGAGGCGAGGAATCGAGAGAGAGAGAGAGAGGTTTCGTGGAGGAGAGGATTCAAGACAGAGAGAAGCCGAGAAGGTCGAACACCACCTTCTCTCCACCTAGTCTTGTTTCGACACCTGTCAATAAGGGATGTTTCTTGCGGGCATGAATTAAGAGAGCCGTGTCTTCCTCTTTTTCTTTTTCTCATTTTCTTTTTAATGACAATTAACCTAAGAGACCTTAATTAAAGACTCCGTTAATGGTGCTCTTATTGTCTTATATCAAATCGTGACCGTTGCTTCCGGTCATTTATTTCTTGATATAATGGCGTAACAGTGATCAATGACTGGTTGATATGTTATTGGTTTATAGAAAATCATGACAGTTGGATGGATTGTTGTTTAATTCAAACATTAATTAGAGCATGTTTATTGCAGGTCTCTTAGATTGGGGTTATTAGCGTAATATAAGATACGGTTTCTTAGTTTTTAACTAAAAAAGCTAAGAGAGATCTCTTATATCTCTTATTTAAGAAACGTCTCTTAGATTTTTTAGTTAAACGCTAAGAGACCGTATCTTATATTACGCTAAGAACCCCAACCTAAGAGACCTGCAATAAACATGCTCTTAGAAGTACACTCTCGACTCGAGTTTTAGACAACGTCGACTGGGTTAATCGGATCCAAGATGTATATTCGGGCCACGTTTTTTTCCGGCCTTGTCACATGAGGCGTGAAGATGAATACGTGATAAAAGAGGCCCATTATCGATAGCCTTGAAATAGGCCCATTAACATCGACTTGAGTAAAATGGTTTATTTCTCTAGAAAAGAACATTTACAGCCGAGGCCAGCAAACAAAAACCTTCAAAACATTTACCCGAACCTCACAGTGGATTCTCTCATTAACTCGGAATCCCGAACATGGAATTTACAGGCAGTCAGGGCTTTGGTGGATCCTCATGACGTAAACATTATATAAAGTATACCTTTAAGTAGAAATCAGATGGAAGATAGGAATGAATGACATTTCACTAACAATGGGAAATACTCGGTTCAATCAGGTTATCAAGTGGACCGGGTCTATCCTGATAGAGAAAAACCACCAGAATTTAATGGTTATACAGTGGATATACTAAAAGCTTTCTGCTGAAAAGTGCGGTGCCCCCCAAGGATACTACATTTCTTATGGCAAATCCTTTCAGGATGTATAGCGGTAATGAAAAATCTACAAACAAGGGGAATACAAGGGGATATATGTTGTGCTCGATATGGAGACCCGGAGGAATCAATAAACCATGTGTTTTTTGAATGTCCTCCAGCACGTCAAGTATGGGCTTTATCTAAGATACCATCGAACCCTAATATTTTTCCTATTAGTTCCTTTTTCGCCAACATGGATCATCTATTTTGGAGAGTCAATCCAAGGATGGATGACCACCAATTTGCATGGATGACCACCAATTTGCATGGATATTATGGTATATATGGAAAGGTCAGAATAACAAAGTGTTTAGTAATCTGGATATTGATCCAAGGGACACATTGAAAATAGGAGAATTGGAATCAACACTTTGGGCTGAGGCACATGTAGTAAATGATCAAACGAGGGAGCATCAGGCACAGAACAGACCCACAATACCGACTTCAGGACGATGGTGCTTCATAGATGGTTATTGGAAAGACAAAGACTTATTTTCAGGGCATGGTTGGTATAGCACTTTACAGGGTTTTGATGGTTTACTATGGGCAAGGAATGTAAAGGCATGTCTTTCACCTCTACATTCAGAGGTGGAAGCATTAATTTGGGCAATGAAATGTATGAAGAATTTAAGACAGTTTCAGGTTATATTTGCAACGGATTGTTCTCAATTGGTGAAGATGGTTTCGGAACCAGAAGAATGGCCAGCATTTGGAAGTTACCTGGAATACATTAAGCTTTTAAAAAGAAGTTTCCTCAACTCAGACATCGTTCATGTACCTCAGACGAAGAACCTACAGGCGGATAGCTTAGCACGCAGTGTTAGGAAACAACCGTCATTCGTCGTTCACATGGATGCAGAGTTACCAATTTGGTTTACAGAGTCAACATGAGTCTGTAAATGTTTGTTGCCAAAAAAAAAAAAAAACCATTTACAGTAAGGTTTTGACTAGCTGATTTTATCTGTGCTCATGCACGGATATAAATATATATTATAATAATTTATTAATATTTTAGTTTTAAATAATTTGTTAAATTATATTGTAATTAAAATGTATGATTTATTTTAATAATATTTTGTATGCTTGGTTATTATTTAGATATATTGGATAATATAATATTTTCAAGTCAACCAGAGTATTTTTGTTCTGTAGATTAAAATTTTGATTTTTTTTTTTTGTATTTAGTTTGAGTATTTTCTTAGACTGTATTTATATTGAGTAAGCTTATGCATAATTTAATATATGTTGTTTCGAGAATCAAATAGCAAAAATAAATTAAAGCGTTGATCAATTCAAAGTTACATAAATAAATATAACATTGATAGTCTTTTTTTTTTTGAATTATACAGAGGTATCCTGGCCCCACAGAAGTGATCCAGACTAGTCACGTGTTGCCACGTGTCGGTACTCTGTCCCTGGCGATGCCGAAATGTTAATTCCCCAGTGGCCGGAATTCGAACCCAGGTGGCGGTACTCACAACTGTAAGCCCTTTACCACTAAAGCTAGAAGCTCCGGTTAACAACAATAGTCTTTTGAAACCTCATGCATATACAATTGAGTATTACTATAAGCTATACAAAGGAACTTAGTTGAAATAGTTTGTTAATATATCTATAATTTTGAGAATTGCATTTTTATTTATTAATATATTGAGTATTACTATAAATAATAGTATTTTCTTCTTAGTTAAATTTTAAAATTTAGATAGAAGAATTGGATTGGTCTAATTACTCATTTGTGGATATGTTGTGTACTTGTGTTACATATATTCTTTCGAGTTAAATCCCAACTATTTTTCATCTCATTCAGATAAATCAAATTAATTTTATTCGTTGTATTAGTTTGGTTCTTCATCTTAGATGTGTATATTTTTGATTTTTTAATAAGTTGGTATATGTTAATTTTCAGAAATAAAATTAGGAAAAATAAAGTAATGATCGGTATGAAGCTGCATAAAAAACATAACCCATAAATGATAAAATTAAAGATAGTTTTGTTACTTTAATATCAAGATATTTTCCTAAATTTTCTTTTTGATGAAATCACATTATATATAGATAATATTTTTGTTTTGATTTTTATAATTGTTTTCTTAATTATACATGTTAATTGGAAATTTAAAAAAGGAAACTTCAAGAAAAGAGAGTTTTTTATTCATTAAAGGCATCTTAGTTTATGTTATTTCAATTATATTTTTTGTAATAATTTGAGAAATCGATTGATTTAAATAAAATAATTATTACTTGTAAAATATATATTATGTTGTTTAAGTTTATCTTTTAAAAGGAAAATTATTTCTTTACATTAAAATCAAGATTATTTTGTGAACTTTACTTTCTATGAATCACATTATATATAAGATCTATTTTCATTTATATTTTATAAATGTTCAATTAAATATAAAGAAGGACAAATAATTTAAAATTGAAATGTAAAAAGAAAAAGGAAACCTAATAAAATATTTTTTTTTAATAGTACTAATTAGATGTATTTGATTCATTAAGGGTACGGCTATAATTAACAGTTGTTATAATTAATGTGAGCGCGACATATACGAAACTGACTTTTCAAATAATATTAATGAGATTGCACATATGAAACTTTCAACAAACATTAAATTACATATAGTATTTTGATAAGTTACATGGAAGATTAATGAAAGAATGTGACTTTTGACTTTTACCCAATTTATTAAAAATGATTCCCACACACATGATAAACACATTATTCTCTGGTTTATAACCCATTACATTATTACAAATGATTCCACACATATGATAAACACATTATTCTCTGGTTTAAAAAGCAATTACATTATTACATAATTTGTTTGCAAGCTATAGAGTAATCCTTGCTTATTTTGGAATGATCATCTCTCTCATGTCCAAGAGCGAACCAGGCTGATCTATCTCACTACCCACCCTGAAACAAAGACAAAGGTCAAAAGAGATTCAGTGATGGAGAAACATGAGTTTTTGTTGTTATTGTCCAAGCTTCCATCAATCAATCAATAAGATCAGTATCTGGACTGGACTAACCAGAGATGTCCACTGGCTTGCGAGCTTCCGGCCCCTTGACATCAGGCATCAAGAACCACTTTGCAGTAGAGAACGCATGTTCCAAGGAACCTCTCACAACCTGCAAAAAAAAATGCAGAAATTCACTCGTGTTGACAAAGTTCTTGTTATGAGTAAGAGTTTTTCTTTGTTATGTAGTTACCTCCTCGCTCACAACGCTTCCACCCTCACCAGCATTACTCAGTGCTTTTTTCACGATGTCTGCTCCAATCTATAGTCAAAGGGAACAGTTGGAAAAATGCAGTCAAGAGATATACATATCTCTCAAAACTCACAAAGGTATGGCTTACCTTCTCTTCCTCGTTTTCAAGAGTATCCTTGATGGGATCAACCTTGTCCGCAAGGCCAAGGAAAGTGCAACCACCACCAACAACAGTACCTTCCTCAATCGCTCCCTGAAACCAAATGAGATCATAAGATTAAAACAGTTTATGAGAGTCGTCAGAATAACAAACTCCTCTGGTTTAAGAAAACTCACCTTTGTACCGTTGAGGGCTGCTTCAAATTTTAGCTTCTTTTCTCTGCGCTCTGTCTCAGTTTGTCCTCCAACCTTTAAACAAGATAGTTAGGATCACTAAACACATTCTTATGTTGTGTATCAATACTATTTACCTGAATTACAGCAACTCCACCAGAAAGCTTAGCAAGTCTCTCGTTCAATGTCTCCTTCTCATAGCCTTGCTCCGCTTGCTGCACAACCATGTACTTACTTATCAGCACAACATAAAGCAGACTACTTCTGTGGTTTGACTCAACATAGATACCTCAATAAGATTCTTAATCTCTGCAACACGCTTGTTCACTGCTTCATGTGTGGTTCCATCACCCACAATGGTTGTCATCTCCTTGGTGAGGACAACTTTATAAGAATTACCCAAAACCTCTTTCCCAGCTTTGTCCAGAGAAAGACCATCTTCCTCTCTTATCACAGTTGCTGCACTCACAAATAGATTTAAAAAAAAAACAGTGTAATGATGATTCCTAAACAGGATAGGTCACATTAATGATTGTTATACCTCCAGTTAGAATGGCAATATCGTCAAAGTATTTGCTCTTTAGCTCTCTAGAACCACCAGGAGCCTTGACTGCTGCGACGTTCCATAGTTCTCTAACCTTGTTAACAACAAGAGTCTCTAACGCTTCTTGTTCAAAGTCTTCTGCGATTATGATGATCGGGTCTCTACCTTTAATTGCATCCTCCAGAACACCATCAAGATCCTTTGCATTGGTAATCTTATGGTCAACAAGAAGCGGCTGCAGAAGTAGAAAACCTTTGTTAGCTAGGCTCATCACAATATCTTCGGTAAGTTCAGATCTAACCTTGAAGTGATCGTACTCCACACACATTCTCTCAGTCTCATGGTCCGTTATGAAGTATGGGGACATGTAACCAGGTTCAAATTGCATTCCTTCCACTACGTAAACCTTATTCTCAGCGGTTTTTCCCTCGTCAATGACCACCACACCGTTCTTGCCAACTTTGCTCATTGCTTCAGCAATCATACTTCCAGCTTCAGGGTCGTTGCGGCCAGCGTTACTGCCCTTAGACATTATATTTAGCTCATTAACCAAAGCCTTTTCTGTCTTCTCAATGCCTATAGAGATCAGTGCAGGGTTTGCACCAGCAGCCACCACCTGAAAAAAGAAATTAATAAGATTAATTATTAAACTGTTCATTTGAGATGAAGCTGGAAGAAGAATTACCTTGGCACACTCATCGATAAAACCTTGTGCAAGACCAACACCATGACCAGCTAAGTCACTGGTCTTTGAAGCTGCTTGCCTATCATGCTTCCAACCAATGTTCTCAACTGGCTCCTCAAAATCCTCCTCCTAACCAGAAGAAACCCCTAAGCTTAGGAAAGACACTATAAATGAAATGAATATATAAAACGTCACACCTCCGAAGTAACATTAACACCATGTGATCCATACTTTCTCTCAAAAGCATCCATACTCTCACTGAAAATCCAACACTAATTAGACAAAATCACTGGTGAACGATAGACAAATCAAAACATAATTTGAAAACATGCAGACATTAATTGAGCTCAACAGATGAAAGAAGGACGACACTCACAGTGACGGAGAAGCGGTGGTTGAGAGAGTTTACTAATTTTTCTTTGACGAAACGAAGATGGCACTTACTACTATGACTTCTCGTTCTTATAAAGGCGCGCAATGATTGGTCTTATTTTTGTTTTTTACGAAAAAAACAAAGGGAAATGATCACTTGTCCCTTGAAATTTCGAGCAAATCTTTGACGGTTGCATGTCTTGTAGCAAATCGTGACTGTTGCTTCCGGTCATTTATTTCTTGATATAATGGCGCAATAATGATCAATGACGGGTGGATATGTATTATTGGTTTGTAGCAAATCGTGAACAGTTGGATGGATTGTTGTTTGATTGAGAAGTTAGTCAAACAAGTAATAAAAGGAGAATATAAGATTTAAATAGAGTGTCTACGTAGACGAAAATAATTGACCAATGAGAAATTATATTTTTGCCATGTCACCACCTCTATTTGTTTTTACAAAATGATCATTTAACTTTTTACTTAAACAATTATAACCGAAAATATTTTATTAGTGAAATATATTATTTATATAAATATATTTAAATTTTTTTTTACATAATAGTTTGTAAAGAAATATTTAGTGTAAATAATATCATAATTTTATAAAATACTAAAATAAATTGGGCTGATTTTCAACTTTTACAAATAAAAAAAATATTATTTGTAAATTTAGAAAAGAATATATCAAAAATATTCTTTATCAGGAGAAAAAAATAGAAAAATACATCGAAGACAAATTCATCTCTATTATGAAATTTCTCTATTTTAGAGAAAAAAAAATAGAGGGATACTAGTTACATTGCCTTCGCGCAAGCGCGGGGTTGTAGACCGAGTTCTTGTTTCATCTCATTTGTTAGGGTTATTGTAACTGTGAATTTTGCGTTTTGAGTTGACCATTGTTTTTCAAGTTTTTTATTATATGGTTAGAGTTGTGATGATGAACTGTGTATGCATTGTTCTCCACTCATGAAGGACTAATCGTAATTGATATAGTTTGTGGTGTTGTTTGTTGTGTCATTGAGATTTATTGTTTGTTTGTTTTTTTAATTTGTTACTTGTACTGTTGAGATTACATAAATTATATTAAGGTTGTTGAGAGTACCTTTTGTTTGTGGATATTTTTTCTCCAGTTTAGTTGTGTAAGTTGTGTGTATTAAGTAAATTTTTTTTATTCTTATTATGTTGGTTATATGTTTTTTTTATTTTTAAACTTGTTGCTTTTACCGGACCTTTAAAACAAATATATGAAGACTTGTAGAAATAACTATAAAATGAGGACAATTAGTATTTGGACCTTAATAGGTTTTAAACGAATATATGTATTTCTCATAAGAAGACAATATCATTGGCATGTTGACATTGAACATGTAAGCTATTTTCATAAGACAAGAGGAGTGAGCAGGTGGAGATGTTGTTGCCGCCTTTGTGTCTGTTGGGATTGTCTCTTGTATCTCCTGGTGTGGTTGTGTTTGTTTCTCTTTTATTTGATGGGTAATATGCAAACAAAAATCATTGTTAGTTGTATTTATTAGATTTTGTAACTTACTCTGCCTTTTTGTTTAGGTAATTTCACTGATCTTGGTTGTCATCTTAGTCTTCTTCGTAAGCATCTGCGAAAGTAAGTTTGTAAATTGTTAAATAACTGGTCGTGTAGTTTGTATTTGTTTAGCTGGCTCAATGTATGTGTCGTTGAGTTTTAGTTGAGTTGATTGGTTTGGTATATATTTGTTTTGAATTTTATTTGTAAGAAGATTAGACAAAAAGAGAGGTGATCATTAATGATTCGTCTTTTTTTTGGGATTCTAGTTTTTGGTGATTTGATTGTTTGAGTTATTGTGGTTTCTTTTAAGTTTTAAAATAAAGATTTGTGTAAAATTAGATTGATAAGTAAGAGAGATAAATAGACGACCACAAATCTTGGGTATGAAATATTTTTGATTATTGATGTTAGCACAATATAGACAATAATATAAACATAATTATGTGTTGATTGTTTCTTACGGATCAATAAGGAGATGGATAACGACTCGAGTTGTTTCTTTGGTGAAGTCAGAGCCCTGGACATAACAGATTTTCCCAACCACATCTGCGAGATTAAATATCACTTATGATATCGAAACATAATATAAACCCAAATGCAATATGATAATATACCTGAGAGTTCTAGGTTTGTGCTCGCAATCACTTGGAGATTGTCGAACAATCTAATTGACTGGAGATTGGTCTCAGGAGCACCCGTGATGACTTCATCAATAATGGTTAGTGAGATGAAACAAATGAGGAATGGATGATCAGTTATCTTGTACATGCTTGAGCACCTAGCAACCTCAAAACGATCGACTTTCACAATGGAACCTGCTTTCAAAGATGACATGTAATGATTAGCACGTCCGACGGGAGTAAACCCATGAATCACAAAATCTACAAATAATATTATTCAACAAAGAATCAGGAGATCAATTAAAACAATTATGTTAAATAAGTGTGATAGATCGAAAATTAACTTACATTTTCATTAAGGAAGAGAACCGTGATTCCCACAAACTTCCTGTCTTTCTTGAAATTCAGGGAGGAAGCCAGAGGCTATGCTCTGACTACTACGACCAAGACAGAGAGACTCAAAGGTTGAGTGACAGACGTTGGGACGCTGGTTTGAGGAACTGGAGAGGCATAGAGAAACATTTTCTAGAAGATGGTTAAAGCTAAGAGGAATCAATGAGTTTTGTGGAGATGCAGATTGAGTTCATCAAAGATGAGAATCATATATATATAGGGTTTACAGAGGGGCTACAAATCAGGAACATTTATGATCAAGCGATTTAAGATGGGGACATGAAGAGTTCACCGGTGAAAAAATAGATTACAACCGGACACACGGCACAACTCTGTAACTCAAACTTGTTTGAGACAATGATGAAAAGAACTCAAACTCATGTTAAACGACAACAGTTTACAATATGGGAAAACTATAATTGTTGCAAACTTGAGATTTTTTCATTTAACGTGAATCTCATTTAAAAATGAAACTCATAATACACTTGTAGGTCCGTCCCTCTGAGGAAGCCGAAGAACCAATGGCTTCCGACCTTCAGAAATATATATTAGGTTTCGGCCATCAATGTACAAAGTATCATTTAGCTTAGTGGTATAAATGTTGGTGTTTATATCTCAATAACCCGTGTTCGAACCATGGCCTTGACACTTTTTCACACTTTTTAAAAATGGAGTCCACAAAACGCTGACGTGGCGCGCTAAGGAGTGAGAAAAAACTCAACTATTATAATATAGATTGTGTGGCCAATTAAATTATGTAAATTACTGTGTAATTGATTAAATTTGTACATTAAATGACAGTTTTCTAAAGTAATAACTTTTAAATATTACAGATTTTAGTTAAAACTGGATGATATAAGCCTCAGATAGAATGTCCACGTAGGCGAAAATAATCGACCAATGAAAAATTATATTTTTACCATGTCACCTGCTCTATTTGTTTTCACAAAATGATTATTTAACTTTTTACTTAAACAATTATAACTGAAAATATTTTTTTAGTGAAATATATTATTTATATAAATATAATTATATTTTTTTATTTACATAATAGTTTGTAAAAAAATATTTAGTGTAAATAATATCATAATTTTATAAAATACTAAAATAAATTGGGCTGGTTTTCAACTTTCACAAATAAAAAATATTATTTGTAAACTTAGAAAAGAATATATCAAGAATATTCTTTTTTATGAGAGAAAATAGAAAAATACATTGGAGACAAATTTTTCTCTATTATGAAATTCCTCTATTTTAGAGAAAAAATAGAGGAATACATTGGAGATGGTCTAAGGTATGGCCGACGTAAATGTTCGACGTTGAGATTTCAGCTTTTCTGATTCTTACTATTCTAATGTTTTAATATAATTTGAATATTCTCTTTGTTTTATAATATAATGGTTTACAAGTATTTTTTCACTATAAAAATTGTTTTTATATTTCAATGTAACTTTATATTTATTGGATATTGTGTGGCCAAATAAATTATGTAAATTATTGTGTAAATGATTAAATTTATATATTAAATGACAGTTTTCTAAAGTAATAACTTTTAAATATGAAAGATTTTAATTAAAATTGATTATATTTTGATACAGATAGAGTAATCCATAAACTAACTCTATATAGATATGAAGACAAAATTGTAAAGTTGTTTCACCTTGAATTTCTCTCGTTCTGTGCATTCTTAATTGGAAATTGATAATCAACATCTAATATTATGTTATTCTCAGTATATTAGAAATGGTCGAACCGTAAACCAATTAAGGATGATGTAAGGAAGACATAAAGATGTATTTCCAGTTAACACAAATATAGAATCAATTGACAACAACTTAATTATATCTAGCGTAGGGCAACAGAGAAGAGTTTTCACACCTTCTAATATTATAATATCTCACTATATTAGTGGCTAAATCAGTTTTCTCTAGCACAAATACTCGCTCCATTCTTGGAGTTTAAGGTTTTTTATCTGATGATATTAGTAGTTTAATCCCAAAAAAAGAAACGGTCGAACTGTACATTGTAATTGGAGAAAAAAAATAAATAAAAATCAACTGAAGACTTTTAAAGTATATGAAACAAAAATTGGAAATAGAAATTCTCTGCAATTAAAGAATAAGACAATAAAATTGTAAAAATACAAAATAAAACAAAAAATATACACAGAAAGAAAGATTTAGTAAAATAAAATCATAATATAATTTCCATAATTGATAGTGATCAGTTACACTAAAAATTCTAAATTTACAACATACACAGTTTTATTTACATCTTTAAACCTATTATCTAATTAAAATGATTCTAAAAAAGTGCCAGCATGAAGAGTTAGAAAATATACGATAAAATATAACACATAACGTTAAAAATACATTATCACTGATCACTAAAAAATCATGTTAGTAGTAATAAAAATGAAATGACAACACATTTATTAAAACCGTAGAACGGCACGCAACAAGGTGTTATTAAATATACAAAGTACAAATTAGATATGCTCAACACAAACACACATAAAAATGAGACATCATATTTGGATATATTTAAATTAATAATTTTAAATATATTATATTCTTCATAATTTTAAAATTACTTTAAAAAACTAAATTATTAAAAAATTAATATACAAATAAAACTAAAGCAATATTTTGTAACGTCAAAATAATAAATGAATAAAAATATATTATGTTAATAAAATAGATTTTAGATTTTAAAGAATCCTAATTTATGTAATATTACAAAATTTAAAATTTGTTTATTACAATTAATATTTCACCATTAGATATATTAAAATAATATTCTAGATCGATATTCAATTGTCAGTTTTCAACTATTACGCGTAAAAAAATATTATTAAGTACGCTTTTGTTTTTGAAAATGGGGTTTTATATTTTAAGTAGGTTATTAGAGTACTTTTTTCGTGAATTTATTCGAGATGAGATTCCGATCTTTTAAACTAAGATAATTTATGTTCTATACATAATTATATTTTTTTTACATAACTCTAAAATTTCGGACTTGATTCTTCGTATTTTATTAGTTAATTGTGTCACATATAATAGAAATACTTACTTCAAACTAAAAATATATAAAAAATCAAATTTAAAAATTAGTTATATATAATTTAATGTACAAAAATTCACATAGAAATAAAATGATAAATATAGCAAATTTAAATATATTATCTGCGCGTAGCGCGGAGAAAGAATCTAGTCTATACTAATAAAAGAGACCTTGAACTTCATAAAACATCCATATCTGCGAAAAATACTTCTTCCGATAGATAATATGTAGCATTGTTATTAAAAATAAAATAAAATAATAAGTAAATATACAATATGAAAAATAATAATAAGTAAATATACAATATAAAAAATAGAAATATTACATTAAACAATAATATATAAATATACAATAAGAAAAAATAAATAATAAGTAAATATACAATCTAAGAAACAAAAATATTACATTAAAAATCTATCATAATATTATCATTCGGTATAAAAGCAAGAAAATTAGAATTAGTAAATATACAATTACACAATATAAGAAATATAAATATTATATTAAACATTTATTGTTATATTAGAATAAGTAAATATAAAGTATAAAAAAATAAGTAAATTTAGTATATAAAAAATAAAAATATTACATTAAAAATATATCGTAATATTATCATTTATATAAAAGCAAAAAAATTATCAAAAATACTTATTACTGTATATAAAAGGGATATGATACACTTTGAAAAATGTAAGAACTAGGTCAAAAACTATAAGCACACATGGATTTGGGATATCTTTGTTAAGTTATACTGTAATATTTTTTTGTACAGAAAAGGAGATAGAATAAATATTAACTGACCAAAAATATAAAATAAAGATAGAAAACTTATGCAGTGAAAAAAAAAATTGTTTTCAAGCTTTGTTGCAACTACTGAATATCTAGCCAAAATCTATGCAGAATCTCACTACGGGATTATGATAAATGTTTGGATCAGCAATGTCCTTTCCAGCCTTCTATGGATCACACATTATCTTGCAAGGTGTGTAACATTTGGCTGGAGTCGCTTTTTCTGATCCTCTCATGCATTGATTTATGATACAATTTTTCATACATGCCTTCATCTTGATAGAATCAGATACTTGTGCTGAAAAAAGAATTCTAAGTAAATTTACAATAATGAAAGCACGGAAAATTTTCTTTGACGCTTGAACTGCCATAATGTAAGTACTATCACAACACAAAATTTGAATTGTATCATTTTTTTGTCTGTTTATTGTAGTGTGAAACGAGAGATTTTGTGAGAATATGGATTGGTCAAGATGATTCTTATAGTAGAAGTAGTTTTACCTGTTTGGGGAATTTAATTTGTTAGAAAGTCACATTGTTAATTTCTTAATTAAGTAAATATATCAATTGATTTTTGTTAACTTAGGTGTATTATATGTTTAGTCATCAAAACAACTATCTTCTATTCATTAAAGTAACTAATTTTTCATATTGTCAATGTCAATCTTAGCTTACACCAGATATTGAATTCCCCTTTTGTTTTTACAATTTGTAGATACATCTTGTTTTGAGAATCTATTTTAAACACATAATACTAAATTTTTACTTCGCACTGCACGTAAGTTTATATTAATAATTTAGTTTAATATTAGTAATAAAATTAAAATTTACTAAAATATAGTGCAATTGCATGACTTATATTTTTATGAAAATATCTAAAATATTTCGTGTCATTGTTTACTACTTATGGCTTATTCTTTATATCGAGTCACCTCATTCTTTGATTTTCCACGAATTTACCAAAAAAAAAGTGACAGGGAGGAGTAAGCCTCTTGTGTAAAACACATACTATTCTTAAAAAAAAGTTTATATGTGAGTTTCAAATTATTTTTTATCAATAAAAAATAACGAATTTATTTTGATATTAAAAACAAAATTTTTAATCTATTAGTTACTTATGTTTTGACACAAATTCTTTTAGTCAGTTACATTACAACTTTCATAAAAAATAATCAAATATGGTATACTAAAACAAACATAATATGAGTGTAATATACAAAAAGGTCATTTAAGCAAATTACATGATGAATTCTCTTAGATTTTTAATATGGTTCACAAATAAAGTTATAGATTTTATGAAATTAAAATGATCTCAAATGAGTTAACGAGTTATAGAAAATAAAGATATTTAGAGAAGAATATTTATGATATAGATAAAATAAAAATATAAAGAGGTATGTAGAGGTATGTCTATATGTTAGTCAACATTTCTAATATTATATATAAATAACACCTAAAACTAATTAGTTTAAAAGATAGCATAAAAGAATGTAAACAAATAATGAATATGCATTTATCAGTATGACACTATACTATATAAATATGTTTATTAACAAACTAAGAACAATAAAATTTTAAAACTTCTAATATTTAGAAAAGTAATCACGAGATACAATTATATTTAGTTAATTAAAAAGATATATTAGAAATCTTGACTCAATTACTCAGATCTATATATAGTATATCTGTTTTGAATTTTCTATCATAATTATTATATCTTGTTTAATTTTCTTACTTTAGTAATGCACTAGAGATTTTCCCGGGGCTACGCCCGGGTTTCAGACAAATATATTTACATTTAATATATAAAATACATATACATTATGAATTTATAAAAATATTAAACTAAAATTGTTGTTCTTTAATATATAAAATACAAATACAAACTGTCCATTGAATTTTAAATGATTGAAAATTAAACTAAAATTGTTGTTCTTTTAATATCAAAAATATATATGGAACAATGAAGGTGAAAATGAATAAAATGTTAACAAAACTGTAGTTATAATTCAAATTCTCATTTATCTATTTATCTGGCGTATTGGGATTCTCATGAAAATATGTTATTAATCACTACTAATCCAAACGTACGCACACACACCTCATAGTTTCAATAAAACAATTCAATACGTAGTCACTCTTTTTTTTTTAAACAACACATAGTCACTCTTTATACATTTCTCTCTCTTTTCTAATGGATCACAACGTTGTTTTAATATGTGAATCACTTTGTAAGAAGAGATTAGTAAGTTAAAATATGAATGGGAAATAGAAAGTGTTCGTTACAATTAAAAAACACACTAATAACTTATATTTTAATAAGGGTTTTGAGTGACACAACAAAACTACTCGAGTATGAGTAGCTTAATTTTTTTTTAACTTAAATATTTTTCGATCTGTCATATTAGAAGATCTAAAGATTCTATGTTTGCTGACAAAAAAAAAAAAAAAGATTCTATGTTTACACTTTGTTTGTTGCCTACTTACTAATAAAGGTTCTTTGCCTTCGAGAGATGAATATATGATCATTAAGCTACAAATAACAAAAGAAAGACTATTCTCTAGCCAAGTAGCATGCCACAAAATTAAGGCGAACTTCCTCTCTTGCCCAAAAAGGGATATTTGTTTTCTTGTATTGTGATGTGTGGTTTATTTCCTTTTTCGTGCCGACATTGTTTTGGCTTTCAACATTGGTTTACTACTTTGGCTTTCAACATTGGTTTACTACTTTGGCTTTCATTAGTCTTCAATGCCATTAAGAACTCACACCACTATCTGTAATTAAATGTATCATTACTGTAACATTCGTTTAACCTTGTATAGAGATGGTCACACAGATATGTCAAAACACATGGCAACTTTTATGGCAGTGGGAAAGCCAATACAATTTCTTCCTACAATATGTAAAGGTAACTCTTTATCACTGTATTTACTCATATTTCCATAATTGAGCTGATTTCTTAATTGATGTGTGAACATTAGTCTATGCCTCATGATCACAATTATGAACAACCAAAATGTCGCCAAGGACCACAATCCGTAAGTGTTAACTATACTTGTAATTTACAGGAGGACAGAAAAGTTGCTGATCAGCCTATAATATCAATGATAAAGAGATTTTTCTCAAAATTCTTTTAAGAATATCTTGAACATCCCTAAGGACGATTGGTTTAGCCTTCTATATCTTATTCCTCTGTATTTACGTTCTGTTTTTACTGACTCAACTGATAAGGTTCTTTGGCTTCAAGAGCGCTGTCTTTCAGCTTCAAAGAGTAAAATCTCCAGAAACTATTTGCTACCCAAAAGCATACAATGATACAATGTTTAAGGCGATGTACCTCTCTCTGCTTTCTCTTACCTCAAACTGGATAAGCCAGTCCTCTGGCTTGATCAGCAGGTTGAGCCTGCCAACTATTTCTGTTTTGTATCTTGTCACCATCCAAAAGCAGAATCTAAGACGCAACATTATCAAAGCTATTTAAACACACATAAAATAAATAGAACACAAACATACTGCCAAACGCAAACTCAAACACACAGAAAACAACTCAAGCCACACATAACTACATCAAAAATCTAACACAAACAGCAAAACCAATTACTATTGTAAAAAAACTTCACATTCCACGAACTTGAACACTCCCTTACCTATTGAAAGAGCTATCATTGTTTCCATTGATAAGAATCCGGTTATAGAGAAGGCCTTGTTAAAACTAACGCATACTATTGAAGTTTTGATAAATAGTCTGCGGCTGTGGCTGCTATCAACATACATTTCATCTATTGCTCTTGTCCCTGTAAAATCGTTTACATACAGAAGTTATACACAAAGAAATTCTAAAACAGGACACTAAGAGAATTTTAAAATGGACAGTGATAAAACCTAATAGCTCACCAGATTAGCTCCAGCATGGCCTTGCATGACTCTACTCCGATGATAACGCGAAGCCAATAGCTGAACCTACCTCCTAAATACTAAACCTTAAACAATAACCACTACACCCTAAACCCAAATGTTATAATATTTTGATTAAGTGTATTTAAAAAAAAATAGTATTCAACTTAGTTATTTCAAGGAATTTCTCAAAAAGTAATCAATTATATTTACAACACATAATGCTGTCAAAAATTCAAAATAATTGAAAGTAAGTTTATATATAACTTAATATAAGAAAGTATAAAAATTCAGACATAAACATAAAACTAACAATTGTCACAAAACATTTACAGAGAACACGATTCTTTATAAATAAAATCATTTACAAAATAGTTTTAAATTACATACGTACATATTTAAAGTTACATATGAATTTACTTTGAATTTGTCTGCCTAAAACACTACCCAATATAAGATATGTAATCATAAAAAAGGCTAAACACAAATATAGGATTTTAAATTGATTTTTGTACTTTTCATTTATAGCCTTCAAATCATTGATATACAATATTACATATTACCAAAATCATATGTAATTTATATTTGATAAATTATTTTGTTAAAACATATACAATTTTAAATTTAGGTATGGCATTTTAATATTCACTTTTTAAACCTAAACCAAAAAATCATGTTTGACTAAAAATTTAATGATTAAAATGACGTCTTTGTAATTTGAGATTTTTGGCATATTTTAAAAAAAAATATTTTTGATGTTTTTCCTTTAATAATTGTTTACCATTTCTACCAATCTTTCTCCGACATAAATTAAGTTTTTAAAGTGATAATCTTCTTAATGCATTTTATTTATGTTATTATGATAAAATAGTAAATTATTGTACCGAGATGGATTTATAAATTGATATTACAACTTAGTATTTATTGGTTATTATTAGTAGATGTCTTTGTTAAAGTTTTCATTCAAATACTTTAACATTTGATATCATATTGGAATTATGTTGTTTTTGATTAATCAAGCATATGTACTTTTTAGAACTATTTAGATTTGCTGTTCATTGCTAAAAAAAAAAGCTATAAGAATATTTTGCCTAAATAATTTAAAGCAGAGATTAAGACCCACACCCCAAACCAAAATCCACTACCCCTAAAATACATCACACTCATCTATATAAACAAAGCAGACATATGCTTTTTGAATGAAAATCACGTATCATGTCTAAAGTATTGTATAACTGGTTTAAATTATTATATATTAATCTTCATATATCTTAAAATACTTACAAGACTCTAATAATTAGTTAGTAAAACTTTTTATTTAAATATGTACAAAACATTAAATAACATAATATGTATATGTAGGTGTTATTATTATTATTTTTTGGAAAAAATATATGTATATGTAGGTGTTAGATATGTATGAGCCACTGGTCTCCTTTTTTTTTTTTTTGTGCAAACCGCAAATTGATTAAACTAAAATTGGTTCAGAGCATACAATGCCTGTTTGGCTACAGAGTCTGCCCTATCATTGGCAGCTCTAGGGATAAACATAAATTCAATGAAACTGAAAGCATTAGAGAGCGAGAAGATATCATGGAGAATTCCGTAGATCTCCAAAACAAAAGAGTTGCTCCTGATCATCTTGATTAAAGATTGAGAGTCTGAGTGTATCACGGCGGATCCGATTCCATGGTTGAGGGCGAAGATTGTGGCTTGTCGAAGAGCCAAAGCTTCCGCCATTAGGGGCGATGAGACAAATGTCTCGGTCGCTGAATGTTGGGATGGTGTGATCGGATCATCAATAATCCAACCAAAACCTGCACAGTAATAACGCAGTAAAACAGTCTAACGGTAATGTTATTTTGCATCCGTGTATATATACTTTCTGTTCCCACTTTTGTTAATGTTGACAAAGAATTTTTAATTCCTTTGCTTAGGAAATTATTCAGGAAAAAATCAAACATTGTGTAATAATTTAATGATGACATGTTTTTGGTATGAATGACTTTTGGTATGGAATATATGTGTTGCTCATAAAAAACAACTAAAAATATTTGTGTTTATGCTTTCTTTAGTGTGAACCTTTTGTCTACAATTTAACAATTTAAATTACTTTTCAATTCAATTTAAATTTGAATTGCTTTAATATATTACTGTAACAAATATTTATTTTGTTAAATTTTTATTTTTTTGTATATTTCCCTGGTTTTTAAAATGATCTAACGCCACAATATTCTCTTTGTGAGATAAACAAAAGTATTTAATTTGCATTATTTTCTTATTGAACTGTTAATTGATGTTAGTTTGTTATAATATGCAATTTCTAATTTAATTAAAAACGTGAATACTACGCAAAAACACAAACATTATTTCGGTACTGGCATAGATATTTTCAACATTAACACTAATCCTTATCTCCTTCACTAATATTACTTTCTATTTCTCCTCTTTCTCTACTTAGATAAAATAAATAAATCAAAATCAGTTGTTCATTCTACGTTGCAAATCATGTAATTTTTTCTTTTGACCATCACGTGCAGTTCAAACTAAAAAGAATAAGTCTTCCGTAACATGCTTTATATTCAAAAATTTTGTTTGTTCCTGATCACACAAACAAAAACCAATTTATATATTCTTCATCATTGGAGAAACATATTTAGTTTACATAGGAGCAAAGATGTTTCCTATAAGAATATAAAGTACTTGGTCGTGGCTTTTGCTTCCTCAGAGATTACTCTTGTTCTTGTTGCCAACTTAGAAGCCACAACCTGCATGTCAACAGAAATATCAGAAATGGTTGCAGATTTGCTGATAGTTATGGGGGTTCTATAAGAAAAACTAAGATGGGGTTACCAGCAGGAGCTTCGCAAGAACACAATCAAACATCAGAATGTCTTCCCATGGAAGAAGTATGCGCTAAGTAATCACCTCCCGAGTCTATCCACAGCCCAAAGCAGTATGGCCAAACTGAAACCAAGTACAGTCTTGAAGAACTTGTTTGCGCAAAAGGGTACACGCCTTGAAGAAAAGCTACAAATCACAGTGAAAAGAGCAGTGCTTCCAGTTCCAGCGGCCATGATAGAAATCTGTGTAAAAAGCTCTGGGATCTCTCAACATGATCTCTGAATAGAGAGCATTGCTGTTCGTTTGAGTTTGTAAGTGAATTCTCAATCTGTATGCGGGTAGCCAAGACAGCGTCTTAATGATGGTTTGTTGAAACAATTCACACATGAAAATGGATCTATGCAATAAACTCAGCAACAAACCTTCACACTAACTACAGCGGTTAAAGAGACTCGTAAACAGTCAAATTCAAGCCAGTTTGAATTTCTTAAACATGCAAAGACTAAAGAGGAGCAAGGTGTACACAACTTACAGATTCAAATGCGGCTTTTTGCAGGAGCAGGGTGTTCAGAGTTTCACCTACGTATTTAAGAAAAAAACCTACACAGAAAGCTCTTGTATAACTTTTCTCAGGTAAATTTTTGCTTCTTCTCCTAAAGGCTGTTTGGATTCAACTCTTTGAACAACAAAATAATACCTCCCATCCAAGTTAAAGATAAAAGAATACAGAATCTTACCCCAGTTTCAGCTGCCATAGGCTTTCCAGGACACGAACTTCAGATTCCAGCTCAAACAATTTTTTTTGTTAATAATCATCTGGATGCCTGGAAAAATTGACTTGATCACAGCTGTTTTTTTTTTTAAAAAAAGGAAGATAACTGTTGCAGCTATGTCCAAACCGCAGCTGCGAAACCTGTGAGTAGTGGCAAGAAATGTAAATTCGAATAGTTTCTTTGTGACATTGGAGCGATGAAACAACAAATTTACAAACCACTAAGAATGGGAGAAAAATAGTGATGCGGTATATTTCGAGTTGTGCGTAGCCATTTCTGCGAAGAAGATTAAGAAATAATCAAGAAATCAAGAAGTGGTGACCTAGATCGATTTGGATCAATAGAAGAAGAAGTAAAGAATCTGATACCTGCTTGCCTGTAAGGAGAAGCTCCAAGCCAATAAGCAAACCACCTTTAGTTGTGCTTATCGTCTCCCAGAAACGGATTAACCGGAAGCCTAGTTCTGATTCCACTGTACCCGCGGAGATGTTGGTGAAATACACAGCGACATAAGACTTTCCGAAGGACTTAGCAGATCTCATGGACATAGCTTGATCTCCGACTGAAGAAATCGTAGATTACGGTATATAATAAGAATCGAGAAATAGATCATACAGGAGGAAAACAAAAGGAGGTGAAAGGATACATCTTGTAAGAAGGTGTAAAAAGCAGAATCAATGATTTTAGAGTGGATAGTTACTGCAACGTAACGGAGATTTGGAGAGAATGGAACAATGGTTACGGAGAGGAATCGTAAGAGACTATTGACAGAAAAAGGAAAGCGTGGGTTTTGTCGGAAAGTGTAACATGATTCTCAAATGGGCCACAACCAAATTTTAGAAGGCCAAAACATTTGGCCCATGTCGATAAAGAGAATGTAACGTGGCAAAATAGAGGCATCTAATTGGTTAATTTTTTTGCCGACATGGACCCCCTCAGAAAGTTTTATATCTTGCTTTTAGTATAGTTTTGATATAGTAGTTTTGATAATTAAATGGAAGATTAATGAAAGAATATGACTTTTGACTTTTACCCAATTATTACTCTATATTCAATGTATTTCAAGCAGTTTTAAGGCAAATATATTATAGATTTGAACATATTAAAGATTTGTATCGATTTAAAAGATTACCAAAGTGTGAAACTTGGTGGTAATTACCAAAAAAAACGTCAAGTCCAAGGGGTCTTTATAAACAAAAGAGGTAATATCTTAAAGTGGAAGAAATAAAAAAAAAGAAAAGAAGATAATCGTGCGTGGGGATGGGATCTATTTGAATCAGTGGAAGGCAAAGAAACAAAACCCTTTTTTCTTGCCTCTTCCCCGAAGAAAAACCCTTCCCTTCTCTCCTTTGCCTCTTGGCGGCTGCGGCCAACTTCTCCTCCTTCTAATCTCTTAAACCCTAGATTCGATCCCCTGATTCTGTTTAGGGTTTCTATCTTCTCTTTTGGCCGCATCCCCCCCTTATCCGAGAAGGATCTATCAATCAAACCTTTTGTTTCTCGAATCTGATTATCATGGCTACCGTTGCTGATCGTATCCTTTCTCTACGTTTCTCTCGATCTGTTGTTTTCTCTTGTTTATCGTTATTGGATCTTCGATTCTAGCTTCGTTCTCTGTTTAAATTGATGTGATTCGATTTTCGATTTAAGTAGATTTAGATTTGGGGTTTTGTTAGCATCACTGTGGGAGTTTGATTGATGTGAATCGATTATCTTATGTGGCTGGTTAATTAAACGAATTGATTGATTTTCGAAAAGATGCTTCCTTTTACACTGTTCTAATGGTTGATTCATATGAAAGGTGTCTTTGTTTCCTTGACTCGCCTTGATGTTTCTAGAATCTGCTGATATGTTGCAGAACCTCACTTTGGACTCACAAACCAAAGCTTCCGAGATCCCTGAGCCTAACAAGAAGGTGTGAAGAAGCTTTATTGTTTGGTTTTATTATTATTATTCTCCACCTTTACAGTTTCATTTTTCTTTTTCTTTTTAACAAGCCTTGTTCTTTGTGCAGACTGCTGTTTACCAGTATGGAGGTGTGGATTCACATGGTCAAGTTCCTACCTATGACCGTTCTTTGACTCCATTGCTTCCCACTGATGCCGTTGACCCTTCTGTTTGCTATGTTCCCAATGCGTACCCGCACTTTTATTATGGAGGTACCTTTGTTCTCAACTCCTACGATCTAGTAACATTACTTTTCACAAGTTTTTTTACCCATGTTTAACAAGTTTTATCTTTTTATTAACTTTCAGGATATGGAAATGGAGACTGGAGCGAATACACTGGTTACCAGAATCCTGAAGGTGTTGACATGAGCTCTGTAAGTGTGTGCTTACTAGGTCCATTGTGTCTTTTCATCTTCTTCGCATCTGCTCTGCTTAACAGCTTTGAATGGCTCTTTCCAGGGAATTTATGGAGAGAATGGCTCTATTGTGTATCCTCAGAGTTATGGGTATGCAGCTTATCCTTACTCGCCAGCGACAAGCCCTGGTCCACAGGTTGGCGGAGATGGGCAGTTGTATGCTGCTCAGCAGCAGTACCAGTATCCTGCCTTTTTCCCCACTGGAGCTTTTGCTACCCCTACCCAGGGAGATCTCTCTGCAAACAAAGCTGGTGGTGTGAAGACAGCGGAAACCAAGAATGTTGCATCTGCTGCTGGTAAAGGAAGCAACGGAACAGTTACAGGGAAACCAAATAACCAGACTACACATAACACCGCAAGCAATTTGTATGGAACTGGTGCTCCGGGAGGAGGTTTTGCTGGTGGATATGGTTATGATGGGTTTTATGCTCCTGTGCCATGTTACGACGGCTCTAAGTATTCAGATGTGCAGAGATCTGGTAGTGGAGTTGCATCCTCCTATTCTAAGTCGACCACTGTACCATCATCGAGGAATCAAAATTACCGCTCAAATTCCCATTACACGGTATGACATTTTTCTATATATTCTATTGACGAACACCATGGTTTGTTTTATTGGCGTAAAATATGGTCTTAATTAATGTTTTCTTTTGCACCAGCCTGCCTCAATGACAGGCTACGGTACAGGTCAGGGATACTACAACAGGGTGTATCAGAACAAGGTATATGGTAGCTATGGAAGCTCAGGGAGATCTGGTACGGTTTATGGTTCTTCTGGGTATGATTCAAGAACAAATGGAAGAGGATGGGTGAGCACAACAGACAACAGATACAGAAACTGGGGAAGGGGTAACAATTCCTTCTATGGAAATGAGAACAACGCAGATGGGTTGAATGAACTTAACAGGGGACCTAGAGCGAAGGGCGCAAAGAACCAGAAGGAAAATTCAGAAGATAGCTTAGAGGTGAAGGAGCAGACTGGCGAGTCAAATGTAGTTGAGGCTGTGGAGACAGAGAACACTTGCATTGTTCCTGACAGGGAACAGTACAACAAAGAAGATTTCCCAGTGGATTATGAGAATGCTATGTTCTTCGTCATCAAGTCCTACAGTGAAGATGATGTGCACAAGAGCATCAAATATAATGTTTGGGCCAGCACACCAAACGGAAACAAGAAACTTGCTGCAGCGTACCAGGAAGCTCAGCAGAAACCTGGCGGCTGTCCTATCTTTCTCTTTTTCTCGGTATGTTCTATAATCCTGGAATCAATCATGCAGTTCTTTTCTACTTTGTTTGAAGATATGGAGCTAATTAATATTCATCTCTTGTTTTTCTCTTCCAGGTCAATGCAAGTGGACAATTTGTTGGGCTTGCTGAAATGACAGGGCCAGTTGATTTCAACACAAATGTGGAGTACTGGCAGCAAGACAAGTGGACGGGCTCTTTCCCTCTTAAGTGGCATATTGTGAAGGACGTTCCAAACAGCTTGCTGAAGCACATTACCCTTGAGAACAATGAGAACAAGCCCGTCACCAACAGTAGAGACACACAAGAGGTAACAGATCTTTGAAGCTTTTACATCTCTTTTAAGTTTTGTCCTCTATTTTGTTTTCGTGTGTTGAAGTTTCTTTTGTGGGATCATGTTACAGGTCAAGTTGGAGCAAGGTTTGAAGATAGTGAAAATTTTCAAGGAGCATACAAGCAAGACTTGCATTTTGGATGACTTTTCCTTCTATGAGGTTAGGCAAAAGACTATCTTGGAGAAGAAGGCTAAGCAACAGCAAACCCAGAAACATGTAAGAACATACATGATAACAGTTCTAGAACTCTTTCGTAGTCATAGTGTACAACTCGAGTGTTCATCTAACATCTAAATGAACTTTATTTAACAGGTAAGTGAGGAGAAGACTACAACAGATGAGAAAAAGGACTCCGCAACTGCTGATTCGGCTAATAAGGAATCTCCTCCAGCTACCAGTGATGCCAAGGCTGATGAGAATGGGTCTGTTGCAAAACCAGTCGGTGTGGTGGCAAATGGTTGCTAGATTAGGCGATGTAGCTCACGGCTTGTGCATTAAACGCAACAAGAGAGAAGAAGATATGAACAGTCCCGTTTACAGTTTCTCTGGAGAAGTGCCGTGAGCTTTGAAGCATGGAAGGAAGAGCCTTAGTACCTGAGACCGAGATTCTGTTTCTATGCCCTTAGAAGTTAAATGTCCCAGTTTTATTGTTTCTTCAATCTTTTCGTGTTCTCTTTTTACCTTGTCTTTACAGTTTTTTCTTTTCTTTTTTCATGTTCTGTTGTTCCTCCTGCCTTGTAAAATGCTTATAGGACCTACTAAATTGTGGGAAAAGTAAGAGAAAGAAGATATAATAGCAGGGTGGGAGTTGTTTCCATTTCTGTTGGATTGATAGGCAGATTTTTGTTTATTTTCCCCCTTTTTCTATTCTCCTGTTTCTTGTTTGGGTTCAGACATGACTCTATTTGATATCTGTTAGCATCTGAGGTTCTGTCTTCGTAGTTTCTTGCTTCTTTCACTGTCCAAAGTTACTTGTGAACCATAACTAGTTTCAGTATAAGATGTCTACCCTAAGAAGATTAATGATGTAGATCTCTCGGGTTGCAAACAAGTTAATGACAAGATTCAAGAAACTTAATTTAATTAGTGATCTCTCGGTATGACATGTCTGATTAAAAAAACTAGTTTGATCTGACGGGCCGACGTATATTATACCAGTACATTGTTTGTTTCTGCCATAGCATCAATTTTAAGTTAACCTGTAGTCCTTTGTGACAAAAAAAGAAGTTAACCTGTAGTTAGATATTGATCCTTTGGGTTGTTTCTTGAAATGCTTTTCTATCTGTGTAAATGGCGTCTTTTCTGGGTTACATTGGAAAATGGAATGATGTCCGAATTGGATGATGCGCTGCATGAATAACCGAAGCTATTAGAATAAACTTGATAATCCTTTTTTTTTGCCCCTTTCTCTTTAAATACTCTATTGGTTCTCTCACACAGTAATTGTTTAAATAACCAGCGAGAATTAGGGATGTTAATATGGCTCAACGGTTAGCCCTAACCCTGCAAACCCATTTATAACCCTAACCCTCATTTTTTAAACAGGATTGACCCTAATAGGACCAGGGTTTAAATTCTAACCCTTTTATTTTGATTCACACAACTATTATACAATATTTAATAATGTTTTTCACCAAAAAAAACTTAAAGTCGAGTTTTCTCGCCAAACTAAACAACAAAATTTTCCGCCAAAACCTCAAAATCGAATTTTCCCGTGAAAACGTAAAATTAAGTTTTTCTGGAAAACCCGTAAAACTCAATTTCACGGTTTTGGCGGGAAAACTCGATTTGCCGGTTTTGGAGGAAAAACTCGATATTGCGGTTTTAGTTTTGGCGGAAAAAACTCGATTTTTCGGTTTCGGCGGAAAAACTCGATTTTGTGGTTTCGGTGGGAAAACCCGATTTGCCGGTTTCGGCGGAAAACTTGTTTTTACTGTTTCGGCGGGAAAACACGATTTTGTAGTTTTGGCGGGAAAACTCGTTTTTACGGTTTTGGCTTCGGCGGGAAAACTCGATTTTACAGTTTCGGCGGGAAAACTCGATTTACCTGTTTTTGCAGGAAAACTCGATTTTGCGGTTTTTGCGGAAAAACTTGATTTTGTGGTTTTGGTGGAAAAACTCAAATTAGGTTTTGGCGGAAAAAACACAATTTTTGTTTTTTGACGGAAAAACTTTATTCTTAGTTGTGGAGCAAAAACTCGATTTTACGATTTTGTGAGGAAAACTTTTGATTTTGATGCTCAACAAATTAGAAGAAAGAATCATATCATATCTTAATTTTTCTAGTTTAATCTTTAAAATTTAAAAACAAAAATAAATGAAATATTTTTTTCAATTTAATGAGCTAACCCTGGTAACAGCCCTAACTCTTGATTATAATAGGGTTAAAATAAGGCTGGGTTAAAATAGAGCTGAGTTTATAATAAACAAAAGAGGGTTGGGCCCTACCCCTGTAGTTAACATCCCTAGCGAGAATGTAATTGTTCTTCCCAAGTATAAATAACAAATAATACTTTATAAATAGTTAGTGTTATAGCCTGCTGGGAAGAGATTAATCGAAAGAATCGTTCTCACCAAGCTGGTGATACTTATAAGTCAATGCATATAGTAAGTTTTATTTTGTTCATTTTCCCTATATTTGAATGGGTTGGGAATTACAATGTTAATAATAATTTAGAGTAAAGAAAAACATTGTAGCTAGTACCTCTAAGTACACAATTTTAGAAAAACATTGTAGCTAGTACCTCTAAGTACACAATTTTAATAGGCAGTTAAGTATCAAACAAGAGAGTCCATTTCATTTTATTTAAAAAGTATCACATCACACACGATGAAATAACAACTTATCAAGATCGATAAGATCATCACAACTCGTTATTAGAGATGAGGACCTTTATCACGTATAGAAGTACTGCCGTTAGAGCCGATCTTCATTCCTTTGTTGATATGTATATTTCCAACCCCGTTTCCTGTTTTTTAGTTTGATAAACCATGAATCAATTACTAATGACATGCATTTCTTAAGTTAGGGTTTCTCTATTGTTCAAAAAATGAATTTATTAAAGTTCGAAAAATAATAATGAATTTATTGAAAATTTAAAAGAATATATGATCTATCAACGATGAATCAATTACTAATGACATGCATCTAGCCAACTCATCTTAGTCTCTTTTCAGTTTAATGAAGGAATATGTTGCTCAGAAAAATATGATCTATCAACGATTGGATCATACTCATCATAGTATCATACATATATACAACAACAGAGCTACATGTTACCAGTTTAGTTATATCATCACTTTATCGATCAAAGTCAAATATCAGCTTTACTAAATACACCATACTCCCCACATATACACGTGACATGTACATCCACAAATAGATCTGACTTCTGCTATCACATACACACACACATACACAATCTCAAGATAACCATAGAATAAACTGAGAGGAGTGATGGAAACTTACTAGAGTGCGAGATGAGTAAGTTACGTTGGCCAACGTTGGGGTCAATTAGTGCAATGGACAAGAGGAACATTACACCAATTAAGAAACCCAACTTGCATTTCATCATCGTTTTTTTTTTCGCTGATAGCTTAACGACGTTGAAGAACACTTAATCGTGGTCCTATATATATAGAGAAACAGATCAATACGGATGCGTTGTTAAATTATTACAAATGTACAACGAACGATGCATGTATAATGCCATTGTCGGTCTGTGACCCCATCATCTCAGTGTCTTGTTTCTCACCCTTAATTTCTTGTGTTTACATTTCTTTTGTTGTTTTATTTCTCTCCTTGTTTTGTTTGTTGTTCTAGTTTCTGTGAAAAGAAGATATACGTTTTCCACGTTTTGTATATCTTTTTTTCAGTTACAAAAAAAAGATATACAAGAACGTGGAAAAGGAGTAGATTTTGACTTTTTGTTCTAATGAAGTGCATCACTTCTCACATATACGTTATAACGTTAGTTGTGTTGGAATCTTTTTCTTTTATAAATTTAATGGATTAAGTAAAAAGCTGGTTAAATATGTTCAAAAATGGATTTTTTCTGCTCTTAAAAAACTTTTATAATTTTTATTTAAAGAGTGAAAATGTATATTAGAAACATGTAAAAGAATATCACTAGAATAAATCTAATATTTTCACAAAAACATGTCATCAATAGTTTTAGAAAAAACTACGAAAAGCGTGAGAGAAATGTTATGCAAAAGCACACTACACATATGGGAACGGCTTTTGGGGACTAGAAACAATTTTTTAAAAATATTAATAAATTTCTTTTATATACTTTAAGGACTTATGCATATTAAAATATCCAAAAATTTTGAGCGCAAAAGTTAATGTTTCACTTGCCTATGTCTAGATCCGATTCTGTATACTGTATACTGTATACACCACTGCCATTGTGAACTGGACTTGACTCGTCTTTGAGTCCTAGGTTTTGGTTGATGTGAAAGTGTTTCTACGGTAAAAACGTTTTCGGGGCTCTTAATTTTTTTTTTTTTCTAATTTAAAAAAAAAAATAAAAAATGAATCAATCGCGGGTCACCACGTGTCTGTGGGACCCGCAAACAGTACAACAAACCCCTGTGAAACGTTTCTTATTTGGCGATATTGAAGCACGGTTTTTGCAAAAAAGTGGTGGAAATGGAACCCATGCGTAAGAACCCTCCTCCCACCACCGATAATCATGTTTTAAGATAGTTTTTAGTCCCCAAAATGTTTGTTCTAAAAACCACCAATAAAAAAATATTTTCTCACACAAAAAACACAAGACCAAGGGTTTTTGTCCGTCTCGACTGATGAGAAATTTGACATTTTGATCCTTCTTTAGCAGTCATTTATTTAACTTGCTTTGGTCATTGATTTATTAATCAAAATATGGCATGTCTCATCGATCTACCTTAAAGATTAACTTCTTGATGAAAAAAAGTCTAAATTTTAGCCTACAAATTGTATTTGTACCTCATTTCATTGACCTCACACAGAATCTAGTTGTTAGAATCGTCATCATCTTTGATGGCGAGAACCTTAATTTAACTACTTCTCATCAAATTTGTGCTCATATAAGTCAATAAATGTAATGAGCGCATGTCGACTTTTATTTATTTATGCTATTTTCTTTATATTTGCATGAGTTAAAATTACAATATTAATCATCGATTTGGGTAAAGACATTTATTTTTTTTTAAAACACATTGTGACACCAATCAATACACAATCCATCAAACAAAAGAAGTTACATTTCACTTATTCAAAGAGAATCGAATCATAACACACATAGTGAAACAACAACAACAACAATGCACCAGATAATCACAATGGGATGGGATATTTAGGGTAGATCAATAAGATTATTACAACTCGTATATTATGGATGACGACCAGAGGCCATCCTCTGCAAATAGTTCTATCAGTTGCCGGAAGAAAAGAGACAAAATCAAACCACCCCCAATGCCTAGATCCACAATCACTAAGGAACAAAATCTCTGGGAATAGCTGACCAAGACACGACACCTCCCTTAGCCCTTAGGTGTTGGCTGCCTGAGTTTTGGGGCCGAGATCACTGCAACTATTGTTGAACGTTGCTTCTTGAGGGTAATAAGTAATAACAAGTCACTATCAACCAGCCAATAACATGGCAAGGTTCACTGCCGTTCTCACTGTCTAAGACCTTTTCTATATCTATGATGGATTCTATATTCCCCTGTTTGGAAACGCGCTAGGCGCTAGTCGGACGGTCGGATTGGGCCTAGCGCCTAAAGAAAAAATCGGAAATTAATAGGAAATTATGCGGGGCGAAATTTTTAGACTGTTTACTATATTATAAAACATATTAATTTTTAATTGTGTATAACATTAATACATTTTCATGTTTAAAATTGTATAAAACACTCAAATAGAATATATAAACTTAATATAGTGTAATTTTCATCAAAATTATGAATATAAATGATATTTATAAAAATTTTGATCAAATAGATAAATAAGAATATTATTAAAAGAAAAAATAATAAAAAAAATAGATTAGGCGGCCGCCTAGGCGGCTAGGCGGTCATTTAGGTGGTATAGACTGAAAAAATCGGATATCCGATTTTTTTAACCGATTTGGCATAAATTGGAACGGAAAAGTGATACGTAGCGCACTTAGCCGATTTTTAGACCAGGGCTATATTCTGTCATCATCACTTTTTATATTCCATCTTTGATCTTGGAAGTCCCCAACTTTGCTTACAATCTTGGATGATAAAAACGAAACTATGTTGTTGTACTTTTTAACGTGTGAGAATAGACTTGATCTTGGAGCAGAAAAATTGTCTCCATTTGAGTATTTACAATGTTCCATTAGAATCTTAAACAGTAATACAAAAGAACTTCGAGAGCCTTTCTTCAAGGACAAAATTCTCAGCAGGTTAAGCAGCTCCAAGGTGCTAAAACACCACACAACTTAGCTTTGCAAAGCACAATCTCGCCACTCTGTTAAAGTTAAACATGACAATTAGATTCACGCACGTAGATTTTGGAAACATCAACCATTACTGAGAAAGGTGTGGGTTACATACTATTGCTGGATCTTCCTGAACTCTGTGAGGACCGGGTATATATTCTCAAAGGCTTTGTAAGTCTCCTCTCTCATCTGATAGTGAGTAGAGCTCAGGATTTTTATCAGAAGAGCTAGCGAGAGACATAGCATGCAGGAGATTAATCACAAAAACCTAAAGAGAGAGTGAGATTTTTTACCTTGGCTCCAGTGATGACTATCTTGCCAGACACAAAAATTAGTAGCACAATCTTAGGCACTTTCATCCTGTAGATCAGCCCTGGAAACAACTCAGGCTCGTACTGGTGGCACATCAATATGAGAAAGGCAACACAAACAATCAGCTCAATTATTAAGTTCAAAACATGTAGAATGAAGGTTGCAAAAAGTGTTGAGATCCCTTACACTTGAGAAAGCGGCGTGAGAGTATGCAAGACCTTCAAGTCTGATAGGGAACTTGACATCGCAAGAACCTACTATATTCTGAATCTTGAAATCCTAAAGGACAATGTAACCATCAATATATCTGGTACAACTAAGCCAATCATGTAAGATTGGGATGAGATGTTGGTAGTAGGATAGGTACCTTGAATTTTGCAGGAAACCCAAGCTTTTGGACAATCCGAGCATACTAAACAATCAAACATCCCCTATTAGCATAGCATGATGTAGTGCAAATAGGTTAGGAGAACGAAAGCTACCTTTCTTGCAGCCATCTTTGAAAAGTATTCACTCTTGGCTCCAGTACAAACCTAAATTGGGAGATTAGACACCAAAATTCAGAAGAGAAATCTAAATGAAATTTGGGATGTATAAGACGTAGGAAAGAAATTAGCCATCAAGATATGACTAACCATTTTACCAGAGGCAAAAATTAGTGCTGTGGTCTTTGGTTCTCTAATCCGCATGATCACAGCAGCAAAACGCTGAAAGCATGAAACACAATAAATCTATTTAAACAGAAAACCTTAGCTATATACCCAGCTAGTTTTGAAAAGAACAGATAATATCTTAATTCGAAACCTAATTAATCAGTACACCAACACTTATTCAAGCTGACAAATCAATTCCAATTTTTAATCGATTATTAAAATAGAATTGTCACTAAGAATGGAAAAGACCTTGGGATTGTATTCAGCATTACGAGCTTGCAAAGCGATGGCTTTAAGATCAAGCTTGCAGTCCAAGTTCACCGTCGACACAATGTTCCTGCAAACAAAACATCCCACGATGAGATAATCCTATCCACAGGAATAGAGAAACATTAAATCATAAGAGACTCACTGAAGAGTAGGCACAATCCCCGAAGGATGCTCGGCAAGGTCCACTGGATTACTCCCTTCCAATCCTTGATCTGTCATTTGCCTCTCTCTAATTTACACAAAAACCAAATCCATACATCAAACTAAAGCAAGTCTCGGACAAGATAACATACTCACTATACACGGTCCAATCAAACCAGAAAAAAAGTACAGTACATGGATCCTATAATCAGATTTGTCTTATTCCAGAACCGGTATAAACCGGATTTAGATTCATCTTCAAAGCAACGACACATTTTCTCTATCCTAATGAAAATCATCTGATTCATCACAGAGAGATTACAAACACAATCATTTCCGACCAATTAAACCCAGGGAAATGAAGGAGAAATGGTCAGACCTTTTAGAGATTCCGACACGAAATCTAGGGTTTCGTGGAGATTTGGCGAAATAAAACGAAGAGGTGAGGCTTTTATATACAGATCTGAAGGATTGGAGAGGGAAAAAAGATTTTGTAAAATGGGTGTTTATATAAAGGGGGAGAGTGATTTGGCTCTCTTTCGTTTCTCTCTTATGTATGAACGAGGAGGAGGTCTTTTTAGATCTGTGAGGAGAGGCTATCGCTTGCGTTTTGGAATTGGCTTAGCTTATCGACATTTATATACTTGTCTAATCCACCCCTGGTCGTCTTGTAATAATGAGGGTGCTTCCGTAAATTTACGGAAGAAGTCTAACATGACGGCTCTCGCGCGTTTATTTACGTGAACGTCCACTTACATTCAGCCACGTCAGCACTCGAAAATAGGCATGCACAGACACGGTGATTTTTGGTTTAATTCGGTTTTCGAAAATAGACCAACACATAACCGGGTTTCAAAAAAAAAAAATTGAACACTAGAAGTAGTGTTTGCAACAACATTACAAGTTCTTGTAAAAATGCTCCTGAGATCATCAAGTTCTCACCGCCATTGTTTCTCCATAAACGATGTCAAAGATCTCGAAAACTCCGACACCAACGAAGCCGTTGACGTCTCCTTCTCCAAGCTCTCCTCATCTCCGTCTCTCCAGAACTTGAGGATAACGAGATTCTCCTCTTCCGTCGACCTCTGAACCAAGATCCTCCACGCGAAGCCTCTCTTCCTCATCATCAAACATATCTCCGCCGGGTAATTCGAAGTCAACGTCACCAGGTAGAACCACCCTTTCTCCGAAAGCAAACGATCAACCACAGGCAACATCCTGTCGATAACGCTCCTCCCATTCTCCCCTCCAGCCCAAGAAGATGCAATACCTTCCATTCCAACTTCGTACTCAGGCGTAGGAACGTAAGGTGGGTTCACCACCATCACGTCGACGGAGCCGGCGAGTCTCTCTTCTAGACAAGAAGCTATGTCCGTGCAGACAATCTCAGCTTTGACTCCGTGTGCTTCGAGAGTTTGGTTTGTTACGCGTGCAGCGATTGGGTTTGTGTCGGTGGCTAGGTAATGAACGGTGGGGAGTTTTGATTTGAGGAGGAGGATGAGGGACGTGATGACGTATCCGCTTCCGCATCCAATCTCCATACAAAGGTTGGGGTTGTGGTTTATAAGGTTGGTTTGGTCAGCGAGTAGTGCGTCGACTAGAGCGAATGAATCATCGCATGGTTCGTACACTTCACGATGCGAGCTTACACGCATGATGTCAGCGATTTCTGGTGGCTTCTCGGACATGACAGCCTACAAGAAACCATACAGTAGTTAGAAAAGCTTATAACTTTGAGAATGTGTGTTCAATATGTCACAAAATAAACAGATTCTATAAGTAAAATCGTTAGAAACATGTATACAATCTGAGATTACTGATGGGTTCGTCCTATAAAAGTAGTCTCCTCTCGAAGTTCTAGTAAGATCGGAGATTTGATACATCCAGAGTAAGAAGAGAGTTACTCACTGGAGATTCGAGATTTTCTTGAAACGCCGGTTTTGCTAGTCTTCGAAAGCTTCGATTTTTATCAACTTTATAAGAGCAGTAGAGAAAAATCTCGGACGATAGATCTCCACGAACAAGGAGGCGACGGCGAAGGCGAATGTGACAGGAGAAAAAAAAATGTTGAAAACATGCCCTTAAGTTTTAATAAACTATACTTTAGCCCCAAAATAACATAATCGATCATTCCAATCCCATTTATTGAATAAGGGGCCGTATATGTTTATTAATGGGTCGTCTTACACATACGCGTGTCGTTGCATCATATCAAACAGTTGACCAAAGTCGTTTGTATACACTCAATTCAGTTCTAAAGCTTTTGAGTTTATATACACTCGTTCAGTTCATACCACATTTTTTTTCTAATAATTTTACTCGGTGGTTAAAAAGAACTATAAGATTTCCAAATTACCGCGTGAAGAGCTTTGAAACAATCGTTAGTGCATACATATAAGACAAGATCAAGTCTTCTGCTCAAATAAATCAACTAAATGCACAAGTTTAACTTATTTTATACTTTTTAATGCTGATTATTATAGTAACGAACTGATCGAATCAAAACTCGAAACAATCAGAAAAAAAAAGACTTGAAAATCCAAAAGAAATCCAACTTTCAACAAAACTTGAGAAAACTATGTACTGCAGCCAAAGTAGCATTCAACATTACCACGTATCAGTAAACTAATCACAAACCCTTCACCAAACTGACCCCTCACATTCTGATCCTTTAATCATTAACCGATGGATTGTTCGAACTCGAGTCTACCGACGTTCCATTGTTCTCCATAGAAACATTACTCGACGTCTCCGCATCAGTCTTCGTTTCACCATCATCATCCCCAGTAGGAAGCAAATATCTACACACAGGACACGAGCTGTGAAGCTCAAGCCACGGCAACAAACACTCGCTGTGAAACTTATGCTTACACGGCATCTCTTTCGCCTCAACCCCAATCTCAAAATCATCCAAACACACAGTACACTGCACCAAACCTTCCTCCACCATAACCGTCTCCAACGACTCAACAGCTTCCTTCGTCGCGGGAGGAGTCCCGTACCTGTTGTTAGGGTCATTCTCAGCTAACCGCTGAAGCAACATCTCGAACCCAGGTCCGATGAAATAATCACCCAAAGATCCAGAAGGAACGGAACTCGCATCGACGGAGTCTTGAATCCTTATCCTCTGGTTAAAGGAGTTGATCAAGACGACAAGCTCGTTATCTTGATTATTATCATCGTTGTTTTCGGATTCAACCGATAACCCGGCTCGGATCCCTTGGAGAAGGTCGAGTATCGCGGCCGAGTGTCTCCTCCTTCTCCTCATGACCTCTTCCAGGTGCCGTTCCAAATCGAACTCTCCATCGTTAATCTGACCATCATCATCGTCATCGTCATCATTGTTGCCATCTTCGTTTTCGACATTAGATTCTGAGGCTCTCTGATTCTGATCATGATCGTTCATCACCCCGAGCAAGATGGGAGCCCAGAGAGACTCAGCAACAGCCTGATGAGGATGATCGCCGGTGGCCTGATCTGGAGTTTCGTCCATTTCTTCGACGAATCCGCTCTGGCAGAAGTTGCAGTTGATTACCTCGCCTTCGATGACTGGATTCACGGATCGAGAGCACATGTGACACCAATACCTAATCGCGTTTGCATCCTCCATAGCCAATCCTTGGTTTCTAATCTATCTGATTCATTCATAGTCAAAAGAAACACACTCAGATTTAACCGAAGGAGAATCACATAACATGCAGAAACGATAATACCCTAGAATCAGAGACTTGACTAAACCAGCCTAAATTTTTCTAATCATCAGCCAAAGTCAATCGAATCAATTCAATGGAAGAAACCCAGAATAGTTAATAGAATCTTGATAATAGGATCGGAATAGGGTTTATTAACTTACCTATTCAAAACCAAAATCAAGCGTTGTCGTATGAATATTCAAAGGGAGACAGACTAGAGGATAAACCCGATGGGAACTCAGAAGAACAAACAATTTTTCACCTCGAAATTTCTGGGTATGTGTCTGAAACGGCTGAAGATCCACGCAGACTATTAACCCCTTTTCATAATTTACTTTTTAATCTAAAATAATCGAATATTATTTAGTCAGACGTGGATAAGTTTCGGAATTTAGGTCAAAGAACTAATGTGCGCACGATGTCATCTCATCTATTTACTAGGCCCAATTAGCTAACATAGTTATTCAATCTAGGACTGTTCAATATGGCAAAACTGAACCGTACCGTACCTAACCGAACCGAAATAGATAATATGGTTTGGATTTGGTATATACCATACAAACCGAATGGATATGATTTTTAAAAAACCGTAGGATTTGAATATGGTTCAGTATATAACCGATAAAACCGAATATACCGAATAAAACCGATCAAAAAATAGAAACATGTAAATATGTATATATTTTATAACAACGTATGAAAATCATAAGTTAATTTTTTTTGCTAATAACTATTACCATATTTTTTACAGTAATAAAATAGTCCTGATTTGTAAAACACTTGAACTATAATTAAATAACAATTCATCGCAAACATGCTTCTTATTTTCTTAGTCTTCTTTTGATCTTTTTGCTTTAATTTAGCATTGGCTAAATTGAAATAACGATTATAAATTTGATGATAACAATTAGTGGAAATTCTTCACAATTTTTTTTATCTATAAACGAATAGAGTTTCGTGTTTAATAGAAGAAACATGACTTTGATGAACGCTAAATATGAAAAAATATAATAACTTATTTTTTGTGCTTCGTGCTTCTGTTTTATTTTTTATTTTTTATTTTTATTATAAAAATTTTGAGCTTTGATTTTAATTATAGATTTGATTATTTTATTAGATGATAGAAACATTTTTTATTTTTGTTCTTTTATTTAAACTTATAATATTTTTTAATAAATGAATGTGTTGACAACAAGACTCTAAAATTCATATAATATGATCCCAAAATAAAGAATTATGTTTTTTGGTATAAAACCGAATAAACCAAAAACCGACGGTATATAAACCGAACCGAAGCAAATATGGATTTAGAATGGTAGTTATATTTTACTAACCGAAATACCGAAAAACCGAAAAAACCGAACCGATATCCGGATTGAACACCCCTAATTCTACCTGAGCTAGTGGTTCAGCTTTACGACCCACGCCTAGGTAGGGGTTATACCGTTCGCTTTTGGTTTGATGTGTAACTCCACGTTAATCTGATTTAGTTTTCTTTTGGTTTGGTTTGGTTTGCTGCAATTCCTTATGGCATATGTACGTAGTTTCTTCACTGTTTTCTCGTACGGATTTTATAAAAGTGTCATACCATATACAATCATGTTCATGCTCTCACTTCAGTATCTGGAATAAATATGGTTTTAGGTCTTAACTTTTCAACTGCATTAACTTTAAAAATTATACGAATACCAAATGAATGGATGAAAAAGAGAGATCTTTATTACTAATCCTCCTCCAATGCACCCTCAAAACAATGTAGGTTTCCATATGTACAGAAAAGAATGCTCATGTACATTCCGAGTCCAAATATGTCGACCCCAATTTCTATACAGTAAAAATGAATGATGAAAAGGCAAGTAAAAGACAGTTCTTACTTTGTCACCCAATATCTAAATCTCCTATCTGGATTCCTCAAATTGTAAACAATTATAATGTCCCCTTAGATCGTTGAATGAGTTTGCTCCAGTCAAAAGTTGTGTTGCTGGTGCAAGCCTGCAAAAGTGACACAAGGAGTTGGAAACTCGCCCGCCAGGCAAACGAGAGAAGCTACCTAGAGCAATGCTTGCAAGTAGGAGTATAAATTTACTAACACATGCAACAGATTCACTAGTAAAGGCACCAAAGCTTGCTTTCTATGTGGCTAATATAAAATGTGGTGTCTGCAAAAAAAATCTATCAGAGACAAGGCATGGTAACATACCGGTAGCGGTCATTTAACGTTTGAATCGATGGAGACTAGAATCAAGGGACTCCAAGGATTTGGATAGTGGAGACTTATGTCGAGAGGCTTCTGCAGCTGATAATTGGGATCCTCCGAAAATGTTTTCAGCTGAATGATGTTTCATCACCTACAAAAGGATACACTATAGGCTGAAGACCTTGCTATGACATGTAATTTTTTAGAGTGCTAAGACAAGAGAAACATCACAATATTATGTACTATCAAGGCAAAGGGTGGTCTTGTTTGTTTGTGGCAAACATATTGCATCTAACTAAGAGTGCCAAATAGCTAAAATACCTAGGCGCTCTCTAGTTAGTTCATCTCTGACTCTACACTGCATCCACTACAGCTTCAAGTTTGTTAATACAGGGTCAGAAATCTCTTTACAAAAGGATTTCAGATCCATTAACGATGATGTTCGCAGGGTAAACGAGCATCAGGGAACCCTGACTGTATAACTCATAACAAGTGGGAAGTCAAACTATAAAGAGTGCATAAACAAGTTTTGAGAAGAAGAGCTAGAACATACATGTGTTGCCTTGGGTGAAGAGAGATTGTTTTGGCCACCATCAAATGGAGGAAACTGGTAGGCTGGTCCGTCGATAGAGTCTTCCAAGATTTCATGAGAACGTGGTCCATTGATAGAGTCTTCCAAAAAATCATCAGAACGTGAACGATGCTCAGCTGTAGTAGAAGGCTCTAACAGGCTAGTTCGTAGATCAGGATCACGTGAACGTTGGCTACCTAAACAAGGAGGATCGACGAAGCTATTTTGTGAATCTGAATCCGATCGACGGGGAAGAGAAGTGTCTACAATGGAAGCTCCCAGCCTATAAATCTGAAACCATAACAGAGAGGAAGACAGCCTCACAACGAACCCAGCGATTTCCATAGCCATTGTGAGTTTCACGGAGAAGATGTAAAGGGCTTTATACATCTCAGATGAAATGTTCCTGCACAGATCAACAAATCTTCTGTCAATATAAATGAATGGTGGCTCTACAGAACTTTTTAACAGGACATAGCCACAAAAAACAAATGATCAATCTTGATCAAAAGATAATGATCCCATCAATAGAACAGTTGATATCAAGCCAAGAAAGCTATTTAACACCATACTTAGTTCATGATCACGAGCAAGTCTGTTTCAAAGATAGTGTGCAATACCAAATCTCACTGGAGAAGAGAATGAGCCATGAGATATCAAGAAGAATGGCGCAGAAAAGAAGAACGGCATAGGTGCGGCCAAGACTCTGGCTATTGCTCTCGATCGCCACAAGCGCAAACAACGCAATCGCCAAATTGATCAGCAGGACTCCATTGTACAACGCCCCTAGTGAACCAACCATCGCGCATCCTATCTGAAACCAAACTGATATTTAGCTGAGTTTCTTGCATTTCTAAATCAAAACGATATTCTACAAACTCAAAACCCTAGGGCCCAAACAGATAGAGGAAAAGCGATAATCAAAAGGAACGAAACGATGATTACCTGAGCGTAGATAAGGATCACGACGACGGATTGGAGCCTAACATAGTCGCGAAGCCAATTACGTACTCGATTTCGCAGCGAGCCACAAAGCATCTTGAAATCTCCTCGTTACTAGTTACTCCGATGTCGTCTCTTCATCGAGAAACGAAAAAATACGACAGTGGCTCGACGATTCCGATGTTGAATTCCAATAATCAGTCGAACGGAGCAATGACGGTTGAGGATTATTCTTTGGCGGGATCGCGTTGGAGAAGAGGAAAGGAATTATATTCTCTTCGCTGGTGGTGAGTTTTTAACGAGTTTTCTGTTTCTTGTTTCAGTGACAGCTACACAAGGAGTAGGAGAAGCCGTGTCTTCGAACTTGGGCCGTGAAGAAAATATAAAAGCCCACTTCGGCCTAAAACACCTGACCGGTTATCTTAACTAAACCAAAACCGGTTTATTGATTTGTTTTTTTCGACGAGAAAACGACGTCGTTAGCTATCGGAGATATGATGATGAGTCTGTCTGTCTGTCCTATTGAAATCTATCGATCCATCGATTTCTTGGAGCGTGATCTCGATTTCTATCTCCGGTGAGATTGTTCGACGACGAAGATGATGAAGATTCAAATTGGTGTGCTGGCGTGTTTGATAGCTCTCTCTGTGATTGAATTCGGATTGGCTTCTGCTAATACCGTTCCTGCTTTCCTCTGGTCTCCACATCTCCAGTTAAGCCTCTCTCTCTCTCTCTATCTATATATCATTATATCATTGTGTAAACTATGGCGTTGACATATTCTAAAATCTCTGCTTCGGATTCAATTTGATAAAAGCCTCTGAGGCTTGGGAACTGGTTTTGATCTGATGTGTGTTGGAACTGGTTTGATTGGTTGATTTTGATTCTCGAAATCAGGCGTGCTAATGGTGAAATGGATGAGGCTGTGAATTATCAGGTGATGTCTGCGAAGGATCTTGTAGGCTCTGTTTTCACACAAGGAGGATGGTCAAACTTTCTGGTATGTTCTTATTATGCGTGTGTTCCTATGATATCAGTTCTCTATCTTACTGTATATCACTTGGTTCTTCTTCTAGTGCTCGGAGAAGAAAGTTGAGCAAGCTGTTGACGTTGCACTTGTGTTCATCGGCAGAGAGGTAAAGAATACTTTCTTTTTATCTATGATATATGAAAGAGCTATCATTTCAAGTTGTGTTATTGAATGAGGGAGGATTTTTTGTTTTAATCTTACCTTAAACGTATCGTTAGGAACGTTTGGTTTGTTATTGTGATATTGTGAAGAAACCTTATGTCTTTAACATTGCAAGAAATGAAGCGTCTCTCTTCTGCATCTTCTTTTACTATTCACATTCTCTTCCTGCTGCAGCTACGGTCTTCTGATGTTTCTTCGAAAAAGAATTCGGACCCTGCCCTTGTTAACACATTGAATGTAAGTGCAGCAAGTTTTGCTTTCTTCCAAGCATATTGCCTTCATAACACACATCTCTGATAAAGTTGTTTTTGCTTTTAACCTACACAATACTTTAACATGTAAATCTTGGTTTCAACAGAATCTGTTTACTGCTTCCAACTTCTCATTGGCATTCCCATATATTGCTGCGCCAGAGGAAGAAAGGATGGAGAGTTTGTTGCTTTCAGGGCTTAAAGAAGCTTGCCCTCACAATGTAGGAGTCAGCAATATTGTGTTCTCTGACTCTTGCCTTGTTGAAGATGGGACAATTCAGAAACTCTCAGACTTGCAGTCTTTCAAAGTAATAATGTGAATTGCTCTTTATGTTTTCGGTTTCATCCCTCTTATTCAACTCCTAATATAACTAGTGAAATAATTGACAGGATCATTTGCTTGCTAGAAGAGAAACAAGGAAAGAAGGAGAGACTGACTTGGTTGTGCTCTGTTCTGAGGGTTCTGAATCAATTAGTGAATCTGGCCAGTCACATTCCGAGCGTAAGTGGAAATATCATTTTACTTCAATGGAATGTTATTATTTGAAAACAAAGAAATTAAGCAATTCTTTGACCTATTATGCAGGTGAAAGCATCTCCGAACTTGTTAGTTCTGTAGAACAATCTGGCAGTAAATACACAGCTCTTTATGTTTCGGATCCTTACTGGTACACATCTTACAAAACTCTCCAAAGGTTTCTAGCTGAAAGTGCTACAGGTAACAGCACCGCTGGAGTTTCCACAACCTGTGATGAACTTTGCAAATTCAAGTCATCACTTTTGGAGGGCATACTAGTGGTGAGAAGTTACTCTCTGTTACGCTTCTGTTTTCATTTGTGAACATCACAAAACTGGCTGCAACTCATCTGACAGACTTTGATTAGGATAAAGCTAATATGATTCTATCTGCTTTCATTAATAGAAAATCCTCTAATATGCCTCTTCCTCGTTGTGATTTTCTTTTTGCAGGGAATCGTTTTTCTTCTCATCCTCATCAGTGGACTTTGTTGTATGGCGGGTATTGACACACCAACTAGATTCGAGACTCCTCAAGATTCTTGAGCAGTTGACCACCTTAAAGAGTCATCCCCACTCTTTTGCTTTGCTTTTGCTTGTGACGGGTCTTTTCTTCTGCATAGTGCGTATGGTGAAAAAGGTATCTCAATGTCGATTGTTACATCTAAAAACAAAAATGGATATGCGATTAAAATCCCCTTGTAACATTTATTCATCTTGTTTGTGAGTCGTTATAAATTAATAATGGAGAACGACTAAAAGAACCAGAGATACACTGGAAGAACACATTCTTTTATAAAGTTTGTTATATTTCTTTTGTCCTTAATTTATACTATTACTTTACTCCTTCCGTTTCCGTTTCATAATAGATGATGTTTTAGAAGATTTTTTGTTATTTCAAAATAGATGATGTTTTGATATTTTTATGTTATTTTTAACTTTATTGAAAACTAAGTAACTTTTGATTTTAGAATGGAGTTCTCACATATCGGTCGTGTCGTACTCACATATCAATTTGGGGATATGGTAATAGATTCCGTGGAATAACTCAGGACACTGACGTCCGTAGTAGAGTCAGAGTGATAGGACATGTTTAGTAGCACTTGTAAAACTGTTTTGGGTTACGAAAACATGAGAAGTAATGATTGAAAAATATTTGCATAGATTTCGTGAATCACTAATAAAATAATAGTTTATTTTGTTATATTTTCTGAATTATTAATAAATGTATAGAGACATTTTTGAACAAAGACTTTCTAAAATTTAAAGAAATGGATAGATTTGTTAATGTGGTATGAAAAACCCGGTTAAGTATCTCATAGATTTCGTGAATCACTAATAAAATAATAGTTTATTTTGTTATATTTTTTGAATTATTAATAAATGTAAAGAGACATTTTTGAACAAAGAGTTTCTAAAATTTAAAGAAATGGATAGATTTGTTAATGTGGTATGAAAAACCCGGTTAAGTATCTCATCATGTATCCCACCTATGTAGCTCTGCAAAGCTGAATCATCAAATTTCAGTATTAAAAAAACATCTAAAGTTAAAGCTCCCTTAGTACAGTGGTTTGACTAAGGATTCATTAATGTTTTTACACCGAACCCAAAAAACACAAATTATGCAGATTATGAAAAAAAAATGTTACAAGAGGTCTTCAACATGGTGCATGGCGTATCATCGAACATGGATCTTAGACGTGCATTCTCATATGATGGTAGAATTGTCGGCTGTAAGATCGTCTATTTAGTATTTTTCATCGTTGTAATAACATAATTAATCACACGTTAAAAAAAAACATCTAAAATGCGTTATTTACTACTATTTCTCTGTGATGACTTGTTTCACGTGAATATTTTCTTACGGTCTATGATTTCGTATTTTTCAAATGTAATATATGCTTGGGTCCTTATGGCTTATGATCCCTGCATGGATTTTCTTTTTTTCATCACACGGATCTATTTGACAAAGTCGTAAGATCGATCTTTAAGATTCTCTGGTTGACCCAATCTCTCCATAAAGAAGAGCATATATAGCGAATAAAAATGAAAATGAGAATTCCATTAATCTTTTTGACATTATTCTTCTCCATTAAAATCAATGTAAAAAGTTATATTAGCATCCTGCATCTATAATCTATACCCACCTTTTGACGGCTTCTTTCTTTTACCACCACATATTTCAATTTTGAAAGCTAAATAAAAGTCCCAGAAATGCATGGAAGAAAAACTCTTTTTGTTGTTTAAAAAATATATATATAAAAATAGACCACAAAGAGAAAAATGACCAAAATGTTTCATTTAATAGGTAAAATGACACTAATACCTAGATATATATAAAAAAAATAATAAAAAAAAATAAAAAAATAAAATTTTTTTTTATAGTTTTAGATTATATGTGTTCAAATTCGGACTTTTTTATAAAAAAACTTTTTTTTGATATTTTTTTTATTTATTTTTTCAAATTTTCTTTTTGTAATTCGAAAATAATTTTTTAAACTATTTTTAAAATTTTTATTTTTAAATTTTTAAATTTTAATATTTATTTTATAAAATTTTAAACTTCAATCTCAAATCTCCACTCCTTAAGTCTAAACCCTAAAGTTTGGATTAGTTAACCCTAGGGGTACAAATTTATATTTACCTTTTTAATGAAATATTTTGGTCATTTTAATCCTTAAAATCTATATTTGTGATAAAAAAATTTTAGTGCTATAGTAGGATATTTCTCTAAAAATATTTTCGACAAAAATTAGTTTTATAGCATAAAAATAATATAGAGGGAAGAGGGAAGAACATGAATCATAGGGGTTTGAGCCTAAAGAGCTGTGAAAATCCCACTGCTCTGCCACTCCACCAACTGACATCACATTGTCACCCATTTTCTTCTTCCTTTTTTCCTAACAAGTATCCATTTTCTTGTTTTTTCTTTTCTGAGCGAACATATCCATTTTCTTGTATATGCACCCCAAAAAATATTTATTACCTGCAATAACAACAAAAATGATAGAACTTGGCAATAATCTGTTTCATTAAGTTACAAAACAAAAAAAAAACAAATCTGTTTCATCTCTTATTTATTCTATATTTCGTGCGTAATTCAGCTAGTGCCTTTTCATTTTTCATTCATATTCTTCTTTTTCTATTCATCAACTATATTTTGGGGGTTAACAAATTAATATATGACATGTTGAAATCATAATAATTAAACAATACTCTGAAAACAATGAAAATGTTAAAAAAAAATGTATGGCCACGCAGGTGATCTACTCTAGAAGGCCTTTTCATCTTTTCGATAACTTTGAGATTCCACGTTCTGATTTGTGTCTGTCTATGTAAATGCACACACATAGATACATATCTTGCTTATTTATTCGTGCCCTTTCGAGTACCTGTCGGGATAATTAGGGGTTCACGTAAATGTTAAGATTCCTTGCTTCTTTTAAGAATTGTTTACGAGAATTTGTCTTTCTTATACATTTTTCTCGTGAGTTATTTTCTTAGTAAGTACTAAAATTAGAAACTTTGGCTCCCATCAACTTACTAAATCCAGGTCGATTTTGTGCAAGTGGGTCTTTCTTCCTCAAACCATGTATAATTGTATTTGTTCAAAGATAGTTTATTTACCTAGACAACCACAACTTTTTACTCTAAAATATACTCCCTCTATTCCAAATATGATGTTTTAGACTAATGTACAATATTAAGAAAATTAATGTTTAGCTAAAAAGTATCATTAAAATATAAATTAAACTTATTTAATCAATTACAAAATATGCTATAAAATATTATTGGTTACATTATTCTTTTAATAAAATTTAAAACTATTTAAAATATGAAAACATCTTACATATTAAAACATCAAAAATTCTATTAAACATGTATTTCAAAACGAAAAAAGAGTATTATAGATTCTATGATAGTTTAATAAATATTCAAAGTATCAAAATATTTTAAAAATATCAAGATTTTAAAAATTACAAAATGGAATGGGACCTCCTTAATCTTGTCAACCGAAAGGAAATTAAACACTTCAAAAGAACAAAGCCATTTTATCCAAAAGGAACAAAAATATTGCTACTACACTGGCAATATAATTTTTGTTGTGTGTATGTGTATGTATGTAGTATCATTATGTATACATATATATTGATATGACTATGTGGACCCATATCTCTTAGCGGCATCTGTTAAAGCTGTAATGCTTTTGCAGCTTAAGAAAATTATTATCATGAGGATGGAGCAGCATGGAGGAGCCTTATCTCTTTAACTATTGTTTTTATCGAATCTCTTTATTTCTCCATTCTATCTTATTCAAGTTTTATTTATTTCGTTTTAATTTTTAGGGTTTTGCATATCTACCTTCTCGGGGGCATAAATGAAAAGAATGATAGATCTCAAATCTTCTCTCTTTTCAATTTAGTTATTTTATTAGCTCTCATCTCTCTTCACCATCTTCTATATAAATCGAGAGCGGGTGAGTCTTCTAGTATTCATAATCGACCCAAACAAAACACAATATACATACCGCCTCTTCCATCTCTATATATAGTTACAATCGAGAAGAATAGTATCAGAAATATACATATACATGTTTTTAGCTTATGTGGTTTTCATATATACATGTGTGTGTGTATATAGAGGAAGGCGTATGTGACCAAAGTAGTGTGCAGCCAAGGATGACTTGCCGATTTAAAATATCTGATAAGTATTTTATTTCGTATTTTAAAGAAAAAAAATCATGATCGGCAAGTCGTCCTTGGCTATACGTTTCTTTGTGTCGCGCATAGATGAGTGTGGTAAGATCACAAGAACGCAAGCTAGCTGAGGAACATATTAAGCCGAATAACGAGAGGTAAGTACGGTTCACAGCTATTTTCTCCTTGAAATATATATAGTTGTGAATTATTACAAAATTAAAATATTGTAGAAGAGGGTAGTAAATGGTTCGTTCTTGTATATTATAGATTTATACCAGGTCCAGAACAAAACCCATATGGTGAAGTCTAAAGTGATCTTTGTTATACGTGGAAGAACCATATATTTCTAACCAAAACCGAAGGTGAACAGCTCAGTTCTATTATTTCTGACTCATTGGCGGCGACCACGGTTTTGCATTCTTGTGAAATAGATGAAGGATGGTTAAAGGATATTATTATACACTTTACAGATATGCCTGCGTATTTATCTGTTCGACACGTATTTCCCAGGCTATTATGTTATGACAAATTTCTCTTGAAACTATGCTTAGTTAAACATGTGTCATATGCAGGAATTAACAAATTTTACCCACACTAGAGCATTATAATTATTAATCGATTTAGTAAATGTATCATGATACAGTAAAACCTCTATAAATTAATAATGTTGAGACTTTGAAATTTTATTAATTTATGGAGATATTAATTTACAAATTTTTTTTTTTAGAATTTTTTTCTATTTTTATTTATAAAATAAGAAAATATTTGATTTTACCGTATATACATTATTTAAATTTTAGAAATTTGACTTTCATATTGTTTTATTATCTTATTTGGTGTATATTTTTATGTTTCATAAAATTATTATGTGGTTTTCAATATAATTTTACTAAATATTATTAAAATCTATTGAAATGTTAAAAAAACAGAGGTATTTCATTGTGAATATAAAACTAACAATATAATGTTTAGTTTGTGCTTATATAAGATATGTATATAGATAGATTATTAATTTTTGATTTTAATGGGACTATATATTTATATAAGAATTTTAAAAATATTATTATCTTATTATTTTATCGATTTGTGTCATATTTTACACCGATCCAAGTTGTGACCGACGAAATTTATTAATTTATAGAAATTATTAATTTATCGAGTATTAATTTATAGAGATTCTACTGTATATAGTAGATGCCAAGAAAATTTATTTTAGAATCTATTAAATCCACTACTATATATGAACGTTTATTTTGGTCGGTATATCTTGCATTTTTATAGATGGAGGGGTAGATATGTAAAAAAACTGATATTTTGATGTTTTTGTTTTAGAAAACATATCTGTTATATATATATAAATCTTTTTTTGTTGGACCCTCATTACTGATATCTAATTTCTGAACAAAAAAAAATTAAATAAATATACTAGTATAAAAATGTTTGGATACAGTGGCAGTGATTGGTTGGATTGTAACTGTAGAAAATTTGCTTTAGAATTTATTCTGTATAATTTTTTGATTTAGATTTAAGAGATGTAGTTTTAAAATTTCCTACAGCTAAAAAGATGGGGCTTTAGAAAATAAGATTTTTACAACCATTTTTTGTGTGTTTTTGCTGTAGCTTTAGTTTTTTGGTTGTACCTTTAAAAACCAAGATAAAACATGATTGGGTAGTATTTAAAGCTGTAGATGAAAATTAAAAGTAAAGTCATTTCCTACAGCTCAACAAATCACCTCCAATATTCTCTTAATAATTTTCATTTGAAAATTATTGAAATAGTATCTCAAATTTTGAAATACCTCCATATTTTTAATATTAATAGTAAAATATTTTTTGAAAACCTTAGCCTAGAATTAGGGATATAAACAATTTTACAACTTTTTTTTTGGAGGGGGGGGGGGTGGGGGGGTTTCAATTAATTATCTTAAAGTAGAATGCAGGCCCGTCCCGGCTCTCGTCGTTCCGATAACCGGCGGGGCATAGTATTAAAATTTAGTTATAGAAAAGAAAAAACAAGTTTGAAAAACATGCAAAATTTCTCAGTCTACTTGGTCTGACGTTGACGCACCGGTTCTGCTCTCCAGTGACGATGAGAGTTACTGTGTCAAGCTTGCTTGCGATAGAATTAAACCTTTTCAGGTGATCTAGGGTTTTGTACTCGATCTAAGGTTTGGCCTTTCTGAGTTATCCGGTTCGTGTTTGATAGGTGTAAGTAAAATTAAAAACTTTGATTACTCTGTTTTCCAACCAAATCAAGCTGTGAAATCTGTTGGGCTTGATTCCGAAATTCTAAACATGGACATAAATTAATATTTCCTTTCAGATTTACTCATCGTTTTGATCAATGAGACTCGAAAAATTAATACAGACGAATAACGAGCAAATGAAGAGTAATAATAACAACTTTTAGCATATTATCTTTGTGCCTAAACTAAAAATTTTAAGACTATGCAACTAAACAGCAGTCTCTTGTGTTAGAATGGGGATTATATTAACTGAGCTAATATTGTTTACTATTAGTGATTTGAACAACGATTGGATTTGTAATATAGTAGTAATGTTTAGTGAAATTAGGAAAGGGTTATTTTAGTCACGTAGTACACTCACTAGTGGAAAGTACAATTTTACATATCAATTAGAAATACAAAAAAAAAACACTTAGTGAAGGTGATGAGTTTAAATAGTGTAGGGTGTAGGTAATGGCAAGCCCTTGACGATACCGCAGAGGTTGGTGTTGAGTGGGATGTTGTATTCGTCTCTTAGTGATTTCTCAGGGGAAAGAACACTGACGTACATTTGCTGTCCCAAGTATCTTCTCTCCCAGTTCTCTGATCTGATGTTCCACATACCGGCGTTGTCGAATGTCAAGAGGATCGCGGACCAGGACTTGGGGAACACTTGCACGGTGTGTCTGCTGACTGCATCGAGCAAGTTGTAGTTGTTTCTCTTCTCTGGTGTCCATGTTCCTGGCTCAGAACTGTTGAAAACAACGTTTAAGAATTTGTTATGAATCTTAATGCCAGGAGTGAACCACAGCTGGTTCTGGGCACATCCGAATGAAACATTATATTTGATTTAATATTTTTCAAATTGATAAAAAAAATTAATTAAAATTAATCTAAAAATGTTTAATTAAAAGTCATGTGTGCTTACGCGACTGAGAAGAATGAGTAGCCATCCAAATGGAAGGATTGCATGCTCTTCTCATGGTTCTCGAAGACGATTTCGACAAAGGTACGGAAAGTGATGTTCAAAACATTAGGCTCGACCGTTAGTGTTGTGATCTTGGCTGCTGGCTCGTCCTTGATGACGTTGTATTTGAAGACCTTCTCGGACATCTCGAAGTACTCAGCAAGCTTCAAGGGAGTCTCGGTGTCAACGTGTGATACACCGTTGAGTCCAAACCTGACCTTACCGTTCACCAAGTTCTTGGTGTTGGCGAGCTTGATGGTACGTGTGATGTTGATCTTTCCGTAATGGTAAGATCCTTGTGGGTTAGGTCTAGCCGCGCTGGCGGTTAAGTTCCACCTGAAGGATCTGAACTGGTTAAGAGACCAAGCCCAGCCCACTGGAGCCTTGGGAAGCTCACTTGATGCCTGAACATTGCTTCCTTCGTAGCTCATCACTCCAACGGTGCTCACTTCCTTCTTGAGGAACCTAGTGGATGCAACCATGTAGTAGTTCTTGGCAGTTTGGTCAGCTGTCACAAGAACAGCGAAGCACTGTCCGACGTGGACGTCAAGTGAGTCGTAGTCGTTCTGGAGAACGTGAGAGCCTTCCATCTCAACAAGCTTCATCTTGTGTCCTTGGATCCTGAAGTTAAGTGTGGATTTGAATCCAACGTTGCAGATCCTGTACTTGTAAGTCTTTCCTGGCTTCATGGTGAAGAGTGGCACGTTTGGTCCTCCGACTTTACCGGATTTTCCGTTGATGAGAACACCGTCGGGGGATCCAAGGGTGCGACCACTGTCGAGGAAGGTCTTGAGAGCGGTGTGGCTCTTGGTGTACCAGTCGTTGATGAGGACGGTGTAGTCATCTTCGGGGTCAGCGTAAGGGACGGGGATGAGGAGACGGCTGTTGACACGGAGGCCACCGAAACCACCGGAGAAACGGTGGAGAGCGGTTGATGGGTAGTAGAAGTAGCTACCGATCTGGTCCTTTGGCTGGAAATGGTAAGTGTAGTTGGTGCCTGCAGGGATTGGGCATGAGGTCCCAGTCACACCATCTTGCCATGAGTTCTTTCTGTGCTGGAGACCACTCCTGCCATGTCACCGAACATAAATATCCAAAGTTATAATAAAAACTAATCATAAATAAATAGTTGTGGTCATATAACCAAACCTAATACAAAGCATATCTTAAATCAAAACTGAACCACAACGTTTATTTTTTCAATTTATTTTGTTTAATTAGCTAGTTAAATAAGTTCAATAAAATAAACTCAAACATGAAATTTTGTACACACATTATACGTATGTGTACCTATGTAAAATAATATAACATTTTTTTTTCAAAAAAAAATCGAACTGAAACTAAACCATATTTTTTCTCAAACCAATTATATTGAACAATAATTTTTTTTTTTTCAATTTGGTTATCAAATTTGTTAATCCTAAAAACGAAACAAAAATAACATAATAATCAAGACCTTTTTAACATGAAACCAAGATAAATTTATTTGAATGAAAAAAAGTTCAGAAAATATGATTTTCTTTTAAAGACAGCATTCTTATGTGAAAACGCCTTTGACGTTTGATAAATCTAAAGAGAAAAATCAAATAAGGTATAAGAAGAAACAAGAAGGGATGGTTACGAACCATGTCAAGAGGAAAGGCTCGTCAAGGTTGTTGAAGACATTGATGACAACATTGTTGTTGGAGGTGGAGTTTAGGTTAGGACCAGGGAACTGTCCGTTGATGAGAATCACCTGTTGAGGGATTCCGAGAGGCGCAACGGTTCCGTAGGTCACATTCCACGTGTAGTAGAAGTAAGGATCACCGGCATTCACCAGCGCCACCGTCGAGACGAGGCACACAAACACCGTCAAAAGCTTACCACCCTGCATCATCTCTTTTCTACTTTTATATTTATTTTTAATTAATAAACTAACCCTTTCCTATAGAAGATTTATTTCTTCTCAAAAGCAAGAAGAAACTATGTTCTCTTGACTTTTGACGAGTCTTTTGGTGATGTCGTGATTAACTATTTATGCTGGTGTGGATACCTTGGTTTGCACGGATTCGTCGCCTAATCTCACGCTTCATCTCTAATTTTTTTTACCTTCCATGTGTAAGTTCTATTTTTGAATTCCTCTCTTTGGTTCTTAGGGTTTCAACGTTTTGAACGAACACACAGCTCGGATCATATCATATTCTAATAATGGAAATATTCTCAAACGGTGTCAAATTAACAACTCACAAAGTGTCATCAAGTGATTTTGTGTATATAACATGTTTCAGCTACGGTTTATTACACACAGGATAAAATATTGTGGTCTTTTGAAAACTACGTGAAGTTGCTACACTTTGTATAATTTAACATTAAGAACTCGCATTTTCATTGTTGATATATTTCAAATTTTGTTGTCTTTTGGTTTATAGGATATTGTGTAAGATATGATATGTTGGTAGACAATATGCATCCAGCTCATATATGCAAAATTTTCGCTAAGTACTGTATATGCTAGTTTATGTTAGGTTATATACCCTCTCTTGAGAATTATTCTCTTTTTTTATAAGTATGTGAATTTCATTAACTTGTAATGTTCTTTTGGTGTATAGGATATTGTGTAAGATATGATATGTTGGTAGACAATATGCATCCAGCTCATATATGCAAAATTTTCGCTAAGTACTATATATGCTAGTTTATGTTAGGTTATATACCCTCTCTTGAGAATTATTCTCTTTTTTTTATAAGTACGTGAATTTCATTAACTTGTAATGTGGAGACTGATACAAGAAACTTGAATCACAACAATGCTAAAGCAAACCTGGTACGAAAGAATCCCAAAAAGTTAAAAAGTCTCAATGGCACAGAGTTAGATCCTCCTAAGCTCTAAAGAACTAAAGAAAATGCTAAATGAGAAGTTGTTACTAATGGCGGCGATAGGACTTCAAAAGACTTTTAGTACAACATTGCCGGAAGACCTGCAAAAAGAGATGAGTCTAACAAACAATTGAAGGAGACAACCGCAAAGGTTTCCACTCAACAACAAGCGGATCAGGAAGCCGACACCCTGCCCCGGTCCTTGGAGAATGGAAACCACTCCGACCAATTGAAAACCAGAAACAACACAAACAAGAGAGCTGACACCACAAAAATATAGACGGGAGAGATCTTGAGAATGATATATTATCCAAGTCTGGACTTCTTTTAGCCGACAAGAGAAGAGAGAAGATGGACCGTCACATACATACGAGACAAAATCGTGAAACCCAAACGATGGTGACTGGCGACTAAAAGTAAATACAACATACTGTATGGGGATGAAGATTCAGATCAGCGAGAGTTAGTTTTAGTCTTTAAGTTAGTGTAGAAAAAAATTCACTGACTCTTAATGTTTATAACAAGTGTCTCTTATAACAATGTAACATACTCTAAGTTTAAGGAATTCTATGGCATGACATAATAATAGTTTACTAGATTATATGGTCACAATGAGTCACTTCCAGGCTTTGAAGCCTTTACCCATTGTGAGAAAAAATGGTCATAATCAGTGTTCAAAAGAAAACTTAGGCGCTGAGCAAGGGATGACTCGAGATGGCGTAGAACGACTAAGCGGACTCCTAGATTATTAGATAGGCGGCTTAGACATTTAAAAATTAATACAATATACTAAATATATATAATATTTTATATTAAATATCATTATTTATTAATATAAAATTTATATTATTTTATTTTCACAAGATTATATATTATAATATATTAATTATTATAATTTATTAATAATAAACTATATATTATTTATGATTACAGTACTGTAATTGTCTATGATTTAGAAGGTAATTGCTACGGTCTTATAAAACCTAACTTAAGCGCCGCCTAAACGGCCGTTTATACTATTTTCTTGAATATTGTTTGTGATGAGTGTTTAACCAAAAAAACTAATGATGATGATGATGATGATGATGATAATAATAATAATAATAATAATAATTCTGTAAATTTATCATTTTGCATGTGAATTTCATGAAATACATTCAAGTTTATGTCTATAACTTATTCACATGACTAATAGATTTTTCTCTCTCAGAGTATTCTTTTAAAATCCAAAATAGCCAAATTCTCAAAGACATGGAAACCAAAGCCAAAAATTAGAAAAGGAAGAAAAATGTTAAGAGAAACTAAAAACGCTAATAATAGGGAGAGGTTAAACTTCAATATTCCCAAATATGGAAATGAATAGCGAAATGAGAGGAGATGCCAAAGAAAATCAGAAAAAGCAGTCTTAAAAAAACCCTATAAAAACGTCCTCAAGCATTTTCACAACTCGAAATTCAAACCCCAAAACATAACCAAATAAAAATAAAACATTAATACCCCACAAAAACACATATGCGAGGGGTTAAACTATTGGCCGCGTGCCTCTACCTGGCTGCAGCCGCAACGGTGGTGGTCCATGCCGAAGACCCTTACTTCCACCACGTATGGAACGTGACCTATGGAACCGCTTCTCCTCTAGGCGTTCCACAACAAGTCATTCTAATCAACGGCCAATTCCCTGGTCCCAACATCAACTCAACCTCCAACAACAATGTCATCATCAACGTCTTCAACAACCTGGATGAACCCTTCCTCCTCACTTGGTAATACTAATAACCATTCATTCATCTACAAACATATATTTTCTCTAGAAAAAAAAAAAACACTTTAGCCAGGGTCGAATCTAAAATTTAGAAAACATAAATATTTTTAGGTTAATTAAAAAATTTCGATAATTTAGAATTGTTTCATCCGGCTATACCAAGAACCGGAGCAAAGACTTTGATCATTTACATTATTAATAAGTGTACTTTTATAATATATTTTTGCATTTTAGGAATGGAATCCAGCACAGGAAGAACTGTTGGCAAGATGGGACTCCAGGGACTATGTGTCCGATCATGCCCGGCACCAACTACACTTACCATTTCCAACCTAAAGATCAGATAGGAAGCTACTTCTACTATCCCACCACAGGGATGCACCGTGCCGCTGGTGGATATGGTGGACTCCGAGTGAACAGCCGTCTCCTCATCCCGGTCCCTTACGCTGATCCCGAAGATGACTACACCGTCCTCATAGGTGACTGGTACACTAAGAGCCACACCCAGTTGAAGAAGTTCCTTGACGGTGGTCGTACTATTGGTCGTCCAGACGGTATTGTCATCAACGGAAAGTCCGGAAAAGGTGATGGATCAGACGCACCGCTCTTCACCTTGAAGCCTGGAAAGACTTACAGGGTTAGGATCTGTAACGTGGGTCTCAAGACATCTATCAACTTTAGGATTCAGAATCACAAGATGAAGCTCGTTGAAATGGAAGGATCGCACGTTCTTCAAAACGATTACGACTCTCTTGACGTTCACGTTGGCCAGTGCTTTGGCACCATAGTTACCGCGAATCAAGAACCTAAAGATTACTACATGGTAGCATCCTCTAGGTTCTTGAAGACGGTTATTACGACGACCGGACTTCTCCGCTACGAAGGAGGCAAAGGACCGGCCTCTTCACAGCTCCCGGCTGGTCCGGTCGGATGGGCCTGGTCGTTGAACCAGTTCCGATCCTTCAGGTGGAACTTGACCGCTAGTGCAGCTAGGCCTAACCCTCAGGGATCTTACCATTATGGAAAGATCAACATCACACGCACAATCAAGCTCGTGAACACTCAGGGCAAGGTCGATGGTAAGCTTAGGTTCGCATTGAATGGAGTCTCCCACACAGACCCTGAAACTCCTTTGAAGCTTGCCGAGTACTTTGGTATTTCCGACAAGGTGTTTAAGTATGATACCATCACCGATGACCCAACCCCGGAACAGATCAAGAACATCAAGATCGAGCCAAACGTTCTTAACATCACTCACCGCAACTTCATCGAGGTGGTGTTTGAGAACCACGAGAAGAGTGTTCAGTCTTGGCACTTGGACGGTTATTCTTTCTTCTCCGTTGCGTAAGTAAAACAAACACACACTTTGTTTCTTGCAGCACAAGTAACTCTTCATTTAAACCTAATTTTGACTTTTACTATCTTTTAAAGTGTTGAGCCGGGGACTTGGACCCCAGAGAAGAGGAAGAACTACAACCTCTTGGATGCAGTGAGCAGACACACAGTTCAAGTCTACCCAAAGTGTTGGGCAGCAATCTTGCTCACGTTTGATAACTGCGGAATGTGGAACGTTCGTTCAGAGAACACAGAGAGACGTTACTTAGGACAGCAGCTTTACGCTAGTGTCTTGTCTCCAGAGAAATCACTTAGAGATGAATACAACATGCCTGAGACAAGCCTCCAATGTGGTCTCGTCAAAAACACACCTAAACCTGTTAACCCTTACGCTGGTGCCTAAGTTAACTTTTAGATACAACTAAAGAGTTTTGATTCTTCTGTTGATCTGAAAATTAATTCCTAAAATTATATGGTTTACTCGTATATACATGGAATTGAAATGTATGTACCTTAAGTAATTTTTCTTTCTTTCAAGACTAATTTGTTTTTTGTTCTTCACTTTTTTGTAACAATTATGTAATGTATTATGTATCCATAATCTTCGATGAAATAAGCAAAAGAGATCTTATTTCTCCCAAAAAAAAACATTTACAATAAAAGTATTTCTCTATAGCCTAGAACCGTGTAACCCCTTCTTAGTCTGAGCCTTTTTCTAAGGCTCTTTATCCCGTGGTTCTTCCACCAAAGGAGTTTCCTTGAGAGAGAAGTCATCGAGACTATCATCATTCTCTGTATCGACCTGAACAAACTCTTTGAACATCGCCATTACTTGAATCATAGTTGGTCTTTTGAACGGTCGATCGTCCAGACACTGAGACGCAATTTTCAAGTAATGAAACAGCTCAACGTCGCCAGATTTCTCAGTTATCAGGTCCGAATCAAGAATCTCATCTCCTCTATTCTCCTTATAAAGCTGCTTAGCCCATCCCACGAGATTGTTGTCCTCACCAAACTCCTCAGGATCGATCGGTTTCTTGCCCGAGAGAAGCTCCAGAAGTATAACCCCGTAGCTATACACATCTCCTTTGGTCGTGCACCTGAAACTCTGGTAATACTCTGGCGGAACGTAACCGGGAGTTCCCGCGAGCGTGCTCACGCTCAAATGCGTGTCCAGAGCGCTCACCAGCCTTGCCATACCGAAGTCCGAAACACGTGCCGTGAAATCTTGGTCTAGTAGAACGTTGCTCGACTTCATGTCTCTGTGGATAATGTGAGGGATGCAGCTGTGGTGCAGGAACGCTAGCCCACGTGCAGCTCCCGTTGCAATCTTCTTCCTAGTGGTCCAATCGAGGAAGACTCCACCTCTCTTGGTCTTCTCGTGAAGAACGGTCTCTAAGCTTCCGTGTTTCATGTACTCATAGACAAGAAGCCTCTCTTCCCCTATCTTGCAGTAACCTAACAGAGGAACAAGGTTTCTATGTTTGATTTTCCCAATGGTCTCCATCTCAGCCGTGAACTCTCTATCCCCTTGTCCCGTGACTTGGATCAGCTTCTTTATCGCTACTACAGCCCCGTCACCGAGTTTCGCCTTGTAAACATCTCCAAACCCGCCTGATCCGATCATACTATCAGCACTAAACCCGTTGGTTGCTTCCAAAAGGTGCGCGAAAGTGAGTTTCCGCAGCGGCTTCTCGAACGTCGCGACGTTGATGCTCAACGGCTCATGGACGCTAGAGAGCTTCCAGCTGCTGCTACCGGAGGTAGGGAGACTCTCGATGTACTTCTCTCTCTTCTTTTCTTTCTTCTGAACTTTCCTGACTCTGTAAAGCGCTATAGTAAGCATTAACATACACATGAAGGAAAACACAAGACCGGTGATCATCCCAGTGGCGACGCTCTGCTTCTTATGGTGAGCGATGGAGCTCGTGGGGCGGTGGCGGGAACCAGAGCTGCAAGGCGGGAGGGGAAGACCGCAGAGGCCTGAGTTGTTTGCGTATCTTTTGAGAGGGAAAGTTGTGAGCTGCCCTCCGAATGGGATTGGTCCGGTTAGATTGTTGTTAGAGACGTCTAAGTCGCTGAGGAAAGAGAGACCTCCGAGTGATCCAGGTAAGAAGCCTTGGAGGTTGTTGTGAGACAGATCAAGAACACCAATTGCTTTTAATCCACCGAAGCTATCCGGTATGGCTCCGAATAACAGGTTATGTCCCACATTCAAAACCTGAAGGTAAACCATGTTACCGTAACTCACAGGAATAGAACCTGAAATCGCGTTATACGAAAGGTCCAGGTAGATCATGCTCCCGTTTCCGTCGAATGTGTACATAGCCAAGCCTGTGTATATCCGTGTCTCTGGACAAGAATGAACCATTGGGAAATGCTCTAACCGCTCTGGTCGAATGCCTTCAAACTCGACCAAACCACCTGCGCCTCTGCAGTCCGTACCGCCTTCGTTCCTAACAAACGCAAACTGTTTACCAGAGACGCTTCCGGGCATCACCTTCCCGGCTTGGCTCGCGAGTTCAGCTGGGAGGTTTCCGGTTAGATTGTTGCTGTTCATATCAAGCCAGATAAGACTCTTGCAGTTCCCAAGCTCGGAAGGGACGTTACCGGTTAAAGAATTGCCCCCAAGCTGGAGAATCGCCAGCTTCTCAAGCTTTCCCATCCCTACCGGGATCTTCCCGGTAAGGCGGTTGCCAGAAAGAGAGATCCAGATCATATTGGTGCATTTAGAGATTGATTCCGGTATAGAACCGGTTAAGAGATTGTTGTTCAAGATCAGAGTCTCCAAGTTTCCTCCGTCAACACAAATGTCGTCAGGGATCTCACCGGTGAGATTGTTCGCCCACATAACTAAATCTGATAGCTTCGGCATTGTCCATATCTCCTTTGGAATCGGCCCCCCGAGAGCATTGAAACTGAGATCTATCGTCTTCAAGCTCTTGCAGCTACTTAGCTCTACAGGAACAGTCCCTGATAAGTAGTTGTTGGCGATAAGTAACTTCTCAAGAACCGGAGTGCACAAGCCATACGGTACTTCTCCAGTGAACTCGTTTGAGCTAAGATCAAGAACTCGCAGATCACTACAGTTGGCTAGCGAAAGCGGAACGAGGCCTGAAATGTTGTTGTAAGGCAAGTAAAGAGAAATGATCCTAGGGAGTTTACTCACTACGGTGGTTAAAAACTCGCCGGAGAGCTTGTTGTTTCCAAGGTTCAGGCTTTGCAATACGCCACACGAGACGAAAGACTCCGGGAGCTGGCCGGTGAGACCGTTACCGGAGAGATCAAGAACCTCTAGAGTTGGACAGAGAACAGAAAGCTCCGGCGGAATCTCGCCGGAGAATCGGTTGTGCGATAGAGAGAGCTGTTTCAGGCTCTGGAAACTCCCCCATTCGCCGGGGATTTTCCCGGCGAGGCTGTTCCGAGAGAGGTTCAGCGTCTCGAGGAGCTTACAGTTCGAGAGAGTCACCGGAAAGTTCTCCCCGGAGATGTTGTTGTGCGATAGACTGAAGAAGGTGAGGTTACTACAGAGGCCGAAGCTGAGACGGGAGAAGTCGCCGGAGAAGTTGTTCTGAGATAGATCGAGGTGTTGCAGAGCCGCCGGGAAATCGATCTCCGGGATCTCCTCGGAAAAGGAGTTATTCGAGAGGTAGAGGCTCCGGAGATTCGGTAACGCCGTGAGGTTACTGAGATTTAGGGTTCCGGTGAGCCCGGCGTTTCGTAGATCTAGGCCGATGACTCGGCCTTCGTTGGAGCAGGAGACGCCTCGCCACGAACATGGGTCACGGCCCGGCCCACCGGGCCCGTGTTTCCAGTTATCCAGAAAGTTGTGAGGATCCGACTTGACGGAGGATTGCTTAAACGCCGTTAATAGAGCAGCTTCGCTCTGGTCGTCGGTTAGTAGACGTCTGTGACGAGCGTCCACCGTTAGAAACAAGACGAGCATACAGAGGATCACGAACAGGAACAGCCATTGTTGCTTCATGTTGTTATCAGCTCACCGAGTGTTCGATTGAATTCCCACAAGAATCAAGCTCAAGGATCTTCTTTTCATCTACTTAGGAATTGTTATTGGACATGGCGAGAAGACCCTATCCTCCATAACAGAGCTTGCAACACTGAAATCGAAAAGTGAAATTAAGATTAATTCTCCGAAAAAAGTAAAGAAAAATAAAACCACTTCGAGGAAGAAGAAGATACATACATGGTATATGTGTGAAGAAACGAAAAAGCGGAATCAAAGGCTGACAGATACGGAAAAAGAGAGAGTGGAAGTACAGAGGAGACAGAGAGAGAGAGTTCTTGTAGTGAAGAAGACAAGGGAGATGGTCTTCGACAGTTTTGTCTCTCCAACAAGTACGATGTTGCAGAGATGGTCGGACCCGGAAAAAAGAGAGAGAGAGAGAGTTGAATTCAACCCAAAATAAAAAGATAAAGCTGGTTTAAGATTCTACAGCTTTTACCTACAAAAGGCAGCGTGTTTAGTACGACCACTACACAGAAGAAAATAAAAGAAAAAACGAATTTTACAGGAAATAAAAACAAGAAAGATAAAGGAGAGTGCTTTTTAATTTGTTTGACAAAGTGAGAAGCTTACGAGATTTTCTTGTTTCTTCGTCGCATCTAAGAGGAAGATGAAGAGGAGATTTAAGTGTTGTCACTTTTTCCTCCTCTTTGCTGGAAAACTGCAAAAGAGAGGAAAAATGGGGAGAAAAGGTAGAGAAGACAAAACTACATGAAAAGAGGATTCATAATCATATCACTATATTAAAGACTAATTCTTATTAATTATTTATCCAACCTAATCTTGAAAATATCTTACAATAGATTATCAAACCCAACACCAGATCGATGTTTCGTAATTTGATTTTAGAGAAACAGATTTTACAGGTTAGGAAGAATATTTATAAAATCTAACAAAAAAACTATGTATTGTGGTGACTAGATTTGTTGCTTTTAGTTTTAGTCGTTCTTAATTTTGTTAATGTCAATGATATCCCCAAACTCATTGAAATTTGTGTAACATGTTATTGCATGGCCAAGCAGATGATAAACTAGTTTCAGCAAAAATAAAATTTTAATGAATAATAAAAACAAATTTCTTACCACCAAACTTTCACTATTAATTTGTTAGATCCAATCCAATCATGTATATAGCCGTCTAGAATATAATTTTTTTTATTTATTTTCAAGTTACTATATGATTTTTAGTGTTTTAAACTTATATAAATTATGTTGCCTAATGATGATGTTTTATGAGTCTTAAATCTTCTCTACTTGTTTATGCATAAGTTACAACGCGTATACATCTCTTTTCAAGCCTTTCTATTCATCTCACCCTTTAGATTCGACTCGTTTCATGTTTGACGTACCAAATAAAACCTAATCATCTTCAGGTTAGATCATAGATGAATTACTCCTCACGACGGCCTTCCGGTTTCCAGAGACAAACATACGCACGTATTAATATTGTTAGAAACAATAATTCTAGTTGTTAAACAAAAAAAAGAAACAATAATTCCCACCACCGTTCTCGTATTTGCAAACTAATTCCCCACCACCGTTCTCGTATTTTTCTTCGCGTGTATGTAACTTTCTAACACTACTACGCGCACGAAGCACTAGCTTCGTGAAATGAAAACAAATATAGTTCTTGTCTGTGACCCAATTAATATAGTCTGTATTTGTGGATTTTATATTGCGATTTATGGATTTATCCGTAACATTTAACACAACTTTCAAAAAAATTTCTTTCTTGAAAACTACTTGAAGGTGATTGGTTTGCAAATAAACGACGAATTTAAAATCTACCACGTAGGAATTTTTTTAACCCAGTTTTGCTTTATATCTCTCTGACTCTCGATAAATTTAATATATTGAATAAATGCATGAAATCTTAAGTGAGTGATTCCAACGATTATCATCGTTGTTTCATAAAATGTTGAGCAATTATGATTGCAAACACACGTGACAGGAACTTCTTTCTGGTAGGAACGAGATTAAGTTAGAATAATCAATGACCGGACCTGTTGTTACTTAAAATTATCCCTTCAAATTTTAATACCTCAACAAATTCGGGTTTTAATAATTACGTACCTACTATTCGTGCGTGTAAATCCTTTATTTAAGCTGAAAGATTAATGTATTAATGTCCTCTAATTTAAGGACTAAAATAAAAATAAAAATGGGATGTCGCTAATGTGTTTATACAATTGCAGTCGTGCACGTGCATTTAATGAACTTAAATTTAGATCATAAACCCAGTCAAACTTATCTAGGTCATGCCGTTCCTATCTAACTTCTACCTAAACACACATATATGTTAGTTAATTAGTATAGCTAAACGTAGTGATGAGAAAATAAGAGCAACAAAGATGAATATGAAAAGGTTGCGAAACTCGTACGCTATATTGTTAATTGAATTTAGTCGGTATTTGATTGATTATTTATAATTACATATGTTAATATTTATAACTCTAAAAGACAAAAATAACAGTCCACAAAAGAAAAGAAAAAAATAACATCTAAAAATCCGTGACTATTATAAATCATTTAGTGATCGATCCATTTATCAGCCTGTTTAGCAAGACGGACCAAGCCCATCCGCAGGATCATACTGGCGCCTCTACTCTTGTGTTTATCTACATTATAGTTGGTGTTTATCTTACTTATTGCTAGTCATTATCTAGTTAAGGATAAGTACGATCTCATGTCGATCCAGTACTTAGACCGTCATTACCATATGTATATAAACACCAGTTGGTCGACCTAATAATATACACAAGTTCCCCTCTTCATTCACAACAGTGACTAAGAATAAATTACGAGGAAAAAAATTGCTCTAGAAATCCTCCTTTCACGTCTTCCATAGTTTATACATAAAAATAGAAAATGAGTATTTGAATATTTTAATTCGTTGGTGTATAGGAAGTCTTTTGTAGATTTGGTAGATTTTTCCAAAAAAAATGTAGTATAAAACCGGACCTCGTGGTCTGGTGGTAAAGGAACCTCGGCTGAGGTGTCCGTCATCACGAGTTCGAACCTCGGCCACAGCGGATTTGACATGGTTTCCGTTTGGCCTCCAGGACCTTCTTCGCCAGTTTCGGTTGGATGCGGTGGGATAGTCGGACTAAGTGAGAGGTCCGGATACCTGGATTATCAAAAAAAAAAAAAAATGTAGTATAAAATATGGTGAGTCGATGATGGCCCGAGAAGATAGATTGTTTAATCAATGGGTTAATAATAAGAAGTATAAAAAGCGAGGGGGTTTACTAAAAAGAAGTGGGCTCTTGGGCGGGGCCACAGGGTTGCATTTTGTCAGTTTATCCGGCCGCACGAGCGCACATCCTGTGAGTTGTGACTTCCAAAGATTTCCTTGTGCCCGCTTATTAGATTTTTTTTATTTAACATTTATCTCTCTAATAGTTGGTTGTTAATTTAGGACCAATAGACGTCGATAGCACTTGTTAAAAACCAATAAATAACAAGAATACATACACTGGCAGGGGCGGGTGGGAGCAGTTAGGTGTGTGCTTAGAATGAAAATAGTAGTATAATATTGTATTTAGGCTAGAAACATGGGACATTCTCAAAAAGAGATCACTTAGTTAAGGGTGTGTTTAACCAAATAAAATTAATTAAATAATGTAACAAAAAAACTTATTTTAAAATTGATTCCAAAAAAATTTATTTTAAGGAGATACACACTTGCCACGTCGACAAGGACTTCCCTTAAGCACAGCTCTTTGACAAGTCCTCCCAAACTGCTCTTAGCCCACTTTTGAATTAAATCCAAATATATTAAGCCCAAGCACACCCTATGTGCTCCCCTTTGAAGATGGTAGTTTTCTAGAATAATGATTTTGTATTTTAAAGAATACAAAAAATAAATTAAACTAGAGAAAATTTTGGTAGATATATATAAATATAAAAAGGTCGAGGTCTGAAAGAAAAGACGAATAGCTGATACGATTTGAAAATCTTACACGTCGTTTTCATGCATTGATAATGAATATGATAACTTTTCCTAATAGTAAGCTTTTCATAAAATAGCGGAATCATCGCATTCAAATCTGCCTGATTTCTAGTCCAACCATCCCCTTTTCACGTAAATTTATTCTTGTTCATTTTCGTCTAAATTTTAAATTTAGTAGTACTCGTGTTGTTTAGCTGTATATAAAATTATACAGATGCACGAAATTTTGTCTGCATATATGTACGTAGTTTTGAATTGAGTAATAATTAATGGAATACATCTATGAATCCTTCAACTACTTTAGGGAAACAGTATAATGTACATATTACTTATTATAGTTGCTATTCTATAAATAAAATATTCAAAAAACCCATCAATTTCGTGATTATACACAGGAAAGATAAAACCAAAAAATATCTAAAGATAAATCCAAGAAAATATAAGTCACAAGGTCTCTCAGTCGTCGGTGTCTAGCATACTGAAAAGACAAAATCCACATATGATATTGAAATTGCTTTATAATTTATTCACAAATGGGGCCCTAGTCCGTTTATGCTAAGTAGGTGCTTGAAATTTCAGCGCATTGATTCAACAATCAACGCTATGGAACCTGAGTTCTCTTGTGATTACGTGAACCAAACGACGAAGGAAAGAAAATCAGACCCAATCAATAAGAAATTTGATCACACGCGAACATATCTGTATTATTAAAAGAAAAGTATACATTAGAAAATAACTTTAAATTTTCTAACTTATTTACACATTCATGTAACTAAAAATTAAATTAAACTATCTATTTAATGCTTGTCTTTTCTAGTTATATTAATAAATTTTATTTAATAAAATTTAAATTTAATGTCATTAAATCAACTTTCAAAAAGTGATTACTTAAATGTTAAGTACAAGTTTGCAACTTAATGTTATTTAACCAAAATCAACCAAAAACGTACGAGGACATCACAATAAATACAAACTTAAAATCAAATATCTTATATTAATCAAAACAAAATATCTTTCATGTCATATTTTTAATGTACCTATTAAATATAGAAAATATAACCATAATTATTTTAATTAAAAAAATAGATTTGATTCCAATCAATTGATCTATTACTTCTCTATTGATTTTCTTGTAGAAGAAGAAATGTTATAGCCAATATAAAACCCTAAAAAGATCAGTTTATTCGATCTGTAATTACAGTTTATACATAGACTTTAAGACTTGATGAAAGTACCCGCGCGGAGCTAAAACAGAAAAAATCAAACACCATGAAAATAGAAAACTTGAGTTAGGGCTAAAGATATTAACCTTCCAATAGCTATTATGACCGCATAATATAAAAGAACTCGTATGATAATCTTAGCTATTTTGACCGCAGAAAATTGTCTTGAACAGATTTTAATGATTTTCACATAACAAGCCTCAGATTGAACATCAAAGAAGATAAAGAGATTCTTTTATATTTTCCCGACAGAACTTAAACAAAATAAAGAGATAAAGACAAATTTTTGTTGTTATACTCCCCAAAAAAATGGTTATAAAATGAGATTTTCTAATAAGGTCTTTTAACATATCAGTGTTATGAACATTTAATAATTATTTTGATTCAAAATAAAGATTATAAATAATTTATTATTAATAAAACATCTAAAATTATTTAAAATTTTATGACCAATTCATCGGCCGTTTTTATATGTTAAATTTTTCATATAAGGTTAAAAATCATTGTATTTTCTTTAAAGATTAATAACTAATTTACAATCTTTTATGCAATACTATGTCATAATATAATATTTCTTCATATTTTACATTTATAACCATTGTTTTTATATATCGTATACAATTTTCTACTTACGTGTATATGTTCAATTTGATTATATGATATCGAATATTCTTTATAAATAAATGGTTTAAGACGTCAAAAAAAATTATTTACTTAATGAATATAATACATCAAATATTACAAATACATCATTTTGTTAAATAAGTAATCAAAACCTGAAAATTCATACCTGGTGCGCGGGTCAGGATCTAGTGTAATTTATTAAAGCAGAACATTAATTATTGTATTCTTTAAACAAGTGTTTTATTATAAAAACAAAATAACTAATTGTGTTTTGATATATCATATACATGATAATATGATATTAAATGTAATCTTTAATAAGTATATAACTTGTATACGCTGATTACATGATTTTTCTTCTGGAAAGTACGGTTGTTTTCGTCGAGGAATCAACTTCTGAGCAAAGTCGATTTTTGGGTAGATTTTAGGTTGAAATCTTGATCCTCGCTGTACATCTACGGTTGAATTTATAGGAAAATGAGGATAAATATATAAACACACGCATCATCCAAAAGATATAAACAAATTGAACATTAATGAGTCACTACGATGAATAAAAATGAATAAAATAAGAGAAAGTGACATTATTGACAATGTTGACGTAGCAGGCACTCTCCCGCTTGGATCTCTCCGTCCATCTTTCTCTTTCTTTATAACATGTTTCTATTATAAAAAAAGCCCAATATACAAGCAAAGCCCAAAGAGGCAAACTTTACAAAAACAACGAGGCAAGAAGATAGGCCCAGCCAAAATTAAACTCAAAGGAAGATGGTGACTAGGTCGAAGTAGTGCTGGGTTGCTGGCAGTGTTTTTAAAATCGGACCGGAAGCTGAACCGGAAATATTTTGGGTCACGGTTCAATATGGTTCGACCGGGTCAAACCTGGTTCAATAATATGATTTAATATTTTTTTAGTATGTAAATATAAAAGTAATATTAGTAAACATGATGCATAGTTAAAATATAAATCAATTTTGAACATAAAATATTATAAATATAAATTAGTTTCTTGTTTATATAGATGGTTTATAGATTTTCGATAGTTTTAGTGATTTTTATTGGTTTAATAACTTTGAAATATAATTCGGCTATATGGCCGGTTCATGGTCGAACCAATTACTAGACCAATCCGGCTATATAACCGGTTCATGGTCGAACCCGGTCCAACCATCGGGTCGGTCCGATTTTAAAAACACTGGTTGCTGGTAATATCCGCCCCCGCAGATTGGCAGGTTGTGTGACTTTTTGATTCAAAAAATTTGATCCGCTTCATCCACAAAAAGAAAATACAAAATTCACACGTGCTTCCACTTAAACCTCGAAGTGATCTGCTAGACCCGTGGATAATATTAATCATATTAAAAATTATTATTTTAACTATTTTTATTAAAATAATAATAAAAATCGATTTATAATTAAAATTAAATAAATATTTCTAAATTTTTATTAAAAATATTTCTAATTTTTTTAAAAAAATTTTATCTTTGCAGATTGGCACATTGAATTTTGGTTGACTTGCACGACTCTACATAAAAAAACACTGGACCTGCGAATCAATTTTTTTTTTCAATGTCAAACGGGGCTGAAGAAGAACCCACAGATAGATAATGATTCAAATTCACAGTTCTAGGTCAAAGAACCTCCACGCGTTAACTTTTGGCGAAGAGAGACACATGCTCAAACGATAACCAGCCACCGAACTTCACCGGCATGCACGTTCGTCGATGTTCTAAACGAAGTCCACCGGAACCAAATAGAAAAGAAGAAGCTGTTCAAAGAGCTGCGTGGTGATAAGATCTGGAAGATAAAGAACCACCGCCACACCGCTTTGGCCATTAACACTGAAACTTCGATTGACAAAGAACAAAATCGAGAAGATCCTGGACTGAGAGCCAATGGAATAACCACATGACTAAAGTCAAACGAACTCCGCTTCAATTATGAAGGTTCAGTCGTTCAAACCCATCAAAACCAGAAACTAAAAGAAACATATAAATCTAAAATATGAATAGAACGTGTGGTTTATTCATTATCCCACAAAGGGTTTATATACAAAGAGAATGTCATGGGCTAACTAGAAATTAGAAATATGTGATTAACATCAATCCTACAATATAGAAAATATAATATTATCATTATCCCTTTACCCCTTGGAAATATGTGATTAACATCAATCCTACAATATAGAAAATATAACTGTAGCTAAACATACATGAGTTGAATCATCCGAGTATTTCTTTTAGATTCGCCTATAAATAGCATTCAAATGGTTTGAAATTAGATCCGCAATTATCTACTTTTTGTATAAAACACCATTCTTTCTGTGAGTTACTTAAATTTAGTGAAAAAGCTGAAGTAACAGGCTATATAAGTAGAAAATGCATGAAAAAGGTTAGAGCCGTCGGTCGCATGATTGATCGCCATTTGGCTTCCTGACAGTACTTAATGTCGATTAGTCAGTCTGATTAGAGAGTCATACACTATCTATTTGTTGTCAGATAGAATCATTGGATGCCATTCATATGAGTGCGGACCATCGTAATCTCAACGTCAGTAAACTCAAAATCACATCATTAAATGGAGTACACATTGGAATTTTTTGTTTGGTGTAAACTCCCCGCCCCCGGCAAGTTGGTAATGACATATCGCGAATTCCCAACCTGGACAATAAGAACTGAAATGCCGGGGTAGGTAACGCCTTAGTAAGCAAATCTGCAGGCTGGGTTTTCGTAGTGATATGTTCAGTGGTGAGAAGTTTAGCTTGAACTGCATCTCGTATCGTATGACAATCATTCTCCACATGTTTCGTACATTCATGAAACACCGGGTTCTTAGCTATATGTATCGCAGCTTGACTATCACAAAACATGCGTATTGGTTGAGAATGAGAGAACCCAAGCTAGAGGAGGAGGCGTTTGAGCCATTTTAATTCACAAGTTGTGTCCGCCATTGATCTATATTCGGCCTCCGCTGAAGACCTGGAAACCGTACGTTGCTTCTTGGTCTTCCATGAGACAACTGAATCACCAAGCATAACCACATAAGCACTTAAGGAATGCCTGGTAATCGGGCAAGCTGACCAATCAGAATCATAGTACGCCGTCAACCTCAGATCACTGTTGGACGTGAGCATAATTCCCTGATCCGGACATCCTTTTAAATAGCGGACCACGCGCAAAGCTGCTATCCAATGATCCTCTTGTGGTTTCTGCATAAATTGGGACAGTATGTGGACAATGTAGCTTAGTTCAGGGCGAGTAAAGGTTAGATAAATGAGTCGACCCATAAGCCGCTAGTACTTGCTAGGATCCAGGAGAGGGCGGCCCTTAACAAGAGCCAGCTTATGATTAAGTTATGTAGGCACTGGGGCCGGCTTAGCTCCCAACAGACCGCATTCAGCGATTATATCTAGCGCATATTTCCTTTGAGATACGAAGATACCGTCCGGTCCCCTTGCAATCTCTAAACCAAGGAAATATTTTAGTTTACCTAAGTCTTTCATCTTAAAACAGGTGTTGAGGTAGTTCTTGAAGCGCTAGATTGTAGAGACATCGTTCCCAACGATTATAAAGTTATCTACATATACCAAGATGTGAAGACATATATTGTCTTTCACAAACGAGAAGAGAGAGTAATCTTCATAGCTCTGCTTGAACCCAAACGAGAGAAGAGCCTTGATGAGCTTTGCAAACCAACAGCGAGGAGATTGTTTGAGGCCATACAAGGATTTTCGAAGTCTGCAAACCTTTGTCGCGTCATCTGTTTGAAAACCAGGAGGCAATTGCATATATATTTCTTCCTCAAGATCCCCATGCAAAAATGCATTATGTATGTCCATCTGATGAACTTCCCATCCCTTGGCTGCTGCCACTTTTAGAATAAACCGAACAGTGTTCATCTTAGCCACCGGTGCAATAGTATCTTTGTAATCGAGACCTTCTTTTGTCGATTTCCACAGGCCACTAGACGTGCTTTAGGTCTCTCGAGTGTACCATCAGCTCGGTATTTATTCGAGTAAAGCCATCGACAACTTATAGCTCTTTTTCCTTGTGGTAAGTGAGTTACATCCCATGTATAATTATCCTCCAAAGCAGCGATCTCAGATTTCATTGCGCCATTAAACCTTGGGTCTTTGACTGCTTCTTTGTAAGTTTTGGGGACATAGTATGTTGTGATTTTTTGCCAAGAATGCCTGATGTTTCGCAGTAAAAGCAGTTGTAGAAGAATAATCAGAGATGAGATAGAGTGTCTTACCCGGACCCGTAGTTGGAGAACTCTAATCGTGCGCATGTGTAGTATGAGAACCGTGAGGGGGTGTCAAAGTAGTAGCTGAGTTAATGAGATAGTTCTTCAGAAGAACAGACGGTTTCTTTTTTCGTTGTCCTCTACGAAGGACTTCCAGAAGTCCAGGCGATGGTATTGTTTCAGTTTGGTCACGTGACTGAGATGGCGATGATGTAGGAGACACTGAACCTGTAGGCGATGGTGTAGAAGGAGACGCATGGGCAACTTGTTCCACACTGTCAGGTGTTCCACTAGGAGTATCCGCTGGTAATATTACAGACGGGGGCACAATATTTATTTTCTCACTAGATTCAGTAGTGCTGGCAGGTTGGATCGTTGGTGGTTCCGGCGTAAGAAGCCAATCATCAGCTGGAAGATCAGTCTGTATTACCGGTGGTTTAACATAGATTGAATTCTCAATCCCCGGAAACTGGTCCTCCAAGAAAGCCACATCCTGGCTTGTGAAAAATTCATTAGACACGAGATCATATAGGCGCCATGCTTTCTTGCCGAAGGGGTAACCCACAAAGAGACATTTGCGGCTTCGGGGACTGAACTTGTCTCTGTCTCTTGGTCGAGTGTGTGCATAACACATGCAACCAAACACGCGTAGTTGATCGTATATGGGAGGAGTTCCATGAAGAACTTCATATGGAGTTTTTCCATCAAGAACTTGCGTCGAAGTTCGATTGATCATATGTGTCGCGGCAAGTATGCTTTCCCCCCAGAATTCAACAGGAAATCTAGACTGGAATAAGCAGGCACGAGCCACATTAAAAATATGGCGGTGTTTTCGTTCGACTCTGCCGTTTTGTTGGGGCGTATAAGTGCATGAGGTCTGGTGAAGTATACCATTGTCATGGAAGTAAGGCGCCAGAGTCATAAACTCAGTGCCATTGTCTGTCCGAATCGTTTGGACCTTCTTCCCAAACTGTCTATCAGCCATTGCACAAAATTTCGTAGGAGAAAAGCAACTTCGGACTTTTCAAGCATTAGATATGTCCAAACCGCTCTTGAGTAATCATCAACAATAGTAAAAAAATACACTGCCCCACAAGAAGCTGGTGTGCGATAAGGTTCCCAAACGTCACAATGAATCAAACCAAAAGGCATAATAGCTTTATTAAGACTGTCTGGAAACACCTTGCGTGTCTGTTTCGCTCTAAAATAAATATCGCATTGACTAGAATCTGAAAAATCTATCTTAAAATCTTTAAAAATAGGTAGAGTAGATAAAGCTTTATAGGATGGGTGTCCAAGTCTTCAATGTCATAGAGTAGAAGTAGACTTCTTCGACTTTGAAACCCCATAAGCTCTCGCGACTTTAACACCCGTAAAGTAGTAGACCCCCTCACGTTCTTCACCTTCTCCAATCAGAGTCCTCGAAAAACGGTCCTGTAAAACACAAAGTGTATCAGTAAAGATTGCAATGCATCCAGTTTGTTTCAATAATTTTGAAACTGAGATAAGCGTGCAATTGAAGTCTGGAACAAATAGAACTTCATGGAGAACGTAATCCTTGCTGATACGCAATGACCCTCATTTTGTTGCATGAGAATCACACCCATCAGGGAAGGTTACTGATGAAGAAGCAATGTCATAGACGTCATGTAGTAATGCAATATCGCCCGTCATATGATGTGACGCTCATGTGTCAATAATAACATCAGTAAGTGTAGTTTTACCCAACAAACGTTCTGATGAGAGGTTGCTTTGTTGATTTTGGAGAAGTGAGATCAGCGAAGCTATCTGGTCGGAGTTGATTGTTTGCGAGCTTTGAGTAGCATTGGCTCGGCCTCGTGCGCGGCCGCGATTGTTGCTAGAGCGGCCCCCACGTCCTCCTCGATACCCTGACGATGGGTTGTGTTGTCGTTGCTGCTCCAGAAACCATTCTGGATATCCATGGACAAGGAAACATTCTGTGATATCATGTTCTGTCCTTCCACAGTGAGTGCACGTACGTGCCGGATCCCGAGAGCGTGGAGGCATAACTTCAACCGTAGTAGTTTCTTTGAGAGGTTCTGTTTTGACTGAGAACCCGAGTGCATCTGTTCGTTGTTCCTTGGAGCGTGAAGATACCATGTTTTGCTCCTCACGGACAACTCTAGAGTAAACAATATTGAGGTCCGGTAATGGTTCCTCATCTGTAATGCGCGATCGGATCGAAGCAAAGCGCGAGTCATCGATACCGAAAAGAAATTTATGAACCTTTGCATCATCTCTTTCTTTTTCGATATCTTCGGCGGCATCACATGTGCAGGAGCGAGCTGTTTTCATGTTTTGCAACTCTTCCCACAGCTTTGTGAGGCGCCCATAATACTCAAGAACTGATTTACCGTCTTGCTTACAGTGCGTAATCTCATCTTGTAGTTGATGCAAGCGAGTACCATTCTTGACGGAGAAGCTGAAGCGTAAAGTCTCTCAAAGCTTTTTCGCCTCAGGGACATGAGTAACCGTTGATCGTACTTTCGAGTCAATCGATGTACGAATCCATCCAACAATCATGGAGTTTGATGCAAGCCATCTAGATATATCAGGTTCTGTTTTTGGTTTAACAATCGTCCCGTCTATGAACCCTGTCTTTCTCTTTGCTTGTAGTGAATTCCAGAGTTCCGTAGACCATTCGCTGTAGTTTTCATGAGTGATCAGAACCGATGTTATCAATGCTCCAGGATTATCAGACGGAGCAAGGTAGTAAGGAGATGCGTCCATGACGTTAGCTTGTGTCGTAGGAGTAGTAATATTAGATGGTGATGAAGTAGAATATGTATCAGCCATCGTATGGATGGTTAAGGTAGTATGGGTAGAAGAAGATGAATGGTAGAAAAATTAGGTTTAAAAAATGAGGTCTTAGAGATCTTAGCTCTGATACCATAAAATATGAATAGAATGTGTGGTTTATTCATTATCCCACAAAGGATTTATATACAAAGAGAATGTCATACGCTACCTAGGAATTGGAAATACGTGATTAACATCAATCCTACAATATAGGAAATATAACATTATCATTATCCCTTTAAAATCTCAAAGAAGCAAAGTTCAGACAACAACCGAGAAAACCCGGAGAGAACCCAAATGACGTCACTGGAAGGGGAACCGACGCCAACATCGCTGGAGCCAAAAGCCAGAGAATCACCCAGAGAAAAAGTGATTCACCGAGCTAAGTGGCAGTGTGATAGAACCCAGGACCTGGACCAGGACATGGAGCAGACTCAGCATGGTGACCAGGACGATCAGATCAGTCCAACCGAGGTTCAGCCATTCAGCCGTACCAGATCAACGGACAGAGCCGTGTACCGGATCGACCCGCGCGCACCCGGACGTGATCTAAGGATGGATCCACGACCTGTTGACCGAATCAGCCAAACCACAGGCGTTCATCCCCGACCCATTCGCCATTCTAGAGCCAACAGTCAAGCCAGAACCCATGATCATTGAGAAGAATCAGATTCCGGACTTAGCCTGTCTTTCCTGGCCCGTTTGGGACGTACCGCACGCCCGGATCAGGCTGATCACGACCTTTCCAACCACTTTGATGATTTCATGATGATCGATGCTTCCAACTACTCCAAAGGAAGGATACTTAAGCTCTCTGAAGATTTGGGTCGAGCTATCTCTTCATCCGTTCATGGATCATCGACGATCAACCATGCGGGCAGCCTTACGTCCGTCCTCCTCCTTACCGCGAACGACCTGATCACCACAGAATGAACCTGGACATCTTTATGAATCTGGACCAGTCAACACAAGAATCCACACCTTGATCAGTCTTTAGTCAAAGTCTTCATTTCTAGTTTCTATGTCTTGTTTTCATTCATTTCTATTTTCTATGTTGTCTTTTCCCACAAATGTCTTTATGTTTCTTTGACTCACAAACCTTATAAGTATGTGATGATCCCCTTAATAAAATCTACATCGATTTTTCCTTTGCTTATTTTGAGTCTTCTCTCATTGTTCTTTGCTTAGAACATTCATACTTTTCTTGGTGAGGTCATCTCCAAGCGAACCACTTCGTTGTGTTGGACCGGTGCGTCATATCCGGCAACCTTCGAATCTCTGGTAGTATCTTTGGGCTATTCCGCAACCCTTAGTGTCACCCCTCGATCCATCAGTTCTCAATCCCCTCGGATCTGAGGTCATATCAACCTTACCGAAAGAGTGATCCTTATTTTGGTTCTATCAAGTGGTATCAGAGCCACTCTCTCGGTAACTCTTTTTCAATCCATTTCATCTCATCTTCATTTTCTTCATCTAAATTTCTTATCTATCTATCTTGAACCCGGGCCCCTCATTACCCCCATAAAAAAAAGAAGAAAGATCTATATAAAAAAAGAAAAAAAAGAAAAGTATAAAAAAAAAAAAAGATATTCCAAAGTTTAATTTGTTTGTGGTGTGGTAGTGGAAGAGAAAGCCTGCTGGCCGAAGAGAAATCCGGCTTTTGAGGTGGTTAAGGCGGGTTCCCCTCTAAATCTCTTATCTTTCTCTCTTGATCTTTTGTGGTTCACTTGGATTTGCTCATTGGGTGATCTAGTTTGCTCTCTTAGAACTTTGGGAGGAACTCTCTTGTGTGATTACTAACAAAAAATTTTTTTGAGTGAAACACGTGTGTGGGTGAGGATAAACACCTGAGTGCGTGAGGTTTTTAATCTAACTTTACCTTGATTAAGTTTTCAGGTAACCATGGATAGTGAAGAAGAAAGAAACCGACCCGGAAATTCACATGCCGGATTATCTAACTTGCAAATGCGTGCTCTCAATGATTCTATGTCTAACTTGTTGAATACAGGTTTGGAGGCAATCCATCAGAGGCTTGACGAACTTCAGGGCCGTCCAACTCAGTCACGAACCAGAACCAGACGTGGCCATCCAAGGAGGAACAGCCGGTCCGACCTAGAAATCCGAGAAGAGTCTTATGATGATGATCGATCCATCAACCGTCCAAGGAGAGTTCCTAGGCATCAAAACCAAGGTGATGTCAATCCTTTTGGTAGAAATGAAAGAACCAATGACGGCTTGGGTGGTTTGAAATTGAAAATTCTAAGTTTTGATGGCAAAAATGATCTGGATGCTTTTCTTGAATGGGAAAGAAAAATTGAACTTGTGTTTGATTGTCAAAATTTTTCTGATATTAAAAATGTTAGACTTGCTGCTACTGAGTTTACTGGCTATGCTATTAACTGGTATGATCGAGTTGTGACTAGCAGGAGGAGAGCAGGTGAGGCGCCAGTTGATACATGGGATGAGCTTTCCATGCTGATGCGGAGACGCTTTGTTCCCGACCATTACCACCGAGATCTACACCATAAACTCAGGCGTTTGCTTCAAAGTTCTAAGTCAGTTGAGGACTATCACCAGGAGATGGAGACCTTGATGATCAAAGCTGATGTAGAAGAGCCCTTAGACGCCACCATGGCCAGATTTCTTACCGGGCTCAACCGGGACATACAAGACCGCATGGAGCTGGAAGACTATGACAACATGGAGGCATGGAGCAGATGCTACACAAGGCCGTACTGATCGAGCAACAAGTCAAGAGAAAGGGTCTCACTAAACCGACATTTGCTTCTAAACCGACCTTTGCTTCCAAGCCAAACTATCAAGACAAAGGTAAGTCTTCTTCCACAACAAATCCAGCTTTTAAGACTAATGTCCCTGCTCGTGTTGATAGAGAAGAGGCTACCAAACGAACCAGAGACATCCAATGCTTTAGGTGTCATGGCCTTGGCCACTATGCCAACCGATGTCCAAACCACAAGGTGATGGTGCTCTTGGAGAATGGAGAAGTCGAATCTGAAGAAGACAAGGAGGATCTCGGACCAGTGTATGATGATGATGATGAGGAAAAAGCACTTGACTTCCCGGTTCATGGTCCCCTTCTTGTTACTAGGAAGGTCTTGGATGACACCACTGATCCCATCTTTGATGAGGAGGTCGATGGAGTGATCGATGAGTTTTGCTCGACCTTTGTGGAGAGTTCTGATCCGATCTATGATGAGGATGCTCTTGATGAGCCGAGCCATGGTTCACTAATGGTTACTAGGCGTGCCTTGAGTGTCCAACCAAATCCAATGACAAATAACAAAGGGAGAATCTCTTTCACTCTAGATGTCTCATTTCTGATAAAGTTTGTTCTTTAATTGTTGGACTAATGTGGCTAATGACACCCTTGTAAAGAAACTTGGGCTTGTTACTCGGCCTCTTTCTCGTCCTTTCAGGTTGGAGTGGCTCAATGAGGCCGGAGAACAGTATGTGAAGGAGCAAGTCACGGTTTCACTCTCCATTGGCCGATATGAGGATGAGGTTGTGTGCAATGTGCTTCCCATGGATGCTTGCCATGTTCTCTTGGGCCGGCCTTGGCAATTTGACAAGAAGGCAGTGCATGATGGTTTCACAAACCGGCACTCATTTGATCATAAGGGAAAGAAGATCACCTTGGTACCTTTGTCGCCTTCGGAAGTCCATCAAGACCAGGTCCAACTTAAGAAGAACCGAGACCAAGACTCTAGAGCTGATAAACCTGAGACCAGTACTAGAAACTCCAACTTCTTTGTCAAAGAAAGTCAGGTAAGGAAGTCTCTTTGCTCTCAAAAGCCATTTCTCTTACTGATTTATAAAGAGTCTTTCTTGGCTGTTGGGGTCAAAAACGGTCACAACCAAATTAACACCCAAAAATCCTCGGAAATCGTATTTCCGAGAAAATAGTAAAAGAAAAATACGATTTTCGTAAAGAATAACCAATACGAAGTTTTTACGAAGAAGTATCCTTGAAAGCTCAGAATGGACAACACCAAACTCGGTCATTACGTAACTACCGCACATACACGCTGTCCGGTCACTACGTAGCAGCCGAGTGCTCGTCCCGCTCGGTCTCGAGCCAAAGTTCGGTCGTTGTGAAGCGACCGGGCTCTTCCAAATATCAATACGACACCAGTCCATGCATTCTCGTCAAAACCTTCAAATGTTATCTCCCGAAGACCGTAGCGAGCTCAATCTATGTTTTCCGCTATTCTAAATCATCAATCAAACTTTGCGGATTAAAAACAGCGGAAAGTTCGTTCTTTATCGAAAGAAATCGTAATAAACGTGTCGAGTCGGAAGACGGCCCATAGGGACCTAAGACACGACTCGAGGCCCATCCTACGATTTCTTAAACCAAAGGCCCGTAAACCACAGCACGGTTTACACTTGGTCCACAAGGAAAGATAAATGTCAAGTTTCCGCGGATAAATACGAAAGTTTTGAAGATAATTGTGAAGATCGGGAAAAACGGAATATCTCCATTTTTATGCTATGACGGCTTAAGGGCAGAAGAGTAAAAGCGTAAACCGACCTTGGAGCTAGTATATAAAGAGTCCTAGGCGAGGAGCATGAGAGAAACTTTTTTTCAGAGAAAACTTAGCACCTAGAGCAATTTAGGCAATTTTCCGTTTTTGTTATTTCGAGCTGCGACTCAATTAGGTTTAGCCGTCTTAGGGGTGCTAGAACTATGAATCTCGCCGACAGCTCTCGAGCCCAGGCTTATACCTTGTTGTAAACGCTCATACGCAAATTCGGAAATAAGATCTTCTTTGCTCTCTTTTTTCGATTCCTTATTTTTATCGTTGTTATTCTCGTGTTCTGATTGATTGACGTTTGGTAATTAACAGATATCTGGGTCCTCTGGGAAATTAGGGTTTTCCTAGTTTCCTTATTTAAACGGAAATCGACAGTGCGAATTTCGGTTCCCACATTGGCCTCATCTTATTCTGACCTTGCACTGGATATTCCGAGTGAGTTTTTAGGTATCTTGCAGGATTATTCTGATGTGTTTCCAGAAGAAAATCCCAAAGGATTGCCACCGGTGAGAGGCATTGAGCATCAGATCGATCTCGTCCCAGGCGCCTCTCTACCGAACCGACCAGTGTACCGCACCAATCCGGTCGAGACCAAGGAGCTGGAGAAACAGATCAACGACTTGCTTGAGAAGGGATACATCAGAGAGAGTCTCATTCCCTGTGCCGTGCCTGTTCTACTTGTACCAAAGAAGGATGGCTCCTGGAGGATGTGTGTGGACTGCCGGGCCATAAACAACATCACGGTAAAGTATCGACATCCTATCCCTCGTCTTGATGATATGCTTGATGAACTCCATGGTTTTAAGTACTTTTCTAAGATAGATTTGAGAAGTGGCTATCATCAGATTAGGATGAAAGAAGGTGATGAATGGAAAACGGCTTTTAAAACAAAACTAGGTTGTATGAGTGGCTTGTCATGCCCTCTGGTCTCACTAATGCACCTAGTACTTTCATGCGCCTAATGAATCATGTCTTGAGGTTTTTTATTGGTCATTTTGTTGTGGTTTACTTTGATGACATTCTTATTTACAGTAAAAGCCTTGATGAGCACAAACAGCACTTGAAATCTGTTCTTGAAGTCCTTAGAAAGGAACATTTGTTTGCTAACCTTGAAAAGTGTTCTTTTGGCACAGATCATGTGGTCTTTCTAGGTTTTGTTGTAGGTGCAGATGGCTTGAGAGTGGACGAGCAGAAGGTCCAAGCAATCCGGGACAGGCCAATTCCGACCACCATTGGTGAAGTAAGAAGCTTCCATGGCCTTGTCGGTTTCTATAGGCGATTTGTTCAAAACTTCAGTACCTTGGCTGCTCCTCTTACTGAAGTAATCAAGAGGAACGTGGGGTTCAAATGGGGACCAGCTCAGGAAGAAGCATTCAAAATCCTTAAAGGGAAGTTGACTCACGCCCCTTTACTTGTACTTCCAGATTTTTCTAAAGCTTTTGAAATCGAATGTGATGCTTCTAGTGTTGGTATTGGTGCTGTGTTGATGCAGGATGGAAAACCAGTGGCTTATTTTAGTGAGAAGCTTGGAGGAGCCATGCTCAACTACCCCACATACGACCAAGAACTCTATGCTTTGCTGAGGGTCCTTCAAACGTGGCAGCACTATCTTTGGCCTAAGGAGTTCATCATCCACACTGATCATCAGTCTCTAAGACACCTTAAGGGTCAGAAGAAGCTCAACAAGAGGCATGCTCGTTGGATGGAGTTCATTGAGACATTCTCTTATGTGATCAAGTACAAACAAGGCAAGGAGAATGTTGTGGCCGATGCATTGTCTCGAAGGTATACTATTCTCTCAGCCCTTGAAACTAAATTGCTTGGCTTTGAATTTATCAAGGATCTTTATACTTCTGATCAGGATTTTAAAGAGATTTTTCGAAAATGCTCAAAGGTTGCTTATGGCAAATACTTTCAAAATTCTGGTTTCTTATTCTTTGATAACCGTTTGTGTGTGCCCCAATGTTCTTTGAGGGAGTTGTTTCTCAGGGAAGCTCATGGAGGTGGGCTTATGGGACACTTTGGTGTCAAGAAGACTTACAAGGCGGTTCATGACCATTTCTACTGGCCGAGTCTGATGAAAGATGTTGTGAGGATCTGTAGCCGATGTGTGGTGTGTAAGAAGTCTAAGCCTAAAGCATCACACCACGGTTTGTACTCAGCCCTACCCATTCCCTCTCATCCTTGGGTAGACATTTCTATGGATTTTGTGCTTGGTTTGCCTAGGTCTAAAGCTGGACGAGATTCTATCTTTGTGGTTGTTGATAGGTTCTCGAAAATAGCTCATTTCATTCCTTGTCACAAAACTGATGATGCTGTGCAAGTTGCAGATTTATTCTTTAAGGAAGTTGTTAGATTGCATGGAATGCCTAAGACCATTGTCTCTAATCGTGATGCTAAGTTCCTTAGCTATTTTTGGAAGACCTTGTGGTCTAAGCTAAGTACTAGATTGATGTTCTCTACAACTTGTCATCCACAAACTGATGGACAAACTGAAGTAGTTAACCAAACTTTGTCTGCTTTGCTTAGATCTTTGGTTAAAAAGAATCTTAGGACTTGGGAAGAATGTTTGCCTCATGTTGAATTTTCTTATAACCATGCTTTGCATTCAGCTACTAAGTTTTCTCCTTTTGAGGTTGTTTATGGATTTAATCCCTTGACTCCACTTGATCTTTTACCTTTGCCTTTGAGTGAACGAGTTAGTACAGATGGCAAGAGGAAAGTGGACACGATCAAGAAGTTACATGAACAGGTCCGGGCCAACATTGAAGCCAAGACCGAGGGCTACAAACGACTTGCAGACAAGAAAAGAAAAGAAGTGATCTTCCAGGAAGGTGATCTTGTTTGGGTCCACTTGAGGAAGGAACGATTCCCGGAACAAAGGAAGTCCAAACTCATGCCCCGGGTCGATGGTCCATTCCAGATTCTCAGGAAACTCCATGACAATGCTTACCAGCTTGATCTTCAGGGTAAGTATGATATCTCTTTAAGTTTTAATGTTTCTGATTTATCTCTTTTTTGCGCAGATGATCCGGATTTGTGGTCAAATCCTTTTGAAGAGGGAGGGAATGATAGAACCCAGGACCTGGACCAGGACATGGAGCAGACTCAGGACGATCAGATCAGTCCAACTGAGGTTCAGCCATTCAGCCGTACCAGATCAACGGACAGAGCCGTGTACCGGATCGACCCGCGCACCCGGACGTGATCTAAGGATGGATCCACGACCTGATGACCGAATCAGCCAAACCACAGGCGTTCTTCCCCGACCCATTCGCCATTCTAGAGCCAACAGTCAAGCCAGAACCCATGATCATCAAGAATAATCAGATTCCAGACTTAGCCTGTCTTTCCTGGCCCGTTTGGGACGTACCGCACGCCCGGATCAGGCTGATCACGACCTTTCCAACCACTTTGATGATTTCATGATGATTGATGCGTCCAACTACTCCAAAGGAAGGATACTTAAGCTCTCTGAAGATTTGGGTCGAGCTATCTCTTCATCCGTTCATGGATCATCGACGATCAACCATGCGGGCAGCCTTACGTCCGTCCTGCTCCTTACCGCGAACGACCTGATCACCACAGAATGAACCTGGACATCTTTATGAATCTGGACCAGTCAACACAAGAATCCGCACCTTGATCAGTCTTTAGTCAAAGTCTTCATTTCTAGTTTCTATGTCTTGTTTTCATTCATTTCTATTTTCTATGTTGTCTTTTCCCACAAATGTCTTTATGTTTCTTTGACTCACAAACCTTATAAGTATGTGATGATCCCCTTAATAAAATCTACATCGATTTTCCCTTTGCTTATTTTGAGTCTTCTCTCATTGTTCTTTGCTTAGAACATTCATACTTCTCTTGGTGAGGTCATCTCCAAGCGAACCACTTTGTTGTGTTGGACCGGTGCGTCACATCCGACAACCTTCGAATCTCTGGTAGTATCTTTGGGCTATTCCGCAACCCTTAGTGTCACCCCTCGATCCATCAGTTCTCAATCTCCTCGGATCTGAGTTCATATCAATCTTACCGAAAAAGTGATCCTTATTTTGGTTCTATCACAGTGGCAACACCGGAGAAGAAGGCGTACCACCGGATTCAAAAATGCCTTTTTAGTGTGATAAAGCTAGAGTGAGTCAGCTTTCTTTCATTCTCATCGGATTCAATTACACAATTTCCATAAATTGTACTAACCGACGGTGAACCGAACCCTCTTCCACTTCCTTCGGCTCCTCTTGCAAAGCGTCCATAGTTTATACTAACCAACACGATTCGTTGGTGTCCTTTTCCATTCTCATCGGATGTGTTTGCATGACTTCCATACATTTGTACTAACCGGTGTATAACGAATCCCACTCTTGGAAACATTTTTTCTCAATGATTTATTCTCCAGCGAATTTCAAAACACATAACCAACGAAAAATATGACAAGTAGTGTTAAAAGCAAATGAGACATTTTCAAAAACGTTACGAAGTAACAAAGGTTGAGGGTTTCTTTTGTTTCTCTAACAAGAAAATATGCCATTAGTTGATGAGTAGTATTCTTAGTTGGTATGGTAAATGTTACGTGCAGTCTCTGTCTGTGGTATATGAAAAAATTTAAAAAAAAATAATTTGACTATTTATATCAAAGTACATTTACTTTTTCGGTCCAACGTTCAGAAAGAATTCTAAAGTTAAATGCATTGAATTGTAGTGGTGGAAAAAGGCTAAAGCATAGAAAAATATACTAATTTTAGGATCAGTAAACAAGACTTTTCAAACCTTTGAAAGGTCCATTAACCGTGGATGATCGGAGCGTTACGAGTGATATTATAGCAAAATAATTGAAATAATTGATTTGATTATCTATATATGTGCTCTTGTATATATTGAATAATTTAAATATTTACAAATATTTTTTACAAAATTGATTACCTATGTGACATGTTTACAATCATTATCACAAAACAAATTTAACATGGTTTAAGAAAAATATGACATGTTTTTAACAAAAGATGATAAGTCATATTGATTTACGAATTTTCATCTTTCTGTTTAAACTAATTCTTAAAATTTCAACTACACACATGATCTCTTTAATTAATTATTTTAATTATTTGAAGAAATAAACGAAATCATACTCCTAAAATGATTAACTAAAACTAACTAAAATAATTGGAATTAATTAAATAAATTAATATTTTTAAAATATTATTTTTATTAGTTTTAAATAATTAAAGCATTAAAACCACATTCAGAAAATAATTAACTAAAACTAATTACTTAAAGCTATTTAACTATAAATAAATAAATTAATTAATATGCTATAATATCAGTTTTATTTAATTAGGGAAATAAAAGAAATCCTATTTCTGACATGAGGAATAAAATAATTAACTGATATTTTATTAAAATAATTAATATTCCTAAATGTTAGTTTACTAGTTAGTTTAAATTAATTATGGAGATCATATGTGTCTTGAAATTTTGTAGGAAATATTTTAAATATAAAGAGAAAATTCATAAAACAATATGACATATCATCTTTTTTAAAGATATGCCATTTTTTCTTAAGTCATGTCTTTTTGTGATAATGGTTGTAGATATATTAGGGGTGGGCAAAAAACCTAAACTGAAGCGATCCAAACCAAACCAACCGAAGTTAAACCGATCCAAACCAAATCGTACTCTTTACATGACCCAATTGGTTCATGTTTTACTCAACCCGAATGGTTTGGTTTGGTTTGGGTTCAAACCGAACCAAACCGAACCAAACCAATAATCCAATATATTTTTATCTATAAATATATATATATATATATATATATATATATATATATATATATGTGTTAACATATTGTAAATTTTAGTTAAAGTTTCGTTTTCCATTTTTTGTTAACTTCCATATATTTAAAAAAAAATCCAAATATGATTCAAATAATCCTAATACCTAAAGATTGTACTGAAAACAAAACCTAAAAACTATAAGCATCTAAATCGTAGCCATCTCGTTTCGTTCATCTTTTCCAATTTTCATTCTCTAAATTATATGACAAAGTTATTATAGGATCAATAAAAACAAAAAGGTAGATGCAAATAGTCTTTTAGTTAATAGGTTTTGGAATGCTTACAAGTTTTTGTTACGCTAATTAGATTACAAATAGTCTGCTCTTTGCTTATTATGTATTTCTTCCTTTGACGTGGTTAAGAGTTTTTTCATCGAGCTTTAAATTTTTTTTGTTTCATAGATTTTAAAGAAAACCAAACTAAATCTAAACTAAACCGAACCAAACTAAACCCAAACCGAACCCAGACTAAAGTTACTTTGGTTTTAATTGGGTTGAGTTTTATAAAACCCAAATTAACCAAACCAAACCAAACCGAACCGAACCCGAAACTAAACCGATATGCCCACCCCTGGTATATATGACACATGATTAATCACTTTAAAAATAATATTTAATTATATACTAAAAAGGTTAATTGTCACCTTATATTTGAGGAAACAAATTTGTTATCTAAGAATACAACTTTATTAAAAAATTAACTAAATATCAACACCAATATATATATATAAATATCAACACCAACACTAAAGACATTTCCCTGATCATTTGTAACAAAGACATTTTCAACCTTTGTTACTTCACAATATCCTTAAAATGTCTCATTTGATCCCGACAACATTTGTCATATTTTTTATGGTTTGTTTTATGTGTTTTGAACCTTGCATCCATGCAAGAAATTTGAATTCACATAGCATCGAAAAAGCTAATCCGCTCACAACAACAATGAAAATTAAAGAAGTTTCTATAAAAGAAAATGGTTAAAATGGTTATACACCGGCTAGTAAAATCTATGGAAGTTATGCAACTGGACCCGATGTGAGTGGAAGGGGACACGAAACACCGCCAACACCAGTTACACCACCACACCATTGAAAAAGACTTATTCTTGGGTTCACCCCCTAGGTGAACCTAGAGGTTCACCAACCAATATGATTATGTTATTTCAAATTTGATATCTTTTATAAAAGGAAACAAAATATTGTCAAGTTATATTATATTTTCAAAGTAAAAAGATAAAAAAATAAAAAATAAAAATAGTAGTAATTACAAAAAAAAAAAGTTTAACGTCGTCAAGAAAAAACTAAACCTTAAATCCTAATCCCTAAACCCTAAACCCTAAATCCGAAACCCTAAACCCTTGGTTAAACTCTAAACCCTTGGATAAATCATAAACTCTAAATAAAAAACACTAAACACTAAAACACTCAAGGGTTTAGGATTTTAGTGTTTAGTGTTTTTGATTTAGAGTTTATGATTTATCCAATGGTTTAGGGTTTACCCAAGGGTTTAGGGTTTACCCAAGGGTTTAGGGTTTCAGATTTAGGGTTTAGGGATTAGGATTTAGGGTTTAGTGTTTTGCTGACAACGCTAACAATATTTTAGGAATTTTTTTTTTTTTTTGTAACTACTATTTTTTTTTTACTTTTTTATTTTAAAAATATAATATAACTTGATAATATTTTGTTTCCTTTTTTAAAAGATATCGAATTTGAAATAATGAAATCCTATTGGTTGGTGAACCTAGAGGTTCACCCTAGGGGGTGAACCCAAGAATAACTCATTGAAAAAACATTCTTTTGAATCTTTACATGTTGGATGCAATGTGAATGAGGCAATAATAAATATAACTAATAAGAGTGTGAAAGTTGGCTTATGTTCCTTATGTAATGAACATAGTTTATAGTTATACATAAAATGATATATTTAACAATGTTAAATGAAAGTTATTGTGTATAGCTTATAGTTATACATAAAATGCAAAAACATCAAAACTTAATTTGAACCAAAAGGAAAATTTAGATTATTAAAATGGATCCGATTTGAATTAGTAGTTGTTTTTTTTTTATTTGAAACTCAATCAAATTGAAACTAGTTTCAACCCTTCAAATCAGATTTAAATGATTTCCTATAAAAAAACTCGATGTATTCTTTCAAGTCCATCCCCTCAACTATTCAAATATTAGTGATATGTAAAATAGACTAACCCTTTATTCATAGTAGTTCTTTACTAGTTCATTCAGACACTGGACCATCTCTTTTGATCCTTCTCTAGAGAAGTACGAGGATGCACCCGTTAGCTCTGTTCGTTTTAAAGACGCCGCCAGTAGCAGCAACCAACAATTACTTTACGAAAGAAGAAAATTCATAGTTTTAAAGACGCAGCTAGTCCCAAGCTTGATAATCGGAGGCAGGAAATCGGAGTTGCCGCAGTCGCTGATTTTCTCAGCGTTCACTTTACCGGTTTTATTTGCCGCGGCGTTGAATAAGTAACTCCGACTTTGTCTTGACTGTGATGTGCTCGCCCTAACCGTTGAGATAATTTAGAGCCGCTGCCGCTTGTCGCAGCGTTGATGATGGTAGTAAATTGCTGAAGCGTGGGTTCACTCTCCTTGTAAGCATGTAGACTTGTCTTCAGTTGAAGCAAGGCAGAGTAGTGAAGGCTCTGTTGGATCTTTGAACATGGTCCCTCATCATCATCTTCTTCCAGGTGTATCAAACGGGTTTAGTCTCGATCTTTGAGAAGAGTGAAGAGCATAGCGGTAACTCCATAGCTGCAACGAATGCAGCAGCGAAGATTGTTTGAGGTAGCCAGGGGAAGATCTGGAAGGATACAATCAAGAATACAAGAGAAGAACGAGTGAAAATAGAGAAGGAAAAGCCTTGTTCTAGCATTGATTCTGATTTGCGAAGTAGTGATTTTGTGTTTTCGAATGGTGCAGTTTTCTGTTGCAAATGTTTAAACAACGGAGAGAAAGATGAGAGGCCGATGAGGATGAATCATATTGGGGAATATAGCAAAGAACATTTTACATCGCCTTTTTTTTTCCGTTCCCGAACATTTTACATCGCTAATATTCATAACGTGAGGCCTGTTGATAGCCGGTTACTCTATCGGTAACATCATCATGTTCACTAGTTCATAACAGTATATTTTGAATGCCACATCCAAATATTGAATATGCGTAAAAGTCTGAGACTTCTTCGGATATTCTTTATTCCCATAATTTCTTCCTTTTATGTTTTTTTTTTCAGCTAAATCAAGTACATTTTTATAGGGAAAACTGTTTTTTATAGCAAAAAAATAGTAACTATGTCACTTTATACTAATCTATATTTTGTGTCATATTTTCCTATAATGCCCTTTAAAATTTATGAAAATAATTTTAATAAATAGTTTTAGAAACAAAAAAAATTTGGAAAAATAGTAACATTCGTTAAAATACCTATATGAACTTTATGGTATATTTTTCAGTTATAAAAAAGTTAAAATTATAAATTTCAGATTATGTTCTAAAAAAGTAGAAATGACATTCTACGAAGTAAAAAACGAAATCTACTTTTTTCATTGAATCTACAATGTTTAGAATACGTGATCTATGTAAATAGGAGTATTCTACAAATATGTAGAATACACATTCCGCGCTTAACCTACCATTCTAAAATTCTTAGAAATCAAAATCTACACATTAATCTAATTCTAAAACATGTAGAAACTGATTTCTACAGATTTACTATAAATCTAAAACATGTAGAAATCAAATTCAAAACATTACTATAATTCTAAAAAACTATAGAAACTGATTTCTACATATTAGTTGTATTCTACGGATAAGAAATCAGTTCCTAAAAATATGGAAACAAAATATTTGAGAATATTCACTTTTATATTTTTTTAAAAAAATCGATTTAAAAAAAAAAAAAACGAAAAAGGAACAAAAAAGCGACAAAAAAACCTTGGCAACCTTCTTCGCCGTCTTCTATATTCCATTGATTGTTCACAAAATTTTCACATTATTTCTACCATGATTCATGTCTATGCTTCATGTGGTGTTTTGGAATTGGTTGTATCTTCAGGTTGGAGTTTTAATGTTGATAAAAAGAAAGGAGGAAGGTTACTTGCTTTGGAATTGAAGTCTTCTCTGTAAGAGTTAAAGAAAAACGTTATAGAGGATTTTGGTTTTGAAGAAACAGATGCTGATTTGGAGTTGAGTTACCTTCCTATTGGATTGATCAATTCATCAAAATGTCCACCAGTGATCATTGGAAACTCAAGGCAAGTTCAAAATTTTCTAGGGTTTTGTAAGAAGCATCAATCAACTCAATTGTGTGTCAGCTATAAAGCAAAGCAAGAAAATCCAAATAAGATCGACATTGATCTTAATAAGATGACAACTAATGCAAGTACTAGTGAAGAGAACGAGCGAAATCCTTGTGACATTGGGACCGCTTCAAATATTGTTAAGGGGGCTAAGCATAACGAGAAGAGGAAAGGGAAGATGAAGCAAAGTGAAGTTGATGGAGATGATTATGATGCTGACAAGCATAACGAGAAGAAGAAAGGAAAGATGAAGCAAGACGAGGTTGAAGGAGATGATTATGATGCTGACAAGATCAATTCTAAAAAAGAAAACAGAGAAAAATTGGCAAAGAGTCAGGTGGTGGAATTGGTTAAGACGGGAGATCTTTTCCTCGACAAAACAGTTTTGAAAGCGAGGTTTGAGTTATGTGCAATGAAGCATAACTTTCACTACACAGTTACCAACTCCAATAAATCAGTTTGGTGTATTAGATGCGCTGATAAGGTGTGCTTTTGGGGTGCTCGAGCTGAGTGTTTGAAGGGCTCCACATATTTTATTATTAAGAAGTATGTCGGTGTACATTCCTGCGCACCTTCAAACAAAACCAGTGCCGGAAAGACAGCTTCAGCGAAAACGATAGGCAGTCTGCTAATGCATAAATATGAAGGTATCAAGGAAGGGCCTAAAGCGAAAGATATTGTTCAGATTATGCGTAATGATTATGGATGTGAGATCTCTGATTCTTTAGCATGGGATTCCCGTGAATATGCAGTCAACGCTGTTAGAGGTATTCCAGAGGAAAGTTATGGGAAAATACCAAAATACTTGCACATGCTGCGAGAGGCCAATCCGGGTACACATTCCTCTTACAAGACTGACGTCGATGGTAGATTTCGATATCTGTTTATAGCGTTTGGTCAATCGATCAGAGGCTTTAACACAGTCATGAGGCGTGTCATTGTTGTCGATGGAACATTCTTGAAGAGTAAATTCAAAGGGGTGCTACTGGTTGCAACTGCTATAGATGGAAATTCAAATTTATATCCTATTGCATTTTGGATAGTAGACTCTGAGAATGAACAGTCTTGGGAATGGTTTATGAGACAATTAAAAGTTGCTGTTGCTGATGATAATGGTTTGGCTTTTATTTCGGATAGACAAGTGTCAATAGCGAAGGCACTGGAGAAAGTGTATCCGCTAGCGAGACATGGTATTTGTATTCATCATTTGTTGAATAATGTGATATCGTATTTCAAGGGGAAAGGATTAGCTGGGTTGATTTCTAAGGCTTCAAAGGCTTATAGAGTGGTTGATTTCAAGAAGACGTTTGCTCATGTTTGCAATATCAGTCCAGCAATTGGAAATTATCTTATGAAAGCAGATGTCAAAAAGTGGGCTAGATGTCAATTTCATGGATACAGGTATGACATTAGGACAAACAATCCTGCAGAGTCGATAAATTCTGCGTTGCGTTCGCCGAGAGAGTTTCCCGTAATTCCTTTGTTGGACAGTATTAGAGAAATGCTGACACGCTAGTTTTTTAAGCGTAAGCAATCGATTTCAAAGCACACCCACCGTTTGACCATAAATGTGGAGGAAAAGATTGATAGGAGAATTGGAAAGGGGGAAACTTTCAGAGTTTACCCTGTAACCGATAGCCAGCTGCTTGTTAAAGGCGATACAATTGACTGCTTTGTTGATTTGGACAAACGGACTTGTTCTTGTGGGAAGTACGACCTCTTGAAAATCCCTTGTAGACACGCAATAAAAGCTGGTTTCTTTGTTGGTAGAGAACCATATACATTGACTGATTTTTTGTATACCACGGGAGCTTGGAGAGAAGCTTATCAAGAAAGCATAAATCCCATTTCAGTTCCTGAAGATGGTTGGTCTGTCCCACAAGTTGTGGAAAATTCTGAAATGCTACCGCCTGAGACAAGAAGATCTCTTGGAAGAAATAGAAAACGCAGATATGAAACTGTTGAAGACAAAATCCGATCATCACAAGGATCACAGGGGGGTCAGTCTCGTAAGTGCAGTAGATGTGGTCTTGGTGGTCATAATAGAGCAACTTGCAAGATGCCAATATAGTGGATTTGTTTGCTGTGTTCTTCACAATTTAGTGAAACTTTTCCAAACTTCATTTGCTTGATTTCTAGTAACTTTGTTTCTGTTTGTGACAACTTTGTTTCAGTTTTTCTGATTATATTTTCTTGAATTTTAGTAACTTTGTTTCAGTTTGGGACAACTTTGTTTAATTTTCATGCCGTATTAACTTGGTTAGAAGATCTGAGTCAATCAATCCCTTAAACAAACTGTGATGTCCACTACGTATGGATCGATCGATCTGTATATTGAACGGTCGATCCATCGGTCGATCCTGATCAATATGCAAAACAAACAAAAACACGGACAATCTTTTGATCGACCTGGTACAGTTCTCTCGATCGGCAAAGCTCGATCTCGTACGGACCGATCGATCGAAAATATGGATCGATCGATCGGAAATTTGGATCGATCGATTGACAGTTTGGAACGATCGATCCCATACTCTGATACATCTTATTTGAACCGAATTTAACTCAGCAAAATAGAGAGAATATGATAAAAACCTCCATTTATCTTCTCCTACATAACTATACTTAATAGAATGATAACTTACTATAGGTTATATAATTTATAAAAGTTATAATCCAAACTGGACTAATAAAACATGCAAACAATCCAGATTCGAATTCGAAATGCGCAGAAAATAAAAAAAACCGGTGGAATACAATGGAAAGATATAACTGATACTGATCATTGGTGGTCGTCAGGACTGCAGCTCCTACTCTGTCCTGGTGCTCGTCTGCTCCTATGGAGTGAACCTCGCTCTTCATCGGTTGCTTCATCAGATGGTTCATTTCCTGCGTCGTCTCTAGTCATACCAGCTGCCTCTGAAGTCTTTGGAGCGCGGCAGCAGGAAGGAGTAGGTGGACATCTAATCTTTGCAAGTGCACCCCACACAGTCTGCATCATCGTCGAGAGCTTGACTAATGTATCGGCAGTCCATGCGAACTGCTGCTGCTGTGTACCATCTAATGGTGGTGCTCCAGAATCAAACTGACCAGTATATGGTGGTAAAAAATACTCCATATAAGGGTTTGGAGTATGATTGACTGAGATATCCGGGATGGTGTCATCCTCACATTGTGTCTGCGCAGGACCAGAAGAAGAAGAACCACGATGACATTTTGAAGCTGGTGGAGGAGGCGTGTAAAGAACTTCAGCAGGAGGCATGAACTCCATGTTCTCCACAGACGTCAGAGATGTGATAGTGGGTTGTGGAAGCTTGCAATGAAGGATTGTCCCATCAGGCTTGGTAAAACGGTATATTTTACCAGAATGAAGGATCTTGGTGTTTAGGAAGAACTGGGCATCAAATCTGTCAATCGTATCCACACAAGGAGTATCTGAAAGATCAATATCATGGTGCATGAAGATCCGAGTAAGTAGACTGCCAATAGACTTATCCAAAGGCTTCCTGTCAAGAGGACGAAGACCCCTAAACTTCCTTTCAAACAACATCTGAGCAAACAATGCTCCCATGTTTAAAGAAAGCTCTGCTGGAGGTTCATCTGCAACGTCATACGTCGGCCTGAGAGCTAATGGCAGCCCGTAGTGAATAAGCTGCGCTTCATCTTCAGTAAGTGATCCTGCTTCTGATTTTCCTAGTAGAAGATGACCCAGATATTTTGCTACCACTCGCAAGACCGGGTTTCTGAGCATTGCAAGTTTAGCTTCCCGAGATACATAAGAACTGTCTGCAATCTTGCTCCACAACAAGTAAGCACATGGAAACTTGGGCAAAGAGCATGCCTCATGTCGGGTCTGAAATCCGAATAGTATACACAGCTCGTGTATAGACATCTCATAAAGCAGTCCTCTACATAGGAATGTAAGTTTACCTTTGCTAGCAACTTTGTTTACCTCGGACTTGTAGTGCAACTCAACTAAAGAGAGAAACTGTATAACCAAGTCTGGATATAGGGGTTGTGGATTGTAGCCAAGAGTCCCAAGTCCCATGTTTTTCCACATCTTTTTGACATCCCGCACAATTCCCAACTCCTTTGTAGTGTAATCGCAGATGAACTTTGTTGGTTTCAATCTCATCCGCTGCAAACCATTGTAGAGAATGCAGTGGTAATCACTCCAACCAGCATAGTAATCGCGGTGTGTGTAGGATGCAAGTTGTCTCAGCTCCTTCTTACTTGAGATATGTCGGTTATGAATTGTAGGGAGTTTAGAGAATGGAGTCAATGGGTCACGAGGCCAAGGGGCTGCTTCCCGAGGCTCATCACTTTCGGGCTGCGCTGAGGTCGAAGCAGCTGTTGTGTCACGTGTCTGTGTTGCCGCCGGTGCTGTTTCCTTGGTCTTTTTCGGTCCTCCTTTTTTCACCATTTTCTGCACACAACCCTTAACAAATGAGTTCTCAAAGGTAAAACTGAGTAAATTGACATGGACAATGATTCAACACCTATGCAACTCAACAACTAACATTACAGATTTAATTCCAAATTTTCGATATTTTTTTTTTAAGAAGTAACCCTAATTTCTTAAATCAAACTTAAAACTACGAATTAAGACAAGAGCTATATGGAAAATCGTCACTAATCATCACCCTAACACACGATTAAAGCCAAAACGACTTAAAAACACTAGAATTTCACTTTTTGCTATTAAAATTTTGAACTATAAAAGTGGAGATAGAGTTTCATACCTTTACAGATCGACCAAAAGAGTGGTAGATTCGGAATTAGCTCACGAAATCGTCTGGGTTAGGCTCAAGAATCGTCCAAATCGGAGTAAAATCGAGAGAGAAAGGGTTTATGAAGGTGGGTTTGATCCCATTCTCTCAAGAAAAATTGGGGAAGGAGATAAAAGTGAGGGTTTGATCTAAGTCTCACGATTTTACTCATAAAATCGTGTTATTCCGGTTCAAATTAAGTGGGTATTAAACCGGATTTAACCGATGAAAACCATAAAATCGATTTGAGAAACTTATCTGGGTGCGGGATCGATCGATCCGAAAGATAGATCGATCGATCTGGAGGCGATCGAGCTTTGCCGAACGAGCGTACTGGAACAGGTCGATCAAAATATGCTGCGCATTTTTTGTTTGTTCTGCATAATGCTCAGGATCGACTGCTTGGATCGAACTGGTCCTACACAGAACGATCGATCTATATAGATCAAGCTTTCCGGATCGAGCAGCTTGTGTCGATCGATCGATCTATTTAGGCTGACCGGATTTGCAATTGTTTTTTGAGTTTAGTGAACTTTATGGTTTCTCAATTAATAATGTTATCTTTCATTTTGTAAACTCAAGTACTGTATATAGAAAAAATACCATTATAACAGAAACTCCTAAAATCATTACAAAATAAGTTTAAAAAAGCATAACGAACAATAAATCATAAATCATCAATCTCAACATACTCGGCAGGCGTACTACACTTAATAGGTTCATACTTTGACATTCTCTCAATCAGCTCTAGATCATTAGCTGCTTCCCATAGATCCCACATAATCTTTATCCGAGCTCCCCAGATGTTCTCATCACTCACCATAGATATGTCCAACCCAAGCACGTGGCATTCGATGTGTTTTATAGTGTACACACCACAATGACATTGAAGTCGGTTAAGACCACTCATAGGTACATAGGAAACATTGTACGGAGTGATGTGGAGATGCTTATGTATTGTCAATGACTGCACGGCCTTGACAATCCGAGGAATAAGCTGCGCGAAAGCTTCCACTTCCTTGATTTTTTTTTACCCCCGCAATCAAACACCTGGATATTCCTAGTCACAAAACTGATGCATAAAGCAATCCAATGGTTGCAATTGACCCAGACAGGAACGTACATCCGATCCACATCGACATTCCACAACATCCGTGTTCTTCCATGGGAAGGCAGTTCACCTTTACCGTATTGCAGTAATAATGGATCCATAGTGTATTTCTTAATACCCTTACAGAAATTCTGGTAATCCTTAGCAATGAGGTCGCTGAAGACGCATGTCATGAAAGCAACACGGTCTACGTTCCATAGTTTCAATGTTGTTCTTTCCCGAAAAACATACATTATAGCATCAATTTCCTACAAAAACAAAGACAAATCTGTAATGTATACATTTATATAATAGGTAACATTTTATAGAAATAACCGGTTGAATGCTTACGTAGTTTTTAAGCCAACTGCTGGCAGACATAATACGTCCGGCTAGATCACCGTCTAACATAGATGGACCAATCTGTATAGCTTTGTAAACAAAATACAATGGTAGAGATGTCAATTATTAAGAAAATCAACGGAATGATATATACAAAGGAATAACATATGTTCGTGTATCTTGCCAGTCCTGCATCTTCTTAAAATCTGTAGGATGCACAAACACCAAGCAGCGATCAGGGAAATCTTCGCCGTCTAGCTCTATATCTCGGTCATCTAATCAGACCGCTGGCTTCTTCAATGATTTTAGAAGTTCCAATGTATCTGTTGGCTTCTTTAATGATTTTGGAAGTTCCAACCAATCCAATGAATCTTCGACTTTAGCTTGAGAAGGATTCAAACCTTTCACAAATGTGTCTAATGGAAGGTTCTTCATGCAACTTTCCAAAAACTCTTGTGTACCCATACGAAGATCACTAGCTGATGATTGAGTAACTTTTGCACGAGGTAAATTGACACACGAATCAGCAGTCTTTAACTCTTGGTTTTTTACAGCCTGTTGATAAACACGTACAATTACAAATTACACATACAAATTTCAAATTCAAAATAGAGAATAGACATAAACGACAAGTTCGAAATCCATAATAAACATACAAACTTCCAAATACATATTACATTAAATATAGTCATTAAATAAACGACAAGTTTCAAATACATATTACCGCCTCATTCCAAGTTCCAACAACCTAGCTTCAAAGACCTACATTCCATCGCCTAGTTCCAAGCTTTCAACAACTTTTAACTCTTTCTCTTAGTAGTTACCTTTTTCTTTGATGGAGCAGTACCTTTTTTGCTGGTGCTAGGACCACTGTTGATTTTGGTCATGCTAGGACCGCTTGCTTGATCACTCTTTCCCACCAATTCAGTCACCACTAAAGTTGTCCTGAGCTGTGTAACCTCAGCCTCAATTTTCCCCAATCTGTCGGTTACAACTGTCTCAAATTGCTCAGTTTTCTCCGAAGCTGTCCTGAGTTGTGTAACCTCAGTCTCAATCTTACCCAACCTGTCCGAGAACTGCTGACAGAATTTCTCCCCAAAAGTAGTAAAATAAGCTTATACCAGATCCTCCAAGAAATTTTTCATATCTGTGTCAATATTCCCTTTTGATGAAGCAGCTAGGTGGCACAAAACATTCTTCTTCCTTGACTCTGCTCCTCGGTCTGCATGCTTTCTCTTGTTTCTTCCCGAAACATCAGCTGTGCCATCAACATTCCCTGCAACATGACTATTTTCACCTCTCTCAGTATCAGCTATTTGATCCTCTCCTTTCTCTTCGCCAGATTCCTCAAATTCAGAGTTCGTAGCTTCTTTTACTCTCCAAACATGATTGTTCCAATCATGTTTACTATTGATCATATCCAAAATGCGATCTACTCTTTCATCTTTCTTCTCATCCTTCTGTACAAAATCAGTTGCCAAAAGGACCACTCCATCTATGTGGGATTCCATGAATGAATGCAAAATCCCCTACAAACAATCAAATCATTAGTAAAGTGAACAAGACAATAAATATTTTAATTTGAAAAATATATGCATACATTTTCTGGGAATAAGTTCTCAACGCCAATGATATCTTCATAAGAACATTTTGCACATCCTCTCCAATTACCACACAGTGGACCTGTAAAATTTTTACTGACTTTTGTGCCACAAATCTCTCCTAAAGCAGGAACAGCTTCCATTATCCAAATTTGGAAACCAAACAAGAATCCTTCCATCAGATACCCCTCTTTTTGCTCTAATTTATGCCTTGTTTTATCAATTTGCTTCAGAAGGAAATCAAACGAATACAGACCCCATGGGTAATTCCGAAGCTTCTCCAAATCCATTGCCAACTTCATGTACAGATGCGGGATATTCACCTTCTCATCCTTCCCCATCACCACACCCATAATAACACAAAGATATATCAGTCTCACCCTATCAACCCAAGTCCAGGTATTGCTCTCTTCCAAATGCTTCTTTTTAATGATCTGCAAATTTATTTTTCCATTTGTTTTTATCTACTTGCTCCAAAAACCATCATCATCTTTCCATGTCACTAACCCACTGTTATTCTCTCGCTTCACTTTCAGACCAGTGACAGCATGATACTCTTGCAATCCAAAACGCAGAGGTCTCCTAGCGAAAGTGAACCACTTCTCATGTCTCTTGCTTGTCATCAACTCCTTACACAAGAAAGAGTGTACCAACCTCGCCGAAAACTTCAGATCATTCTTCTGGATAACCATAATCTGTGAAAAAATGGGATCTTTCATAACTTCATCTAATTCTGGCTCCATTTTTTCTTTCAGCAACTCGAGAAGTTTTAGTCGGCAGCTGTTATTAATTTTCTTAACCTGAGGTTCCAATCTCTCACCGTATAAACGATTAGGCAACTCCAACTCCATACCTGAAAATTGAAAACAATACAACATATATCTATTAATAACAAATATCATAGCTCAGTTAAATAATGTCTCTTAATACTTTATCAATAACCAATGTCAAAGAATTAGCATTCTCACTGTATTAATTTCAATTTTATGGTGTTTTAATTTTTTTTTTTTTTAAAAACCTAAAATTCCTAAATCTATCCCAAAAATATGATTTAAGCCATGATTGTGTACAAAATCTTCTCTAATCATCACCTTAACACATGATTGAAGCCTAAATATCCTAACTAACTCAAAATTTTTACCTTTTACCTTTCTATTTTCAAACTCTAAAAAGAAGTGGAGATAGAATTTCATACCTTTGCAGAACGAACTAAAGAGTGATAGATTCGTAAAAAGCTCACGAAATCGTATGGGTTAGGCCAAATAATCGTCCAAATCAGAGTGAAATTGAGTGAGTTAGGGTTAATGAACTTGGGTGAGAATTTGATTTTGTCTCCCTTTATTCGTGAATGGGAAATTATGGGTTTCATCCCAGAGAAATCGAGTTTAAAGAGTTGAAATCATGCTTGGTCGGTTCAAATCAAGTGGAAATCAATCCGGATATAATCATACAAAACCAAAAAAATCGATTTGGGATTCTTTCCTCGGCACGGGATCGATTGATCTATTCTTACAGATCGGTCGATCTGTGTAAATCGACCTTCGCCGATCGAGTGAAATGGACCAGGTCGATCAGTATATATTTCGCGTTTTTTTTGTTCTGAATAATGATCGGGATCGATCGATCCACTATAACTTGTAAAGTGGGATCGATCGATCCCCCTTGTCGAACTCAATATATATCTTTTTAAAAAAATTACAATTTTAAGGGCATTACTGCCATTTTGGAAAAAATTAGTCTAATAGGATATAAAGTAGTATAAATTAGTCTAAATGGACATAGTTACCATTTTTTTGCTCTAGATTTCCCTTTTTTATATTAGCTAAACAAAGCAAATTACTAACAATCTAACATCAAATATATAAAGATGTATACTCTTCTTTTTTTCTAACGCAAGATATGAAAGCCCTTGATTTTTTTTTTGTTGAGAAAACTTGATTTCTTTTTTTCTTCTAAATGAAACCTTTGAGTTCTTTTGTGTGAGTTAACTAATAAAGAAAATATTATGCATATAATAAAATCTTTACCTATTTTACATATCACTAATATTTGAATGGTTGAGGAGATAGATTTGAAATAGTAGGTCGAGTGTTTTTTTTATAAGAAATAATTTAAATATAGTTCTAAGGGTTTATACTGGTTTCAATTTTATTGAGTTAAGAAAAAACAATTATTGTTGTAATAACTAGTTGAACTGGCGTGGACATAAACTGTTTTAAGGAAAACAATTTAAATTATTATCAAGTTGTCTTATTATATATTCTAAATAACATGTATGTATAATTAAGTAATTTTATGATTGTTGGATTAAAATTTTATATACAAATACACGGTAAAAATGTCTAATATAATAACTTTAATATTGCCAGTTAGATGTTTTCAATCTAACTTTTGGTATTTATTTTAAAATACGATACACAGATGAATAATAATTTATAAATGAATGAAATATGATGATTTAAAGTACATATATAATTTAAAAATTACTTAATTGTGTGTAGTTTTTGAATTCATGAAGTAATTATTATTATAAAAGGAATATGTGTCTCTTTTTCAATTTGATGAAAACTTCATTTCACTCATAATATTGGTTTTTCATATAAAGAATTATTAAATCTTCATATCAATATATATGCTCTCATCCTTTCATTTATAAATTATGAGTTTTTACCTCTAGTTTCTTTTCAAATAACATAGATAATAAATATTTTCTCAAAACATGTTTTTTAAATAATTATATTATTTTAGTGGGCCGCGTGATTAGATAAGCCCACTAACCCAGCAATAGGCTTTTGCGAATATTAATTTTCTAATTATTTTTTCTCTTGGTCAACGTTATCTCATTAATCTAGTCAATGTATATAGATATGTATTTAACAAAAAAAAGGAAAATAATCTTAATTCTTGTCTTTTTGTAAGACTATGACTTGGTCTTGTTAAGACTAAAACAATTCTTAAAACATCATCATTACTTATCTAATTAATTAATTATACTTATTTTTTTTAATATTATTAAGGCTTTGAATGTTTCCAAACCTCGCTATAATTGATAGTTGCAAAAAATTTTTTATATATTTATGTATTTATATGTTTTTGTTACTATTAAAAAACGCACCGCTGTTATTTCCGCATCTTGCCATTCAGACTCTATGTTTTCTTCTTAACTGTTAAGAAAGTGATTAATTTTAAAGATAACAAAATCTGTATTTAAAAGATAATACGGTCCTCACAAACTCTTTACCATTCACCAAGACAGCAAAAAAGAAAAGATGTCGACAGTTTCACCCTGCTCGCAACTAGTTCAGGTGGTTCCGGACAACCACAACAACACTGGCGACTCCTCTGGGGTCAAGTACGAGGATCTTGTCCGCAACTCCGACATCTTCCTGGAGCATCTCAGAGCTCTCCTCGGATTGCTCGGGAACGAACTCAAGTGAGTTTTTCTTTTGTTCATTTTCCTTTCCTCGTATTTGGTTTTTGAAGGTTTGTGAGATTGTTTTCTTGTGTTTGAGATTGTAAAAGAAAGAAAAATCTAAACTTTGGTTTGTGGGTATTGTTGATTTCTCCTGCCGATGTAATTGAATGGGTTTGATCTTGTGTTCGGTGTTTGTGGGCATGCAAGTTTTTTTTTGTTCGTATTGGGGTTTGAGATTGGTTAGGGTTGTTGATATGTTGTGTGGTGAGATTGAAGTAGAACCGTTACGTTTTTTTTGTGCTTAGTGGATAATCTAATTAGGGTTAAATGGAATCTGTATTGGTGCAGTTTAAAGACACATCCTTTATGATGATTGATTCCTTAATATATGCAGGATTTTGCGTTTTATGTCACTGTTCAATTGGGTTTTTATCTTGTTGTTTATCTGATTATATGTGTGGTTTGGAAACTATCTTGTTGATAAGGAAACTGAAATCAAATTGGATTTGGTGTTTTACTAATCTGAAATGTTGTGGTTAAGATCTGATAAACAAGTTTAGGGCTTTATGTGTTGTTCCGTCTTATTTGGATTGAAACATTGTTGTGTGTTTCTGAGAAGGGTTCCTACGGTGGGAGGGAGCACTCTGGACCTGCACCGCCTTTTCGTGGAGGTTACCTCTCGTGGTGGGATTGCAAAGGTACTGTCATTAATCAGAACTGTCATTTGTTATGTTATTTGTTCCATTTGAGTATTGAAAATCTGTAATTTTTTTTTTTGTTTTTGTTATTAAAAGGTGATTAAGGATAAGAGATGGAGGGAAGTGATTGGTGTGTTCAAGTTTCCGAACACAATCACAAGTGCGTCGTTTGTGCTGAGGAGGTACTACTTCAAGTTCCTTTTTCAGATGGAGCAAGTGTATTACCTCGAGCAATCAGCTTCTTCCATGAAATCAGCAGGTCTTTATTCCAACACCCTCATGTTGTTGTTTTTTTTTTTTGTTTCTTTCGTTTTACTTTGTAACATGCTGAGACACTAACTCTTATGATTTTTAGAGGAAGTAATGGAGAGCCTCTCCCCAAACCTCGAGGAAGGTATTTAAAAATGGTTTCTCTAACTCTGTGGCTTTGTATCACTTCGTGACTAATTGAATTTCCACCTTATGGAACTTGCAGGCACTGATGAACCGCAAATTGGGGCTGTGGGAGACGGAGTGCTTGATGGGAAGTTCGAAAGTGGATACCTGGTGACGATGAAATTTGGTTCTCAATTACTAAAAGGAGTGCTTTACCATCATGTTAAAAGGCCCCAACAAGCCATGGGAACTCCACCTTCAGGCATGCCACCAGCATCGCAGCGCCGAGCTAAGAAGAAAGCAAGATTGACTACTGTTGTTGATTCCCAGAAGCCCAAATGCCACAGGAGTGGCTACAACTTCTTCTTCGCTGAGCAGTACGCTAGGCTCAAACCTGAGTACCATGGCAAAGAAAGGATCATCACCAAGATGATTGGACGCATGTGGGGTGATCTCTCCGAGTCTGAGAAACAGGTAAAACTGACTTAGTACTCATCATCAAGTCAAATCCACATTTTGCTTACAGTTTGATTATCAACTTCTTATAGGTTTACCAAGACAAAGGAGTTAAGGATGTGGAGAGGTACAGGACTGAGATGCTGGAGTACAAGTCTGCCCATGAGTCTGGAGCTTCTGCTTCTGCAGCAGCCACCATGGCTCAGTAGTCTTTTCTTTCTCCCGTTGTGTTGTTGTTTTCTCTTTCTTTATTACATTTCTCTTTCTTCTTTCTTTCTCTGGACAAGTTCTTTTTCTTTTATGATGGATATTTATTTCTTTTGATCAGTTTCAGAACATGCCATGTTTATGGTTTTAGGGTTAGTAAAAGAGGTTACTAACTGCTTACTAAGGTCATTCTTCTGTTTCCATGTTTTCAACTTGGATATATTCTCTGTTGTTGCAGAAATTTGTATTAACTTAATTACTTTTTCGGTTTCAAAATAATTTATTTTTAAAAAGAAAATTATTTGTTTTTAAGACTAGTTTTATATTTTCAATACATTTTTATTAGATAACGTTAAATTGTAAATTTTGAAAAAAAATAATCATGTTTACTGGACTGATTAGATAAATATTATAGGAAATATAGTTAAACACAAAATAATGCATTTATAACTGTGTTTAATATGTGCAAATTTTTTCAAAACATAAAAAATCTTTTTGGGATGGAGTAGATAATAATCTATCCGTTTCAAAATAATATATGTTTTAGAGTTTTCACACATATTAAGAAAATATGTTAGTAAATATATTATTTTTTGTGATTAGTTATTTTCCATAATTTTTAACCAATCAAAATTCAGTAAACAAAATTAATGTTTTTGAAACTTACAATGTATCATTATAATATGTATTGAAAATATGAAATAAGTATTTAAAAAAAAATATTCTAAAACATGGATTATATTAAAACAGAACGGAGTATCATTTCATTTATGTAACATAGAGACATGATGTTTCTTGAATCTCATTTTTGTTGTTAGTTTTCAAGAGTTTCAACTTGTTCTCCCAACATATAAAAAGCTTGTTTTGATAATCAATTAATAATGCAATGAATGTTTTTATGCCAACATGTCATATTTGGCAAGAAAAAGCTTGTGAGACACTTCATCGATTTCAAAAGTGAAACAACTAACCGACACTACTTACTGAACATATCTTGAACCTTCAGAAGACCAGACATAAGGACACAATACACAAGCCGCCGGCAAAGGAAACAAAAGACACAACACATCATTTACACCTTTAAGAGATCCATTATATATCTATGCTTTTGCTTCAGTTGCTGTAAGAGCTCTCTTTGATTCCTTGGACGGGTTTGTATATACTTCCCCTTCTTTGCTTAAAAAAACGAATCAAGATAGGAATAGTTCTTCGCCGATGATACTCAAGGAGGCTACCATAAGTACGGTCCCATACCCCAGTGAAGAGCGTCTCCGTTGTAGAGCGTTTACATCAGCGAAAAAAACTTTTTTCTTATAAAAGATGAGACGTGGCATTACAATATAAAAAAAGTCTATATACAATATAAGAAAAATATATAATAAGTAAATATACAATATAAGAAATAAAAATATTACATTTAACATCTATCATAACATTACCATTTAATATAAAATAATAAAATAAGTAAATATACAAATAAAAATAAATAAATACTAAGTAAATATGCAAGATATTAAAAACGTAACAACAAACCTCGAGCATGCTAACTCCGACTGTTCCACTTCGTCTTCACGTTTTCGGTTCTCATGAGTAATTGATGTTAACACAACCATTCAGTGAGGTCTTTACTCCTTTGATGGTTAATTCTCCTCTTATATAAATCGTTTAGTTCAAACATAAATCCCACCAAATTCGAAAACTCAGCTGAAGAAGCTAAAGCTATGGCAAGTCACAACAAAGAATCTTAGATATCCTGAAAAAAAAACGAAACAACAAAGATAATGCCTTTCCTTGAGCTTTTGCGGGATGGTGAGTCGTTATAAGGTTCTAAATTCACTCTAGGAAGTAACTAGCAACGTCTATTTTAGGCTCTTGGTCTCGTAAATATTATCCTCAAATTAGAATACAAGGTTAGTTTTTCCCCAATCCTCAAATTATTTTTATCAGAAAAAGCAGGTTGAGGATCGACAACAAAAATATCACGAAGTGAGTCTTTTCTTGATGCATCTTCAATTTTTTGCGAGAATATTGATGTTCTTTTCTGCGTTTGTGAGAAGAAGAAACATATATAACTGTAGTGAAATATAATCTCATGACCCTATCGTTATTAGATTATACTTTCGATCATCTTGGTGTTGACTTTTCAATATGGTGGCTTTCTAAAAGGTTGTTGAATCCACGCTAATCTCAAGGATACATCAGCCAGAACAAAGGCTTATGGATATAGAACCCTGTGTGAGTATGCATGCTTGTGACTTGTGAGTATATTTCAGTTGTTTCCTTTCATTCCGACTACTGGAGTGTGAATTATGTTTAACTTTGTTGCTTCTATGTCTCTCAAATGGACTTGTTTTTGATATAGATGTACAATGCAATTTTCCTATTATTAACTAAAGTTGAGTCTGTATATATCACAATGAACCGAGGATGGTGGATGAAAGAGCTGAGTATGATACTTGATACGTTCTAACAATTAAATTGATACATTGTAGTTTTGTCCATACATTAGTTTATGCCTTATTTATAACCTCCCTCTTTAGAAATTTTTATTTTTATTTTTGAGGTTTCGTCTAACTACTAAACTGCTGATATATTAGAGAAACTTTGTATTAGCAGATGATTACGCCAGAGCACCTACTTATCATGTGCTTACAGGAAGAATCGACAGCGGGGCATTAAATGCAGACACTGTAGTTCATTGCGTCATTGACATTATGTACATGACTTCTCTTCTAGGTAACTTATCATTTTTTACCCTTTATATACATGCTTCTTTCATCATTTTCCAAGGGAAACTGATGGCTTATTCTGCACTTCTCATTACATTCGGATTTATGGTTACTTACCTTTTTCTAAATCAATCAACAATCATAAGTGTCTGGAGTAAAATTCATTTATCAATTGTGCATGTACACACCAAATATTGAAGTTTAATTTGTTTGTGTTCGGGTGTTTTCATTCAGTTTTGTAAAATATTTTTAGAAATCTTAAAGAATTAAATATTTCAATAGTGTTAACTTCTCTGAACTTTATTCACATGTAAAAGCAAACACATAAGTTGCAAATGACACAATTTAAATCTAAGACTATACTTTAATAGTTATATACACTGTAAAATACCAAATGTTTATTTTATGTTTGGGAAAAATCCCTCACTCTATAAACATGTTTAAAGAATCAAAAGTTACTTGAAGATTACAAATAATGTAATTTATTCTCATTATAAGCAACACGACACACATCCTACTTATACGAACGTGGATCTAACTTTACGTTCGCTATGGTGAATAAGAAGTTCTAATTATGTTATTGATACCTGAACATGAGGAACAAAAGTGCTATAAATTGATCTATTGTGGTTCAGAGTACAACAGTTTTAGATTCACATGTGGAATTTATAAATAACTGGAACTTGTCCAAATTTGATACTGGTCAACGAGAAGATGGAAATGATGACCATTGGGGTAGTAGTGAATGGGAGTCTTATGTTGCTGAAACAAGAGAGCCAGAAAATGATTTAACAAATAAGGTACATGCTTCAGTTTAATAAACATAGTTCTTGCATTATAGAACAAGCTTTAATTGTTGTGTGGTTACAGAAATCTAACGGCTAGGGGTCAGGTTTGGTTTTCAACATTTCTTATCTATAAAACCTTGAGAACGATCCGCAAAAGAAGACAAATGGATCCATTTTCTTACAAGCAATGTAAATGTGAATTCTGGAGCAGCTTCTTGGGTTTTTAATCAGCCATCTTTGGAAATTGGAAACAAGAAAGAGGTATCTTACCATATGTTTAGTGATCAATACAGAATATGGATTGCATATGGTTTCACAAGTATTATCCTGCTATCATTTGAAATGAAGAGTTTTGACTTCTGATAAATACTGAGAGTTTGTTTAGTATGTGATGTGTATATACTAACTCCTTAAACTCTCTTTCATGATACATGGACATTGTTTTAATTTTTTGTCAATTAATTTAGTAAAACTTAATAATACTCACTAAATTGGTGGACTAACCACTATAAAATCGCTATTTTCTAGAGAAACGGAGACAACAAAGATTTCAAACATCTTTGACCTTCATCATATGTTAGTGAAGGATGCAACTATGCAATAAAACAAAATTTTCATGTTTTTGAATTTTTCTCAAAATCTATGTATTAACCGCTACGAAAATATTGAATTTTTCGGTAAATGCTCTATATACTGAAGCTTATGATCTTTAGTGTTGTTTTAAAATTTTAAACACATTCTACATTTGTATTAATGTATATTAAACTCGCTTTCATGGTACATGGACATAGTTTTAATTTTTTGTCAATTAATTTAGTAAAACTTCGTAACACTCCCTAAATTGGTGGACTAACCACTATAAAATCGATATTTTCTAGAAAAAGGAAAAAAACAAAGGTTCCTAACCTCTTTGACCTTCATAATACGTTAGTAAAGGATGCAATTATGCATTAAAACAGAATTTTCAAATTTTTGAAATATTCTCAAAATCTATGTGTTAACCCCCTAATGAAAATACTGATTTTTTGGTAAATGTTCTATATACTGAAGCATATGATCTTTAGTATTGTTTTAAAAATTCTGAACAAATTCTACATTTATATTAATGTATATTAAACTATCTTTCATAGTACATGGACATCGTTTTAATCTTTTTATCAATTAATTTAGCAAAACTTCATAATACTCTCTAAATTGGTGAACTAACCACTATAAAATCGTTATTCTCTAGAAAAACGGAGGCAACAAAGGTTCCAAATCTCTTTGACCTTCATCATATGTTAGTGAATGATGCAACTATGCATTAAAACATAATTTTCATATTTTTTAATTTTTCTCAAAATCTATGTGTTAACCTTTACGAACATATTGAATTTTTCAGTAAATGCTCTATATACTGAAGCTTATGATCTTTAGTGTTGTCTAAAAATTTCTAAACACATTCTAAATTTGTATTAATGTATATTAAACTCTCTTTCATTCTATATGGGCATCGTTTTATTTGTAAATTAATTTTGTAAAACTTCATAATACTCCATATATTGGTGGACAAACCACTACAAATCCCTATTTTCTAGAGAAACAAAGCAAACAAAAGTTCTAAACTTCTTTGAACTTCATCAAATGTTAGTGAATGATGCAATTATGCATTAAAACAGAATTTTCATAATTTTCATAATTTTCATAATTTTGAATTTTTCTCAAAATCTATGTGTTAACTCCCTACGAAAATATTGAGTTTTTCATTAAATGCTCTATATACTGAAGCCTATGATCTTTAGTGTTGTTTTAAAATTTCTAAACACCTTCTCCCTTTGTATTAATGTATAAAAAACTCTCTTTCATTTTATATGGACATCATTTTAATTTTTTGTTAATTAATTTAGTAAAACTTCATAATACTACTCCATATATTGGTGGACAAACCACTACAAAATCGCTATTTTATAGAGAAACGGAGAAAACAAAAATTCCAAACCTCTTTGACCTTCATCATATGTTAGTGAATGATGCAACTATGCATTAAAACAGAATTTTCATAATTTTGAATTTTTCTCAAAATCTATGTGTTAACTAATCCCTACGAAAAATATTGAATTTTTCGGTAAATGCTCTACATATTGAAGCCTATGATTTTTAGTGTTGTTTTAAAATTTATAAAAACCTTCTCCTTTTGTATTAATGTATATTAAACTCTCTTTCATTGTATATGGGCATCGTTTTAATTTTTTGTAAATTAATTTAGTAAAACTTCATAATACTCCATATATTGGTGGACAAACCACTACAAAATCGCTATTTTCTAGAGAAACGGAAAAAAAAAAAGTTCCAAACATCTTTGACATTCATCATATGTTAGTGAATGATGCAACTTTGCATTAAAATAGAATTTTCATAATTTTGAATTTTTCTCAAAATCTATGTGTTAACTAACCCCTACGAAAATATTGAATTTTTCATTAAATGCTCTATATACTGAAGCTTATGATCTTTAGTGTTATTTTAAAATTTCTAAACACATTCTACATTTGTATTAATGTATGTTAAACTCTCTTTCACTGTATATGAGCATCGTTTTAATTTTTTTTAATTTATTTAGTAAAACTTCATAATACTCTCTAAATTGGTGGACTAACAACTATAAAATCGCTATTCTCTAGAAAAACGGAGACAACAAAAATTTCAAACCTCTTTGACCTTCATCATATTTTAGTGAAAGATGAAAATATACATTAAAACAGTATTTTCATGTTTTTGAATTTTTCTCAAAATCTATGTGTCCCCCCCCCCTCCCTACGCAATATTGAGTTTTTTTTGGTAAATGTTCTATATACTGAAGCCTATGATCTTTAGTGTTGTTATAAAATTTCTAAACACATTCTAAATTTGTATTAATGTATATTAAACTCTATTTTATGGTACATGGGCATCGTTTTAATTTTTTGTTAATTTATTTAGTAAAACATCATAATACTCCCTAAATTAGTGGATTAACCACTATAAAATTGCTATTCTCTAGAAAAACAGAGACAATGAAGGTTCCAAACCTTCCAAACCTCTTTGGCCTTCATTTGTTAGTGAATGATGCAATTATGCATTAAAACATAATTTTCAGATTTTTGATTTTTTCTCAAAATCTATGTGTTAACCAACCCCAACGAAAATATTGAGTTTTTTGGTAAATATTTTATATACCGAAGCTTATGATCTTTAGTGTTGTTTTAAAATTTCTAAACACATTCTACATTTGTATTAATGTATATTAAACTCTCTTTCATTGTATATGAGCATCGTTTTAATTTTTTGTTAATTAATTTAGTAAAACTTCATAATACTCCATATATTGGTGGACAAACCACTACAAAAACGCTATTTTCTAGAAAAACGGAGAAAACAAAAATTTCAAACCTCTTTAACCTTCATCATATGGTACTGAAGGATGCAACTTTGCATGAAAACAAAATTTTCATAAATTTGAATTTTTCTCAAAATCTATGTGTTAACTATCCCCTACGAATTTTTGAGTTTTTTCGGTAAATGCTCTATATATACTGAAGCCTATAATATTTAGTGTTTTTTTAAATTTCTAAACACATTATACATTTGTATTAATGTATATTAAACTCTCTTTCATTGTATATGGGCATCGTTTTAATTTTTTGTAAATTAATTTAGTAAAACTTCATAATACTCCATATATTGGTGGACAAACCACTACAAAATCGCTATTTTCTAGAGAAACGGAAAAAAAAAAGTTCCAAACCTCTTTGATCTTCATCATATGTTAGTGAATGATGCAACTTTGCATTAAAATAGAATTTTCATAATTTTGAATTTTTCTCAAAATCTATGTGCTAACTAACCCCTACGAAAATATTGAGTTTTTCATTAATTGCTCTATATACTGAAGCTTATGATCTTTATTGTTATTTTAAAATTTCTAAACACATTCTATATTTGTATTAATGTATGTTAAACTCTCTTTCACTGTATATGAGCATCGTTTTAATTTTTTTTAATTTATTTAGTAAAACTTCATAATACTCCCTAAATTGGTGGACTAACCACTATAAAATCGCTATTCTCTAGAAAAACGGAGACAACAAAGGTTCCAAACCTCTTTGACCTTCATCATATTTTAGTGAAGGATGCAAATATGCATTAAAACAGTATTTTCATGTTTTGAATTTTTTCTCAAAATCTATGTGTTAACCCCCACGTCCCTACGAAATATTGAGTTTTTTTGGTAAATATTCTATATAATGAACCTTATGATCTTTAGTGTTGTTATAAAATTTCTAAACACATTCTACATTTGTATTAATGTATATTAAACTCTACTTTATGGTACATAGGCATCATTTTAATTTTTTGTTAATTTATTTAATAAATCTTCATAATACTCCCTAAATTAGTGGACTAACCACTATAAAATCGCTATTCTGTAGAAAAACGGAGACAACGAAGGTTCCAAACCTCTTTGACCTTCATCATATGTTAGTGAATGATGCAATTATGCATTAAAACATAATTTTCAGATTTTTGAATTCTTCTCAAAATCTATGTATTAACCAACCCCCAACGAAAATATTGAGTTTTTTGGTAAATATTTTATATACTGAAGCCTGTGATCTTTAGTGTTGTTTTAAAATTTCTAAACACATTCTACATTTGTATTAATGTATATTAAATTCTCTTTCATTGTATATGAGCATCGTTTTAATTTTTTGTTAATTAATTTAGTAAAACTTCATAATACTCCATATATTGGTGGACAAACTACTACAAAAACGCTATTTTCTAGAAAAACGGAGAAAACAAAAATTTCAAACATCTTTGACCTTCATCATATGTTATTGAAAGTTGCAACTTTGCATGAAAACAAAATTTTCATAATTTTGAATTTTTCTCAAAATCTATGTGTTAACTAACCCCTACAAATTTTTGAGTTTTTTAGGTAAATGCTCTATATACTGAAGCCAATGATATTTAGTGTTTTTTTAAAAATTTCTAAACACATTATACATTTATATTATTGTATATTAAACTCTCTTTCATTGTATGTGGGCATCATTTTAATTTTTTGTAAATTAATTTAGTAAAACTTCATAATACTCTATATATTGGTGGACAAACCACTACAAAATCGCTATTTTCTAAAGAAACAGAAAAAAAAAGTTCCAAACATCTTTGATCTTCATCATATGTTAGTGAATGATGCAACTTTGCATTAAAATAGAATTTTCATAATTTTGAATTTTTCTCAAAATCTATGTGTTAACTAACCCCTACGAAAATATTGAGTTTTTCATTAAATGCTCTATATACTGAAGCTTATGACCTTTAGTGTTATTTTAAAAAATTTAAACACATTCTATATTTGTATTAATGTATGTTAAACTTTCTTTCATTGTATATGAGAATCGTTTTAATTTTTTGTTAATTTATTTAGCAAAACTTCATAATACTTCCTAAATTGGTGGACTAACCACTATAAAATCGCTATTCTCTAGAAAAACGGAGACAACAAAGGTTCCAAACCTCTTTGACCTTCATCATATTTTAGTGAAGGATGCAAATATGCATTAAAACAGTATTTTCATGTTTTTTAATTTTTTTCTCAAAATCTATGTGTTAACCCCCCCCCCCCCCCCCCCGTCCCTATGAAATATTGAGTTTTTTTTGTAAATGTTCTATATACTGAAGCCTATGATTTTTAGTGTTGTTATAAAAGTGTTGTTATAAAATTTCTAAACACATTCTACATTTGTATTAATGTATATTAAACTCTATTTTATGGTACATGGGCATCGTTTTAATTTTTTGTTAATTTATTTAGTAAAACTTCATAATACTCCCTAAATTAGTGGACTAACCAGTATAAAATCGATATTCTATAGAAAAACGGAGACAATGAAGGTTCCAAACCTCTTTGACCTTCATCATATGTTAGTGAATGATGCAATTATGCATTAAAACATAACTTTTAGATTTTTGAATTTTTCTCAAAATTTATGTGTTAACCAACCCCCAACGAAAATATTGAGTTTTTTGGTAAATATTTTATATACTGAAGGCTATGATCTTTAATGTTGTTTTAAAATTTCTAAACATGTTCTACATTTGTATTAATGTATATTAAACTCTCTTTCATTGTATATGAGCATCGTTTTAAGTTTTTTAAATTAATTTAGTAAAATTTCATAATACTCCATATATTGGTGGACAAACCACTACAAAAACACTATTTTCTAGAAAAACGGAGAAAACAAAAATTTCAAACCTCTTTAACCTTCATCATATGGTACTGAAGGATGCAACTTCGCATGAAAACAAAAATTTCATAATTTTGAACTCTCTTTCATTGTATATGGGCATCGTTTTAATTTTTTGTTAATTAATTTAGTAAAACTTCGTAATACTCTTTAAATTGATGGACTAACCACTGTAAAATCGCAATTCTCTAGAAAAACGGAGACAACAAAGGTTCCAAACCACTTTGACATTCATCATATGTTAGTGAAAGATGCAACTATGCATTAAAACAGAATTTTCATATTTTTGAATTTTTCTCAAAATCTCTGTGTTAACTAACCCCTATGAAAATATTGAGTTTTTCATTAAATGTTCTATATGCTGAAGCCTATGATCTTTAGTGTTGTTTTAAAATTTCTAAACTCGTTCTACATCTGTATTAACATATATTAAACTCTCTTTCACTGTATATGGGCATCATTTTATGTTAGTAACCCTTTTGACTTTCATCATATGTTAGTGAATGATGCAATTATGCATTAAAACAGTATTTTCATATTTTTGAATTTTTCTCAAAATATTCAGTTTTTTCGTAAATGATCTATAAGCTGAAGCCTATGATCTTTAGTGTTGTCTTAAAATTTCTAAACACATTCTACATTTGTATTAATGTATATTAAACTCTCTTTCACTGTACATGGGAATCATTTTAATTTTTTGTTAATTTATTTAGTAAAACTTCTTAAAACTCCCTAAATTGGTGGACTAACCATTTTAAAATCACAATTATCTAGAAAAATGGAGACAACAAAGGTTCAAGGCCTCTTTGACCTTCATTATATGTTAGTGAAAGTTGCAACTATGCATTAAAACAGAATTTTCATAATTTTGAATTTTTCTCAAAATCTATGTGTTAACTAATTCCCTACGAAAATATTGAGTTTTTCGGTAAATACTCTATATACTGAAGCCTATGATCTTTAGTGTTGTTTTAAAATTTCTAAACACATTCTACATTTGTATTAATGTATATTAAACCCTATTTCACTGTATATGGGCATCGTTTTAATTTTTGTTAATTTATTTAGTAAAAGTTCATAATACTCCCTAAATTGGTGGACTAACCACCATAAAATCGTTATTCTCTAGAAAAACAGAGACAAAAAATGTTATAAAACCTCTTTGACCTTCATTATATATCAGTGAAGGATACAAAAATAGAACTTTAATATTTTTGTTTTTTTCTCAAAATCTATGTGTTAACCTCTACGAAAATATTGAGTTTTTTTCGTAAATGTTCTATATACTATAGCCTATGATTTTTAGTGTTGTTTTAAAATTTCTAAACACCATCTCCCTTTGTATTAATGTATATTAAACTCTCTTTCATTGTATATGGGCTTTATTTTAATTTTTTGTTAATTAATTTAGTAAAACTTCATAATACTTCATATATTGGTGGACAAACCACTACAAAATCGCTATTTTCTTGAGAAACGGAGAAAATAAAAGTTCCAAACCTCTTTGACATTCATAATATGTTAGTGAATGATTCAACTATGCATTAAAACATAATTTTTGTAATTTTGAATTTTTTTCAAAATCTATGTGATAACTAACCCCTACGAAAATATTGAGTTTTCATTAAATGCTCAATATACTGAAGCCTATGATCTTTAGTGTTGTTTAAAATTTCTAAACACATTCTACATTTGTATTAATGTATATTAAACTCTCTTTCACTGTATATGGACATCGTTTTATTTTTTTGTTAATTTATTTAGTACAACTTTATAATAATCCCTAAATTAGTGGACTAACCACTATAAAATCGCTATTCTCTAGAAAAACGGAGACAACGAAGGTTCCAAACCTCTTTGACCTTCATCATATGTTAGTAAAATATGCAATTATGCATTAAAACAATATTTTCATAGTTTTAAATTTTTCTCAAAATCTATTTGTTAACCCCCCTACGAAAATATTGAGTTTTTTCGTAAATGCTCTATATGCAGAAGTCTATGATCTTTAGTGTTGTCGTAAAATTTCTAAACACATTATATATTTGTATTAATGTATATTAAACTCTCGTTCACTGTATATAGGCATCGTTTTAATGCTTTGTTAATTTATTTAGTAAAACTTCATAATACTCCCTAAATTGGTGGACTAACCACTATAAAATCGCTATTCTCTAGAAAAACGGAGACCACAAAGGTTCCAAACCTCTTTGACATTCATAATATGTTAGTGAAAGATGCATCTACGCATTAAAACATAATTTTTATATTTTCTCAAAATCTTTGTGTTACCCTGCGAAAATATTGATTTTTTTGGTAAATGTTCTATATACTGAAGCGTATGATCTTAAGTGTTGTTTTAAAATTTCTAAACACATTATACATTTGTATTAATGTATATTAAACTGTCTTTCATGGTACAAGAACATTGTTTTAAGTTTTTGTCAATTAATTTTGTTAAATTTCGTAATACTCCCTAAATTGGTGGACTAACCACTATAAAATCGCTATTCTCTAGAAAAATGGAGACCACAAAGGTTTCTAACCTCTTTAACCTTCATCATATGTTAGTAAAGGATGCAAATATGCATTAAAATATAATTTTAATATTTTTTGAATTTTTCTCAAAATCTATGTGTTAACCCCGACGAAAATATAGAATTTTGTTTGTAAATGTTCTTCTATATACTGAAGCGTATGATCTTAAGTGTTGTTTTCAAATTTCTAAACACATCATACATTTGTATTAATATATATTAAACTTTCTTTCATGGTACATGTACATCTTTTTAAGTTTTTGTCAATTAATTTTGTAAAACTTCGTAATACTCCCAAAATTGATGGACTAATCACTATAAAATCGCTATTCTTTAGAAAAAAACGGAGACAACAAAGGTTCCAAACCATTTTGACCTTCATCGTATGTTAGTGAAAGATGAAACTATGCATTAAAACATAATTTTCATATTTTTGAATTTTTCTCAAAAACTATGTGTTAACAACCCCTACGAACATATTGAATTTTTCAATAAATGTTCTACGTACTGAAGCTTATGATCTTTATTATTGTTTTAAAAAGTCTAAACCCATTCTACATTTGTATTAATGTATATTACACTCTTTTTCACTGTATATGGGCATCGTTTAAATTTTTTGTTAATTATTTAGTAAAACTTTATAATACTCCCTAAATTGGTGGACTAACCACTATAAAATCGCTATTCTCTAGAAAAACGGAGACCACAAAGGTTCCAAACCTCTTTGACCTTCATCATATGTTAGTGAATAATACAACTATGCATTAAAACATAATTTTCATAATTTTGAATTTTTCTCAAAAATCTATGTGATAACTAACCCCTACGAAAAATATTGAGTTTTTCATTAAATGTTCTATATACTGAAGCCTATGATCTTTAGTGTTGTTTTAAAATTTCTAAACACATTCTACATTTGTATTAATGTATATTAAACTCTCTTTCACTGTATATGGGCATCATTATAATTTTTTGTTAATTTATTTTGTAAAACTTCAAAAGACTCTCTAAATTGGTGGACAAAACCACTATAAAATCGCTATTCTCTAGAAAAACGGAGACAACAAAGGTTCCAAACCTCTTTGACCTTCATCATATGTTAGTGAAAGATGCAATTATGCATTTAAACAATATTTTCATATTTTTTAATTTTTCTCAAAATCTATTTGTTAACCCTCCTACGAAAATATTGAGTTTTTTCGTAAATGTTTTATATGTTGAAGCCTATGATCTTTAGTGCTGTCTTAAAATTTGTAAACACATTATACATTTGTATTAATGTATATTAAACTCTCTTTCACTGTATATATGCATCGTTTTAATGTTTTGTTAATTTATTTAGTAAAACTTCATAATACTCCCTAAATTGGTAGACTAAACACTATAAAATTGATATTCTTTAGAAAAACGGAGACCACAAAGGTTCCAAACCTCTTTGACATTCATCATATGTTAATGAAAGATGCATCTATGCATTAAAACATAATTTTTATTTTTTTGATTTTTTTATCAAAATCTTTGTGTTACCCTAAAATATTGTGTTTTTTGGTAAATGTTCTATATACTGATGCGTATGATCTTAAGTGTTGTTTCAAAATTTCTAAACACATTGTACATTTTTATTAATGTATATTAAACTCTTCATGGTACGTGTACATCTTTTTAAGTTTTTGTCATTTAATTTTGTAAAACTTCGTAATACTCCATAAATTGATAGACTAACCACAATAAAATCGTTATTCTCTAGAAAAACGGAGGCAATAATTGTTTCAAACCACTTTGACCTTCATCATATGTTAGTGAAATATGTAACTATTCATTAAAATAGAATTTTTCATATTTTTCTCATAATCTATGCGTTAACAACCCCTACGAACATATTGAATTTTCCTGTAAATGGTCAATATACTGAAGCTTATGATCTTTAGTATTTTTTTAAAATTTCTAAACACATTCTAAATTTTTATTAATGTATATTAAACTCTCTTTCATTGTATAAGGGCATCTTTTAATTTTTTTTGTTAATTAATTTAGTGAAACTTCATAATACTCCATAAAATGGTGGACTAACCACTACAAAATCGTTATTTTCTAGAGAAACGGAGACAACAAAAGTTCCAAACCTCTTTGAACTTCATCATATGTTAGTGAATGATGCAATTATGCATCTAAACAGTATTTTTATATTTTTGATTTTTTCTCAAATCTACGTGTTAACCTCTATGAAAATATTGAGTTTTTTCGTAAATGTTCTATATACTGAAGCCTATCCTCTTTAGTGTTGTCTTAAAATTTCTAAAAACATTCTACATTTGTATTAATGTATATTAAACTCTCTTTCATGATACATAAACATAGTTTTAATTTTTTTTTGTCAATTAATTTAGTCAAACTTCATAATACTAATACTCGTTAAATTGGTAGACTAACAATTTTAAAATCGCTATTATCTAAACAAATGGAGACAACAAAGGTTCCAAACATCTTTGACCTTCATCATATGTTATTTAAAGTTGCAACTATGCATTAAAACAAAATTTTCATAATTTTGAATTTTTCTCAAAAACTATGTGTTAACAACCCCTACGAACATATTGAATTTTTCAGTAAATGTTCTATGTACTGAAGCTTATGATCTTTATTATTGTTTTAAAATGTCTAAACCCATTCTACATCTGTATTAATGTATATTACACTCTTTTTCACTGTATATGGGCATCGTTTAAATTTTTTGTTAATTATTTAGTAAAACTTTATAATACTCCCTAAATTGGTGGACTAACCACTATAAAATCGCTATTCTCTAGAAAAACGGAGACCACAAAGGTTCCAAACCTCTTTGACCTTCATCATATGTTAGTGAATAATACAACTATGCATTAAAACATAATTTTCATAATTTTGAATTTTTCTCAAAAATCTATGTGATAACTAACCCCTACGAAAAATATTGAGTTTTTCATTAAATGTTCTATATACTGAAGCCTATGATCTTTAGTGTTGTTTTAAAATTTCTAAACACATTCTACATTTGTATTAATGTATATTAAACTCTCTTTCACTGTATATGGGCATCATTATAATTTTTTTGTTAATTTATTTTGTAAAACTTCAAAAGACTCTCTAAATTGGTGGACAAACCACTATAAAATCGCTATTCTCTAGAAAAACGGAGACAACAAAGGTTCCAAACCTCTTTGACCTTCATCATATGTTAGTGAAAGATGCAATTATGCATTTAAACAATATTTTCATATTTTTTAATTTTTCTCAAAATCTATTTGTTAACCCTCCTACGAAAATATTGAGTTTTTCGTAAATGTTTTATATGTTGAAGCCTATGATCTTTAGTGCTGTCTTAAAATTTGTAAACACATTAGACATTTGTATTAATGTATATTAAACTCTCTTTCACTGTATATATGCATCGTTTTAATGTTTTGTTAATTTATTTAGTAAAACTTCATAATACTCCCTAAATTGGTAGACTAACCACTATAAAATTGATATTCTTTAGAAAAACGGAGACCACAAAGGTTCCAAACCTCTTTGACCTTCATCATATGTTAGTGAAAGATGCATCTATGCATTAAAACATAATTTTTATTTTTTTGATTTTTTTATCAAAATCTTTGTGTTACCCTAAAATATTGTGTTTTTTGGTAAATGTTCTATATACTGATGCGTATGATCTTAAGTGTTGTTTCAAAATTTCTAAACACATTGTACATTTTTATTAATGTATATTAAACTCTTCATGGTACGTGTACATCTTTTTAAGTTTTTGTCATTTAATTTTGTAAAACTTCGTAATACTCCATAAATTGATAGACTAACCACAATAAAATCGTTATTCTCTAGAAAAACGGAGGCAATAATTGTTTCAAACCACTTTGACCTTCATCATATGTTAGTGAAATATGTAACTATTCATTAAAATAGAATTTTCATATTTTTCTCATAATCTATGCGTTAACAACCCCTACGAACATATTGAATTTTCCTGTAAATGGTCAATATACTGAAGCTTATGATCTTTAGTATTTTTTTAAAATTTCTAAACACATTATAAATTTTTATTAATGTATATTAAACTCTCTTTCATTGTATAAGGGCATCTTTTAATTTTTTTTGTTAATTAATTTAGTGAAACTTCATAATACTCCATAAATTGGTGGACTAACCACTACAAAATCGTTATTTTCTAGAGAAACGGAGACAACAAAAGTTCCAAACCTCTTTGAACTTCATCATATGTTAGTGAATGATGCAACTATGCATCTAAACAGTATTTTTATATTTTTGAATTTTTCTCAAATCTACGTGTTAACCTCTAAGAAAATATTGAGTTTTTTCGTAAATGTTCTATATACTGAAGCCTATCCTCTTTAGTGTTGTCTTAAAATTTCTAAAAACATTCTACATTTGTATTAATGTATATTAAACTCTCTTTCATGATACATAAACATAGTTTTAATTTTTTTTTGTCAATTAATTTAGTCAAACTTCATAATACTAATACTCGTTAAATTGGTAGACTAACCATTTTAAAATCGCTATTATCTAAACAAAGGGAGACAACAAAGGTTCCAAACATCTTTGACCTTCATCATATGTTATTTAAAGTTGCAACTATGCATTAAAACAAAATTTTCATAATTTTGAATTTTTCTCAAAATCTATGTGTTAACTAACCCCTATGAAAATATTGAGTTTTTCGGTAAATGCTCTATATACTGAAGCCTATGATCTTTAGTGTTGTTTTAAAATTTCTAAACACATTCTATATTTGTATTAATGTATATTAAACTCTCTTTCATTGTATATAGGCATCGTTTTAATTTTTTGTTAATTAATTTAGTAAAACTTCATAATACTCCCTAAATTGGTAGACTAACCACTATAAAATTGTTATTCTCTAAAAAAACGGAGACAACAAAAGTTCCAAAACTCTTTGACCTTAATCATGTGTTAGTGAATGATGCAACTATGCATTAAAACAGAATTTTTATATTTTTGATTTTTTCTCAAAATTTAAGTGGTACCCTATGAAAATTTTGAAGTGTATGATCTTAAGTGTTGTTTTAAAATTTCTAAACATATTCTATATTTGTATTAATGTATATTAAACTCTCTTTCATGGTACATGAACATCGTTTTATTTTTTTGTCAATTAATTTAGTAAAACTTCATAATACTCCCTAAACTGGTGGACAAACCACTATAAATCTCTATTTTCTAGAAAAACGGAGACAATAAAGGTTCCAAACCTCTTTTACATTCATCATATATTAGTGAAGGATGCAATTATGCATTGAAAATAATTTTCATATTTTGAATTTTTCTCAAAATCTACGTGTTAACACCCCTACGAAAATATTGAGTTTTTTTCGTAAATGTCCTATATACTGAAGCCTATGATCCTTAGTGTTGTTTTAAAATTTCTAAACACATTCTTCATTTGTATTAATGTATATTAAACTCTCTTTCATTGTATATGGGCATCGTTTTAATTTTTTGTTAATTAATTTAGTAAAACTTCATAATACTCCATAAATTAGTGGACTAACCACTATAAAATCGCTATTCTCTAGAAAAACGGAGACAACAAAGGTTCCTAACCTATTTGACCTTCATAATATGTTAGTAAAAGATGAAACTATGCATTAAAACAGAATTTTCATATTTTTGAATTTTTCTCAAAATCTATGTATTAACTAACCTCAACAAAAATATTGATTTTTTTGGTAAATATTCTATATACTGAAGCTTATGATCTTTAGTGTAGTTTTAAAATTTCTAAATACATTCTACATTTGAATTAATGTATATTAAACTATCTTTCATTGTACATGGGCATCGTTTAATTTTTTTTTAATTAATTTAGTAAAACTTCATAATACTCCAAATATTGGTGGACAAACGACTACAAAATTGTTATTCTCTAGACAAACCGAAAAATTAAAGGTTCATAACCTCTTTGACCTTCATAATATGTTAGTAAAGGATGAAACTATGCATTAAAACAGAATTTTCATATTTTTGAATTTTCATATTTTTGAATTTTTCTCAAAATCTATGTATTAACTAACCCCAACAAAAATATTGAATTTGTTGGTAAATATTCTATATACTGAAGCTTATGATCTTTAGTATAGTTTTAAAATTTCTAAATACATTCTACATTTGATTTACTGCATATTAAACTATTTTTCATTGTACATGGACATCGTTTTAATTTTTTGTAAATTAATTTTGTAAAACTTCATAATACTCCCTAAATTAGTGGACTAACCACTATAAAATTGATATTCTCTAGAAAAACCGAAACATTAAAGATTTCTAACCTCTTTGACCTTCATAATATGTTAGTAAATGATGAAACTATGCATTAAAACAGAATTTTCATATTTTTGAATTTTTTTCAAAATCTGTGTATTAACTAACCCCAACGAAAATATTGAATTTTTTGGTAAATATTCTATATACTGAAGCTTATGATCTTTAGTGTAGTTTTAAAATTTCTAAATACATTCTACATTTGAATTCATCTATATTAAACTATCTTTCATTGTACATGGGCATCGTAGACTGACATGTGTCAGTTACGATGCATGTTTTAGCTATTTATTATGAGTTCAAGTATGAACTTCAAATTTTTATTTAGTTTAGGAATGTTTTAGCACATTAATATACTCTAGGTATGTATTTTCTCCGCCTTCGTAGTGTGGGTATGAATAAGCAGTTTTCTCCGGTAAGAAATAGACAACAAACTAAGTTAGAAGCAGTGACTCTTAACAGTCTAATACGGACAGCAAAAGAAAGAGGCAAAAAACATGGGTTTGTTGTAGATTTCAATAGCATTGGTAATAGCATTATCATCATAAGTAGTACGAGAGCAAAAGCTGACGCCATGTCTATCAAGATGCTGAAACCAAAGTGGAAAGTAGAAATATATGAAGCTTTTGTCAATAATAATGCATATGACTACTCAATAATCAGTATATCCAGACTCTTGACTTTGCATATAAGCAGTAGCGGCCCTGATACCAAGCATTAGAAGCTTCAGCTTCCGGCCCAGAATAATATCAGTTATTAGTCGGCCTTTATTTTTCAAAAATCCTTCATAGACTGGTGGTATTAGTAGTAGTAATGGTGTCCGTGAAGTCATGAGTTCGAAACTGCTCCTCTACAAATCCACCATTATATTTTAAACATATTTATTAGCAGCCCATAATTTTATTTGGGCTTCTGGTCCTCATACTTACTGGGCCGGCACTGCATATAAGATCTACTTGAAATCCACCGGCAACTAGGAAGTCGTCTTTATTGCAAGTGTGCTTACTTGAGTATGTGTAAACTCTTCCAGCAAACTTCCATGATGTTTCTAAGGGCTGCTAGTTGGAGTTTGATTTATATAGATTTTTTTGATTATAAGAGTACAGAGACTTGTTGAATTTGGAATGAGTTGGAGAAAATTTTGTAACAATCTATAAAAATAAATAACTATAATAATTTTTAGAATCCAAAGTATATATGTAGTATTCTCAAAATATTGTTTTATGAGTTAAATGATTAAGAATACAATTCTCAATAACAGTAACTTTAATAAATTTACAGAAATATTAAAATCCAAACTTTTGAATAAGAAATGATTTTTAGATTTTAGTGAGAATATGAATATCTATAAATAAATAACACTACTCTTTAAATTATAAAAATTAATTCCACTAACACCTTCTAAATGCACCAAACAATCAAATAAGTATACTATTTTAATGGGCCGTGTGGTTAGACAAACTCCTTAACTGATCAATAGGCTTTATTAACATTATCTCACTAATCTAGTCAATGTATATAGATATGTATTTAGCCAAAAAAGGGAAGCAATCTTAATTTGTGTGTTTTTGGTCTTGTTAAGACTAAAACAGTCATTAACACATCAGCACTACTTATCTAATTAATTAATTACACTTATTTTTTAAATATCATTAAAGCTTTGAATGTTTACAACGGCACCATAGTTAATAATTACGAAAATCTCTACATATACTTGTGTATATCAGAAACGCAAACGTAGTTGTTACGCATGCTACCATTCGGACCTTATGTTTTCTCCTTAGGTGTTAAGGAAGTGATTAATTATAAAGATAACAAAATCTGCATTTAAAAGATAATACGGTCCTCACAAACTCTTTACCATTCACAAAGACAGCAAAAAAAAAAAAAAGATGTCAACAGTTTCACCCTCCTCGCAACTAGTTAAGGTGGTTCCAAACAACCAGAACAACACTGGCGACTCCTCTGCTAAGGTCAGTACGAAGATCTTGTCCGTAAGTCATGTCTATTTGACAAATATGTTCTAAACCTGTGAGGAAACTAATGAACCTGAATGCCATATAAAAGGTCAAGTAGACATGACTTACGGACACGATCTTCGTACTTGACCTTAGCAGAAGAGTCGCCAGTGTTGTTCTGGTTGTCTGGAACCACCTGAACTAGTTGTGAGGAGGGTGAAACTGTCGAAATCTTCTTTTTCTTTGCTGTCTTGCTAATGGTAAAGAGTTTGTGAGGACCGTATTATCTTTTAAATGTAGATTTAGTTATCTTTATAATTAATCACTTCCTTAACACCTGAGAAGAAAACATAGGGTCCGAATGGTAACATGCGTAACAACTACGGTTGCGTTTCTTTTTTTTGTTCAATTGTTAACTTTATAACAACAAAAAAGAATTGTACAATCGTTTGATCCTAAACTAAGAGATCAAAGGACACTAGAGAACAGATATGTGTGTCAAGCACAAGAACGCTCTACTGTTGCGAAAGAAAATATGAAATCTATGAACTACGGTTGCGTTTCTAATATACACAAGTATATGTAGAGATTTTCGTAATAAGTTAACTGAGGATATCTTTATAATTAATCACTTCCTTAACATCTAAAAGAAAATATTTAGGATTTGAATGGCAACCAGCAAAAGAACTGCGGTGCGTTTTTATAATAGTAACAAAACATATAAATAGATATTGAGATTTATGTCACTATTAACTGCGGTGCGATTTATAAACATTCAAAGCCTTAATGATATTTAATAAAATGAGTGTAATTAGTTAATTAGATAAGTAATGCTGATGTGTTAATGATTGTTTTAGTCTTAACAAGACCATGTCATAGTTTTGCAAAAAAAAACAAGAATTAAGATTACTTTTTTATTGGCTAGGTACATATCTATATACATCGACTAGATTATTGAGATAATTTTGATCAAAAAAGAAAAAATAATTAAATGCCAATAAAAGCAAAAGCCCATTGATCGGCTAACGGGCTTGTCTAATCTTATGGCCCATTAAAATAGTATAATTTTTTTTTATTTGGTGCATTTAGAAACATCCGCGAAGTTTGCTCGAAGAATTTACACAGAGTTGTGAGCACACTTGCAGTAAAAGACGACTTCTTAGTTGTTGATGGATTTTAAGAACGTAGCTGCAAAACTAAGAGTCTCTAGATATATTGATTATTGAGTAGTCACATGCACATTATTATTGACAAAGCTTCATCTATTTCTACTTTCCACGGTTGTAGTCCAAATGGAAAAAAACCCAATTTTAACCAAAATTTTATGGCCAAAACCATTTGGACATAAGTGCCCAATAAACTTAAAATTTAGAGTTTCTTAAATTAAGAAAAAATAGAAAATCAAAATCAGATAATAAAAATATGTTTTTCCTACAAATTTGCAAAATCACATTTTTCGGCCAAAGTCGTAAAATCATATCTCCAAAACCATGAAATCACGCTTCCCGCAAAAACCGTGAAATATTTTTTTCCCAGAAAACCATATATCACGTTTTCGCGTCAAAACTGTAAAATTATGTTTTTCCGCCAAAATCGTAAAATCACATTTTTTTTTGCCAAAACTGTGTCAAAACCGTAAAATCACGATTTTTGCAAAAACCGCAAAATTACGTTTTCCCGTCAAAACCGTAAAATCACATTTTCTTCAAAACCACAAATTACGTTTTCCCACTTTTTTGGTAGAATTGTTCATGTTTACCACCACTAAAGATATATTTTCAAAAAACATTATTCATTAAGTAGCAAAAGACTCTTTTATCTTTGTTCTATATATATGATAAATAATTATTTAAATTAAAAAATATATATATTTTTTATATATCCCCTTATATTAAATTTTTGAAATTATAAATATGGTCAACTTGATAATTTTAATTATTTAAGGCACTTTACAAACAAATAAAATGATAAGGACTAAAATATAATAACTTAAGAAAATAAATCAATACATTTTAGAATAGCCTGACACGTGTCAGTTATGAGGCATGTTTTAACTATTTATTGTGAGTTTAGGTATGAACTTCAAAATTTTATTTAGTTTACGAATATTTTAGCACGTTAAATACTTTAGGTATGTATTTTCTCCGTCTTCGTACTGTGGGTGTGAATAAGCCGTTTTTCCCAGTAAGAAATTGACAACAAACGGAGTTAGAAGCAGTGACTCTTAACAATCTAGTGCGGACAGCAAAAGAAAGAGGCAAAAAACCTGGGTTTGTTGTAGATTTCAATAGCATTCGTAATAGCATTATCATCATAAGTAGTACGAGAGAAAAAGCTGACCCCAGCCCTATCTAGGGCCGACTCAATACCGTTAGGGGTCTTAGGGCAAAAAAAAAAAAATTAATCTCTAAAATTTATATGCTGATAATGTTTAAAATATTTTTAAAATTTAATCAGTAATATATTATATATTTTGTAATGAAAATAAAAATATATACATATCAAATAATTTTTGGCCCTTTTCAGTTTTATTTATTATATTTATAATTTTTTTAATATATAAAAATATAAATTTATATAAAATTGAGTCCTTTAATTATTATTATACGGGGGGACACGGACTTGTGTCCGGAGCGGTCGCACCGTTTGTCTCCCCTAATAAGCCGGCCTTGGGTCTATCAAGATGCTGAAACCAAAGTGGAAAGTAGAAATAGATGAAGCTTTTGTCAATAATAATGCATATGGCTACTCAATAATCAGTATATCCAGACTCTTGACTTTGCATATAAGATCTCCTTGAAATCCACCGGCAACTATTCGTCTTGTATTGCAAGTGTGCTTACTTGAGTATGTGTAAACTCTTCCAGCAAACTTCCATGGTGTTTCTAAGGGGCTGCTAGTTGGAGTTTGATTTATATAGATTTTGTTGATTAGAAGAGTATATAGACTTGTTGAATTTGGAATGAGCTGGCGAAAATTTTGTAACAATCTATAAAAATAAATAACTATAATAATTTTTAGAATCCAAAGGATATATGTAGTATTCTCAAAATATTTTTTTATGAGTTAAATGATTAAGAATACAATTCTCAATAACAGTAACTTTAATAAATTTACAGAAATATTAAAATCTAAACTTTCGAATAACAAATGATTTTTAGATTTTAGTGAGAATATGAAAATATATAAATCAATAACACTACTATTTAAATTCTAGAAATTAATTCCACTAACACCTTATAAATGCACCAAACAATCAAATAAATATACTATTTTAATGGGTCGTGTGGTTAGACAAACTCCTTAACTAATCAATGGGCTTTATTAACATTATCTCATTAATCTAGTCAATGTATATAGATATGTATCTAGTCAAAAAAGGGAAGCAATCTTAATTTGTGTGTTTTTGGTCTTGTTAAGACTAAAACAGTCATTAACACATCAGTACTACTTATCTAATTAATTAATTACACTTATTTTTTAAATATCATTAAAGCTTTGAATGTTTACAACCGCACCATAGTTAATATCTAGTCAATGTATATAGATATGTATCTAGCCAAAAAAGGGAAGCAGTTTTAATTTGTGTCTTTTTGGTCTTGTTAAGACTCAAACAGTCATTAACACATCAGTACTACTTATCTAATTAATTAATTACATTTATTTTTTAAATATCATTAAAGCTTTGAATGTTTACAACAGCACCATAGTTAATAATTACGAAAATTTCTACATATACTTGTGTATATCAGAAACGCAAACGTAGTTGTTGCACATGCTACCATTCGGACCTTATGTTTTCTCCTTAGGTGTTAAGGAAGTGATTAATTATAAAGATAACAAAATCTGCATTTCAAAGATAATACGGTCCTCACAAACTCTTTACCATTCACCAAGACAGCAAAAAAAAAGATGTCAACAGTTTCACCCTCCTCGCAACTAGTTCAGGTGGTTCCAGACAACCAGAACAACACTGGCGACTCCTCTGCGGAGGTCAACTACGAAGATCTTGTCCGTAAGTCATGTCTATTTGACCTTTTATTTGGCATTCAGGTTCATTAGTTTCCTCACAGGTTTAAAACATTTTACAACACTCGTGTTCTTGTTTTCTCTTTACTTTGTAACATGCTGAGACACCATAACTCTTATGTTTTTCAGAGGAAGCAATGGAGAGCTTGTCCCTCGAGGAAGGTATTAAAAAAAGGTTTCTCTAACTCTGTGGCTTTGTATCACTTTGTGACTTATTGAATTTCCACCTTATGGAACTTGCAGGCACTGATGAACCGCAGATTGGGGATGTGGTAGACGGAGTCATTGATGGGACGACGTCCGAAGGTGGATACCTGGTGACAATGAAATTCGGTTCTCAAGTGCTGAAAGGAGTGCTTTACCATCATGCTAAAAGGCCCCAACAAGCCATGGGAACACCACCTTCAGGCATGCCACCAGCATCACAGCGCCGAGCTAAGAAGAAAGCCAGAGAGACTACTGAAGTTGATTCTAAGAAACCCAAATTCCGCAGGAGTGGCTACAACTTATTTTTTAGCAAAAAAATAAACTTCTTCTTCGCTGAGCACGCTAGGCTCAAATCTAAGAAGCAGGTCACTTACTTATAGTTATCATCAAATCAAATCCTTTAACCAAGTGTTTGCTTATAATCTGATACCATTTTCTTACAGGTTTATCAAGACAAAGGAGTTACGGATGGGGAGAGGTACAGAACTGAGATCATGCTGGAGTACGAATCTGCACATGAGTCTGATGGAGCTTCTGCTTCTGCAGCCGCCACCATGGCTCAGTAGTCTTTTATTTCTTCTGTTATGTTGTTGTCTTCTTCTTTCTTTATGACATTTCTCTTTCTTCTTTCTTTCTCTGGACAAGTTCTCCTTCTTATATAATAAATATTTATAATGTCTTTGATCAGTTTGCAGAACATGCCATGTTTATGGTTTTAGGGTTAGTAAAGAGGTTACTAACTGCGAGTTTATGTCTTTCTTGCTATTTTGCTTCATGATATCCCGTTTGGTTTTTTTTTGTTTCTGTTTTCAACTGAATATATCCTCTGTTGCTGCAGAAATTTGAATTAACTATTATTACTCCTTTCATTGCAAAATAATTCATGTTTAAAAAAAAAGTATTTTAAAAAGATCTATTTTTATATTTTTAATATATTTTTATTAGATAATAATGTAAAATTTTAAATTTTGAAAAGAAATCGTGTTTACTGTACTTCGATGGATAAAAATTATAGAAAATATAGTTAAACACAAAATAATGCTTTTATAATTAAGATCAAAAATATTTGTAATATGTGTGAAAAAATTTAAAACACACATTTTTTGAAATGGGGTAGGGAACATCATTTATTTAACACATATGTTTCTTGAATCCCATTTTTGTTGTTAGTTTTCAAGAGTTTCAACATCTTCTCCCAGCATATAAAAAGCTTGTTTTGATAATCAATTTGTGAAATAACCAAAAATAATGGGAAATTAGTTTTTTTTAGTAAGAAAGTAGAGAGAGATGGGAAGAGAAATAAAGAGAGAATGGGTGATTTTGGTTAGTTAGTGAATTTGTGTTTTTTTCTTGTATATTGGACCTAATTTCCCATTAATAATGCAATGAATGTTTTTAAGCCAACATGTCATATTTGGCAAGAATGCGTTCAAGGCAACACAAATTTTTGTGAAAATTCATTGATGTTTTCATAATTGAAACAACTAACCAACACTACTTACTGTACACATCTTGAACCTTCAGAATTCACAAGGAAACAACATGCAAGCCGCCGGCAAAGGAAACAAAAAGACGGTAACTACAATAGCATTTGCATAACACATCATTTACACCTTTTAAGACATCCATTATATTCTATGCTTCTGCTTTTGTATGAGCTCCCTTTTATTCCTTGGAACGGGTTGTGTATACTTCTCTTCTTTGCTCAAAGAAACGAATCAAGATAGGTGTAGTTTCTGCGCCGATGATACTCAAGGAGGCTACCATAAGTGCGGTCCCATACCCCAATGAAGAGCGCCTCTGTGTCAGGGCTGAATGATATTCCAGATATCTCTCCAAAGAAGTCGATCTCCTGCTCTGTTTCATACCCCTTTGAGACGTCATAGACGTGCACAAAGTCTGCCGGTTCGGCCATGGCCATGTATTTTCCATCGGACGTGTAGCGGATCGACCGGATTGCTCCAAGGTTACCCTTCAAGACAGCAACGGAGTGAGATAGGTTGCGGATGTCCCATACACGGCAGGTCTTGTCTTGGTTTCCAGTTGAGAAAGTGATTCCGTCGGGATGCCACGCTGAGGCAAAGGAATAGTCGAAATGTCCTAATAGTGTTTCCAGTGTCTGTGGATGAAGTTCCAAAGATTTGGCATTATAAAGCAACTATTTGAGACTAACTTACACACTTGGGTTCAGGATCGAGCCAATATGTACCTTTCCTGTGTTGGGGTCTACTATAAGGCCCACAGGATTGTCACCAACAATAGCTAGTAATTTACCATTGGGACTCAAAGATGCATGCTGTCACCAACAAATAGAAAACAAAAGAACATCATTAGCCTAACTGAAACTCAGAGTTATGCTAAAAGTAAAAAAGGAAAACCATGAAAGAAGCAAGGACTTTACATTCACTGGCCAAGGAAAACGAAAGTCCTTAACAAGCTGGTATCTCTCCATGTCAAAATCTCTAACTCCACAGTCATTATTTGAGGCAGTAAAATGAAGGGCACCACTATGAACAGATGACAAAAACTAAGTTAGAAGCAGTGACTCTAACAATTATACGTAGACCCTTCAGCAAAAACCTGGGTTTGTTGTAGATCTCAATAGCATTGGTAATAGCATTATCATCATAAGTGGTACGAGAGCAAAAGCTGACGCCCGGTCTATCAAGATGCTGGAACCATTGTGGAAAATAGATACAGATGAAGCGTTTCAATGAGATTGCATGTAAAAAAAAAACGTGACTGACAACTACTATATAATCAATATATCTAGAGACTCTTAACCTTGCAGATAAGTTCTCCTTGAAATCCACCAGCAACAAGAAAGTCGTCTTTTACAGCAAGTGTGCTCACTTGAGTCTGTGTAAACCCTTCCAGCAAACTTCCAGGATGTTTCTAAATGCACCAACCAATCAAAATTATAATAATATAGTTGCATCTAAGTATAATAACTTCACATTCTGGTGGAAAAACAAACCTCGGATGGTGCAACATGACCGCGAACATTGAGAACTTCCTTCTTTCCAGACGTTAGAGAAGAATAATGCGTCAGCAGGAAGTTTGACATAAGATACGCGTCGTGCTTGGATGTTGCCCACACCAAGTTCCTCAACTATATGAAACCAAATCAAGATTCTTGATCAGATGGAATCTTTTCATTACTAGGAAGACTATCACCCAAGTCAACAAAGAAACCTGGAAATGAAGGATAGTAGATTTGACAGATCTTGAATTACGCCAGAAGCCATAGAACTGTGCCCCTTTCTGTGTGACATTGCAAACCTGAATTGATGCATATTAAGTAGAGGATGTGCTAATTAAAAAAAAGAGAGAGAGAGAGAGAGAGAGAGAGAGAGAGAGATGAGAGAATAAAATACCTTTTCAGATGATTGACCGGAGTTGGGGACGTTTTCATAGTTCTTGTACTGTAGTAACCTAGTTTGTCTGTATTTATCTCTAGAGATGCTAAGCCTGTCCCAAGGAATCCCCTGGATATCTTTCCCTTTCCGAGCTTGTTCTGCCGATGTGTCAGCTATTTTATTATTCTGTTAAAAAACCATATGGAACACCCAGTCATTATAAACAGAGACCACAAAGTAACATAGCCAAGACACTATACCGAGTAGTCAAATTCCTCAACGTCAGAATCTGATGCACCATCACCGCCACGGAACTCGTCATCCATATCATGATCATCTACATCTTCTTCCATGTACTCCCCAGCATCATCATCTCCTCTTTGGTGATTGGACATTTTTTTTTTAATTTTTAGCAAGTAAACTTAAGGCACCTGCATATGCAAAACATGGACCATGAACTTACCCAAGATCAGGACAAAAAAACACACAACCATCGTAATCCAGTTCCGACACACTTTTTTTTTTTAAAAAGTACAAAATCACACGACTTCAATACGAGCATTAGAGTCTGGAAAGCTAAACCTATAAAAAACAAAGCCGACAGAAATGGAAAAAAAAAAACAAAAAAGAAGAAGAAACACATCTGAAACAATTAAATTCAACCAGTTCATGGGCGCAACACACAAACACCCTAACAATCACATCTAAATATATATATATATATATGGAAGTAATAGATGGTGGTGGTACGAACCCTAGGAGGAATCAAACCGAAAAAGAATCGTCACACACTTCTTTTGTTTTCGATGATTATTTTCAGGAACAAATCCGAAAATATAGTCCTCCTAATTTCAATTTGAGATAATTTAAAATGATAAAATAATACGGATCGAAACGGGGAAGAAGAGGAGAGAGAGAGAGAGAAAGAGACAGAGATTGAACAGCCAAATTTATCAAAAAATTTATCGGAATCTAGTAGCCCGTCCAATACGGTAAAACCGAATCATACCAAACCGAACCGAACCGAAATAGATAATATGGTGTGGTTTTGGTATATACCATATAAACCGAATGGATATGATTTTATAGAAACCGTAGGATTTGGATATGGTTTGGTTTATAACCGATCAAACCGAATAAACCGAACAAAACCGATCAAAAATAGAACATATTTTATAACGTCACATGAAAATCAATTTGTTATATAAGTTATTCATTTGTTAATAATTATTACCATATTTTTTATATTAATAAAAAATCCTAATTTGAAAAACACTTGAAATATAATTAAATAACAATTCATCGCAACTGAGGCTTTTTATTTTCTTAATCTTTTTCTTTCAATCATTTTGCTTTCTTTTAGCATTGATTAAATCAATTGAAGTGAAGGTTATAAATTTGATGGATAATAACTTCAAAAAAATATTCACAACTTTTTTCTTATTTTTAAACGAACAAAGTTTCAGTCGAAGAAACATGACTTTGATGAACATTAAATATGGAAGAGTGAAAAAAAATTTCTTTCATACTTCTCTTTTGTTTTTTATTTTTATTTTCAAAATTTCGAGCTTTGATTTTAATTCTAGATTTGATTATTTCATCTGAAGATATAAGCGTTTTTTTTTTTTTTTTTGAAAATATAATATCTTTTTAATAAATGATTGCGATGATAATATGACTCTAAAATTTATATAATATGATCACAAATTAAATAATTATGTTTTGGTATAAAACCGAATAAACCGAAAACCGACGATATATAAACCGAAGTAAATATGGATTTAGAATGGTAGTTATATTTTACTAACCGAAATACTGAAAAACCGAAAAAGCCGAACCGAAACCAAACCGATATCCGGATTGAACACCCCTAGAATCCAGTATGTGAATTAACCAAATGTCAATAAGTTAATAACCAGATGTTTCAAAAAAATAATAATAATAATAATAACCAGATTTTGCTTCAGATATTTTTTTACATGTTCACCCTTGCTTAGATGCGTCTCCAATCTTCGCACAGATTACTTTATGAGGGCAAGTTTGTCTTTTTAAAAGAGATTATTTTTAATTAACATTATCTTTCGGACACAGAGACATACTGTGCACTACTTTATTATCCCCAAAAAAAACCCACGTCGTCTTGTTACGGTAATGGTCCCATAACAAATAATCCAGTTATTTTAATTTTTTTACACACACACTAAACTAATCCATGTTAAATACAATCAATCTCATTAAAATATAACTACTCTATTTAGATTCAACTTTCAATAACAATGTTTAATGGATTCAGCTGTGAAGAAGGTATTGAATCACAAAGTTAACATTTTTCTTGAGTGTTTTACAATATGTTAAAAATTATGTACCTCTTTAAACATCTATCATTCAGAAATTTCCTAATGCTTTTGAAGAAATTGATGTCCGTGGCCTTTTCGGGCATAAATGGGCTTTAAGGATTGTTTCAGGCATAAACACAGCCCACGGGACAAGTACACAAAACCTAATGCGCCGTTGCCGGGAACCCGGGTCACCCGCGTGGCGGGCGGGAATACTTACCAGTATACTAGAACGACTTGGTTGTTAATTTCCACGAAACAAATTTCAAATCGTTTGATCAACAGATGGAACCAGCCACCTGAACTCAGTACTCTTACATAGTTCACTTCAGTCTTAATCTGAATCAATACAAAAACCATTTTACGTATTCACTTTTTACTAAGTGCATCTCCAAAAACTATTTTACGTATTAACTTTTTAGAGCATCTCTAAAAAAAAATTCTATTTTGAAGTTTCTAAAACTCTATATTTGAAGTTTAAAGGTATTTTTCTCCAAAAACAAAACTTCAAACTCAACTTCAAAACTATTTATATTTTATAATATGGTCTTTATATTTGTCATAACTAATCTTAATTCATAAAACTTTTATAAATAACTAGCACATATAAACATATTACAACAATATTAATTAATAAATATTCTATTAAAATATAAAAAATTAAATAAAAATAACTTAATTAATATTAAACTTTAAACAAAATACCATATTATTCCATAAAATGATTTTCGTAATGCATATATGATCTATTAGCGCATTTAGAAGTAAAAATGGCTCTCCTCATTTTTACTTTGTAAATTACGAGCTAAAATTTGTTGAAATCAGATGATATTGATATTTGTAAATACATTAAATCGGAACAAGAAAGTAAAAGAGAAACATAAAATATTGCTAAAAGACTAATTTCTTTTCGATGATATTAATACTCGTGAATATATTCGATATGAACAAGAAATAATTGTAAGAAAAAGACATCAAAAAAAAACAACAACAACCATCTTCACTTTCACAAAAAAAAATTGGGCAATATTTAAAAATTTTGAAGGTTCCGGATCAAACTTACCTGATTATTAGTGTTGTTGTAATATTTAAATTTGTGTAATAGTTATGTCTTCATGTAAATTTTTAAAATATTTTTGTTAAATTTCTTTTGTATATTTTTGTTGTCTAAATCTAGTTTAAATATTTTAAATCTTATTTTAAAGTTTTATTCAATTTTATGTAAAATTTAAAATCTATAAACAAAATTTAAAATATTTATGAGATATAATTTTTTTAAGGATTAAAATAATAAACGAGAAAATATTTATGAATCATAAAGGTAATGTGTGATTGTAGGGACCAAAATGCAATTAAAAATATGAAACTTCAAATTTGAAGTTTTGAAGTTCCTTTTTGGAGAGCAAAAAACTTCATATTTGAAGTTATAGAGTGTCTTTTGGAGATGCTCTTAAATTTGAAGTTCCATATTTTTATTTGTATTTTGGTCTCTACAATTACACATCACATTTATAATTCATAAATATTTTCCTGTTTATTATTTTAATCCTTATAAAAAGTATATCTCATAAATATTTTAATTTTTGTTAATAAAATTTAAGTTTGCACATAAAATTAAATAAAACTTTAAAAGAAGATTTAGAATATTTAAAACTATTTATATAAAAAAAAATATACAAAATAAACTTAACAAAAGAACTTTTAAAAAATTATATGAAGACATAAACTATTACACAAATTTAAATATTACAACAACACTAATAGTCAAGTAAGTTTGATCCGGAACCTTCATAATTTCCAAATATTGTCCAATTTTTTTTGTGTAATTGAAGATGGTTGTTGTTGTTGTTGATGATATGGTTTTTGTTGTTGTTGATGATGTCTTTTCGTATAATTCTTTCTTGTTCATATTGAATATATTCACGAGTATTAATATCATCGATAAAAGTTAGTATTTTAGCAATATTTTATTTTATATTTTTTTGTTCTGATCTAATGTAGTTACAAGTATTAATATCTCCTGATTTCAACAATTTTTATCTCTAATCTACAAATTAAAAATGAGGAGAGCTATTTTTACTTTGAAATGCACTAGTAGATCATATATGCATTACGAAAATCACTTTATGGAATAGTATGGTATTTTGCTTGAAATTTAATATTAATTAAGTTATTTTGTTTAAATTTTTTTATTTTAATATAGTATTTTATTAATTAATATTGTTGTAATATATTTATATATGTGCTAGTTATTTACAAAAGTTTTATGAATTTAAATTAGTTATGACAAATATAAGGACCATATTATAAAATACAAATAGTTTTGAAGCTAAGTTTGAAGTTTTGCTTTTGGAGAAGAACACCTTTAAACTTCAAATATAGAGTTCCTTTTTTGGAGATGCTCTAATGTACACTGATCTTCCGTATGAACTCTTTTACAGATATAACTTTTACCTTCATTCATAAAAAGTAAAAAAAAAATGGAGAATTTCAAATCACACAAGAGAATCAATTTCCAATATTTTCATAAGACCATTGTAAAGTAACAAAATTTGTAACCTTCTAAAAAATCACTAAGAAATAAGAATATTCATTTTTCTGTGGAGGGAAAGCCAAAAAAGGAATAAACCTTTACATGTTCCAACAAAACTTCCAAAACGTTTTAACTTGATTCAAGTTTATGGAAAAAAACCACATTAGAATCAAATCTACATCTTCTTCGTGTTCATGAGATCATCACTTTTTAGTTAAGACACACACCTTAGCTCACACCAGACTCTCTTCCACGAGATTTATAGAGCATCTAATCAAAAAAATACAACAGAGCAATATGAAAAAAGTCAATAAGACTGTTATTGTTAAATGCAAGCAGTTTTATCTGAGGAAAGAAACTCGTTTTCATTTTAAGTCTCTTTCCTCGCATAGAACTGCTTGCATTAAAATAACCTTGTTTGATATTAAAATGAACCAACCAAACTAACCTTCATGAGGATCTTCGTGTACAAAGAAACTGGCAGCTACTATCAAATAACAAAGAATGAGCATCAACCCTTTGAAGTAATTCGATGTCCCTTCCTGGAGAAAAAACGCTACTACTATAACTGTGATGAACAGCATCGCTGTCTCAAAAAGCTGGAAGTTCAGGTCCATCTGTTCACCCATCATCCATCCAATCACCACACAGAACGGGACCTAACCATATACAACCAGCAACAGAGGTTATTGAACAAGCCTCTTGTTGGCCAAAGATGATATACTTCTCTTGCAATACATACCACAAACATGGAGATCTGTATAGAGGAACCAATAGCCACTCCCAAGGAAAGATCCTGTAGACGTCAAAACAAAGTTTAACCATGTCTCAAGACGAATAAAGAGTCTATAGATGTTACAACTCAAGGAACTACTCTGCCTACCAGTTTATCTTTCATGGCAAACATGATAGCGCCTGCATGCTCAGCTGCATTCCCAACAATAGGAAGCAATATGACACTGATAAAAGCTATTGGTATGTTCCAAGAGACCGAGGCACCCTGAGAAAAACAATTACATAACCTAGTGAATGTTAAGGCCAAGTTAACTAGGAAGACGCAATGTTGATTACCTCAATGGCATCAACAAGATAGCCAGAGAGAAGGGAGACCCAAGCAGTCAATATCGAGAGCCAAATGATAGCTTCCCACTTGGAGATCTCAGGATCTTCATCTTCACCACAAGTTTCTTCGTTCTCATTTGTTTCCTAGTGTTCACAGCATATAGAGTTACACAAACCAATTGGTTTTATATACAAAGAATGGAAGAAACAACAAACCTCTTCAAGAGGGCTATAAGAATTGGACTGGCTCTTTAACTGGAAGAAGAGGTAAGCGGCATATGCTATAAGCATTATGCAGCTGCTGAACCTTGACAGGGCCATCTCTGATGATCCGGCGTGAACCTCGCTGTGAGTGTAGTGAAGAACAGCCGGGAAGAGTATCCCCATTACAGCCATCAAAAGCAATCCTGAGTTCACAACTGCAATTCCCTGGATGCAGGAGAACAGATGTCAGAAGAGAATACAATGAAGAAGTTGAATAAGGTTTATTACTTTGTCAAAGACTTGGTCTTTCTGGTAAAACACTAGACCACCGCAGAAGAAAGCACAGCCTAGCACAAGCAACATGTTAGAAAGAATGGATCCTAGCAAAGTCAGCTGAACAACACGTATCATTCCATTTTTCAAAGCGAAGATCGATATGATCAGTTCCGTCACATTCCCGAATGTAGCATTTAGGAGTCCTCCAACTGTGAAAATTTGTATAGCAATGTCAAAAAAAATATCATGAAAAAAGAAAAAGAATAGTCTGTTAAAGAAGAACCAAGTCATCATACCAGTAGGGCCAGTGTAAAAAGCTAGTTGCCTGTTTCAAATAAGCCAATACTAATACATGTCACACAGCCAGAACAATGGTACGGTTAAGTTTGTGCTATAATAAGTACTTACTCTGTAGCATATCCTAGACGTTCAGCCAACGGTGTAATACCTATTAAGCTCAGCAAGAACACCCACCCCTGAGGCCAGGGAAACAATCATTTCTTGAGGTTCAACTCTTAGACATAAAACAAAACTACTAGTACTAGTACAAAACTTATACCTTACTATCTATCATGTAGTGGACCAGTATTGCTAGAGGACCGAAAGGTAACAACATATTGAGTTTGTTAGAAAAAATCACGATCTTAATGCTCCTGAGAACACTGTTCTTTGGCGATTTGGTTGCGTGTTCAGGGAAACTCAGAGAAAGTGATCCTTGCTCCATCAAAGAAGCTGCTTTAGCTTGCGTGGCATCTTCTTCTTCTTTTCTAAATAGACTCTTGTGCTCAAGTTCATTAACCGACCCCATCTGTTACAGTAGAGCATCTTATCATTACCCTCCCACATTAAACTCAGACAAGAGATAAGAATGATCTTGTGCTTCGATTAGAGCCGGCACTTTACAATGACTCATACCCTCTCGTGCTACCAAAACATGGACCAAGGCTAATGCAACCTGGGTACAGAGGATCTTCTTGTAAGAGATCTAATTTTCAATGACAGTTATAATATTCAAAGCCAATAAAGGCAGAGTCTTGTGGTTGTGGGTAACGGTTACTTCACATTAAGGGAAAGAATCATATAAAAGCAAACAAAAAGATTACTTCTCTAAAACCCTAATCTAAAGCCCTTACAGCAGAAAGAAAGAAACTCCATGAATCCGAAATAAAGAAAGATAAAAGGAGGGAAACTTTTACCTCGAAGTCAGACAAGGGTCAGTCAGAGAAGAAGAATCGAGCAAGTTGCAGAAACCAAATCAGAGCAACAACGACTTTGAAGTTTCTATCTTCTTCCTCTGATCTGCTAGAGACGAAGGAAAGGTCGAGTGTGATTTGAATTTGATAGAATAATAATAAAAGTTCATGAACGTGATTCCGTGATATGGACGTCGGTGCAGAATCAAATCCTTTGGATCTCAGATGATGCTAGTAGAGGAGAACGAGCGAGGAAGTTTCGTTCTTATGTTCAAAGTTGAAACCTTTCAGCAGTTTGAAGAACACAAGTTTTTTTTACTGAAGAAGAAGACACATGTAACGGCGCCGTTTAGTGTTTTGTCCTATAAAAAATAACCCGCGAATCTTACTTATATAGTACAGCATAATAAAAATGAAATTAATTCGTTTGGTTTTCGAATATTTTTTACAAATCACTGAAATGACAGGTGCAAACGTTCAGTTTACTATTTATAATTTTATAGTACAATTTTTTTTTGAAAAAAAAAAATTACCTAGTGATAAAGACATGGATTTCTTTTCTTTCTTTCAAATTCAATACATGGAATGATATCTTTTCTTTTCGAACTGGCTTCATTGGAATGATTAGTTTTTCTAAAGGTAAGAGAAAAAAAATCATCTACAATGAAAATATCTTTAAAGTATAAAATATTAAAGCTTGCTGATAGAGTTATAAATATATTGATTACAAAAACATGGCATGTATCCCACTATCTATTATATATTGGACCACCAATAATGATTGTCGATAAATTGATAAATTTCCGAATTGAATCGAGACAAGGGCCTTTTCAAAAAAAAAAAAAAAAGAATCGAGACAAGGGATCAAGTTTCAACCCACTTGTTTATGCTGTAGTTTCAACCCACGCTTTATTTTTCTTACATATATATTCTCTCATACCCGAAAATAAGATTTTCTAAAATTTTAATGCTTATTAAGAATTCAATAAATATTTATAATTTAATTTTTTTAATTTTATTATACATTTTTTAATAACTTTTCACCTATAAAATTTAATCAATTCAAATATTTTTATTTAATATTTTTTAAAAATATAAAAAAGTATTTTAAACCTATAAAAAATCTATCTTTGTGGTACAAGTAAAAAATCTAAAACATTTTATTTTTGGGAATGGACGAAGTATGCAGGATTATTCTGAGTTTTAATTTAATTGGTTTTCTTCTTTTCTTTGTCTCTTGTTTAATTTCACCAAATACTCAAATGTTTTTTTCTTTTCTAAACAAAAAAATCATGCAAATGTTATAGCATTTCAATTTTCATAAACCGGGTCAACTGTCAGAGATCTGACCTGAACTGAAACATTATCGGGCCATCTGTGACTTGACACAAGGCATCCCATTAGATAGATGTCGGCAGGTAATATGGACTCGATACGGGTGGGCTTACTCAGACTTAGCCTTTTTTTTTTTGTCAACTACTCAGATTTAGCCTAATCCCCCAACAATTCCAATTAGATTATGGGTTTCGACATAATCGTATGATTTATTTAAAATAATTCCGTTTAAAAATGCATCTTCTTTTAAGAAGTTGAGAAGCACTTTTGAGTTGAGAAGTACATTTGGTTTGTTCAGCTACGTCGTTGTTTAAATACTTTATCCGATAACTTTAAAATTGTAAATAAGGCCAAACACATTATATATCTTAATTTCTGCTTCAAATCAATGACGGATATAATGACGACCAACTTGTGAAATAAAGAGAGCTGATGTACAGCCAACAAATTATCTACATACTAAAAGAAAATAAATTAATTTATTTTCTGAAAAATATCCTTTTAGCACTGTTTATTTGTGGACCTATGGTCTGTTTCTGTGGTGGTTTATAATGCAAGTTGCTAAGGATGATTAGATATCAATCTAGTGTCCGTTATTAACACAAAATCGATGCTTTAGATATCAGATTTGCAAGAAAAGTTTAATACTATGTTGATGGTATTAACATACATATAATTTGTTAGTTTGCATATTAAAAAAGTATTAAGGAACAGGCAAAGAAGAATCAGCGTCTGTGGAACTTGGAGTGCACACAAAACATGACTCCCCCACGAAGTTCTAGGAGTCCCCACCTTAACTGCATAATTAAACAAAGCACCATTATAATCAATCTTAATTAATCATTTTACTACTTTTGTAGAAAAGTATAAACGTTAACTATTGCTAGTCACTCATCATAAAATAACTAACAAAGTTGAATTCCACCCCCATCCATTACATTTACTACTAAAATATGTTACCTATCTATGATTGCTTATTACCACTGTTAACCACAGTCTAGAAGCTTATGCTTATTGCCAGTAATTCATGATAAAAGAAAACGTAAAATAACTAACAAAATGAAATTCCTACCGTCTAGGAGATAAAATAATTAATCTCTACCGATTAGTATCAACGATATACTCTCTCCGTTCTGAAAGTAAGATTTTTTAAATTTTTTTCTTGTTCCACAAAGATAGATTTTCTATATTGTTAATGTACTTTTTTATACTTTTGAGAAATATTAATTGAGAATATTTGAATTGATAAAATTTCATTGGTGGAAAGTTATTGGAAAGTGTATAATAAAATAAAAAATAAATTAAATTATAAATATTTATTAAATTCTTAATAAGGGTACATACTCTAAAAAAAATATTAATTTCGGGGAACTGAGGGAGTATTAAACAGCCGTAACTACTACTTTCTGTTTGTTTTTTACCAAAAGGTTGGACTCATCCATCGTTCAAACTAAACACATACCAAGGAGTGTGTTAAGCACATAATCGTCTCGCGGGCTTTGTTGGGTTCTCTGTCTTCTAGAAGTCCTATCCATCTAGTTGGCCTAATCAAGACATCCTTTAAAATACACTCTTGTCTCTGTTTCTACACACTAGTTTGATCATAAAATAGAATTATAACTTAGCAATAATTTTGTTGATAAAGACAAAAGCAAAAGCTTCTGGAAAGGCGTTGATATTTATTTGTCTATGCGTTTATTTTTCTTGGTTGTAAAGATACTTTATTGCTGCTCTGTTAATTCTCAGCCGTTGATTTGATGGGCACAATTTCTTCTAGAAGCACATTCTTCTTTTCGATCCCAAGTTATTCTGCAAGTAATTCGTTTTTTTTTTTTTGTAAAAGGGCATTGCAAGTAATTAGTTGAGGAAACAGTTAAACACTATTGCCCACATTTAAATTAATGGATAGAGCTGACTGTTAAAAAAACCCATCCTTTAATTTAATGTCTGTTTAAATTCATAAAACATGTACTATCAAAAACTAATTATTCTCTAATTATGAATGATACAAATAATAATTAAACATGCCTTAAAAAAAATTAAATATTGTTTTTATCAGTTTGACACGTCAATCTTAGCGAGCCGATCAAGTAAGCTGAGCCTAGCCAATAAAGAGATTCTAGAAGGCCAATCTTTTGAACTGGATGACACGTCAGCGTACCATAGATTTTTGAGAAAACTGGTGACTGCCGTCGCCCCCACGGGTTTTACCTTTCTTTTTTCCTTGAATTTCGCTCCTTTTAATTACTTTATTTTAAATAAAATTGAGCAGTAGGTTTTACTAATCAGCAAAGAAAGTTAATTTAGTATCTCTTATATTTTTTGGTTGACATTTCTCTAAAATTTTCAATAACAGCTAGAATGAACAAACCCGGATTCTAAAACCAAGTAGTATATTTTTCTAAAAATTAAAATATTAAGAAAATAGCAACGAATATTCTTCTTCTTTTTTTTTTTTGGTTAGCAACGAATATTCTAAATTAACAAAATCACACAAAAACTTTTGGACTCTGAGCTCTCTCCTCTCTATAAATAAAGGTAATATTCTCAATCCCTCTCTCCTTGTGATTCATATCTTCTTCCTCAACACGAACCTCTCTGCTTTGCTTCTTTTCAAAAAGATTCAATTTCTTTCGAATTTGCCCCTCTGGTTATAATCTAATTACTTAAAATGTCTGGAATTCTAGTTTATTCCGCCGCTAGCTCCCTTCGACTCTCGCCGGGAAATAGCTTTCTTGAGTCGAAGAAGACAGTCGGATCTCGCAACGGAAACGCACGGTTTCCCTCCGGAGCTACGTCGGTCAGGGCTTATACGCAGCAGACATTCAACGCCGAGCCAGCTGTAACGGAATCCGTTCGCCGGCGAGCGTCGAGCCTCTACGAGCTGCTGAAAGTCAACGAAACGGCGTCGCTGACGGAGATTAAGACGGCGTACCGGAGCTTAGCGAAGGTTTACCATCCCGATGCGTCGGAGTCTGACGGGCGAGATTTCATGGAGATCCACAAAGCTTACGCGACGCTGGCGGATCCGACAACGAGAGCTATCTACGATTCGACGCTGGTAACACGGCGGAGACGGGTTCACGCTGGAGCTATGGGTCGAGCGGGTCGGGTGTACACGACTACCCGGAGGTGGGAGACGGATCAGTGTTGGTGATTTTTTTGCAGCAGCGAAAGGGCACTTTTTGACTTCATTTTCCCCTTTGATAATTTTTTTTTTTGTTTTCCTTTGTCATATCTTTGGAAAATTAAAGGGGAAGTAAGTTGTATGAGCCTTTTATTTTAACTCAAGAAGAGACGTGTATATTATTTTTTGCTTCATGCTGTGAATTTTGCTGTCAATTAATTACATCACAACCATAACTTTTAAAATTTAATTCAGGAAATAATTTAAGATATTTTTTATAAACTAATAATAATCATATTTTATACTATAATTAATGAAATTTTGTAACACACACTTACACTGTAAAGAACAGAAAAAAAAAAAAGTTGTTAACACGCACTGTAAAGGACAGGAACAGAAACAAATACGTGCCTGTGTTTTTGACTGAAAACCTCCAAAACATTGGTTTGGTTTTTACATAAAGATCAACTTGAGGAAACGTATATGAAACAACCAGATTATACACTTAAAAGAAAAATGACAAGGAAAATACAAAATTCAAACCAAAAATGAAAAGATCATCAAAAATCTGACAAAGGTAGAGAGATACACAGACACGAGTAGAGATTGTTGTGTTCCTATGTTTTCTTTTTATAATAAGCAACGAACAAGGCGAAAGAGAACAAAGCGAGAGAGGGATTCATTTGCAGGCCATAAGCATGGAGTTTATCACGTGCATTATAAGTCTTGTGGCAGAGACGTCGCTGCCTGGTGTGTTGCGGTGGTGGTGCAGAATCTGATACACTTGCTCAAAGATTGGGCGACCATGGACAGCAACCATCGGGTCTGATGGGTTAATTGCTGCAACCACATCGGTCATCCATGCAAGCTTACGGGATGAGTCCTTGCTGATGTCAAAGGCTAGCTGTTGCAGCAGTGACAGAAGAACGCCTTGGCTCAGAGGAAGCGGGTTCATCGCCAGTAGTCCACGCAGATCCACCTGAAATTGGCAAAAACCAATGTCATGAGATTAAAACTGAAGATAATGAGAAATTTTACAATTGCGCAAAATTAAATTTCACCTGTGAGCAGAGCCATGATACTATGGAGACATCGCTTCTATATAAAGCTGAAGTAAATGATTCTTCGTATTTGCGTTCCAATATCAACCTTGATAGTTCTGTTATTGGGTCTGCTTCAACCTGAAAGGAATAATATGTTGCGATTGTCAAAAAACTCAGACAAAGATATCAACTTGGGATTCTTCTAAGATCCATTAAATAATTCTCTCTTCAATCACTCTTTGGACAACAGTGAACAAAACGATGCAAGGTCCTAGACCAATTCTATATGCTTACTTCTACCTAAAATTTCCTTTGGTAGCACTCTAGCTAAACCGAATCAACTATGATTGCTGAGCAGTTACAATTAGCTACATGCCACCTAGGGTAATTACAATGCTCCTACAGTAGACTAACACAAGGCTTATATCACATTCATAGTTATGATTAGTTCCAGAGATGTGACAAACCTTTTCAAGAAGAGCACCCAAAGGTCCACTACTTCGTTGAGAAACCAAGGTGTTTGATCCACTAGAATTTGCTCCAGCGGCGGCGAGAGCTAAGCGATTCCTTTGGCTCTCCGCTAATTCACGGCTCAATGCTTGAGCAACTGACGACGCAGAAGTAATGGTTTCCTGTAGATCATGTAACCAGTTCAGCAAGTGGAATAATCTGTTTCGATCTTGCAACCATAATGGGAAGAAGGATGATTTTCCATCATACCTTTAAAGTATGAGCAAGTTGGGAGTGTCCAGCGTCAAACCGTTGTTGGGCTGCGTTTGTGTGCTCGGCCATCCCTTTCTGGAAGGCTGCGTCTACTTGCTCAAACATGGTCTTGCATGACCTCTCAAAGGAAGGTATGAGCGAGGCCTCCAGACCCGACCTAAGAGCTTCCTGACAATTATAAATGGTAGAAATATAAGAGATCAGTTCAATTTTCGCCAAGCTATGATGCAGTTAAGACTTGCAGTCCGTCTACATAAGTGATTTTAAACATGCTGAATTCCAATTTACCTGGAGGGCTTGCCTGCCAGATGTCTGAAATTGGGTTTGAATTTGCTTAGTTATGGTTGCCTCAAGCTTTGAATTAACAGATTTATCAAGCTGATTGACTGATTTGTCACCAAGTCCTCTCTGTACAAAAGAAAGAAAAAAACACTTTTTTCAACAATACAATAATACAATTTGAAAAATCAACTCTACCAATTAGAAGTAAAATTTGAACCTGGAAGGACTCTGTGACTGAAGAAGATACAGTTTTTTCAATAGCTGGTGACAACGCACGAGCTATGGCTGGAATATTTGTAGCAATCTCCTTCTTTATCGTTTTCTCAAACAATGCATTTAACTCTTTGCTCATGAAGTTTGTCACTGCATTCACAATTTGCTGTGAATTGTCACGCATTGCCTTTTCATTCTTAACGATCTCCTCTTGTAAGCGGGCCCACAGAGCATCAGCATTTGACTTGCTGGATCTCTCAATCATTCTCCCTATAGCCACTTCTAGTCTTTTACCTTCTTTAGTGACAGGGCCATTGACAGCATTGGACAGTTGTCTCTGCATCTCCTTCTGTGAAACCATCATCTCCTTCTGTGAAACCATCATCTGCAAGAGAAATGCAACTTCCATAGAAATTACAATCCCGATTGCTACAAAGGAACATGTTCTATGCCAAATCATAGTAACCGCAAGTTAAGCAATAGATTAATTATTAATGTCAAGATCAAAATGTCACCTGATTCATTGTTTCTTGCAAAGCTAAGATAGGTTGGCTTGAACTCTGAGTTTGCTCATTGTAGGTATCAGCCAAATTAGCAACATTTGAGGATGTAGATGACAATCCGGGACCCTGTGAGCTTTTGGACTTCTGTTTCTTCCCTTTGTTTGTAGCGGCTGACTGTGGAAGCCCAATTGATGAAACCGACTCAGGAAGCTTTCCAGACACATCTCTCGATTCAAGATTATCCCCAGCTTGTACAGACTGTTCATAAGCCTTAGATTCCTCTAACTCTGTACCAGGATAACAGTCTCTTGCCATCTCAGTGCTCAGGTTCGTAGTCTGTGAGTAAAAGATTTTTTCTGTATTTACTGAAGTGCGATGCTCAGTTTCATCACTGTAATTGATTTCACCATTCTGCGTCGAACTTGATTCCCCTACTTCTTTTACCTCAACTTCTGTGTCTCTTGAATCAATATTGACGTCCTGGATATTTGCATCTCTATCCCTTTTGTCTTCAGTGGTAATGGAAGCTTCAGCAGACGAAACGCGCATCAAAAACTCTGAAGGAGTTACAAGATGCGTGGGGTGCTTGAAGAAAGCTTGTGGGGTTCGCATCCCAGACACATCATCAGCAGGCGTAACATCCTTGTCCTTGCTTCTTGAGCTTTCCTCCAAATTTCTTTCTTTAACAGGATCTGCTTGCCTATCAACAGAATATACAGAAGGTCCTTGACCACCGAGTTCATGATGTGGTAGCATTGGCTCAATAACATCCACTGGAGTCTGATGGCCACAAAGTGTACTTGATAGTCTGGGACTTAGAGGAAGCTGGGGTGAAGTAGCATACGCCGACCCTGCAGCACTGGTCTCAGATAGCAGCCCAGAAGCTTTAGGCTCGCCGTTGGATGAAACAAGTACTGGTGCTGTCGTCTCCACAGATGCAGAACCCGCCAAATAAGTCGAAGTATTAGCACCTTTCGATCTATTCACTAAAATAGATGGTTTAGGCACTGAATCAGCTGAAGGTAAATCTGTAAGCTTCATTCCAGATGGTTTTGATATGCCTTCAACCAAATTAGCCTCCCGCGAAACACTAGAATCTGACTTCTCCAAACCCACACTCTCCTCTATAGGAGGAGGCAAACACAAGCATAAGTCTAATGTATACTGCTGGATTGCTTGCGTCTGAACACAATAAACCTTAACAACGGCTTCTTCTGGAGGATCATTAGTCCCGATAAAACTTAATATCGGCATAGTGACTGTAAACTCAGACAAGTAGTCCATCCTTGTATCAGCTGGAGATGAGCCATAGTCCAAATGCACAGCATATATGGCGTTCCTTTTCGCATTTGCAAGCAAGAGGAGGCCTGCTTCAGACAAGGCTATAACTTGGTTGAAAAACGCCATCTCCGCTCGTGGCTCAGTTGAACTTTTCAAATCAAGTTTCTGAGTACAATTCCATGACTCAGATTCAGCTGGCAGGAGCCATCCTTCTTCTCCAGTCGGGACCCAAATCTTCATCTCTCGATTTAGAGGACCCTGCAAATATTGCATACACAGACAGAGTTAGCAACTAAGCACAAAGATAAGCTATGTTATAAAATGTAAATTCAACACAGCAAATTTAATTTCGCATTAGACAAGACTAAAAAAAAATCGGAATACTGGTACAAAATAATTACCCCAGTGATGAGAATGACGTGATCAGATCTCTCAGGGGATGTCACAAATGTTGCCGAATTGACTGGATGGCCATCATGAGGTCTCAGAACTGCAACTGGTTGGGCCTTGAAATCTTGCCAAATCTTAACCTGGTAAATATTATGAGGACAGCGAGAGTAAGATTCTCTCTCACACACTAAAACACTAACTACTGCAAAATGTGACCGGTTGAGAAGCGACAATACAGAGTGCACGTCTGAGATGAAACTAAGCCAATGTCCCAAATTCAGAAATGAGCTAGAACTGTAATTGGATGTCAACTTCACTAGCATAACAAAGGTAAACAGGCTGATGGGTTCCACTTAAGTAAAATTCACCATTCCAATACGATGTGTAATCAGTTTCAACCCCTAAGTTAATTCATCTTTAGAAATAATATTAAGAACAAAGATGATGGAAATAGGATGACTCGAGTGAAGTATAAAACAAATACAAACCGTGCCATCAACAGAAGAAGAAACGAGGCGTGTGATCATCCACTGGCACATAGATAAATCTGTAACCTCTCCATCGTGCTTGCCAACAATCTTTACACCGTCAACCAATTTATCAAGGTGGCACTGAATCGGAGACTCAGACGAGAATACTTCACCTCTGCCAACTTTGGTAGTATCAATTAGGAGGACGTGTTTACCAATTGAAACCACCAAAATTTCCTGGAAAAAAAATATGATTTTAGGCAATCAGAAAGTGTACACGAAGAAACATATGCAACTAAAAGAAATGTTTATCCATACCTGTTTGTGGGAGTGCCAACAAACACGTGGATGTTTGGTGTCTTCCTCACCAAGTATCTGAAGAGCAAGGACAATCTTTCCAGTTATCTGGGGGTCATCATCTCCCTCAGACCCTTCAGATATTTTCCACACGAAAACTTTTCCATCTAAGCTAACACTGTTTTCAGAAATAGAAAAAGCAGACGGTAAGGTGGTCTGTAAAAAACGGTAAATCAAAAAAGGAAGCATAACGAAAAAGAACACAAACCTAGCCAGGAGATGAACATCATGAGCAAAGAAGGCCATGTCTGTCACTCGCTGCACACACACAACAAACACGAGGATATAGTGTGAGTTAATAAAAGGAAGCTAAAACCATATGTATACAAAGATTATAGATTTTATTATTATTATTATTATTATTATTAACCTGAGAATGGCCTCGGAATAAAGCTCTTAAAGCGGTGTTAATATTGAGAACACGAATGTTTCCTCCTTTCAATCCATAGCATATGTAGATCTTGTTCACTGCGATTTGGCGACCCACAACGAGCTGAGGATCCGACCCGTATTTGGTAATCGGAGTAACCTCAAGCTGAGGCTGAATCTCGCCGTGTAACCTCACGTCGACATCGTACACAGCGTGTTCCCCGCTCAACCGCCTCCCTCTGGGAAGCTTACAGCTCGGCACGCGAACAGGACTCGAAGGAAACGAGCGGATCTCGTGCGGACTCGCCACGGGAGCCTGATGCTGCGGCGGCGGATCTTGATTGGTCGCGCCGTTGTTGTTGTTGTTGTTGAGGAGAGCCAGGATGTGTGTACCGGGATTGTGATTAGCACTAGCACGCGGCGACGGCGACTGGGGGAGATTCAGAGGCGGCGAGGGGAAAGGGAGTGATCTCTGTTGTTGGAGAAGGCTACTCGAAGAGGAAGGCGCGGCCTCCTGTTGCTGCGGCGGAGGGGGGTAGGGCTGCTGAAGAAACGGACCCGCGGGGGGAGGATACGACGCCGGCGGCGTGGGGAAAGGACTCGACGAAGGTTTGAAGAGAGTACCGAGATCGAACGGCGGAGGATTGTTAGGGTTAGGGTTTCCAGGTGAAGAGGCCATGGATTTGAGCAGATCTAAGATCTACGAAGCTAGGGTTTGCGAAATCGATTGATTAGATGAAGGAAAAGAAGAAAGACTCGGCGGATCTGATAGTCACAGACTCAGAGAGAGAGACGGTGAAGAAGACTTGATAGTGAGAAGAGGAAGAGAACTTTTGGAGACTTAACTTTTTATGTTAATGAATTGATAAATTGATCTAAGATCGCGATAGGCAATGGGAGGAGGTATAGTCATCGGTTTTAAGAATGAACTAGATTAAGATCCGCGCCTTGTATGTATTTTATGTTTTTACATATATAAATATTATATATATAAATTATTGTATGTATTTTATGTTCTTACATATTATGAAATAATAAAAATATATTGAATAATTAAAAGTCAATAACTATTACTAGTTAAATTGGTGCGAACGTATAAATCAATTTTATTAATCCAAACAATTTTTTAAAAAATTTGATAGAATATGTAATTAAATTTAAATGATATTAACATACATAGTATATTTTTAATATTAATGTCTATTAAATGATACTTTCTACTCATATGTTATTTTTATCATGTGTATCTTTAATAGCAAAAACTTTAAATTATTGTTAACAAAATTTTCATTGTGGGATTAATAATTTTAGTAATTTATAATTTTAAAAAAATTATCAATGTTAGTTCAAAACTTTTATCAAAAACAATTATTCAAAGTAAATTTTGAAACTAAAATATTTATTTATTCAATATGGTTTATAGTTTAATTTAGAATGATATATATACATATATATTTTAAATGTTAATGATTAATTAAATTAGACTTTTACTTATATGATTTTGTAATCATTAGTATTTTGTCATAACAAAAATTTTAAACCATGGATCGTAAAATTTGAATGTGAGACTTTTAACAGTTTTAGTAATTTATAGTCGTTTTTTAAAATTCAAAATATAACATATACAGAAAAATCTAAATCTAAATTTTTATAATATGGTTATTGTGATTTTTTAATTTTAATAGTTTAAAATTAAACAAATTTGATAAGATACATTATTTTTTTTATCAGATCTTTATTATTCAAAATCATTAATTGTCATATATATTTTAGCCACATTAGACAATTCCGTAATCTTTATTTAAGGAAATAATAAATGATATTAATAATGAATTTATTGTTAGTTTAATAAAAAACTTATTATATAATTAGATGGACCAACCTATTTCTCTAATAATTCTAAGAATTATCCTAATGATGACACGTGACTACAAAAAGAAGTTGTAATGTTTCACAAATAATATATAGGTGATTTTTCTGGTATTAAATTCATATTTTAATTCGCTCGATTATGTTTTTGTTACTAGGCCTTTGTTTCTATTTATGGGTCTTATATAACCAGCCCACGTCTAGCCTGAATCAGTAGTCTTTTGCATCTTTCTCTTACATATACACTTGCGGAACATACTTGTTATTTGCTAGTTTAGCAAGGGGGAGTATCGATCAGTAATCAAATTTAAGCTCTTACTAACTGACCATTACAGTATAAATGAATGACAATAATTACACATAAATATATATATACTAGTGGCATGCAGTGTGCTGTTAGTTGATGTGTTATGTAGATGGGTTAATTATATGTGTTCTTGGTGAAGCTCGAAGTTTTGTCGAGATTTCTTCTTATTTAAGTAGTGGTGTGATTTAATTTTTTGTAAACAAACATTAAATGTTAAGTAAGTTGTAGTCTGTTTGTTAAGGCTTCGGGAATAGTCTGATATTGTGATGATGGCTGTGCTCCTGGTGTTTTAATTTTCTTCACAATTGCGGGCCACCTTGAGTATGAACCAACAATTTTCAATGGTAATTGTGAAGCTAATTTACGGTGTTATTGTCTCTGTTCTGTTTACACATGCAATGGAAATTAGTGTATGTTCCTTTCAAAAAAAAAAGAAGGAAATTAGTGTCTGTTTAGCTATCTTTTTCTGTAACATTTTTGGCTTTTAGAAGATGATATTTAATGGAGGCTTGGACTGTTTTAAAATAATTGCTTATGGAGGAAGCCATGTCGTTGTGGTTGGAGAATGGTGTCTCATCGGTTGAGATAGGTTGACGCCCCGGGATTGTGAAGATCATTCCACTCAGTCTTCCTGGCGCTTAAACTTGAGAAAAATATATAACAGTAACATTCATTATTTTTAAAGTTCAAAAAAATTCATTATTTTTAGGGAAAAAGAATAAAACACTCACATATTGTTCCCTTGCAATCATTTTAGAGATTCTTGTCCACTTAGAATGAATATTAATGTTAGCCCCATTCTAACTCTCTAGTTATACGGTTAATCATTTTTCAAAAAAAAATTATACAATTATTTTAAAAAAAAAAATTAATTATAAACATTTTTTTTTTGTTAATGTTTTTTTTTATATATATTTTTTTAAATAATAGTCTTCCTCCCTATAGTGGGACGTCAGTTTTCAGAAAGCAAATAAAATTTTTAAAAGAGACACATGTGAACGAAAGCTTTAAAGCGATAAAGTTAAGACGTCGTTACGGCTGGAAGTACGTAAACCAAGTAACAAGATGAGACTCCTGAAAAGATTGAGAGCGTTGGGTTGGTTGAACTGGTATGCGGTCCATTCCTATGAGTTTTGCCTTCATGATCACTTGAATTTCCTTGATAAGGAGGTGGGCTGATCTGCTTGTTGAGTTATGCAATCTCAGGTTCCTTTCACGCCAAAGGACATAGCATACTGCCTGAAGTAGAAGCTTGCAAATAAATTTAACTTTGGGATGTGAAGCTGTTAAAACCCATGTGAGAATACCATCAAAAGAGTGAGGCTGGTGAAGTGTGGGATGAGTGAAAAAAAGATGACCAAACCTCTGCAGATACAAGACAATCAAAGAACAAGTGTGATCTTGATTCATTAGCCCGGTCGCAGAGGAGACAGGAGCTTGGCACAGTCATTCCCCAAGTTATCAGCCTATCCCTTGTAGGTAATCTGTTTTTAGAGTTGAACCAGACAGATTTGAACCAGGAAACATGCGGAGGGCTCGGGTGTAGAGATGCCCATGTCTTTGTGGTAGAGAAGTCTCCTGGAGAAGAATCAGGTGAATGTTTCCATTGGAAGAAATCTTGGGCTAAAGGGTCTAGGTCATAGGAGACAGTTGAAAGACAATCTCGAAGGAATTGGTTTATAGGATGGCGACCCCTTGGAAGGCGCCATCCATTAGAAGTTGATGCCATAGAAACCGAATCCATGTATCCTATACCTGAGACCATAGGACCTGAGGTTCCACACAATTCGAATAGAGGTCCGAGTCCTGTCCAATTGTCGTGCCAAAAAAGAGCAGTTGAGCCGGATCTAACATTGCAGACCAAGAATGGGAGAGCTGTAGGTCTGAGCTTCATAAGCGATCTCCAAATCCATGATCCAATATTCTGAAAGTCCGCGTCCCAAAACATTCTGTTTCCTGTTAAGTGTTCCTTCATCCACGCTACCCACAAGGATCCATTGGCAGCAAAAATAAGCCATATTAACTTAAGTCCGTAAACCTGGTTCGAATCTGCCATTCTTCTTAGTCCCAAGCCACCTGATTTCTTTGGTGTACAAACCGACTCCCAGGAAACCTTTGCACCTCGTGCTGAGTCTGGAGTACCATTCCAAAGAAAAGCATTGTACATTCTCTCTAAAGAGTCTATACAAGTTTGTGGAAGTGGGAAAATAGCTGCCCAAAAATTGAAGATTCCATATAGGACAGATTGCAGCAGCTGAAGCCGACCCGCAAAAGATAAAATCTTAACTGTCCAAGAATTTATTCTAGCTCTAACTTTGTCCAGGAGAGGCTGATAGTCCCTAGGCCTTAGCTTGTGAGGCATTAGAGGCAAACCGAGATATCTTACCGGGAGAGACCCTTGTGATATTCCAAATCGTCCTGCAAGCGACCGAGCGAAGGTGATGTTCCCTCCATCCACGAAGAGACACGAATTTGGTACACTGAGTCCCAGACCAGAAACTCTGTGAAAATCAGATAGAGTATCGATGATCGCAGATAAGGATGTTTCTGATCCATCGAAAAAAATCAACATGTCATCAGCGAAGCTTAAATGTGAAATGAGTGGTCTAGAACATCGAGGATGTAGAGTGAACTGATTCGTCAAGGCGGCGTGGTCAAGCTTCTTAGACAGAATGTCCATAACTAAAACAAAGAGAGAAGAAGAAACTGAGTCTCCCTGCCTAAGACCTTTCTTCCCCGGAAAGAATCCCGCCAGTTCTCCATTTAAACAAACCGAATAATAGGGAGTGGAATAACACAAACGGATCCAACCTTCCTTAGTAACACCAATGAGGAAAATAATCACGTCTACAACCTTCCTTGCAATGTTCGTCTTTGAAAGCCTGTACGTGGAAGAGCGATGGCAAGACCAATCTCAGCACGACACAGACGATGCTCCCAACCAGAGATAAGAAGTCTGCAACTTGTCTGTTCTAGTATAGTCTTCAAATTTTTACCATGCAGATTTTCTGCTTTAATGCTTGTTTCAGCACGATAGAACAGAGATGGATCATCAAGGAAGATAAGACTCATTTGTATTCTAATTAGTTTGTTTCAAGCCGTAGTGTTAACAATTATTATATTGTTTTGTTTGTAAGGAAGTGATAAAGTAAGTAAACATTTAGTGTTAGTATCTTTTAAGATAATAAAGTGGTTTCTTAGCTCATAAGTAACCACTGAAAACACGGTTTAAGCACAGAGTCAGGCAAAAGTAGACATGTCTACTGTTGTGTTCATGTTGAGATATAACGCCATTGATCTTCCATCTCTGAAGCTTCCCGCCTTTACGGCTAGGAGGATGAGAGAAAGTAATGACATAATGCCATTGGATTTGGCCTGATGGCTTTGCATATTCTGTTTTTGTACATTTCTTTACCATTGCGGTCAAGATGACCCTTTTAAGTTTCAAAGAAACAAAAATGATGACCCCTTGCGCATCGACTAAACACTATTTGAGGTTCCTGATAGTTGCAATTTTCAGTGTTAGTTCATACTTGTGTTTCACATGACTCTTTGTTTTGTGGTTTTGATATATCTGTAGCTGTTTTTGCTTTATCATCACTTTAAATATTTAGCAATTAATAGTAACAAAAAATATCTACATATATATACATATGTAACTATATATTTTTGTTAGTATTAGGACTGCACCGAAGTTTTAATTTAGCTGAGGCTTCCACTGTAAATAATTGGTTTTATTGGAATCCAGCCAACAGTTGTTGTTGGAGTGAGGTGTTCCGTTGGTTGCTATAGTTTGGGACACCGGAGGGGAATAAAGCTGTTGGTTAAGATAAAACTTTTAGATCATTCCCCTAGGTCTTACTCGACCTTAACTTCCTTAGCTTCTTATAAGGTATCTAAAATTAGATACCTCGGAGTGACTATTAGTAAAAAACATGTCGAAACATTTGTCAACAATATATCAACGTAAGGAGTACTTTGTAAAGTTGTGTAAAGTGTTTTATATTACCTACCTCACTTATTTCGAGGGTGCTGTAATCCGCTCAACGAAGAACTTGAACTGTGTTGTTATCCTTGTCAATATATTCAATTTGAACATTAATGTTACTGTCACGTAGCAACTGGGGTGCTTCTGATAGGGTCAACTCTGCCCATTTTCTGGTTGTTTCTGGCAAAGGAAACTAATCAAAGGCCAAACCCCATTTCAGATGTAAAGTAATTTAAAGTAATAGTTACAGTATCAAGTTATCTAAGATGTGTGAGTAATATGATTTAAGATGGGGCCGCATTATTAATTGTCAAATTCATATTAAAAACGAATAAGAAGTTTTGAAACCCAACCCGGACCCGCGGTTAAACCGGTAAACCCGGTGACCCAGAAAAAATCTGTTTTGGATTTTATGAAAATCCCAATATTTAGAAACCCGCAAAAATCCACTAAAACCTGGAACCCGATACCGGTTGAACCACTGGTTGAACCAATAAATAACTTTTATTTTTTTTTTAGTTTTTAGATTATGTTTTATATTCTAAGTTTTCAATTAAAAAGTTAGATGCTGACGAAAAAAAGAAGTTAGGTTTTCCCTTTTCAGTTTTATATTTGTGATTTTTAGATTTTGATGAAGATTTTTCACTATGTCACCTAAAAAAATGAAGTGAACGATGATAGAGAGAACCAAAATTAGTTGATGTGATTTGGCGTTAGTTTATTTATGTTATTAACAATTTATTACAATGATCTTTTACTTTTCGTTTATTTTGAATTTGAAGTTAATTTATTATTCACATAGATATTTAAATATTTGTGAGTTTTATATCTTGATTTTTTTAGATGTCATAACTCTTACTTTGTTACAGAAAATTTTAAATAGTCTAAACTATTTTTTTGATATTTTACATGTCAAATGAAAATAAAAATATAAAAACTAAAGTTAAGTATTTGTTAAATACTTTTTAAACATAAGTGTATACATATCCAAACTATTATTTTATGTTTTAAAAAACATTTAGAAAATATTAAACTTTAGTTTTTATATATTTATTTTCATAGCATATATATATTATTATATAATAAAATTAATTCATTCGTCCGGTTCAGTGTCTGGGTCGGGTTTAAAAACATTGAATAGGACTAAAGTAACAAAACGACCACTTAACACACTAAATGAAAATACCAAGAAAAACACTTTCAAGTCCTTTAAAAATTGAAAAAAAAAAACTATAGATTAAAAGGGAAATTGCATGTCATAGTAAATGAGAGTTGATCTTGCATTATATGATAATAACCACCCTGTTTGGAGTACGTAGTCTTTGCGAGACTTCCTACTGGTACGGCCCTCCTCAGCAACTGAGGGACCCTCCATTGCGTTCACAGCTGTCTCAGTTTCAGTAGGTTGTCATGCTGGTGTGTGATAGTTTCCTTCCATACTCGGACCAGCAGAGATACATGTGTGCCGGTAACCTCACAAAGGATGTCTGCCAAAATCATTTATGTAGAGAATGGATTTGACCATCCCACAAGGCCCGAAGAATAGAAAGGCCTGGCCCGGATTAGGTAGAGCGACGGCTCGATCGGTCGGCTCAAGAGTCAGGTCTCTCGGCTTGACTCTTGAGTACTTTTAGTCGATCGTCATCGACTAAAGTATATTCGGCTCAGCGGCTGCTCGGACGCCTACGGGCTTCTCGGCCCAGCAGAGGAGGCCCACCAAGATGGCGTAAATTAGGTCAAGGACGAAGCATCATGACGTCTATATAAGGGAAAGGGGAGGCAACGAGAGAAGGATCCGAAACCACTGACTAACACTTGGCGGCTAGATTAGGGTTTTCACCTTTGCTTCATCTCGCCGTTAGTTGTACTTTTCCGGTAGCTCATCGAGCCACCGGCTTCCTTTCTGTCGCATTCTCTTCATTTCTCTTGTAACCGACTGAACGTTTTCTCCGACCATAAATAAGACGTCTTTGTTAAAACCCATATCTTCTTTATTACCGTTTTCCGATTAAACAGTTGGCGCCCACCGTGGGGCAACTAGCAAAGTAACGTCAGAACTATGGTCGTTAGCAACGACAGTTCTTCGTCAGGCGAGGAGCGCGAAGCTCTCGAGGTGACGCCGGCTCCAGAGGTGACACCTACGCCTACACCAGTAACTCCACTTCCCCATCCTGCGTCTATGGAAACTATCCTGGCACGCCTCGCCCTACAAGAAGCGGCGCAGAAGGCGGCAGTTGACCAAATCACGGCGATAGCAAAGATCCTTGCTCCTCTCGCTGCAAATGCCGAAGCTTCAACAGCGCAGTATCGTCGACACCTGTTCGCCACAGAACGAAACACCGACATAGCACCTACGCGGGATAATGATAACCAAAGCGCCGGTAACGACATCAACGCGCACACCGCAAGCGAACTAGCCGCGTTGAAACAGTCGGTCCTCGACATCAATTCGAAGATCCACCAGGTGACGATGTCCGCGCCCCAAATCGAGCATGTACTCGCGGAATCTCTTCGTACACCCTTCACGCAAAAGGTTACCGGCGTGCGGCTCCAGAAGATGGAGAAACTCCATCTTCCAACCTTCAAAGGTCTCTCTGACCCTTCTACTCACGTCACGTCTTTCAACATAGCAATGCGACGCGCAAACCTGACCGACGAAGACAAAGACGCCGGCTTTTGCCAACTCTTCGTCGAAACCCTAGAAGGACCGGCCCTTACTTGGTTCACCAGCCTCAGAGAAAACTCCGTCGACTATTTCCACGACCTCTCGACGGCTTTCCTTAAGAACTATATCATGTTCACCAACCAGGAAGCGACCGTGTCAGATTTGTGGAACCTCACTCACGCCAGCAACCAAAGTCTCCGCGACTTCATGGAGAAATTCAAAGCTATTGTCTCGAAGATTGATATTCCCGACCATATCGCCGTCAAATCTTTGATGAACACCTTGCACGTCGACTCCACATTCCGTCAGGATCACTACCGATACCCGACAAAATCTGTCTCCGACGCCATCGCTCGCTCGCACAACTTTATCCGCATGGAAGAAGACACCAGAGCAAAGTTCGCAAAAGAAGCAGCAGCGAAACAGCGACCCTCCCAAACAAACGACACCCGCCCCGAGCCCCGCCAGCACTCCTCCGGTGGAAATGACACTCAGAAGCGAGGCTACGTTAGCTCGGTCGGTGATGAGGAATATCCAAAATCAGCAGCCATCACGCGAGAGAAAGGCTGGAACCACTGGGATCGAGACTCCGCTCCGAAGCAGTCAACCTCATCTGAACCAGCGAGTTCAAACTCCGAGGAGCCAAAAAAATGGTGCCTCTACCACAAAAGGGATTCCCATGATACGAAGGAATGCAAGGTCCTCATCGGGCAGTTTTTCGACGGAATCACTAATGGGACAATCCAAATGCCCACCTCTCCTACGACACCGAAAAACACCAAAAGTTGGAGTAAGATCAAGGAGAAGAAGGCACAGAAGTCTCAAAAGAACACGGCCCCGAACGAGGAAAGAGCAAGCCCTGAGCGCACTCCCGTCAACAACGTCGGCCCTGCAAACGATTCGTCAGAAGACGAACACCCGCGTCACCGGCGACGAGTGGAAGTCATACTCTCTCGCCCTTGCGACTCCTCTGATGACGATGTCCCGACAGTGCAACCAGATCTGCGCGATAAATTGGACAGCAAGGATAAGCAGTCTCTCGCTCCCTCGAAAACAGATAAAGACCTGCGCATTCTATTGAAGCGAAAAAGCGCCACGAACGAAAACACAGGAACCACCGACCTCCGTGCGACCATCTCAAAATGCAACGCTCGGAGAGTCGGTCAAACTGGCGACCTTCGCGACCAGCTCAATTCGAAGGCCGACGACCTGCGAATCCAACTCAACCGTTCGAAAGGGTCCGATCTGCGATGACGTCTCGAATCAAAAAAGAAACAGCCATGCACATGCAGTTCTCCCGCACTGCATTTACCATTCACTCTTTTCTGTTTGTAAAAGCAGTTCAAGCGGGAGATCTGCTTGCAGTTCAATATTTTTTGTCTTTTTGTGGAAAAAACAGGAGATCTGCATGCAGATCTCACCCGCCAACATTTGGTAGTGTTGATCTGCTCTTTTTTTTGTTTGGTCAATAAATAACTTTGTTACAACACATAACTTTAAAAATATATTTATCTAATTTTATGAATATAATATTTTTATTTTATTTACAACTTTAACAATACAAAATTATTATTTTCTACTTATTATTTTTTGTCATATAATTTTTAATTTTTTAAATAAGAAAATAAAAGAAGTATAAGCATCTTATAAAATATTTACAGGTATTTCGGGCGATACTATAACATCTAAGATATTTGTTTAGATATCTAGGTGTCATTTTTATTGTTTTAATATATGATATATAGTTTTTAAATGATTTTGTCATTCATAAGTTATAATAAATTATTTGATCGGTTTGATCTGGTTCTCTCCTGCATGATCCGCTTGATCTGCACTTGTCCTGCTTGATCTGCACTTGTCCTGCTTGATCTGCATGATCTGCTTGATCTGTCCCGCTTGAACTGCTTTTACCATTCGAAGCCTTACATGGAAGTAGGATCCACGAGATATGCTACAAAGAAAACATAAAGTCATCAAGCTTTTTCTTTAGTGTTGTTCAACAAAGAAAAAGAAAAAAAGTGGAACAAAAATTAATTACTCACTAGGAGGCTTCTTCTTTTTAGTTGGAGGATTCTTTCTAGTCCTCGGGAGATCAAGGTCGCGCTTGAAGCATGAGGGAAAGGAGGCAAAGTTGGAGTTTGACTAGTCTGAGATATTTCTCGGGAACATCAAATCCACGTAACAAAACAAATTAATTAAAAAGGGTGAAGACCCATATTGAAAATTCAAGAATTGAGAAAAAATGAAGAGTAAAACTTACTTGATAAGGTCGCGCTTGAAACATGAGGGAAAAGAGGCAAAGTTGGAGTTTGACTAGTCTGAGATATTCCGGGAATATCAAGTCCACCCCCTGTTCGGGAATGCGCTAGGCGCTAGTCGGGCGGTCGGGTTGGGCCTAGCGCCTAAAGAGAAAATCGGGGATTAAACGGAAATTATGCGTAGCAGAATTTTTAGATGGTTTACTATGTTATAAAACATGTTAATCTTTAATTGTGTATAACATTAATACATTTTCATGTTTAAGATTGTATAAAACACACAAATAGAATATATAAACTTAATTTAGTGTAATTTTCATCAAAATTATGAATATAAATGATATTTATAAAATTTTAGATCAAATAAACAAATAAAAATATTATTAAAAATAATAAAAAAATAAAAAAAAATAAAAAAAATAAAAAAAAAATAAAAAAAATAAAAAAATAGATTAGGCGGTCATTTAGGCGGTCTAGGCGGAAAAAATAGGATATCCGATTTTTTAAACCGATTTGGCATAAATCGGGGCTAAAGAGTGACGCGTAGCGCGTAGGCGGCCGATTTTTAGAACAGGGAGTCCACCTAACAAAAAAAATTAATTAAAAAGGGTGAAGACCCATATTGAAAATTCAAGAATTGAGAAAAAAATAAAGAGTAAAACTAACTTGACAAGGTCGCGCTTGAAGCAGGAGGGAAAGGAGACAAAGTTGGAGATTGACTAGTCTGAGATATTCCGGGAACATCAAGTCCACATAACAAAACAAATTAATTAAAAAGGGTGAAGACCCATATTGAAAAGGGAGAATTGGGAAAAAGAGACACTTTCAAGTTTGATTTGTCTCAATAAGATTTTTTGAAGATTTTTTGGGAAACTAGGATTTTATTTCTTGTTAATACCATAATGCCCTTGTAATTAACCAAATAATATGAATTTTAAATATAAATTATAATTTTCGTAATTGATTTAATATTAATTAAAAAAGTAAAAAAAAAGTAAAAACAAGGGAAAAAGAAATACGGTTAAAGAGTGTAGGGTAAATAACCATTTTTTTTATCTCGTCTTCTCTGCCGTTTCTCTTCACTCCTTCCATGGCGATTTAGGGTTAAGAGTTCTTCATCATGGTTCTGTGAATCCTTTCATCTCTAACCTCGTTCTCTAACCTCGTTTTCGTCAATTTCCTCTTCGTTCTCAAACACTACATCCAACGAAATCGAAGTCTTCTTCCTCAACGAGTTTCGTTCGACGGTTCTTTGCAAAATCGAAGTGTTCTTCCGTCAATTTCATCAAAATCTCACGTTTCTTCACACTAAGTATGTGATTTCTTCTATTGATTCTCTTAATAGATCCCTTCTCTAAACCCTAGATTTGATTAAGACCGATTTGTCATCTTTCTTAAACTAAGTTAGTTCCCTTAGTTTTATGGGTTGATTAATCATCTTAAAACCGATTTGCCATGCATGTTACTGTTTTTGATTTGTAAAGAGTATTGATTTAGGTTTTTGGAAAGGGGAAATTTTTGTGTCTCGGAATATTATACTAGTTGTCATTCGATTATAATGTTACACAATTAGATTCGTTGATGTCTGTATGTAATGGTTGTTGTTCTGTGAAAAGTTAGATATAGGTGGAACATGTGTTTTAAAGTACGTAGATTGTAGAAGTGAAAGTATATTTTGGTTCTTATCTTTTGTTTCTGCTCTCATTTCAATCTTTTATCTTTGATTGTAGGTATGTATGGGGAGTTACCAAAGCGGCTTATTAAGGAGGGTGAGGAGACCCAAGTGACTCAGATCAATAACAACTGCAGAATGGTATGTTATATGGAAAGGTTGGAGGAATGGCTGCCAGAGGAGTTGAAAGAGGTGAAGAAAGATCGGGTTTTTGCTCCAATTTTTAAGTTGTACAAGAATGGTTTGGGTTACTCGGCGAGAGTGATACACAACTTCTTGTGTAGGGAGCTGGTGACTTACAAAAACTATGAGCTCTGGTTTGCGTTTGCGAGGAGACCACTTCGATTTTCTTTGGTAGAGTACCACGCAGTTACCGGCCTTCAGTGCGATACTAGTCTATCACGTAAGGAGTTGGTTGACTTCGAAGATGATGGTGGTTTCTGGAGCACAGTGGTGAGGAGAAAAGAGGGAGTAACTATCTTGGACCTTTGGAAGAATCACCATGAAGCTGTTAAGAAGTGGAGTAATGATGATCGAATGTATCTGTGCATCATTGTGACTATGGTTTGCGCGAGAGATGAGAAGGCTAATATCCCCTTCAAGTATATCAAGTTGGTCATGGATCTTGAGAATGTTCAAAAGTATCCATGGGGAGTTGCTTCTTTTGACCTTCTCTGCGAGTCAATAGCTAAAACACGGGACAAACTGAAGGAAAAGACTACTAGTTACGTCTTAGATGGCTTCTCCTACGCCTTGCAGATTTGGGCAATGGAAGCGGTACCAAAGATTGGAAAGCTCTGTGGAAAAAAATTGGACAAGGGTTTTATGAACGGTCCTAGATGCGTAAACTGGATGGGAGCTGCAAAGATTTCATACGGGGAGTTCAATAGGTTGGAGAACATCTTTACATCCGAGGTAAATATTCTAATTTAAGGTGATTGCATCCGGTTTTAATGAATGTTTAAATCTAACCTTGTTTACGTTTTATGTGTAGGATATGACATCTATCCATAGATCTCGTGGAGTGGGAATTATGAAGTGGTTGTGAATGCTACTTTTCGCAGAGCTGATGAGGTGGAGGATGATAGAATCAAGGTTCTCATGAAGATGATACATACTAAGCATGACTTTAGTGACCACGTTTGGGAGTTCGAAGAGACACCTGAGTTTTCTTGGGGACTTCATGAAAAACAAGGAGAGGATGATGAAGTAGCTGAGAATGATGAAGAAGCTCCCAAGAATGATGAAGAAGATGGCAGTGATGAAGACTTTCGAACTCCAAGAGGATCATTGAACAGAGTCTCCGGAGCTAGAAAGGGAAAGAAGAGGCTCCCAGATCGTGGAATGGAAAAAAGGAAGCAAAAGATTCTCTCTTCTAGAGCTTTATGGCGCAGTTGTTTGAGCAGAATTTTTCTGCAATGGAAGAGAGGCTACAGAAACAGATGGGTGAAAGATTTGAGAAAATGCAGTCTGAGCTTAAAGGTTCACTTAAGGATGCAAGCGTTGAAGTTGACGATATAGAGCCATCGACGAGCAAGCCATCACCTAGCAAAGCCATCGCCTATCAAGCCATCGCCGAGCAAGCCATTGTCGAGCAAGCCACCACCGAGCATTCCATCTCCAAGGAGGTCCAAACACTTGGTAAAGAACCCCTAGTCTTCACCACTCTCGTCAATGTTGTTTTGACTTGTTTAGTTTGCATGTATGTTTGTGATAATTTCATCTATGTATCGGCGTGAAATGTTGTGTGTTTAATGTAGTCTCATTTTGGAAGTGTGGTTTGTTATGTGAACTTTGTATAAGATATGCATGGAATGGATGTTATTGTATCAGTTTTTTATGTGTTGCTTGTGTATTTTTGAATTAACAGGATGTGAATTTGAGTCAAGCAGATGATATGGACGAAGACATAGGTACCCAAGGCCTTGAAGGGCTTTCTCAGTCTTCGTATGTGCCCGACTTTGATCCATCACAGACCAATAAGGACAACGAAGCATGTGATTGGTGGACTCCAATGACTACTGTCCGAAAACTACCAAAAGTTGAACCAATGGAAGAAACCGCAGCTCCATCACCGACTAAGTGGGAGAGATGGTGTAAAGGACCAAGCAAGAAACTTGAGCTTAGTGATTCACCAATGGCTGACGATGGTTCTCCGCAGTCCTTATTGTATTACTTCAACGAAGAATCATGGAATAGATTCACGCAATGGGCTTTGAATCCAACACCTTTAAGGATTGGTCATACAGCCTTTAATTTGACTGTTGCTCAGAGGATATTAACTCCTGGGAAGTGGCTGGGAAATGAGGTATATATTTCTAATACAATTTCAATGGTCGTAGGTTCTTAACATATCTTTGATTGTCACATTGGTCCTTGTCAATATTCAGGAAATGGATGCGATGATGTATATGTGAAGAGAGAACACAACTTTGAGGCGTTGGAATATAAAACATGTTGCTTTCATGAGCGCCATTTTCTACCTCCAGCTCGACAATGCATACCGTAAATTTCATCCTAACAAAAATGCCTACGAATTGCCGGATCTTTTTCTTGCTTACGGGAGAGGAGAGCTTCCGTCTCATGGCCGAACTGATAAGTCTGGGGTGTTAATATTGATCGTCTCTACTTTCCTCTGTTTGTAAATGGTAAGAATCCTTGCTTCTCTTATACACGTCTCCACAGTTATGTATCTCTATTTACAAATTTAGTAATGTCACACGTAGGTAATCATTGGATTTCTGTCTGTGTCAACATCATTGAAAAGAAAGTGGAAGCCTTTGATTGCCAACGGGGAAGGAATAGGCAATACATAGAGAAGTTTGTTGCTATGATTCCTAGGATAGTGAAGGCCGTTGCGCCACCTGAAAGCAAGAAGCAACTACTCCTCTCACCATATTCTATCGTAGATGTACCTATGAAGTTCAGATTGAACAAGTCTTGTGCCGATTGTGGGGTATACGCACTGAAACACTTGGAATGTCTGCTGCTTGGTCTCGACCTCAGTTTAGTTGATGATGAGATCATGCAGGGTTGCCGCCAGAAGATTGGTCTGGATATATGGGAGGCTGCACAAGATCCCATGTTAATTCAGCTTATGGCAGAACATGTGCCTTCAGAGTATGAGACTTCTGATGTCTTTGACATCGAAGAAGACTGATTATGTGTGTTTGTCTTTGTTTTTCTAGGATTTGTGTGACAAAACTCTTGATTGGTTTTCTAGGAATTATGTGACAAAACACTTGGTTTATCAATTTGTGGTTTGCTTTTGCATAAAAGAGTTGCTTTAATCAAATTGAGAAATAACGTTGGGATCTGAGAAGGTTAGTCGTGTAATCATATAACCTTTCCTTGGTTTCACTCTAACCGTTTGTTTGATGATAATGATGAAGGACAAAACCCACTTGTTCAAATGGACTGATCGGTCAGTTGTTGAGGAAATTGAAGACTTCCAGGAACTGGTTGACGTGCTACTCATTAACAATTCCCAGTTTCAGAATTCATTGACAGCTTGTGAGACCATGCTGAAACGCCAGGAGAGTAGAATTGAAGAAATGGAAGATGTGATTGGACGTTGTGAAGAGAAGACCATCGAATGTATTAGGGAATTAAGGTTCATAAAAGCTTTGTTTGTGTTTTGTTTGGTGATGTTCTGCATGTACCTTACCTATGCATGATGGTCATTGTGTAACTCAATCTGTTGTTTTCGGTTTCTCAAATAAGTGTAAGAATATGTTTCTTGTTCTTGGTACCTACCATCTCCTACTGTTTTCACGTTCACTTTTGCTTCAGTTTTATGTTATGAAGAAGTTACAAAGCGTTTATCCAAAAAGTTTTGAAAAAACCAAACTGTCAAATACCAAGTTCGATTTGTCTCAAGAATACCAATAGAGTAATAAGCAAATAAAGACAACAGAGAACACACAGAACATACTAAATAGGTAAATCACATGTTCCTCTCTTGTGTCCTTCGGTACCACAGCGGCTGCACTTGTGCTTTTTGTTCTTTTTTGATCATTGAGAAGATTTGATCTTGTTTTATACTGTTTCATACCTTCTCTTTACTGGTCTACCGGAACTCTTTCTTGCCTCTAGTGGTAGGACCTTCGCAAGCTTAACCTCAGCTGGGACATTCCAATCAACTTCTGGAACTGCTATTGGATTAATGGATTCGGCATAAGCAGTTCTCCACGTTGCAGTGGTGTAGACGCCATCAGTAAATCTGTGTACTTCCATACCTGTGTCAAAAAGACGGAGACAGAGTAATGTCTATATGCTGCCAAAACACCCAAATAAAATTAGGCACCAAGATCATCTAAGTATACTTCCATACCTCGTGAATAAATTGCAGGAATGGCGTGTATGCATGATATTTTTCCTAACTCGTACTTCCCACATGTGCATGTTCTTCTTTCCAAATCAACATGACAATCATATTTGTCTCCTTTAACAAGTGATCTGTAGTTGTCAACCTTGTAAACCTGAAACCCTTTTGCCTTCACAATTCTCCTATCAATCTTTTTCTCCACCTTAACAGTTAAAGGATCAATATGCTTCGAGCTAACATGCGGCGCTCATAGAACCATCGGGTCAACATTTCTCTTATACTATCCAACAAAGGAATAACTGGATATTGTCTAGGGTTATTGGTCCTAATGTCATACCTGGCTCCAGGGAAGATAGAACGAGCTCATTTTCTCACATCAGCCTCCTGTAGATATCTTCCAAGCGCATGACACATTTCAACAATTTCAGTGAAACGTTCCTGAAATTCAGAGAACCTATATGCCCGCGAAGCCTTCTCGACCAAGGCGGACAACCCCTTTGTCTTGAATTTTTTTACCACATTGGTCAACAAGTGGTGAATGCAAATTCCATGTCTTGAACGAGGGTAAACAGTCCCAAGCGCTTTAGCTATTGACGCAGCCCTATCTGATACAAAAGCTAAATCTTTACTATCAGCAATAACCACTTTCAACTGTCTTAAGAACCACTCCCATGAATCCTCAGTCTCGGAATCAACAACTCCAAAAGCAATCGGATACAAATTGGAGTTACCATCTACAGCTGTAGCAACAAGTAGCACTCCTTTGTATTTATTTTTCAGAAAAGTTCCATCAACAACAATCACCCTACGCATTGCATTGTAGAATCCTCAAACTGATTGCCCAAACGACATAAATAGATACATGAATCTCCCATCCTCAGTTGTTTCATAGTGCGTGTGGGTACTAGGATTATCTTCTTTAATCATATGCAAATATTTTGGTATTTTAGCATAACTTTCATCTGGTATACCTCGAGCCGCTGCAATTGCATACTCACGAGCTTCCCAAGCTTGCCAATAAGTAATCTCGCAACTATGCTCCAGTCTTATGAACTGAATGATGTCATTTGCTTTTGGGCCATCATTGGCATCATCAAATCGATGTTGTATCAGCTTCCCAATTGTTCTTGCCGATGCCGTTTTTCCGAATTTGCTTTTCTTCGAAGGAGCACATGAATGTATTCCCACCCACTTGTTGATCATGAAGTATGTAGATCCATCCAAACATTCCGCACGCAGATTCTAGTTGCACAGTTTATCCTTACATCGAATATACCACCACTTTCTCGTTGATTTGAGAACAATGTAATCATAATTATTCTTCATTTCCCAAATTTCCATTGTTGCCTTCAGAACACGTTTACTTCTGAAAATTTGATCCTTCTTCACGAAATATATGCTTCCAGATTGGTTGTTGTTTTCACGCTCTCCATTGTTTTCACTCCTTAAACCAGCATCACTGAAACCATCTTTAGCGACATGATTCTTCGTTTTATGAGTCGACTCTTTTGACGGTACGGCAAAGTCTCCTTGATTTGTTTCAGGAACTTCTTCATCCTCAAAATCACTTGAGTCAAACGGCTCCTTATTCAAATCGATATTGACTCGTTCCTTTTCTTTTGCACCAGTAGTAGACAACGTGACACACAAGGTTGTAGACGAACTCTTCTTCGTGTAGCTCACAAAATTAGATACTTGTCGATCATTGCTAATAATAATGGGAGGATTCCCTCTTTGATTCACCATCTCATAACTGAACTCGGCATTAACGAGCATATGGTCGACCCCATAATCCTCACACACGATGATCTTGAACTGCTTTAACAAAGTAGTAGTTTCTATTGTTACCATTCGACCACCCCTTGTTTTGTCTGCCAAGAAACTCCACTGATCACCGCAACTTGAGATCCATTCACCAGATTTAACATAGATTAGAACCATGTTGTATTGATAGATAGAAGAGATGGTTATGTCGATGAACAAGAGAGAGAAACAAAGAACGAATGAGAGAAAGATCGTGGGGTGGGAGGAGAAAAACGTGGGAGAGAAGATACTATGAGAGATTTATGGTAGATTTGGTTTAGATTTAGGAAATATATTTATTGAAATATGAAAGTTTCCATATTTTTCGTGATTTACCTATAATATGTAATATATGTATATCAGCGCGCTGAAGAGAGGGTGGGAGGTTTATTCTTCCTTACGCATTTGATAACGTAAAAGGCAGAAAAGGTTATGACACATAAAAAAAGGTATTTCACAGAGTCGAGGTTAGAACTTGTAAAAAAACTATAAGTAGAGTAAATATATCTTGTTAGAATATTACCTGACGAAATCTAGCTAGCATAGAATATTGAAGACAGTTTTATTTGTATTATGTACCCAGGATAAATCTGTGTGTAATACTTACTATCCGATTTCTAGACTAAGTAGATGGCTAGAATGAATATTATATATCTCCTAGAACATAAAAAATACATGATTTCACTATTGTTAAAAATAAAATTTAAACATATAAATAGCCATACTAATGTTTCCAATGATTTACATATTTTTTTATATTTTTAAAACTTAGTTTACTATTTTTTCCATTACAGAAGGGTAAAACATGTCCAAAATGACCAAAAATATCAAAAGTCCTATTTTGACAAACAAAAGTTGAAAGTGTCTATTTTTCCCAATTTTTTCTATTGAAAATTCAAGAATTGAGAAAAAAATGAAGAATAAAACTAACTTGACAAGGTCGCACTTGAAGCAGGAGGGAAAGGAGGCAAAGTTGGAGTTTGACTAGTCTGAGATATTATAGGAACATCAAGTCCACCTAAAAAAAAAAAAATTAAAAAGGGTGAAGACCCATATTGAAAATTCAAGAATTAAGAAAAAAATAAAGAGTAAAACTAACTTGACAAAGTCGCGCTTGAAGCAGGAGGGAAATGAGGCAAAGTTGGAGTTTGACTAGTCTGAGATATTCCGGGAACATCAAGCCCACCTAAGAAAACAAATTAATCAAAAAGGGTGAAGACTCATATTGAAAATTCAAGAATTGAGAAAAAAATGAAGAGTAAAACTAAGTTGTCAAAGATGACATGTACGGGACCAAAAAATACTTTCACAATGATTCGCATGATTCTACTAACTTTTGGATATTAAATTTGAGGACATGTTCGTTTATGTGTCGCGCGACTTGCGACCTACAACCTGCGACTAAGATTACGTTCGTTTACATGTCGTGCGACTTGCGACTTGCGACCTGCGACTAAACATGCGACCTGCGACTAAAACTATGTTCGTTTACGTATCGCGCGACCTGCGATCTGCGACCTGCGACCAGTCGCGCGATCAAATTTTTTTTAATTTTTAGTCGCTGTTTTTCGGGCGACTTAATTGGAAACCCGCAACTGGTCGCGCGATCAGTCGCGCGACATCAAAACGAACAACAACATGCGACTTGCGACTTGCGACCAATCGCAGGTCGCATGTTACGCGACAGCAAAACGAACAACAACCTGCGACCTGCACTCAGTCGCAGGTCGCATGTCGCATGTCGCAGGTCGCGCGACATGTAAACGAACACGGCCGTAATGATCTTGGTTAGTTGCTTTTAAAAGCTTTAGTAAACAACTTTTAAAATAACCTTATTTAATAATGTATTTACGGTTCTGCCATTATGGCTGAGCGTTATTGTTTCCTACTTTAATTGTTACACAAACAATTTTTAATTTTATATATAAAAGGTAACAGCGGTAAATATTCAAGTCTCACCATTTTCCGATTATCCAAGTCATGAGCGACCTCCCTCCATATCCGGCGCTCGATCCCATCCCACCACCTACGACCTCATCATCGTCGGCACCGGAGTTTCCGAATCCATCCTCTCCGCCGCCGCTTCCTCCTCCGGCAGCTCAGTTCTCCACCTCGATCCCAACCCCTTCTACGGCTCCCACTCCGCATCCCTCTCCCTCCCCGATCTCACTTCCTTCCTCCACTCTCCCCTCCTCCGCCGCCGTCAGACAATCCCGACTTCCTCTCCGTCGATCTCGCCAACCGATCCCTATACTCCTCCGTCGAGAAAGTTCAACGTCGACTTGTGCGGTCCTAGGGTTCTCTTCAGCGCCGACGAGTCGATCAACCTAATGCTGAAATCGAGATCTAACAACTAAGTCGAGTTCAAGAGCGTCGACGCGAGCTTCATCGGGGACTCGAGTGGAGAGCTGAGGAGCGTCCCCGATTCGAGAGGCGCGATATTCAAGGATAAGAGTTTGACTCTGGTGGAGAAGCGTCAGTTGATGAAGTTCTTCAAGCTCACTTGGCTGCTGCTTCCTCGGTGGAGAGCGATGAGGGGGCGGTTAAGATTACGGAGGAAGATATGGAGAGTCCGTTTGTTGAGTTCTTGGCTAAGATGCGTTTGCCTCCCAAAATCAATGAGATTTTGAAGGTTGTAGACGATTTAGTAACAATTTCTTTAAATAATTTTAGGGACTTATGTAATTTTTGATTTTGAGGGTTGTAGACGATTTAGTAAACGTTTCTATAAACCAATGTTTCTGATAGATTTAAGATATCTCGAACTCTAAAACTCTCAGTGAACTCTGTAAAGTGAATATGAAGCTTGAGTATGATTTACGATTACAATCTCATCACGAAAGTAAAAGCAATCACCGATCTCATAACGATCGAGAGAGAAGACTCATATCGTCTTTCATCTACAACATCAAGCATAAAAGTTTCTAAAATATCTTCTCCCTTTATTTATAATCTTCAACGTTCCTTTTGAATCTCACTCCAACGGCAAAGCCTCTGTCACAGCCAGAGTCTTTCCCTCCTTCTTTAAACCCACATCCAATTGCGAAGTCTCTGTCTCCCCAAGAGTCTTCCCCTTCTTCACGTTCACATCCAAATGCGAAGCCTCTGGATCAACTCGAGTCTTTCCGCTTCTTTCAAATTCTTCAGAACTCTTCCCGCCTCTACGAACATAACCTCTTCTGAACTTATCAATACTCCCCCCTTTGAAATCAAGCTTGTCCTCAAGCTTGAAATCAGGAAACTGGCTCACAAATTCTCTGTAAGGGAACCATGAATTCTCATACTCTGGTAAACTGCACCATTTGACCAACAACTCCAAGTGATCTGTCACATCATAACGCTTAGCTACCACCTCCTCTGGACACAACTTCTGCTCCACTTCATCAACCAAAACCGCAGGTAAAGGGTGAAAGTCACACCCCGTCCCCAAAGCTGCCTTCAACTGTGAAACATGAAACACAGGGTGAATTCGAGAAGAAGCTGGAAGTTTCAATTTGTAAGCGGCTCTACCAACTCTAGCCAACACTACAAACGGACCATAGAACTTTGCCGCTAACTTCTGACACACACGGCGAGATACTGTCTGCTGTCGATACGGTTTCAACTTCAAATACACCAACATCCCGACTTCGAACTCCACATCTCGGCGATGACTATCAGCATTCCTCTTCATCAACTCCTGCGCCCTCAATAAGTTCTTCTTAATGTGTTCCAACATCACATCTCTTTCCTTCAAAGCAACTTCCAACTCAAAATTAGAAGTTGACCCTTCCTCAAAACGCACCAACGTAGGTGGATCCCTCCCATACACCACCACAAACGGAGAAGTCTTCAAGGATGTGTGGAAAGCGGTATTATACCACAACTCCGCCCAAGCAAGATATTTGTACCATGTGCGAGGGTGAGTTGAAGCAAAACACCTTAGATATGTCTCCAAACATCTATTGAGCACCTCTGTTTGTCCATCCGTCTGTGGGTGAAATGCAGTACTAAACTTCAGTTTAGTCCCCGCTAAGCGAAACGCCTCCGTCCAAAACGCACTCAAGAAGATCTTGTCACGGTCGGAGACAATGCTTTTTGGAAAACCATGAAGACGCACCACCTCAGACACAAACTTGGATGCAACATCAACGGTCGAGAAAGGATGTTTCAACCCAAAGAAGTGACCATACTTGCTTAAACGATCCACCACCACCACAATCACATCAAACCCTCCAGAAGTTGGCAACCCTTCGACAAAATCCATCGAAATATCCTCCCAAACTCTCTCTGGTATTGGTAACGGTTGGAGCAAACCCGCCGGAGATAATGTTGACGACTTATGGGTTTGGCAAATCACACATTCCGAAACGTATTGTTGCACTGTCTTGTAAATGCCATCCCAATAAAAAGATTGTTGAATCCTCTTTACTGTCTTCAAAACCCCGGAATGTCCTCCAAATTTACTGTCATGAAACTCTTTCAAGATTAATGGTATGAAACGAGATGCACGAGGTAAGCACAACCTGCGTTTGTACCATAAACGGTCTTGAATAACTTGGTAACGTTGATTCCTTACTTCCCCCCTCAATACCTTTGCCTTCATCTCTTGTAATCCAACATCAGCGTCAATCTCTGCATATAAATCCTGCAACTGCAGCACAGACGGTACCGTTAAAGCCATCAACTTGCCTTGAACGGACTGCACCCCTTCCAAGCACCGAGACAACCCATCAGCGGCCTTGTTTTCACACCCAGGTTTGTAAAAAATTTCAAAATCAAAGCCCAACAAACGTGTAAGCCAACGCTGATACTCCATATTGACTTCCTTCTGCTCCACTAAAAACTTGATACTCCGTTGATCGGTATGTACTTCAAACTTGCGACCAATGAGGTAATGCTTCCACTTTAGGACTGCCATCACCACCGCCATGAGTTCGCGCTCATAAGCCGGTTTAAGTTGCTCGCGCGGAGTAAGAGCATGGCTAAAGAAAGCAATAGGTTGCTTCCCTTGCATGAGTACTGCTCCTAATCCAAAGCCTGAAGCATCTGATTCAATCACAAATGTTTTTGAGAAGTCAGGCAGCGCCAAAACCGGAGTAGTGGACATTGAGTGCTTCAACCTGTCAAACGCCTCTTGTGCTATTGTAGACCAGCAGAACTTATCCTTTTGCAATAAGGTAGTTAGAGGTCTCGCAATAGAACCATAATCCCTGACAAACTTGCGATAATACCCAGTAAGTCCCAAGAACACCCTCTCTTTGGAGAAGGCCAAATTCGCATTGCTTCTGTCTTAGTGGACTCTGTTTCCACTCCCTTAGCTGAAATGATGTGTCCCAAGTATTCCACCTTTGACAAACCAAAACTACACTTCTTTTGATTAGCAAACAACTGATTGTCGCGGAACACTTGTAAAACTGCCCTCAAATGTTCCACATGTGACTCCACCGATTGGCTAAATACCAACACATCATCAAAAAATACCAAAACAAACTTCCTGAGAAATGGCTTGAACACTCGGTTCATAAGAGCCTGAAAATTGGCCGGAGCATTAGTTAAGCCGAAAGGCATAACCAAGAACTCATAATGCCCTTCAATAGTTCGAAAAGCAGTCTTGGCAATATCCGCATCAACCATCCTGATTTGGTGATAACCAGACCGAAGATCGAGCTTAGAAAAGATCACCGCTCCATGTAACTCATCTAAGAGTTGATCAATGACAGGGATAGGGAACTTATTAGGAACCGTAACCCTGTTAAGCGCTCTATAGTCGACACAAAAGCGATGACTACCATCTTTCTTCTTGACCAAAAGCATCGGACTAGAGAAAGGGCTGTTGCTAGGCCGTATTACACCACTTTCCAACATCTCTGCCACCATCTTTTCCATTACCAACTTAGTAGCATGTGGGTAACGATACGGTCTTACCGAAACAGTCGTCACTCCAGGTAACAAAGAAATAGAGTGTTCTATTCCTCTGAATGGAGGCAACTGAGTTGGTATAGCGAAGACGTCTTGAAACTCCTTCAAGAGCAATGTCACGGCTGCAGGAACAGTAGTCACTGACGGAGAACTAGCCAAACTGTGACATTCAACATTCTGCTCCCCAAGAAACAACGAATGTTCAGAAGACAAAAGTTTTAAAGACGTCTGCACGTCATGTAGGCTACGATCCCCCCCACAATGTCACTCTTTTTCCTCCATACAAGAAAGAAAACTCTTGCTCCTTCCAGTCAACTTCACACTTCCCCAAAGTCTCTAACCATTGAATCCCCAACACAACATCCACTGATCCCAACTCCAAGGCAATGAAATTAGATGTAAAAATAGTTGAATTTATCTGAAATTCCACGCCTTGACACACTCCAATACCCTTCACAACCACTCCATTTCCCAACAAAACATCCAAACTCTTGTCTTCACATACCATCAACTTCAACCCCTTCACAACATCCGGAGAAATGAAATTATGGGAAGCTCCACTGTCGAGTAAGATTGTCACACTCTTCTGACCAATCATTCCCAACAGCTTAATCGTACGAGGAGAGCTTATACCCATAAAAGCATTATATGACAACGTTTTCAACCCTCTTTGCTCAGTCACAACCTCCAACATCTCCACTTCCTCATCATGCTCCATTACTTCCATCTCCAAACCATTCACCACAGTCAAAATTCGCAGTTCTCTTTTAGGACAGATAGCTGCATGAATTTTAGACCATTTATCACCGCACTTGAAACAGACACCATCCCTTCGCATCCCATCCAATTCCGCATCAGAATACTTCATTCGAGGACGTTGAGAAGAACGCTGAGGATTAACATTTTCTTTCAACTGTTTAGTATCAATGAAACCTGGCTTAGTTCTCTCCTGGCCAACTCGATATTGTTGCGGATTTCCATGATTGCGGTTAGAGTGAAACGCAACCCCCTTATTGTGATACTGTGAAGTGGCTGTTGCATCTCCCACCACCTTACAAAAAGCACTCGTCTCCATCCGTAATACCGCCGCAATGAAATTCTGCAGACCCTGAGGATCCTTCATTCTAATCACCTCCTTCATCTCCAAACTCAGACCATTGTAAAAAATTCGCTCTAGGTGATGATCAGCTATCCCCGGAACCTGAGCTGAAAGTTCTTCAAATTCAGATACGTAATCCGTAACGGAGCCAGTCTGTTTAATGGCAAACACACGTGTCTCTGGTTCTTCGTCAATCGAATCTGAGAAACGCACCATCAAACGCTGTTTGAAATCTCTCCAGCTCTGAAATCCTCCCATGCGCATCACCCAAGCAAACCACTTCTTCACCGCTCCTTGTAAACACAAGGGAACCAAATCCAACTTCGCCTCATCACTATACCTCCCCAAATTATAAAAATACAAATCCATAATCCAATCCAAAACCTTAGTACCATCACAAACTGGCATCTCCACTTTCTTCAACATACTCTCACGATTAGCTAAGTTCAAATCACCAGATCGAGAATGAGTATTGAAGCTACGTTCCACAACTGGTGTTCGTACCTGAGAACTCGGTTGAGACGAACCAGATTGTTGTTCGATCTCGTGTACCGGCATCTTCCCCACTGATTTCAACACCGCTTGCACCGATGACGCCAAATTTGTGATAGCTGACTCCATCGAGCTCATCTTCCCGTCGATCGACGACGTCTTCACTTCGACCGCCGCGTTAGCTACGCCCTGCTCCTTGTGCAAACGAAAAAACGCGCCCAAAAGAAACTCCACCTGACCTTCCAACCCCAACTCTCGCAGATCTTCCTCATCGACGACGTTGGAATAAATCGGAGAACCACTCATCGACATCTGAATCGTCGTATCCGAACTTCTCACCTCACCAATGATAGATTTAAGATATCTCGAACTCTAAAACTCTCAGTAAACTCTGTAAAGTGAATATGAAGCTTGAGTATGATTTACGATTACAATCTCATCACGAAAGTAAAAGCAATCACCGATCTCATAACGATCGAGAGAGAAGACTCATATCGTCTTTCATCTACAACATCAAGCATAAAAGTTTCTAAAATATCTTCTCCCTTTATTTATAATCTTCAACGTTCCTTTTGAATCTCACTCCAACGGCAAAGCCTCTGTCACAGCCAGAGTCTTTCCCTCCTTCTTTAAACCCACATCCAATTGCGAAGTCTCTGTCTCCCCAAGAGTCTTCCCCTTCTTCACGTTCACATCCAAATGCGAAGCCTCTGGATCAACTCGAGTCTTTCCGCTTCTTTTAAATTCTTCAGAACTCTTCCCGCCTCTACGAACATAACCTCTTCTGAACTTATCAGTTTCACTTGGAGCTTTTGTTTCTCTAACAACTTGTCTTTTGAGATGATAGTCCTGTTCGTTTCTCTAACGCGCGTCAGAGAACAGCGACCAAAAATTAACAAGCATTTGAGAGGAATTTCAGTGGAGTGTTGTTACAGAGTTGCCGCCGGCGAGTGTCGCTGCTCTTCGTTTCTTCTATTTTATCGTCGCTGTTTAAATCAGCGTCACCCGCACATACCTTGAGCTGTCGCTAGCGGCGAACATTAGCATATTCCAGCCCTCTTTTCCTATTGGTTGCTGAGCTGTCACTTAAAATCCCTTCATATTTTTGGCCGCTGTTTTTTGACGCAGCGTTTTGAAAACGAACAGGGGTTATAAGGCCTTTTTTTTGTGTAGGATCATCTTGTATGGCATTGCGATGGTAGACTATGATCAAGACAATGTGGAAGTCTACTCAAGACCAAAGAGGGGATAGCTCGATTGGCTTTGTACATTACATCTATTGGCAGGTCATTCATAGTTTTCAAACGCACTTGGGGGCGTTGATATATCCTATTTATGGACAAGGAGAACTTCCACAAGCCTTTTGCTGTAGATCCGCTGTCAAAGGATGCATCTATGTACGTTTGGAACAGTTGGTTGCATTATATTACTATGGTGTTTGTTAGTTATCTGGTTTTTCATTGCATGCTCAGGTTCTCCGGATGCCTATTACTGCTCTGCTTTTAGACAAGGCAAGTGAGTCGATTTTTGTTGTTATCTAAGATATGTTTAGTTGGTTTGCTTAACATCTGATTCTTGCAGGAAACTGGGGGTTACAAAGGGGTTAGACTAGCTTCGGGTCAAGAGATATTCAGCCAAAAGTTGATTCTGGATCCATGTATTACTCTTGGATCGGAGTCAATGTCGTCATTGACTGATCAGCAGAAGGAAACTCTTCGTGTTTTTGTCCCAAAGACGATTAGCAGTAAGGGGAAAATAGCTAGAGGAATTTGTATCATTAGAGATGTTCTGTGAAAGCTGATGTATCAAACGCTCTTGTCCCTAAATGTAAGATAACATTTTGAAGACCTTTTTTTTTTTTTGTCTCTTAGCTTTGAAGACCTAGTGACGATATCAAAAACAACTGTTTTAAAATACACTTGTGAAAATACACGTCCCCAAACAACTTACGTCACTAAGAAACTAGCTATTACTAGTTATCTTACACTTGTGATACCTTTTTCCTATACACTTGTGAAAATACAGGTCTCACACAACTGTTTTAAAATACACTTGTGAACTAAAGTCTACATATCACAAAGTGTATTTTAAAACAGTTGTGTGGGGACATGTATTTTCCTATACAAAAACGATTCTCTGCTTTGGCATTAATTTTCAGATACAACGAATACACAACAAATATTTAATTTTTGGTGTAGGCTGTAAATAATAATCTTTAATTTCAGATTTAAATAAAGATGCTAAAATCTGCAAATATAAATGACCAAAGAAACATCTATTATCTAAAGTCATGAAAAAGGAACTGTTTCGCTCAGCAATATTTTATACGTAGTTACCAACACAGACAAAAGACATCAAAAGTGGGGAATCAAAAGCTCTGTAGCGATTGAAGTTTTCAGAGGTGTGGTACTGTACAAGATCCTCACCGCTCATTTCAGAGGTGTTGTGCCAGATCTTCACCGCTCATTACTTCCAACTGAGTGATGATATCTTGGGACAAAGATTTGACAGACAGATCAACGTCTTCCAGTAGTTCACCCAAGAATGGAATTGGTTTCAGCGAGCAGTACAAGGTACTCTTCTTTCAGATTATCCATCATCTGTTTCACGCTCCATCTACAATCTCTGACTCTGCCCAATCAATACTTCTGATAAAGAGGGGTTTGAACTCAGACTCGGTTAGCTTCTTTTCTTTGTGAGTGTAACCGTCGCATTGATTACACTTTTCTCCGCATCATCAACGTTCTGAATTGTTGCTGGATTTTGGCGTCGGATATCTAGAGCAGCTAAGCATTGGTCGAAAATCTTTGCATGGTTGCAAACAACAGATGCTCTGTCCATTTTAGCAACTAGATTTTCTAGCATATCGAAAGCAATCACCAAACTTGCAACGCCAGAACTAACAGCCTCATTGTATATTCGTAGAAGAGAGGTTGCAGAGTGAGGCGGACCTGGAAGAAAGGTTATTATTGTTAGACCATCAATAACGCAGACTTTAGTGGGGTTTTTAAACAAAAATAGTGATTTAATTAAATCAAAATTAATTAGAAAGGTTATTACTGATCCTTAGCTTAGGTTTTTTGTGATCGATTATTTGGTGGGTTTCAAACCACGTGTCACCAAATCAGAGGACCGAACTTTATTTTTCTTTTTCTTTCCTTTCTTTCTTTTGTTCTCTTTCTCATTCTTTCGTGTTCTTTGTTTTCTCCGTCAAGAGGAGAGACCCAAATCGAAGACGTCTCCTCCGCCTTCTCGGCCGAAACCGAAGACCGACGACGTCTCTCTGATTCCGTCGTTGAGTCTCGTCCCACTTGTCTCGTCTTCTCCATCAGATCAAGGATCGAAACCGAAGACCGATGACGTCTCTCTGGCTCCTCACGGAGATTCCTCCGCCTTCTCCGCTGAAACCGACGATCGAAACCAAGGACGACTCTGTTGGTCCTCACGGAGTCTCGTCGCACTTCTCTCGTCTTCTCCGTCAGATCAAGGATCGAAACCGAAGACCGACGACGTCTCTCTGGCTCCTCACAGAGATTCCTCCGCCTTCTCCGCCGAAACCGACAATCGAAACCGAGGACGACTCTGTTGGTCCTCACGGAGTCCCGTCGCACTTCTCTCGTCTTCTCCATCAGATCAAGGATCGAAACCGAGGACTGAAGACGTCTCTCTGGCTCCTCACGGAGATTCCTCATACTTCATGTGAGGGTCGACGACTCTGTCAGTGTTGACGGCGTCTCCTCCGTCGGTCTTTCAGCTCTCGCTAACGATCTCTTCAACGTGGAGATAAGTTCCCAACTATTTACATCCTTCTCGTTTCAATTCATGAATGCATGTGATAGTAGTTAAGTTAATGAATGGTGATTACGGTTATAAGTTTTGTGTATCATTGTAAAGTTTTAGCCTTTGATCAAAAGTTGTAGGCTTTTTAAATGTTTAGTTAAAAAGTCATGAGGATACAATGAGATTGTTAGTTAATCTTGAAACTAGTACTGAAGATCAGACTGGAACTTAAGTGTCGTGTAGTGTTGTCTGAAATCTCTTTAGATCATTTTCTGATTTGTCAAACAATTTGATTTCTGACTATAGTATCGTTCTAACAGTTTATTGTTTACTTGGTTTGACTTGGTTTGCGTAGATGAATCATGTGAGGAGGCAAAGATCAGAGTGAGGACGCAAAGATCAGAATGATCTGGCTACTTGAGACTTTAGGTTATGTAAGTGTGCTGCTTCTTGATTTTTTCTTAATTGTTTTCCTCTGCATAGTTATTAGGATAATAAATGCTGGTTAGAGTTAGAGTTAGGTTATGGTTGTGATGAATGCTTCCGATTAATGGGTGTGATGAATGCTTCTGTTAGGTAGTTTAACTCTGATGAAAGCGTGTTGTGACTGTGTGGTAGATAATAAATTTGTTAGATACATGTCTAATCATCTCTACTCAACTAAAATGAAAGCTCTCAAGTCTTCTTCTATTTTCCTGTATTAAGACGATCTTCTTCTCTTCTCCTGTATTTAAACCGCTTGTTTCTCTCTTTCTTTCATCTTGAAACATATTTCTTCTGCTTCCTCTCCTCTTTTCCTCTCCTCTTTTCATGTATTAAACCCGCTCATTTCTCTCTTTCTTTTCATATTGAAACCCATTTCTTCTGCTTCCTCTCTTCTGTCACATACTAGGATGTGGATTCTAGTAATCCATTTAGTCATACATCCAATTTTGTTGATCTGTTGAACAATCAACAAAATACTGACTTTCCTGAAACCTATCTGTATGCAAGTTTTTCACATGGTTCATCACAACTCCCTAGGCAAACTTCAAGCTTCTGTGAAGTCTCAACGATAGAGCGTAGAGAAAGAAAGAAATGGACAGTCACTGATGATCTTGTGCTCATTAGCGCATGGCTAAACACGAGCAAAGATCCTGTGGTGGGCAATGAGCAGAAAGCATGTGCATTCTGGCAGCGCATTGCAGTGTACTTTGCAGCAAGTCCGAAGGTGGAAAGAGGTGAAACCCGAGAGGCCATTCAGTGCAAGCAAAGGTGGCAGAAGAAGAATGATCTTGTGCTCAAGTTTTGTGGAGCTTACGCGGCTGCAACAAGGCAGAAAACAAGTGGCCAGAACGAGGCTGATACTGTTAAACTTGCACACAAAATCTTCTACAATGATCACAAGATTAAATTTAATCTTCACCATGCTTGGGAGGAGCTCAGGAATGACCAGAAATGGTGTGAAATTGCTAGCTCCAAGATTGATGGAAGCGGAAAGAAGAGAAAGTATGACGATGGAGCACAATCTAAAAGCTCTCAAGCCACTTCCAATCTCGGAGATCAACCAACAAACCGTCCTCCTAGTGTCAAGGCTGCAAAAGGAGCATCTGGTAAGAGAAGTATAGCGGATCACTAGGCTGTCACTCACTTTCAGACCATGTGTTCTATTAAGGAGAAAGATTTGGCGGTTAAGGAGAAAGATTTGGCGGTTAAGGAGAGAGTTTCGAAGATGTCTTTGCTTGACAGTCTCATTTCCAAAAAAGATTCACTTTTTGAAGCTGAAGAAGCTCTAAAGCAGAAGTTACTAACGGAGATGCTTAGTAATTAGTGCCACTTGTTCTGTTTTTCTAGGTTTCATGTTCTGTTTGTCATCAAGGTTTCATGTTGTCTTTAAGTCGCCCTAATTATGTATGTTAGTTTAAGCTGAAAAATGTATGAGACTCTGTTCTTGTATAATTATAAAAAAGTTTCTTCTGTTCTCTGTTTCATGTTATGTGTTGTATGTCTTTATGTTTCACGTTTTAATAATTGTGTGTGATGTGTTTCTGTTTCTTTGTGCAGAGAAATGAAGAGAGTGTCTGTTTGTGTCACAAGTGGACACAAGATGCACGTTCAGTCACAAAAGCATGCAGAGATATGAAGAGAAGTTTGTTTGTTTGTGTCACGAGCTGTGTATGTGGGCTTCTCAAAGTCACGAGTGTGTCTCATTATGTAAATATTGTCTTTGCTTTTTCTAGTTTGTTGTTTTCCTATAGTCACGAGTGTAATATGTTATGTCTTTTGTTATATAAACGGTTCATTCACGAAGCATTTGAATCAGAAATTCTTCTTCTCTCCCAAAGTTTCATTCTTTACTAAGTTCTTTTCTCCCAAAGTCTCTCCTTGAAACTAATTTTTTTTAAAAAAACTTTCCATCTCTTCATCACAAATATGGCTTCTTCATCACATAACACTTTTGAGGGAGAGGGAGTTGATGATGAAACGTTTGATCAATATTTCGATCAATATTTCGATCAAACGTTTGAAAATTTATCCATTGAGTGTGATCGAGAAGTCGGAAGAAAAAAAAGAAAAAAACGAATCCATATCGAACGGAATCGTGAAGAAGGGGATGTACGTTTATGGAATGATAATTTCAGTGAAACTCCGACATATCCTAAAAATCTCTTCCGACGACGATTTAGAATGAACAAGTCATTGTTCATGCGTATCGTTCATCGACTCTCCAATGAAGTTGAATACTTTCGACAAAATAAAGATGCTCTCGGAAGGCTTAGTCTCTCTGCACTTCAAAAGTGTACAGCCGCCATTCGTGTTTTGGCCTATGGTTCTGTGGCTGATGCTGTTGACGAATACCTCCGCCTCGGTGAAACTACCGCTCGAGCATGTGTGGAACATTTTGTAGAAGGAGTAATAAATTTATTCGGCGATGAGTATCTAAGAAGACCAACACCGGCTGATCTTCAACGTCTACTTTATATTGGTGAGCAACATGGATTTCCCGGGATGATAGGAAACATCGATTGTATGCATTGGGAGTGGAAGAATTGTCCCACCGCTTGAAAAGGACAATATTCACGTGGTTCGGGAAAACCCACAATCGTTTTAGAGGCGGTCGCTTCGTATGATCTTTGGATATGACATGCGTTTTTTGGACCTCCAGGTACCTTAAATGATATCAATGTTCTTGATCGCTCACTTGTTTTTGATGACATTATAAAAGGTCAAGCTCCGCAAGTTACTTACTCTGTCAATGGAAGAGAGTATCATTTGGCTTACTATCTCACCAATGATATTTATCCGAAATGGGCAACTTTTATCCAATCTATTTCAATACCACAAGGTCCGAAAGTGACTTTATTTGCTGAATATCAAGAAGCTGTCCGAAAAGATGTCGAGCGTGCTTTTGGAGTCTTGCAAGCTCGTTTTGCCATTGTTAAAAATCCAGCACTTTTTTGGGATAAATACAAAATTGGGAGGATTATGAGAGCATGTATCATACTCCATAATATGATAGTAGAAGACGAACGAGATGGATACAGTCATTTTAATGTTTCAGAATTCCAACCAGGACAAGACACCGGAACTTCACAGGTTGATCTCACGTATTCTACAGATATACCTTCAAATATCACTAATATGATGGGTGTTCGAACTAGAATTCGTGATAGACAAATGCATCAACAGCTCAAAGCTGATTTGGTTGAACATTTGTGGAGTAAATTTGGACGTGATGAAGACAACAACTGAGTTTGAAATGTTTCTTTCAAAATATTCTCGATTATTGTACTAGTCTTTATTTTTATGTTTTTTTTTAAATCTATGTTTTAAATGTTATCTTTTAATATGTTTTTTAATAAATAAATTTTATCTTTAAAAAAAAAAAATAAGAAACCCTAATTAAGAAACTCCCATTGGACCGCTAAAAATGATAGTTTCTTAACAACAATCCTTAACCCCACTTAAGTAGAGTTAAAATATTAAATAATCACTAAAAACCCCCTTAAGGATCAAGGGATAATTATGCTCTTATTGGAGTGACAAATTCGATCTTTGGTGCTAAGAGAATCATTGATATGAATTTTTTATCAGCTAATAAAGTGATATAATCTGTTTTTGTTTTTTTTTTAATTACAATGCAATATAGGAAGACCACTAAAGTATGACAAAGCGACAAAGAAGAAGGAAATGACAAAAGCAAAAGAAATTAAAAATGTGGTGTTGAATCCTAAATCCGATAAAAGGGATTTATAGACTAAACAAGAATAAAGTATGGTTAACGGGGCCAAAGATTTCGTTAATGAAGTGTTTACAAAGTGCCGAATCTGAAGTTACAGAATAGGAACTCGTAGTCGTAAAGACAAACTCGGGTTTTCTCTACTTTATCTTTCTAGTGATTCTCTCTCTGTTTTTCCTCCTCCTCTCTTCACACTCCCTTCTTCTCTTTTTATAGATTTTAGTTGTGTGTTTTGCGAATATGTTATGATTACTCTCTGACTTGCTAAAGTAATCGGCGCGTTGTCAGCGAGCAGGTTCGGTGCCGCAGTAGGAGTCTTGGCCTATTCCGTCCTGTCATCCGGTGGCGTGTGTCAGGTCGTACGAAGACAGCTTGAAGAAACTCCAGGATTCTTTGAGCTGATGCCTTCTACAACAGATGCAAGACACTTGCTGAAGATCGGATGACCAGAGGGAAGCCTGCTAGCAAAAACTTCCAGTGTAGAAATGGCAGCTCGTTGAGCTGGAACACCTGACTCGTCATCTGTCTCAACAATTACATTGACGATTTCCTCGCACATCTTCCCGAAAGCTTCAACAGCCGCCTCGTCCAGGTTCAACCAAGGATTTCCTCTTTTCGGTGCCCAAGCACCTGCACTCAATAGCATCGCCATTAAGCCAAAGCCTCCAAATCCCAAGGGAATTCGCATGGCAATGCTACGTCTAGGCAAACAAAAGATAGAACATCCGCTAGAAAATATGTTCACTCACGAAATTACTATGAAAAGAAATTATAAACGGAAATAATGTTTACCTTTCTCGTCCCATTACGATCTGACTGCTGCTGAAGCAAGCTAGTAACAACCCTATATAGACAGATCCATAACTCATGTAACAGTCATCAAGACATCATGAATACGCATTCTGATTTCCTTTCTAACTGCAGAAGTCACATCTTTCTCCTTTGTTGAATCAACAGCTTGTAGGAGACGTATACAGCCCTTCATAAGCTCCTGCAGATCTTGCTGCAAATTTAACAAAACGCATTTACTAAAACATGGACATTTAAGAAAGCACACAGACGGAGAAACAAGGTGGTATAAAAACTATCAATTTTATATAAAAAAGTGTAATTTGAATTAAAAACAAAAATTTGGAAGAGGGTTTACCTGAATGCCAACTGAAACATTATTTCTTGGTTCAAGTGACACAGCAAATGCAAATTCTGGGTCTTGCAATTTCTCGAACATAAATTCTAGGACAAGCCGCATCTGGAATAAACATTCTTTACTAGAACTGTCTTTGCTGATAGTCTGAAGAAGCATAACCAGGGATGAGAGCCATGTTGAAGAAGTATATTGTTCGCATATTTCCACGGCAAAACCATACTCCCACTCCCTCTTAATATCTGATATAAAACTATCCGAATTCTGGACATTACCAAGCCAAGCTGAGTCTTTCCTTGAAAGTAGGGACTTGAACAAGAGGACAAGTAAAGAAGGCAAGCCATTTTGTTCACCAATAACTCTGCAGGAATAAAGGAACGTCATCAGTATTTTCGGAGAAAAAAAAACACAAAACCTCAAATTCAATTTCATGTATCTACACATTTCCCCAGGAGGTAAGCTACAATGGAACGCGCTTCCTTTCACTTTCTTTAGAGCTTTTGCAGGGGTCATGAGATTCTGAGGGTTGCAGACGATTTAGTAACAATTTCTTTAAATTATTTTTAATAATTTTAGAGACTCATGTAATTTATATTGACGATTTTGATTTTGAGGGTTGTAGACGATTTAGTAAATGTTTCTATAAACCAATGTTTCACTTGGAGCTTTTGTTTCTCTAAGAACTTGTCTTTTGAGATGATAAGGCTTTTTTTTTGTTTTTTCTTCTGTGTAGGATCATCTTGATGGTAGACTATGATCAAGACAATGTGGAAACTTGTGGAAGTCTACTCAAGACCAAAGAGGGGATAGCTCGATTGGCTTTGTACATTACATCTATTGGCAGGTCATTCATAGTTTTGGCTCTTTTATATTCATTTAGTTGATGTCACTAAGCTTTTTGAATGCTTTTACTTACAGATTTTCAAACGCACTTGGGGCGTTGATATATCCTATTTTATGAACAAGGAGAACTTCCACAAGCCTTTTGCCGTAGAGCACAGTTGGTTGCATTATATTACTATGGTATTTGTTAGTTATCTGGTTTTTCATTGCATGCTCAAGTTCTCCGGATGCCTATTACTGCTCTGCTTTTAGACAAGGCAAGTGAGTCGATTTTTGTTGTTATCTAAGATATGTTTAGTTGGTTTGCTTAACATCTGATTCTTGCAGGAAACTGGGGGTTACAAAGGGTAGACTAGCTTCGGGTCAAGAGATATTCAGCCAAAAGTTGATTCTGGATCCATGTATTACTCTTGGATCGGAGTCAATGCCGTCATTGACTGATCAGCAGAAGGAAACTCTTCGTGTTTTGTTGCAGTAAGGAGAAAATAGCTAGAGGAAGAAGAAGAAGTGCAAGAGTATGACTGATTGGCGTTTGTTTGGTTGCTCTGTTTCAGATCTCTTACAGAAACTTAATTCATGCGGCCGCATCTCTCTCCCTAGAATTGGACCGTCTCTTTCTTTTGGTATTGGGCTAGTTGTAGACCGGACCGGTTATGGACATTCATCATATGGTTTATAACATTATTTTAAGTACTTCTCTGTTTTGTTTGTAAACCCTTTTTTCTTAGCTTATTATTATTTTGAAGTTTAAATATTCATGATGTATAAAAAGGGAAACTATCGAATATGAAATATAATCCATTCGGCTTTACAAATATTCTCTTACGAAAGGTGAGGTTACAAGTTTGATCCTACGAATTTTCAACCATTAAATCAATATTGTGAAATAGTTTATTAACGAGGGATTTCACATTTTGAAAAAAATCATAAACTGATCGAAACCTTTTTACTTAATCCTGTAGTTTTATTGGCATGTAGGTATATGACTAATCCATTTAAACGAACTCAAATTTACATTTATTCATGGCAAACGATTTCTTTATACGACCAAACTGATATTTTGTTTTCTGTTAGTTCATACACGCACACTTCAAAATTTGAATTGAAGACACTATAAACTAGGTAGGGTGTAACATGTCCAACGGTCAAATACACTATAAACTGAGTGTTAGTTCCGGTCGAACTAAAGCGCAAGTTATCACAAAAAAATAATCTCGCAAAAAATATACCATGGAATGAATGTGTCACATAAGATTGATGTTTGTAAACTTTAGTTAATTTTCCGTGTTGTATAATTCACTTTTTAGATTCTCTTTGAAGATATGACGAATTCCTGATATAAAGTATATCAGGGAATATTATAAATGAATTATAATCTCATAGTTTAAAAATATTAAATAATAATTATAATAAAGTAATATCAAATTGCTAATTTTATCAATATATATATTTAATTTATTATTTGATATTTTAATATACTGATATAATAAAATTAAGTGTTATAAATATATTGATACGTTGATGATAAAGATGAACACTAGGTCTAGAATAAACCTGAATAAGAAAATAAAACCTAAATTTTTGGTTAATTTTGTTACTTGATTTTGCGAAATTAAAAAGACACTGCCGGATTTAGTTAATGATACTAGAAGTCTAGCAGTCTACACGTAGAAAAAGATGCCGTTCAGTTAAAAAATATCAGTTAATAAAAGGACTACTAAGAGCATCATTATCCTAAGAGACACTTAGGGGTTCTTAAGCTTTTTTTAATAATTTTTAGTTGGAAAAGTAAGTTTAAGAGATTTTGTTAAGAGATGAGTATATTTGTGTGGTCAATTGCAAGTCTCTTATTTAAAGGTTTTTAAAATAAAATTAAACATTTTTTATTAAACTTCAAATTTATTGATAAAATTATTAAACATAACATTATAAACATAGATTTTTAAATAAAAACAAAAAAAAAAGATTATATTATGGTATAGTTAAATAGGTTCAAAGTTAATTAAGTACATTTGTTTGAAGGGGAAAGTGAGCCAAACAATCCTAATTAGCTGACAACAAAACTACAACAAATGTTCTACAACTTACGATCAAAGTCCATGTTTTCGGGAACAAGAGTATGAACATAACTGGATATAATAGCTATCAACTTCTAGGAAATACTGCACCCATTCAACGAATCAAAGGCGAGCAAGGAAGCTATTCTAAAGTACTCCTATGTTATATCCATCTCAGACTACAGAAATATAAACTACTACTAAGGATAGATTATGATGCAAAAAGAGAGATTAGATTACCATCACGATCAAAGAAGAAAACTTGCTTGACTTTTCCTTCAGAAAGGGACTTCTGGAAAGTTTCTATCCCTTTCTCCTAACATCATTCAACAAAAAAGAGAAATCAATTACATACAACACTGAAAGCATTGCAGAATAGACAACACTGGAAACTTGTTACTTTACACTTGTACTACTCAGAATGCATCCATACAGAGACTCAACAAGTACAAGCATCCAAGTCTAGTCATACTATAATAACAATACGAGACTGGATTTAACATGAGTCTGGCACTAATAGCTAGGACAAAATTAAACAACATACCCACTGGTAAGAACCTCCCTGAGTACCATCCAGAACAGAAACTGCATTTGCCTCAGTCTTCAACCTGCTTCGATCTTTCAGAAGCTCCCTAACCTTCAAAACAAAATTATATTTTTTCGTATAAACACTACAAAAGCAGAAATCATATGTTTTCACAACAATTACTGCTTGCAAAATGTTTTCAGAAGCTTCATGACCCAAAGCCCTCAAACCAGCAGTAGCCTGCACATGATATAAAATGATAATTACAGAAATAAACGATCGCATGAACCTCATTATGTGAAAGGAAATCGTTTCCATACTTCAACTCTAACAGGAGTCAAGGGACGCAGCTCACTAGGAACAGAGTCCTCTGCTTTATCAAGCGGAGTCACCAAAGAGTTTGCTGATTGCCTTGGATCATTAAGATACGCACTCAATCCAGGCTTTAGCTGAAATCAACATAACACAAACTAATTACAAACTAGAACGACGAATCAAACATATCCTTTAACGCCTAAGATCAATTCAGCATTTGCAATACCTGAAGGAAGATCTCGAGCTGATTCTCCAAAGGAACGAGATCCAAATTCCGATCAAAGCAATAAACATGCACGCGGTTCCCCGAGAGAGATCTATAACCGGCCGATATCAGCTTCCTCTAATCGAAGACGACAACAGTAGTTTCCAGAGAGAGAGAGAGAGAGAGAGAGAGAGAGGAGGAGAGTTGATCGCGTTAAACGTATGACCGACGCTTGTGCCTCTCATTTCTTGACACGTGGACACTAAGAGGCGGGCCTTCCAATCCTTACGTAAGAGGCTTGCCTTCGCCTTTCTTTTTTAAAATTTTTTTTTTTAATTAAAATTCTTCTAAGAGACTTCATTAGAGTCAGCGATAATGCTGCTCTTACAACATCCACATCAATGAACCACCTTTTAGGGTTTATCTTTTCAACTTTTTATTATTAAATTTTTTTTTTATTATTTAAAAAAAAAAAAATTAGACTAATTCCGGGCCGCCACGACACGTGTGGCCCGCGCTACAGTAATGAATTTTAGGAGAGAAGGGTTCAGTCCAGAGAGCTTTAGACCATCAGCATTAGTGAACCCCATGGAAGGGGTTCACAAAGCATTTTTTTATTATTATTTTTTTTTCTGTTTGATTTTTGTTTTTTAAAAAAATATATATATATATTAATAGGACCAATCGCGGGCCGCCACGTGTCGTGGGGCCCGCGCTACAGTGATGATCCAGGTTCACCGGAGTGAACTCCCAAAAGACAGGTTCATAGCTTTTGTTTATTTTAATATTTTTTTTTTTGAAAACTGTGTGAATTCCCCTTAGAGTTCACCAATGCTGATGCCCTTAGGAGAGAAAGGTTCATGTTATTGAATTATTTTATTTTTTTTTTCTTGATTTATGTGTGAACTTCCCCCCGTAAACTCTCGATGCGGTTGCTCTTAGCACTTAATTTAAAGCACTAAGTTTTAAAGTTTTAAAATTTAACCATAAGAATACATACAATAATACAACATATGTTTCCAAACTTTTAACCAGAGAATACCATGACACACTACATTCACTCATCTACGTTGAAAACAATTCAATTTTACTAGATCTTAATTTATATCATTTACAAATGTTTATAATTACATGATCTCAATTTTTTTCCCATCAAAATATTTTTTATAAAATTTATAAATTAATTTTAAGATGTATAAAGTCTTCTAGAAGATTTTATAAAACCTCATAAAACTTTACGAAGTTATATTCGTAAAAATGAATTCTAGATGTTTGTTTTGTCATAATAGGATTGTTATAATTTCACTAACCTTTTGGATTAATTTTGTATTAATTCGAGTTTAGGTATACTTACACTACAAGAAAACACATGTTTAACGACGAAAATTAACGAGGAAAAACAATCCTCGTAAATTTGCGTTGAGTTTACGACGAATTTACGTGAAAAACTAAAGTCATCGTTATTTCCTCGTAACGTAACGACAAAACTGTTTCGTCGTAAAGTGGATGTAATTTTACGAGTATTTTACGAGGAAAAACTATTTCCTCGTAAATACGACGTAAACTTTGCGTGGTATTTACGAGGGAATAGTTTACGTGTATTTAGCGAGGAAATTTTTGAATCCACCAACTTTATAGGTGTTACACGTTTTTTTTGCCCACCTAATTAATTTTCGTCGTAAATTCATAGCAAAATTACAACTACCAGATTCGAATTTTCCTATAAATATGGATGTTTGAACATCATTTTAAACACACCAACAACAAAAAACGTGAAAGAAAAAAAATGGCTGGCTCCGGGACTATTTACGAGTTGCGGAAGTGGATGTATATGCATAGAGATGCTAACGGGAGAGTGACGAAAGAATACCTTGCGGGTCTGGAGACATTTATGCATCAAGCAGATTCAACACCGCTCGCCCAAGAAAGTGGTAAGATGTTCTGTCCTTGTCGGAAATGCAACAATTCGAAACTGGCAAACCGTGAAAATGTTTGGAAGCATTTAATAAATAGAGGTTTCAAGGCAAATTACTATATCAGGTTTCAACATGGAGAAGGTTTTAATTATGATCAGAATGAAGCTAGTAGTAGTAATAGCAATTTTCAGGAAAATGAACCGGTTGATCATCATTTGCATAATGAACATAGTTACCATCAGGAGGAGATGGTAGATTATGATAGGGTTCATGATATGGTAGCTGATGTATTCGTAGCTCATGATGAAGATGAAGAACCTAATATAGATGCAAAAAAGTTTTACGAAATGTTAAACGCGGCGAATCAACTACTTTACAGTGGTTGTAGAGAAGGTCTCTCTAAATTGTCGTTAGCTGCTAGAATGATGAATATTAAAACTGATCACAATCTACCTGAAAGTTGCATGAACGAATAGGCGGACTTGTTTAAAGAGTATTTGCCGGAAGACAATGTGTCTGCTGATTCTTATTATGAGATTCAGAAACTGGTTTATAGTCTTGGGTTGCCTTCGGAGATGATAGATGTTTGCATCGACAACTGCATGATCTATTGGGGAGATGATGAGAAGCTAGAAGAATGTCGATTCTGCAAGAAGCCACGATTCAAGCCGCAAGGACGGGGACATAATAGGGTACCGTACCAAAGGATGTGGTACCTACCAATTACAGACAGATTGAAAAGATTGTATCAATCAGAGCAGACTGCTGGAAAGATGAGATGGCATGCCGAGCATACTCAGACGGATGGTGAGATGACTCATCCATCAGATGCAAGAGCCTGGAAACATTTCAACAAAGTACATCCAGATTTCGCTAGCAATATCCGGGATGTTTATCTCGGATTATGCACAGATGGATTTAGTCCGTTCGGAATGTCAGGGAGACAATATTCATTGTGGCCAGTCTTTCTTACTCCATACAACCTGCCACCGGAGATGTGCATGCAACGGGAGTTACTATTCTTGACCATATTAATACCTGGTCCGAACCATCCAAAAAGGTCCCTGGATGTTTTCCTACAACCACTGATAAAAGAGTTGAAGGATTTGTGGTCAACAGGGGTGAGGACGTATGACTGTTCAACGAAGACGAATTTTAATATGCGAGTGATGCTTTTGTGGACCATAAGTGATTTCCCTGCCTATGGGATGTTGTCTGGATGGACTACACATGGGAGATTAGCTTGTCCATATTGTAATGGAACGACAGATGCGTTTCAACTGAAGAATGGTAGGAAGACAAGTTGGTTTGATTGTCACCGTCGATTTCTTCCCATTGGCCATCCTTACCGAAGAAACAAGAATTTTTTTAGGCACAAAAGGGTTGTGAGAGACACTCCTCCTCCATATCTAACTGGAGAACAAATTGAAGCGCAAATCGACTACTATGGAGCTAACAAAACAGTTCGTTGGGGTGGTAATTGGCATGTCCCTCGTAATATGCCAGATTCTTACGGTGTTCATCACAACTGGCACAAGAAGAATATATTTTGGGAGTTGCCATATTGGAAGGATCTTCTTCTGCGCCACAACCTCGATGTGATGCATATAGAGAAGAATTTCTTTGAGAACATCATGAATACAATATTGAAAGTCCGAGGGAAGACAAAAGACAACATAAAATCGAGGTTGGACTTGCCGGATATTTGCTCAAGAAGCGAGTTACATATTAAAAGCAATGGACAAGTTCCCGTTCCGATATTCAGATTATCTTCAGAAAAAAAGTCGGTGTTGTTCAACTGGGTGGCATCAGAAGTGAAGATGGGGGTTTGGGTTTCGGGTTTCGGGTTTGGGCTTTCGGGTTTCGGGTTTGGGGGTTGGGGTTTGGGGTTTCGGGTATGAGGTTTCGGGTTTCGGGTTTCGGGTTTCGGGTTTCGGGGTTGGGGTTTCGGGTTTCGGGTTTGGGCTTTCGGGTTTCGGGTTTCGTGTTTGGGCTTTCGGGTTTCGGGTTTGGGGGTTGGGGTTTAGGAATAACGACGAAACTTAAAATTAAATATGGGGTTTGGAATATATGAAGTAGAAAATTAAAGATGGGGGTTTGGGTTTCGGGTTTCGGGTTTGGGCTTTCGGGTTTCGGGTTTGGGGGTTGGGGTTTGGGGTTTCGGGTATGGGGTTTCGGGTTTCGGGTATGCGGTTTCGGGTTTCGGGTTTCGGATTCTAGGGATTTAAACATAACACTCGTTAATTCCACGTAGGATGAAATCGTCGTAAATACCACGTAAGCATAAATCATCGTAAAGACCACGTAACCAGAAATCGTCGTAAAGACCACGTAAGCAGAAATCGTCGTAAAGACCACGTAAAAAGATTTAAATATAAAACACGTTAATTCCACGTAAGCATAAATCGTCGTAAATACCTCGTAGTGTAAAAACTAGAAAAAAGGGAAAAGGATCAAAATACCAGAATTACATGTGGCAAGACTTCCAGCAATTATAATACGTAAGTCTCGCCCACATGAATTCTAATATCTTATCCTTTTCCTATTTTTTTCAAATATTTATAATTTGAATATGATTTTGCTGAGGAATGTGATTTCAGATAGGTGTGTGATTTGGGAGTTTATGTGTGGTTTGAGAATGAGAGTTGTGGGTATATTTATAGGAAAGCAAGCCTCGTTAATTCCACGTAGGCAAAATCGTCGTTAATACCTCGTAAACAAAAACACGGGCCTTTGTGATTCCTCGCAATTTCCTCGTAAAAAAAACACGGGCCTTTGTAACTGCTCGCTATTTCGTCGTAAACTTACGACGAATTTGCGACGATATGTAATCTTATATATACACCCGAGCGCTCACTCTTTCTTTCCTCTCTACTTCCTCTCTACTTCCTCTCCATTTCGTAGCAATGGTAAGCCTCTCTGATTCCTCTCTAATTTGGTTAGTTTAGGATATATTAGGTGGTTAGTATAGGGAATTTAGATAGGTTTGCGGATTTTATGTTATTTAGTGGTTATTAGGTGGATAATGTTGGGAAATATATTGTTGATGTTAATTTTAAAAATTTCATTTTTTTCCCAGGTTCGAAAAGGAAGACTTACTGCCCATTACAGAGAGATCTTCGGTGAGCCGGGTAGTCGTTTAGACCCGGCCTCTTCTTCCGCTCCCAGTTCTTCGGGCCAGGAGACTGTCCCCGAGACTCAGTACACTCAAAGAGTCTCTGGGTCTACTTCTTCTAGTGCACCATTGGCTCCTCATGTGCCTCCTCCGATGCCTCCTCCTGTGCCTCCTCCGATGGCACCTCCGATGGCCGCCGATATTCATCCTGATCTGATGGTGCCTCCGAGTGCTCCTTACTCGCAGTACACTGTAGAGGACATTCTCAGTCTGCCAGGCAGAGAAGGTTTACCAGTCATCGACCCAGACCGACCGGACGGAACGTTGTGGTATGTTGCATTAATTTTTTTTAATTCGTTTAAATTTCTTTTATAACATTAAAAAATAATTTATATTTTAAATTTGTATTTTTCAGGTGGGGGGTTGACGGATGTCTTGCATCGGACGTAACCGACACGATCAAGGGTTACTTCTCCATGGCACATCCAAACTGGAGTAAGACGCCTCACTACGTCAGAAAGACGTGGTTCAAAATTTACGCTGTAAGTTTCTATTAATTAATTATATATATTTTAATTTTTTCATGATTTATATATATACTTTCTAAAAAACTAATTGTTAATTTATTTTTTTCAACAGCAAAAATATAATTGGGCCTTGGGGATCACTGAGAGGGTGAGGAAGAAGTTTAACGCGAAAGCGAAAGTTCGCTTGTTGGACACGGTCTCCAACTGGAAGGGTGACTGGATCGTGAAGGGGTATGAGCGTGGCAAACCCACTGAGCTCACCACGGATGTGTGGGATGGCCTCATCCGTTATTGGCGCCTTCCTGATTCCATTAGAATCGCCCAGGCTTGCTCTAACTCCCGTAACACGGTCGATGAGCACGGGAACGAGCCGATGCTTCACACTACGGGCCAAAAACCCCACGCCGGTGTCCGTTTGGAAATGGTAATTAAATATTTTATTAAATAATTTTTTTAATACATATATTAATTTATTCTAACTTTCTTAACTGTTTTTTAGGCCAAAGAGACGGGACATCTCCCGTCTCTTATGGAACTTTACGAGAGGACCCACAAGAACAAGGCGGGCGTATTTGTAGATGGCAAGTCCGAGCAAATCTATAACGACGTAGTTGCTCGGGTTGAAGACCGCCAGACTCAGCTGACCCAGCAGTCTACCGACGGATTACCCGTCACCTTATCCACACTTGAAGTGGATAAGATTTACGAGGAGGTAAATTTTCAAAAAAATTAATTTTTAATTATTCATTTAATTTAACTTTAAATTTTTACTTACAATATTTATTTTTTGTTTTTAAGGTTGTCCCTAAAAAAAAGGGACGGACGTTGGGTATTGGTTCCGTCAACGATGTTCCGAGAGCGACATCGTCTTATGGTCAGCGACGGGATGATGAAGTCACGGAGCTGCGTAGAGAGTCCGCTCAGCTGCGTAACGAGTTGACCGCGACAAAATCTCGTATGGGTGGAGTCGAGGGCTTCTTGGACGTTATTGCGGCCACAAATCCGGAATGGGAGTCCATGTTGAGGAACATGCGATAACAACATCCCATTCAAGGCGAGTCATCCGACGTACATAACGAGGCGGATGTTATGAGGAGGAATGATGAATTCTACAGGGCGATGAACGACCCTTAGTTTTTTTTTTTTTTGTTGTATTATATAAATTCAAAACTTATTTATATATAAAATATTTTCATATTGATTTATTTTTATTTTGAATTTTAATTTATTATTAAATTAAATAATATTAATTATTTTTTAATTATATTTTTAAATTCTGTAAAATAATAAAAACAAAGTAAATTCGTAGCCAATGTACGACTTCTTTGCGTGGAAACCTTACGAGGAAATGACGAGAAACATTTAACGAGTATTTTACGAGGAACCATTTACGAGGAAATAACGAGGAAATCATTTCGTGGTTGTTACGTGTATTTTGCGAGGAAACTCTTTCAAGGTATTTACGTGTAGGTTACGAGGAACTATTTTCGAGGTATTTACGAGGAATTATAGCGACGTCCTTACGTGGAATATTGACGTGGTCTTTACGACGAATCGCCCTACTTCGTCTTTACGACGAAATATATTCCTCGCTAAGTTACGACGAATTAGCGAGGAAATATGTGTTACGACACACGTGTAACGAGCAAACGCGTTTCCTCGCTAATTCGTCGTAAAGCCTCTTTTACGACGAAATAACGAGGAAAACCGCCCTCGTTAAGATTATGTTTTCTTGTAGTGTTAGGGTTAAAATCAAATTTTGAGTCATATTTGATAAATTTTCCAACATTTTTTGTGAAAGTATTGTATTCATACCAGTGACATTCTTCTATCATGTTTCTAATATACATTTTCACTCTTTAAATAAAAAATATAAAAGTTTTTTAAGAGCAGAAAAATCCATTTTCAACATATTTATCAAACTTTTTACTTAATCCATTAAATTTATAAGAGAAAAAGATTCCAACTAGAAGTGATGCACTTCATTAGAACAAAAAGTCAAAAGTCTACTAATTTTCCACGTTTTTGTATATCAGTTGTACGAGGAGGCACATAGAAGAATAATAACTTCTCCGTTGGCTTGCATGTACGGTTTTGATTCCAAGAAATTTTGTTTATGGAATTTTTATAGAATCAACACGTCCACTGTATAAACGCGTCTAAACAAGCGAGAATCTACATTTTAAGGAAAAAATGAAATGCAAAAAAAAAAAAGACAACCAAAAATGAAAGATTTTAGTGATCCTATGGTTTGTGAACAAGAAGATAGAACGAGAGGGAGTAATCATTTGCAGCCCATAAGCATGGAGTTGAGGACGTGCATTATAAGTCTGATGGCAGAGACGTCACTGCCTGGTGCATTAAGCTGGTGGTGCAGAATTTGGTAGACTTGTTCAAAGATTCGGCGAGCATGAACCACAATCATCTGATCTGATGGGTTAATCGCTGTAACCACATCTGTCATCCACCCAAGCTTACGGGAAGTGTCTTTGCTGATGTCACATGCTAGTTGCTGCAGCAGTGACAGTAGCACGCCTTGGCTCAGCGGCAGGGGATTCATAGCCAGTAGTCTATGAAGATCCACCTATTACACAACACGCACATTTGTGTAAAGATTATGCAAATTTAAAAGATTAGGAAAATTAGAAACCAAATTTTACCTGTGCGCAAAGCCATGATACTATAGAGACATCGCTTCTCTGTAGAGCCGAGGTAAAAGATTCTTCGTACTTGCCTTCAGATACCAACCTGGATAATTGAGCAGTTGGGTCCATAGGTGCTTCAACCTGAAATGACATCAATTGTGATTGTATGCATAGATACTTGGAGAAAACTCGGAAACAGACAGACATCAATTTGAGATGTGCAAACCTTTTCAAGAAGAGTAGCTACTGGTCCCTTACTAACTTGAGTAACCGAGGGATCTGACCCACCAGTTAAGACGCCTGAGCGATTCCTTTGGCTCTCGGCTAATTCACGACTTAAGGCTTGAGTAACTGACGATGTAGAAGTAATGGTCTCCTGTAAATCGCGCAACAACTTTCTTTAGCAAGAGGAATTACATGACTCGAATAATACTGGTTGGGAAAAAGATGCCACCATACCTTTAAAGTATGAGCAAGCTGAGAGTGTCCAGCTTCAAACCGTTGTTGTGCTGCGTTTGTGTGCTCGGCAATTCCTTTCTCCAAGGCTGTGTCTACTTGCTCTAACATGGTCTTGCATAACCTCTCAAAGGATGGTATGAGTGAGGCCTCCAGACCCGATTTAAGAGCTTCCTGAAATTTTATACATGGTTAGATATAAGAGTTCAGCTCTGTTTTCGCCAAGGCCAAGCTATGATGCAGTTAACACTTGCATACGTCTACAAGTATTTTAGATTTTAATACAAGGTGAACTCCAATTTACCTGGAGAACTGGGATGGCAGAGGTCTGAAATTGCGTTTGAATATGCCTAGGTATGGTTGCCTCAATCTTTGAATTAACAGATCTGTCAAGCTGATTGACTGCCTTGTCACCAAGTCCTCTCTGTACACATGAAAGTAAAAGCAGTCTTTATCAACAATACAACAATATAAAGAGAAATCAGCTCTACCAATTCTCGTATAATTCTAACCTGGAAGGACTCTGTGATTGCAGATGATATAGTTTTTTCAATCGCCGGTGTTACTGCACGTGCTATGACCGGAGCAATTGCAGATACTTCCTTCTTTACCGTTTTCTCAAACATTGCATTTAACTCCTTGCTCATGAAGTTTGTCGTCGCATTCACAATTTGCTGTGAATGGTCACGCATTGCCTTTTCACTTTTAACAGTCTCCTCTTGTAAGCGAGCCCATAAAGCATCGGAATTTGACTTGCTGGATCTCTCAATCATTCGCCCTATAGCCACTTCTAGTCTTTTACCTTCTTTAGTGACAGGGCCATTGACAGCATTTGACAGCTGTCTCTGCATCTCCTTCTGCGAAACCATTATCTGCAAGGGAAATAATGTTCCAAGTCAACAAATATTTAACAAATTACCCACGTACGTCTTATGAAGAAACTATTATCAATAAATGCCAGTTATGCATAAGAGGACCTGTAATACGCTAAGTCACGGTCACAACAAGTTCAATAGCGTGTGGGTAAAATGATGCAACAGGAGAAAAGCAGATATTGTAAGGAACTGGATACTTATTAGTTTCAAAATCAATATTTCACCTGATTCATTGTCTCTTGCATGGCCAAGAACTGAGGAAGTGAATCTGTCAAGGGATGACTTAAGCTCTGACTTTTCTCATTGTAGGAGTCAGCTGACGAATTGGGATTCTGAGAACTTTTGGCCTTCTGCTTCTTCCCTTTGCTATTTGTTGCTGCCAACTGTGGAAGCCCACTAGATGAAACCAACTCAGGAATCTTTGCAGAGACATCTCTTGACTCAAGACTATCGTCAGCTTGTACAGACTGTTCATAAGCCTTAGTTTCATCTGTATTAGGATAACAGTCTCTTGCCATCTCAGTGCTGAGATTCAAAGCCTGTGAGTAGAAGATTTTTTCTCTACTCTCTGAAGTGCCATTCATAGTTTCTTCATGATAATTGACTTCACCAACTTCACTCGCCTCAATTTCTGTGCCACTTGCATCGTTATTAACTCTATCACTCTTGTCTTCAGTGGCAACGGGGGTTTCAGCAGACGAAACGCCCATAGAGAACTCTGAAGGTTTTACAAGATGAGTAGGGTGCTTGAAAAAAGATGGTGAGCTTCGGATCCCAGACTCATCGTCATCAGGTGTTATATTCTTCTCCTCGCTACTTGAGCTTTCCTCAAAGGTGTGCTTATCAACACCATAATCAGCAGAAGGTGCTTTGCCACTGAGCTCATAACGAGATTCTACTTGCTCAAAAGCTTCTACAGGAGTCTGATAGCCAGAAAGCTTACTTGATAGTCTGGGACTTAGAGGCAGCTGGGCTGCAGTAGCATACGCAGACCCTCCACCATTGGTATCAGATAGCAGCCCAGAAGTTCTAGGCTCACTGTTGGATGGAACAATCGCTGGAGCTGTGGTATCCCCTGATGCAGAACCCTGCGATCTATTCACAAGTATAGATGGTTTAGGAACTGAATCAACTGAAGGGAATTCTGTAGGCTTCAGTCCAGATGGTTCTGACATGCCATCAACAAGATTTGCCTCCCGCGAAACACTAGAATCTGACTTTTCCAAAACCACATTCTCTTCTCCAGAAGGTGGCAAGCACAAGCATAAATCTAACGTATACTGCTGGATTGCTTGAGTCTGAACACAATAAACCTTAACAATGGGTTCTTCTGAAGGATCATGTGTACCTATAAAACTTAATATCGGCATAGTGACTGTAAACTCAGACAAGAAGTCCATCCTTGTATCAGCTGGAGATGAGCCATAGTCCAAATGCACGGCATATATGGCGTTCCTTTTCGCATTTGCAAGCAAGAGCAGGCCTGCTTCAGACAACGCTGTGATTTGGTTGAAAAACGCCATCTCCGCTCGTGGCTCAGTTGAACTTTTCAAATCAAGTTTCTGAGTACAATTCCATGACTCAGACTCAGCTGATAGGAGCCATCCTTCTTCCCCAGCTGGAACCCAAATCTTCATCTCTCGATTTAGAGGTCCCTGCAAACATTGGCAACACAGACAGAGTTAACAGCTAAGCAGAAAGATAAGCTACAGTATAACTGCAAGCCAACACCGCAGAGGACATTTAGCATTAGATAAGGCTCAGAAAAGATGGAAATGCTGATTCAAACGAATTACCCCAGTGATGAGTATGATGTGATCAGGTCTCTCAGGGGATGTCACAAATGTTGATGAATTGACAGGATAGCCATCATGAGGTCTCAGAACTGCAACTGGTTGTGCCATAAAATCTTTCCATATCTTAACCTGTTGGTATTACGAGGGAAGGAATAAGACTCACACGCAGACAAAAACACTAGCTATTGCACCAATATGACCAGGTTGAAAAGAGACTATACACCGTGCAAGGCTGGATGAAACTAAACTAGCTAGCAAAACAAAGCTAAACAGGCTGACGGTGGTTCCAACTAAGTAACTTCACCATTCCACCCAGTAAGTAACGTAATCAGCTTAAACTAGAGTTTTTGAGAATAATTTCTTTATAAAGATATAAATAGATGATGAAAACAGGAAGACTCGAGTGAAGCAAAATGATAAAGATAAATACAAACCGTGCCATCAACAGACGAAGAAACGAGTCGTGTGGTCATCCATTGGCATATAGATAAATCTGTGACCTCTCCATCGTGCTTGCCGACAATCTTTACACCGTCAACCAATTTATCAAGGTGGCACTGAATCGGAGACTCAGACGAGAATACTTCACCTCTGCCAACTTTGGAAGTATCAATTAGGAGGACGTGTTTACCAATTGAAACCACCAAAATTTCCTGAAAAAAATATGATTTTAGACACAATAAATACTAAAGTACATTAAAAAGGCAAGAAACATATGCAATGCAACTTGTGAAATGTTTTTTCCAAACCTGTTTGTGGGAGTGCCAACAAACACGTGGGTGTTTGGTGTCTTCCTCACCAAGTATCTGAAGAGCAAGAACAATCTTTCCAGTTATCTGGGGGTCATCATCTCCCTCAGACCCTTCAGATATTTTCCACACGAATACCTTTCCATCTAAGCTTACGCTGTTTTGGAGAAATAGAAATGAAACGGTAAGGTCCTAAGGAGAAATTAAAAAAAAAAAGGTAGCATAACGAAAAAGAAGACTACCTAGCCAAGAGATGAACATCCTGAGCAAAGAAAGCCATGTCTGTCACTCTCTGTACGAACAAATACAAACACGTGTTAACCATATTGATACTTCAAATAAGTAACGAAGAGCATATGGGATACTTCAACTAACCTGAGAATGGCCTCGAAATAAAGCCCTCAACGCGGTGTTAATATTGAGGACACGAATGCTTCCTCCTTTTAATCCATAGCATATGTACACCTTACTGACTGCGATCTGGCGACCCACTACGAGCTGAGGATCCGACCCGTATTTAGTAATCGGAGTCACCTCAAGCTGAGGCTGAATCTCGCCGTGTAGCCTCACGTCGACATCGTACACAGCGTGTTCCCCGCTCAACCGCCTCCCCATCGGAAACTTACAGCTCGGCACGCGAATAGGACCCGAAGGGAACGAACGAGCGATTTCCTGATGATGCGACGACGGCGGCTCTTGATTTGCCGCCACGGCGCCGTTGCTGTTATTGAGGAGAGCGAGAAGGTGCGTTCCGGGGTTGTGGTTAGCACGCGGCGATTGGAGATTCACAGGCGGCGTCGGGTACGATAGAGTTCTTTGTTGTTGGTGCAAGTTAGCCGCAGGTGAAGACGACGACGAAGTCACAGCCTCGTTGTGAAGAAACGGACCCGCGGGGGGAGGGTAAGACGCCGGCGGCGTGGGGAAAGGGCTCGACGAAGGTTTGAAGAGAGTACCGAGATCGAACGGCGGAGGATTGTTAGGGTTAGTGTTACCAGGTGAAGACGCCATGGATTAGGGCAGATTCAAGATCGCCGAATCTAGGGTTTACGAAATCGATTAATACAGAGATTCCACACAAAAAAAAAAAAAAAAGAGTAGACTCAGCGGATCTAAATAAGAAACAGGAAATTACATGTGAGGAGAACGCGAAAAGAGACGGTGAGCGACTTGAAAGTGAGAACAGCTCCAAAACTTTTTCTGGAGGCGTTTTTTTTTTTTCTTTCTTTTTTCACAGTGAAAATTGAAATATATTGCATTAGGTGGACACAAAAGTTACAGGTGATGTTCATGTATTTAGTAAAAATATGAGGATGCGTTCCGTAATTATCAAATGCAAAATTTAGGTTTGGGCCTTGTTTCAATAAAAGCCCAAATCATTCTCAGAAATTTTCATCCAACAACGATTAGCTTCTTCATCAATCTATCACCATGATAAACCAGAGATAGATGAATCAACCACATTTAGGAGAAAAAATTGTTGTAAATCTTCTTGCTCGAAGTTCAAATCTCTTTATAGGATTTGTAGATTTGTTAAAAAACAAAGCAAAAGAACTTTAAAAAAAAGGTCAATATCCTTTTACAAAGTATGAAAAGTAGCAAGTAAAGTTTTATGGCTTTAAAGATTAGGATTATAAAGTTATATTAACTTTACGTTCGGCCTGATATAATCTCATAATCATTAGTGGGCCTAAACGCTTGGCCCAATGAAGTAAAAGAGTAAACAGAGCTTGCTTATCTAGAGGAATTTTTTATTAGAGGATTTTGATTAGCTTCAAAAAGCAATAAATAGAAAGTAACGTCCACTCGCTAATCTCTATCTCTCCCACTAAATATATCCTCTCTCCCAAGTTTCTCGCCAACAAACAAATTCTCTTAAGAGCTGTTCAACCTCACGAGAATCTCGGAATCTCCGGCGACAAAATTCAATCAAAGCGGAGGAGGAGGATGTGTTGTGGAAGGATATGCATGCTGTGCACGTGTTTGATTCTGGTGGTGATCGCGATCGGGTTCCTATTCGGATTCGGAGTTTTCAAGGATGGTTTCCACAAGATCCAACAGTCCGTCCATCTCGAATGCGATCAGAGATCCGGCTGCGGCGGAGGTGGACGTCGCGGTTACGGTTTCCCCGGCAATAACTAGCTGTGTCATCTGATATGATCAATTCTTGCTTTTGGAATTCGAATTTGGATATATATCGATTCTTAGGTTTTGTTTTTTTTTTTTTGTATTTTAATTTTCTCCAATATACCTCACATTGACTGTGCATTATAATGTTTCGTTTAATCATCAGATTTAGTTTCTTTTTGACCTTATGATTGTTACTTTCAATATTTTGTCAATTTAAATGCCGTTTGCAGCTTTTTTGAGCAAAGAGCATCTTTAATTCAGATAACCCCAAAAATATATGCCTAAGCATAATCCTATTAGAATAAAATCCAATATAAGAGAACAAATATAACAATACTAATTCTAATATTTATCTACAATAAATCTTCTATCAGAAATTGTACCCTGCTGACCTAATAACCTGTTAATCAGGGGAGTAATTAATACGGACATACGGAATAAATTGATTTAGTAAGCGAAATTAAAACAATACAGGGGTAGTTTCGTGTTTTCAGGAAGTATTGAACTACCAAACTCGTTGGCCTCTAGCTGAAACAGCAGGTTTATAAACTTGATTATTATAACAAGCAAGAAAAGAAAAGGAAAGCCAATTTGAGAAGCGACAGAGATACCAACCAAGAGGAGAAGCTAAAACTGAACGAAACAGTGGCGAAGCGAGGCTGTAGGATGTAGGGGCAAGTGCACCCACAATTATTTTAAAATTCCAATTTTTTTTTATGTAGAAACATCAAAAATTTGTCAGTTAATGTGGTAAAATGTAGTTTGTGCGCCCATACATTTCCACGTTTGATCCCTTTTATATGCACTTTTTATTTTTATTACCAAAGATGCACCCATGAATTAAATGGTCTAGCTTCGCCCCTGGAACGAGATGAGAATCACTTTCATTTTCATGACTGCCGGTGTACAAATCATCACTCTTAAATTACCAATGTAGTACTTCTCGAACTAAGGATCCACGAAGCTGTTTACTTAGGGCATCTGCATTGGTAGTTCTTCTTATTCATATTTTAGCATTAGTTTAATATATAAGTAGATTAAGAGTTTTTGGTAAGATACATGTTTAAAAGTGTTGATTATTGGTAGAACCGTTTTAGAAGTTCTTAGCAATATAAAATTTTTTTTTTTTTTGAAAATGGATAGAAATGAATTTATAATATAACATTAAACATAAAAGCATTACAAAGTTTGAAAAAAAATTACAAAGTTGGAAACAAATATTAGGAAAGTGAAATAAAAAAATTACAAAAACATAAAAGCATAATTTTTATTTATTAGATAGAAACTTAAACATGAGATTTTAAATTGATCATCCAAACTTCTCCCATATATGTTCGATCAAATCATGTTTCTTCCCGGTTTCTCTCGATAAAAATACGTTTTTTTTTCTCATTCGGTTTTGGAATAGTATCTGGAATTTCTAAAAAATCGTCAAAGACAGATTCAAATACATCATCATCATCATTATTTATGTGGTAATGGTAATGAGATGAAGATGCCATCTTTAGAAAAAAAAAATTCTTGAATGGAGTTTGAGTAGAAGAAGTTGAGATGAGTTGTGGTAATGGTAATGATCGAACCATTCTCATATTTATAGTGACTGATTTTTGTATATGGAAGTGGTGGGTGGATTCACGGGATTTATAAAGGTCACGGGATGAATTTGTGTGATCTCTTGTATTCACTAGAAGTTGAGATGAGTAGTGGTAGGGTGTGGATTCATGTCAGCTTTAGTGTACAATTCATATATTTGAACCGGCAGAGGAGATGGTGATTTCGATTTGAAGCGGCAGAGATCGAACGGTGGAAAGAGGACAGGATTTTGATCCGACAACTCGCAATTGACAGCCTTTTCAGTGGTGGCTCTGGAGGAGAGGAGATCGATAGAAGAATCAAGAGTCGCGATTGAGAGAGATCGAGTCACGATTGAGAGAGATTGAGAGACGATTGAGAGAGATCGAGAGACGATGGAGAGAGATCGAGAGACGATTGAGAGAGATGCTGAGAGATCAACAGAAGAATCAAGAGGAGATCGAGAGAGATATCTCTGGAGATCGAGAGAGATATCAAGAGGACATCGAGAGAGATCGAGAGAAGACAACTTTTTTCGACAAGAGAGAGAGAAAGACACGGACGGGTTTGCTCACTCAAACCCTACAGCCACTAAAGTTGAGACAGATGTCCTGAAGGACGGCCCAAAAAAACTTCTAAAGTTAGAAGTGTTTTACAAATATCTTGGGTTTTTCATTTTTATTTGGATCGATATATGTTAAGAAGTGGGCTTAAGATATGCCAATGCAGATGCCCTTAACTACGTTTCCAGTAAATTTTGATCATAGGTTGAGAATGTTAAGGCCTTGCTCGAAGTTGAGGTAAGTGAGAATATTTTACATTTTGTCCCATTATCATTGGTTCTGATGAACTGTAGATGGAAATAAGTTATTATGATCAAATTGTTTTGGTCTTGTAAGTTCCTTGTGTGTTTACAGAGAAGTAGAATAACGCCGTTGCAAGCCCAGCAAGGCAACCTTCAAGGAAAACACACGTTAGAGGTGAGAATCCGAGTTTCAAGTTTTAGTCTCACTTCGTTTTACACCTTTTAGAGTCTTTGTTTAATCAACCTGAATTTGAAGCCAAGATGGCAAAGCTTGTGGAGTTTAGGGGTTCTCTCGGGAAGCAGTGTACAAGGTTTCTCTTTGGCGGCTGAGGATTGAACTTAAAATTGTCCCCATATACCAAAACGCCAACAAATTGTGTGTTTAAAGAGACTCTTTCATTTTTCTTTGTATTTTAGCAGAACATAGGAAAGGTGTAAACTGCGTTACAATGTCATCAGGTCATTCTGTTTATGCTGGCGAGTTAGCAGATAAAAAGCTTTATACGTACAACTAGATACTGTATTGGATTTGCCAAAATGCCGCAAAGCAAGACTTTGGTTATGCTTTGATGTGGACTATCTTCTCTACACTTTTCTCTAAAACCATGGTCTAAAGTTGCAAGTTTTGGTCTTTTGTTAAAATTTGAATATAATACTAGGAACGATAACTTAGACACAGAGCATTCTTTTTCGGAACAGAACCTTTAATTATGTCTGAAAATTGGTAAACAGATGTTTAGACAACTCAAGAAACATGTGTATTTTCGAAGCAATACAAATAAATAAACTCGAACAAAACTCAAGCAAACATATTCCCAAAAAACAAGATTATTGCAGAAACACTAGTCAGCTAATCTAGCACTAACATTCCGAAGCTTGGAGTAAACCTTGCCCGCAGGAGAACCCATAATAAGACTGCAAAGAGAACTCCTCGCAACCTTAATATTAGTAAACGCCCCCAAGATATGAATCCTCGTATCCGCAATCACAATCCTCGTCTTCGTCGAGTTCTCAATCGCAAACTTCGTCTTCCCTCCTTTTCCCGACAACCTCCCAATGGCCCTCGACAAATGCTCCCCTTTCAAAGTCTTCACGTCCTTAATCTCAAACGACTCCACGTACAGCTCGTCCATCCTCAGAAGCGCGACCGCGTCGGGGATATCGAAACCTAGCATGAAGGCGTGGACGAAGTCAGCGGACTTCTGGAGGTTGCTGACGTCAGGGGTGTCGGCACGGGTCTTGAGCTCGACTTTGCGGGACTTGAGGTTCATCCTTATGTCGACTTTCATCTGGTCGTAGACGGGCGTGTAGATGTCTAGCCACGCTTTCTTGAGGGGTGTGTAACGGTTCGGCGGCACGGGGATTTTTCTGAACTGGACTTTGCCGTCGGACATCTCGTGAGCTTTCAGAGGCTTGAAGATTGGTTTTGCCGGTAAGGGGGAAGCAGCTTCTGTCGGGACCTCGACCTCCATCTGTGTAGTCTCTGCCATTATTATTAACCTATAAAGCAAAGATGGATCTCAAAACTCAGGTTACATCTCAATCTAACAAGGATTCTAGTAAGTACAGGAGCTAGCAATTCAAGATTAGAATACATACCTAACTCTTTGATTGAGAGCTGGTGGTGGAAGAAGGCAACGAGAGAGAGAGAGAGGCTGCTGCTGCTAGGGTGGAGGAGGAAAGGATTCTCTGGCTGCTTGAAGGTTTTTAAGCTCTAGGGTTTAGCTGTTGTCGCAGGACAAGGCGTCGCCATTTTATAATTACTTACTGGGTTTATGAATCACATTATGAGATTATTTCAAAAGTTGGCCCAATAAAGGCCTTATTGTTTCATAAGGTTGTGTAATTATTCTTTTCTAAAGCAAAAATGTGTGTTAATTAAATAGGTTTGATTAGGCAAACCTGGGCAATTAATCCCTATTCGAAAATCCGAACCAAATTTGACTCAGATCATAAAAATGAATTCATACCGATCCGAATCCAATATATAGTGAACGGATATTGTTTTGCGGTATTTTGGATTATGGATTTTAACCGAATCGAGACATCCGAAAATTTAGAATCCCCGAAAACAACATGTACCTTATCCGATCTTAATTTCTATTATGTATTCAGAGCATACTAAGATAATTATTGAGTACTTAAAATAGTTATATATTACATGAATAATTAACTCAATACTTAGAGCATGTTTAATGAGGGTTCTTAGAGCATGATTATTAGGAAGTTTATAGGGTGGAGTTCTTAACGAAATATAAGAACCCGTCTCTTAACTTTTAACTAAAAAAACTAAGAACCGGTTCTTAAATATTTAAGAACCGGTTTTTAAAACTAAGATATTTAAGAACCGGTTCATAGTTTGTTTTAGTTAAAAGTTAAGAGACGGGTTCTTATATTCCGTTAAGAACTCCACCCTAAGAACCTCCATTAAACATGCTATTAGCAAACCCTACTCATAGTTTAAAACGGCATGATATGAAAAAAATTTACCCGATTACAAAACGGAACCACGTCCGTAGGAGAAAACTTGTCTTCTTTTGTTTGACCTCAACGTTATGTAAATTTAACACAAGAGTGTTTGCATTGCCCAGAGGTACCTCTACTTGTTATGCATTTTGGTATTTTAAAGAAATCCTTTACAAACAAGAACATAAAGAAAAGAAAACCACACCTTGTCTCACGTTCTATATACACACAAACACATTGGAGAGGTTTTGAATTGAGAAAAAAAAAAAAACACATTATATAGCTTATTAAATCATGAGACGACGACTTTAGGATTTAGGAGAGCCTCCTCCTCCCAACATGGAAAGGTTAGAGGGAACAGATATGCCACGTGACATTCCGAGTGCAGAGTTGCGACGGTGGTAACGGCACCTGAAGGAGCCAGGGTGTGTTGTTGGTGCGCATAAACAGTTTAGCCTCACGCTCGATGACTTTCCCATACCCGCAGAGCCACTACCACCACGTACACGTGGAGACATGTTGTAAGCTTCTTGTCTTTTAGCGTCTTCTTGGCTTATCTCTTGAGGTGTCTCCTTGAGTTTGTTGATCTTCATGATCATTGTCCTCTTCGCTTCTTCTTTCTCTTTCTCTTTCCCTTCCATTTATTTTTACTTTCCTCTTTGTTTCTCTCTCTACCTTCTTACAAATAGAGAAACCTCTAAAAATAGTCCACAATGGAATTTATGAAACTAATAAAAAAGCTTACAAAAAAGGTACGCTGATGTAAATTTAATATATCTAAATATAGTGAGTTTTCTATATACCATTTATTTTGCGTTTATGAATATTCGAGATAGCGTTTTCTTTGCCGTAAATATATGTTTGCCTCTTGTTAGGGGTGTAGCCAAATAATAACTGTTTTCTTAACAAAAAGGAAAAATGCGAACTCGCCCCATGCTGGTAAAGTGGAACTAATTTGGGATTTTCTAGTAATGAGATTTGTTATAACATACAAGTCACAATCGATTGTTACTCTGTAGTTTGACAAAAATATTTATCGTTTAAATGTCCTGTATTTAGACGATGATACTTTTGTGATTTAAGCTCAACTCTTAAAACCTCTGATGATAAACTGTAGATTACAAAATCCTCATTGTTGGTTGGTATATACGAAACATAAAGTTGATTTTAAATCCTTTTCAAGCCACAACAATTATGGTATACTTTCAAAAATGTAGCTAGAACCTACGCAAACTGAAACGGTACACGAAATTGCTTATTGAACTCGGCTTCAGTAAAAAAATAACAACATTAAATCCAATAATCTGGCAAAACAAAACTCAGAATAAGCACACACGTGTATACACGATCAAGGAAATAAAAACTAATGTTGACAGTGGGATTTGAACCCACGCCCTTTCGGACCAGAACCTTAATCTGGCGCCTTAGACCAACTCGGCCATATCAACTTTGTTGGCAATGCATTTGTCTCTATATTTAAATACCTAAAGAGAGATGTCACCATATAAAATACTCAAATTTCTGCCTCCTCTCTCTGTCATTGCGGCTTAAACTATACATTTTAACACTCTTTCCATGTGTGCAGAGTCTAGCCAGTAGCCAGTGCCATATACAGCTTATCCCTTCAAAATCAGCCATTAGCTTTCCCGGCCTTGCAGTTGAATTCATGGGAATATACCATTACCAACAAGCACAGCCCTCTTACTGAGTTACTGGGTGGCTCCAACGAATCTTCAATGACTGAAGAAAGACTGGACGCTTTCATGGTGGGATCAGTTCATGATTATATTCAGAAGAACATTCAGAGAGCGCCAGAGCGGCGCAAAGAGTACTTTGATAAGCTAAGGGTAGTTCAGTCACTTGGTGTGGCCGTTGTGTTGGGTATCCTTTGGCGGAAATCAAAGACAGACACAAGAGGCGCACCTTAGAGACCAAGTAACACTTGAACACATTAAGTGGTGAAATTTGGTGCAACCATATGGCGTTAAAATGCATGTTTTATTGTACCATAAGTCAAACCACTAAGTTCTTTTTTGGTCACTGAAAAGACCAACTCAGACCAAATGAGAATCATAACCGGAACCATAGTTATATATGTAACTACATCACAAAGACGACGAACCAGAGAAGTGGCTCTGCATCTGAGTAATATCTTGAGGAGAAACATCCATTGTACCATTGAGAAAACCAGTGTACCAAGAAGCAGATAGCTTTGGTGACCTCTTGAGACTAGGATCGCTGAAATTCACATGGTACATCCCATAGCTGTACATGTATCCACTCAACAACTCGTACACATCAATCATCGACCATACAAAGTATCCTCTTGTGTCCGATCCATTCCTAATCATTAGAATCAAGATCAGAGAGTACATTAAACCAGAAGTAAAACCAGAACTGAACCGGGATACACCAAATGCGCTAAACATCAGTACCCGTTAAAAATCAACGAGTTATGATATACTCCTTCTGTTTCACTTTATATATCAGTTCTAGAATTTTTTCACACACAATTAATAAAACAATTAATTTTTGTTATTTTACCCTTAATTAATACATTGATTGATTTGATTATCTTAATTAATGAGTTAAGAAAACAAGAGTAAAATTGAAAAAAACTATCAAAATAATAATGCATTGAAAAGATACTTAGAATGAAACAAATTTTACACTCTTAAACACAATTAATAGTATGAAACAGAGGGAATGCAGTATAAATGAGGAGAATCTTACTTAATGGCGTTGAGCACAGCACCGATGTAAGCTTGAATGTATTCAATTCTTGGCGTGTCTTGTAGCGTCGAACTATGTTTCATCGGTGTACCTGTTTTTTCATGTCTCAATTTGAATAATCTTGAGAATAAACAGTCATGCTTTTAAGAAGAAGAAGAAAAAAAAGAACATAGTGATAAGACAAAAGAAGTGGACCGTTTTCAAGAATGTAGATTGGAGGATTGTTATAGCTCTGTTTCACATACTCCAAAATGTTGACATGAAAAATTAAACAAAGGGAAGTAGTGGAGGAAATGGGAGAAGTGGCCATATCACTTACCAAATGGGGAGGAGTGGCTAGTCCACTACTAGTTAGTGGAGGAAGTGGGAGGAGTGGCCATATCACTTACCAAATGGGGAGGAGTGGTTAGTCCACTACTAGTTATTTATTCTTCCACCATTGAGTGCTTATTGCTTTTGTTTCCTTTAAATACACCATGTATGTTACACAATTAAACACACAATTCAATACAAACATTTCTTTCATTCTCTCAATCTCACAAATCCTCTCATTCTCTTAAATTCTCAAATTTCTCTTCTCTCTCAAATACTTACGGTTACTTCACTCCTTTTTTACTTTGTTCGTGTGCTTCATCACGGTTAAAACACTTAGAAGCTCTCATAATCCCACAAATTATCATGGTATCAGAGCATCAACAATCTTGAAACCTTTCTAAATTCCGCAAAATCAAAACTCTATTTCTAGTTCTTAAACTCTACCTCTGACCAAGTAAATCCCCAAGATGGAGAACAACAACAACAATAACAACAACCGCATCAGCATACCTGTGACCCTGAAGGGGATTAATTACCTCTTTGTGGGCCAGGATGGTGAAGATTGCCCTTGGAGGAAAGGGTTTGTGGAGTCATGTCTCAGCAGAAGCAGCTCCAAAACAAACCACCCAAGGAGAAGATGGACAGGAGATTGTGGTAGCTACTGATGAAGACAAATGGGCTCAGGAAGATCTCATGGTTCTCACAGTGCTCCTTAGCTCCCTAGAACCCGCCATCATGGAGTCTTAATCCTACTGTGAAACTACCAAGCAGTTGTGGGATACACTCTACAAAGTGTATGGAAATACCTCCAACCTTACAAGGGTCTTTGAAGTAAAAAGAGCTATCAATACCCTCAACCAAGGAGATATGGAGTTCCAGCCTCACTTTGGCAAGTTCCGGTCTCTTTGGGCAGAGATGGAACTACTCAGACCACATACTACCGACCCCGCCACTCTCTTAATCAGGCGTGAAGAGGACAGAGTGTTTGGACTACTGCTCACGCTTAATCCATCTTATGGGAGCTTAATCAAGCACATCCTAAGAGCTGACAAGTTACCTGACCTGGATGAAGTATGCGCTCAAATTCAGAAGGAAGAAGGCTCTGTGGGCTTATTTGGAGACTTAAACATGGCACATCAAGCTGAACGAGCCGTGTCAAACAAGGCAACTTACAAGCTAGATGAGAAGAAAAACTTGACATGCGATCACTGCAAGAAGAAGGGCCACATGAAGGATAAATGCTGGATACTACATCCGCACCTCAAGCCCAACAAATTTAGGGACAACCGCCCTCAATACCAAGATGCAAGAGCCAACTTCTCAACTGATGGTGTTGAGCCAACAACACCAATCACCATGGGTATAAGCAACCTAGGTGTGGGAAGAGCTACTGCCTCCACATCAGGCTATGCCACGCCAAGAGCCAATCTAGATGAGACCATCAAGAAGTCTGACTTAACCGCTCTCATCAAGGCTCTCAAGGAATCTGGTATATCTAAAACTCTTGGTATCTCCCTTAATGCTTCTCACAATGCAAATGGTTCTATGAATAATTTTAAATCGGCTAAGCCCTTAGTTATAGACTCTGGTGCTTCTCATCACATGATAAGTGATTTAGAACTGATTAAGAACATAGAACCGGCTTTAGGAAATGTGATGATAGCAAATGGAGATAAAATTCCAATAAAAGGTGTAGGTGAACTTAGATTGTTTGATAAAGAATCTAAAGCTTTCTATATGCCTACATTTGCCTCAAACCTACTGTCTGTTAAAAAAGTAACTAATGATCTCAATTGTCAAGTTACTTTCACGCCTAACAGTGTATACTTTCAGGATATTGATTCTAGTAAGTTGCTTGGCAAAGGTGTTACCAAGGGAGACTTGTACTTACTTGAGGACACAAGACCTGTATCTCAATTATCGTGTGTGTTTCATTCTGTTTCTGAATTCCCTAAAGATGAAATCTGGCATGCTAGACTAGGACATCCCCATTCTCGTGCCTTGAACATCCTGTTGCCTAGTATTTCTTTTAAAAATGAGTGTGAAGCGTGTATATTAGGAAAACATTGCAGAACTGTGTTTCCTAAATCAAAAACCCAATATGAAAACTGCTTTGATTTGATTCACTCTGATGTGTGGACTGCTCCATGTGTATCTAGAGAACAACATAAATATTTTGTGACATTCATTGATGAAAAATCTAAATACACATGGATCACTTTGTTGCAATCTAAGGATAGGGTGCTAGAAGCATTTAAAAATTTTCAGAACTATATTACTAACCATTTCAATGTTAAGATTAAAATTCTTAGATCAGATAATGGTGGTGAATATACTAGCACAGCCTTCAAACAACATCTAGCCTCACATGGAATCATTCAACAAACCAGCTGTCCTTACACACCCCAACAAAATGGTGTGGCTGAAAGAAAGAATAGACACTTGATGGAAGTGGCAAGGAGTATGATGTTCCATACAAATGTACCCAAGCGGTTTTGGGGGGATGCAGTAGTCACAGCCACCTACCTAATCAACCGCACACCTACAAGAGTCCTCTTTGATGCCACCCCATATGAGGTACTAAACAAATCTAGACCATCAATTGATCATTTGCGTGTGTTTGGGTGTGTGTGCTTTGTTTTGATTCCAGGAGAACTAAGAAACAAACTGGAGGCAAAGAGCACAAAGGCAATGTTCATTGGATACTCTACGCACCAAAAGGGGTACAAATGCTATGTACCAGAGACAAGGAGAGTCCTAGTATCCAGAGATGTTAAGTTCATGGAATCCAAGGCCTATTATGATGAGAAGAGTTGGGAGGAACTCAAAGATCTATCTCATTCTGCCTCGGACAGAGCTAACAACCTGAAGATTCTTATGGAAAGACTCGGCATTAACCTAGAAAAGGAACCAGAGAAAGGCCGGGACACTACTCCTTATAAAGAGACCATGGTTCATAACACTGAAGACTCTCATCCTGACCATGAAGGGGGGAATGAAGATCAACCGGCGCAAGCTCAACCTGAAGAAAACCCAGTATTATCTCATGATCAAGATGAGATGGGACAACCAGACACTGAAGCTCAAGAAGGAGAACCAAGCAGCAGTAATGAACCTGAGCAGACACAAGTCCTAAGGAGAAGTACAAGGATCAGAAGACCAGCCTCAGATTGGGTTAAAAATGATTTTGTTTACTACAATGCTCAAGCTGTGGCACATCCAGAAAGTGGATTATGCTCCCTAGCTCACTATCCAGAAGAACATCAAGTCTTTATGAGTTCATTGGACCTGGAATGGATACCAAGAACATATGCAGAAGCTATGGAAGATGATGAATGGAGGAAATCGGTGGATGATGAAATGAGGGCCATGGAGAAGAACAACACCTGGTATGAGACAGAACTTCCAAAAGGGAAGAAAGCCGTGACCAGCAGACTCATACATACCATTAAGTATCTTGCAAATGGGAAGCCAGAAAGAAAGAAGACCAGACTGGTGGCAAGAGGATACACACAAGTGTATGGAGAGGACTATCTAGACACCTTTGCACCAGTGGCCAAGCTTCATACAATCCGGATTCTACTCTCATTAGCAGTGAACCTAGAATGGGACCTTTGGCAAATGGATGTGAAGAATGCTTTCCTGCAAGGAGAACTAGAAGATGAAGTGTATATGAAACCACCTCCGGGGATGGAAGAAATGGTGAAACCAGGGAATGTCCTTAGACTCAGAAAGGCAATCTATGGCTTGAAGCAATCACCAAGAGCTTGGTACCACAAGCTAAGCACTACATTGAATGGAAGGGGATTTGTGAAGTCTCAAGCGGATCACACACTCTTCACTCTCACCAGCAAGCAAGGAATTACGGTAATTCTAGTCTATGTGGATGACATCATCATCACGGGTAGTGACAAGGAGGGGATCAGTTTAACCAAGACATTTCTCAAGGCCGCATTTGACATCAAAGACCTGGGAGAACTGAAGTACTTCCTTGGCATTGAGATGTGCAGATCAAAGGAAGGATTATTCATGTCCCAAAGAAAGTATACCCTGGACATATTAAAGGAGGCAGGAGATCTTGGAGGAAGACATGCCAAGACACCACTTGAAGAAGGTTACAAGGTATTGCGAGAGGGGGAGTATGAAGACACTCCATTTGAAGATGTCAAGCAGTATAGACGGATGGTTGGGAAGCTGATCTATCTAACCATCACTCGGCCAGATGTGTGTTTCGCAGTTAATCAAGTGAGCCAAAACATGCAAACTCCCAAGGTTCATCACTGGAACATGGTGGAGAGGATTCTAAGATACTTAAGAGAAGCGCCAGGACAAGGTGTATGGATGGCTTGCAACAAGAACACTGAGGTGATAGGATACTGTGATGCAGATTGGGCTGGAGATAGAGTAGACAGAAAGTCAACCACCGGTTATTGTACATTCATTGGAGGGAATCTTGTCACTTGAAAGAGCAAGAAACAGAAAGTAGTATCTTGTTCAAGCGCAGAAGCAGAGTACAGATCAATGAGGAAGCTAACCAGTGAGCTTATCTGGATAAAGGGGCTTTTAGGCGACTTGGGAATTGAGATCACCTCTCCCATGACCATGCACTGTGACAACCAAGCCGCAATACACATTGCATCCAACTCAGTCTTTCATGAAAGGACAAAGCACATAGAAGTAGACTGCCACAAGGTCAGACAAGCAGTAGAGCAGCAAGTGATTCTCCCATGTTATACAAGAAGTGCGGATCAGCTGGCTGACATCTTCACCAAGGCGGCCAGTAGCAAAGTTTGTGAGTCCATTCTTCCAAGACTTGGACTCATAAACCTTCCATGTCAATGATCTCCTCACCGTGGAGTATTCTACTCTTTTTCCTTTGCTTGGTTTTTATCCCAAGTGGTTTTTCCAAGAAAAGGTTTTAATGAGGGAATACTTCATGGCTTTCCAAGCTTGACACTCACTACTGTCAAGCTTGAGGGGGAGTGTTGACATGAAGAATTAAACAAAGGGAAGTAGTGGAGGAAGTGGGAGAAGTGGCCATATCACTTACCAAATGGGGAGGAGTGGCTAGTCCACTACTAGTTAGTGGAGGAAGTGGGAGGAGTGGCCATATCACTTACCAAATGGGGAGGAGTGGCTAGTCCACTACTAGTTATTTATTCTTCCACCATTGAGTGCTTATTGCTTTTGTTTCCTTTAAATACACCATGTATGTTACACAATTAAACACACAATTCAATACAAACATTTCTTTCATTCTCTCAATCTCACAAATCCTCTCATTCTCTTAAATTCTCAAATTTCTCTTCTCTCTCAAATACTTACGGTTACTTCACTCCTTTTTTACTTTGTTCGTGTGCTTCATCACGGTTAAAACACTTAGAATCTCTCATAATCCCACGAATTATCACAAAACACTTTCAAGACCCCATGGAATAAAATCCCACTTCATACAGAAAAAAGATACAATAAAATAAGGAAGAGTTCTAAAGTCAATTAGATTAGATCAATAGTTTTGTGAGCAGGTTCTTACCTCAAAGAATGTAGAATTCCCCATGACTTATCCAAAAAGAAGAACAAGAATATTTTATCAGGTACAAGAACCAAGACGCCATGTTTTGATCCATTGATGAGTGGAAAAGAAAGTAAATCTTACAGATCGTCTCGGCTCCCATGTCTGTAAAGAAGTCTTGTCTTCTAGGAATAAGAGAAGGTGTGGTGGATGTACTGTTTCTCACATAGACTGTGGTGTAGTGGATAATTCCTACAAAGTCAGACGAACCTTTAACTTTCTCTGACTCTTCCTCTGAGAAAACCGGTAACCTCGATCCCCAGACTCTCTTCATTGCATCTGGATAGTCCCCAAACACCAAAGGCTTCAACATCCTGAGCATTGTCAAATTCAAAAAAGTCATTCACGTTTTTTCCTCAACATTACTGAAACAACAAAAAAAAAAATTCTTTTTTTTTATGGTAAAAAAAAATTATGGTGAAAAAAAAAGAAACTTGTGTTTACTAACCAGCCAAATAGGAAATCTTTAGCTCTTTGAGTTGCAATTTCATCCTCCTTGGAGTTACTATAAGGAGTTAACCCGAATGCATATATGCTAAGGCCTATGGATCCTCTCTGCTTACTCTGCACCATCATATCATTTATGTTTCATAACTCATAAAAGAGTTAAAAAAGGGTTTTAAGTTGAAAATTTGATTATTTTTCTTTTTTAAATACCTTGTATTCTAGTTTGTACAGTTTTGAAGCAGAGGCATGAGCTAACAACATGTTATGTCCCGCAAGATATGGTTCAGTAGAAGAATTTCCCGTAGAGCAATTGAAGAATGAGGTAGGAGAACAGTGTCCTGGTGGTGCAAATCCTTCGCTATAAGAAGCAATGGCGAATATGTTAGCTTCGTTGATTGTAGTCCATAGCTTCACATCATCCCCAAACTCTCTGAAGCATACATCTGCAAAAGCAGTGAAGTCTTTTCTGCAAACCACAAAAACAAAAAATCATTTTCTTAAAATATATCTCGAAACTATACAAGAAGACTTTTGTTAGATGAGAACCTTTTTTAGCAAAATTATTTATTTTATTTACATGATTTTGCGGTTGATCCATCCTCCGTACTCATCTTCAAGAGACTGAGGAAGATCATAGTGGTATAGTGTAACGTGTGGTTTGATTCCTGTTCGTATGTTTTGCCAAAACCTTTTATCAGAAGCTATGAAGTACAGTCTTCAATTTAGGTTTTCAAGTAGAAAAGAAGTATCACCATGGGTTCGTAGTTCTTGGATGAGGTTCTTGTAAAACAATAGACCTTTAGGGTTAATGTGTCCTCTTCCCTCTGAGAAACCGAAAAACAAAAACACAAAATAGGGTTTTCAAAATCTCTCAGAATAATGAAGGTTTTTAAACTTGACAGTCACGAAACCAGAAGAGGAGGTGTTACTAGGTATAAGCCTTGTCCAAGATATAGAGAATCTGAATGCTTCCAATCCCATTTCAGCCATGAGCTTAACATCCTCCTTTACAAGTCACAGAAACATATCGAATTTGAGAAAACAGAGCAAGAGACTTAGGGTAACTTGTTCGACAAGGAAAAGGCAAAAACAAATAAAAGAAAGAAAGAAAAAAAAACCTTGTATTTGTGATACCCATCACATGCTATATCTCCATTTCCTCTGTTATCTGCAATTTTGATTTCAGACAACATTAACGAATTCTCAGATAAATAAAATAAAACCCTAAATAAATTGCTCAATTTGGTAATTTAAATTGCCATTAAATGGTGACTTATTCTTGGGTTCACCCCCTAGTGAGGTTTACCGACCAATAGAATTTCATTATTTTAAATTCGATATCTTTTAAAAAATAAAACAAAATATTGTCAAATTACATTATGTTTTTAAATTAAAAGATAAAAAATAAAAAATAAAAAATAGTAGTAAGTAATATAACTTGACAATATTTTGTTTTTTTTTTTAAAAGATATCGAATTTGAAATAATGAAATCCTATTGGTTGGTCAACCTAGAATAACTCTTAAATGGTAACACTCACAATAACATTTTAGCAACAAAAAAAACCAGAAACATGAAAAAAAAAGTTTACAAGAGTGGGAGAAAGTATCCCAGACGCTTGGAGTCCTTCCGTCTTCATCAACCGCTCCTTCCCACTATAACAAAACACAGAACAATCGAACTTCAAATACAGCAAAGTCCTCTGGAACTTTAAGGAGAGTCGTCGAACCTGATAAGCGGAAGTGGCGGCTCCGAAGAGGAACTCCTCTGGAAAATCGTTTCTGGTGAAGGCATCACTGCAGCTTATTGCAAAAAGGATGACCAGAAAACTGAAGAACAGATGAGAGAAAGCTCGCATCCTTTTTGTTTCTTTGATGTAATTGAGTGAGAGTGTGTATAAATAACTGAAGGGTTTAAGTCGTTTTCTTTGGAGCGTTGAAGAATGTACGAAGCGATTGAGTTGAGTGACCCATCTTTTATATTCCATCATCCACTCATTTAAAGCTACAAACAAACAAACAAAAAGCTATACGTGAAGCATCCTAAATAAGTACTTCTCTTTCGGTTTAAGTGCGTTTCCATGTGATGTGACTGGCAACTATTAAAAAGCATTTCAGCAAACAAAATATCTATTCACCAGCAATTTGTTACTAGACTTTTTATTCGGTGTGAATGAAAGTTAGCTACACCTACACTTGCTATTCCCAAACAAAGACAACACATGATTACAAAACTTCAACAAAACAAATTCTATTCAACCAATAAAAAGTTTCCAACAAGTGCATATTTAAGATTTTAGTTCTCTCTGCTGTAAACCAATAGTTACAATTTTATTTATGATGTGAAAGACTATAAGAAGCAAAAAAGCTGCGCATCCAGGGAATCGAACCCTGGTCAGTACCGTGGGAGGGTACTATGATACCACTACACCAGATGCGCTTTTGGATACATGTTTCTTAAATATAGTTTTCTTTGATGTTCATATTACACATACTCCTACAAAAATACTTAAATACCAAAGGCAAAACAGAGAAACATCCAAGCTAGCTCAGCAAACCTGGTGAAGACAATGGTGTCAAAGGTGGTGACGCATACTAATTAAGATCAAGATGGGTACAAGCACATATTGAAAGGTATAACAGGAAGCACGCGTCCAGGAGAAATCCTTGCACTAATGGGTCCTTCAGGTAGTGGCAAAACCACTCTCTTGAAGATAATGGGAGGAAGATTGACAGATAATGTCAAAAGGAAGACCTACAATGACATTCCTTACAGTCCCTCTGTTACAAAAGTTAGATACCAGAAACACGCATGCAAATTAGATAACTTCTCTTACCTGACACTCTTCTACGAATGTTTGTTTTCTTCAGAATTGGATTCGTGACACAAGATGATGTTCTGTTGCCACAACTTACTGTGGAAGAGACCTTGGCATTTGCTGTGTTGTTGACATGATCATTGTCAACTACATGGCTGGGTTCACGAGGACAGTCCCCTGCTTCCTTTTCATCTTGTTGACAGCATTACTTATAGCCATAACTAGCCAAGTAAGCACAAGAAGCTTCAGAACTTCTCTCCCCTTTTGGAGACTGAAACATACTCCCTCCATTTCAAAAAGTTACATATTATAGAAAAAAAATTGATTCAAAAAATTGTATTTTTTATATTTCCAATGCATTTTTTGTCAACTAATAATGAAAAATTGTGAACTTCAAGAACATTAACTGCATTTCTTGAAGTTTTATTGGTTTAGAAATATAGAAAATATAAAATTACAGAAAACCATGCATTAATAACTAAGTTTTATTATGTTTTATTAATAAGCCTAAAAATCTTAAAACATGTATTATTCTGAAACGGATGGAATATATGTTAAACTGCAGAGTGCAGGAGAGTTCTTAGGAGGTTTGGTATTGAGCATTATGAGGGCTAGTATGATCGCCTGTTTGGTACTAATGGCTCTTTATTCTAACCTTCTAACAGAAGGTTACTCTGTTCAGGTACAATAGATAACTTGGATGGATTACTCTTTGTACTGAACCATAAGTACATGCTGTATTGAAAATCTAACTAGTTAGCCATCTTAACGCTTAGTAGGAACTTGAGAAATAGCATTGAAGTCAAGTGCATAAGCTTTTGATATAAAGCATAAAACATGTGTTGGTTGACTTCTGTATTAGTACAAGAGAGATTATAAAATCCCACACAGAATAAAAGCCTTATATCATTCATCATACAGACAAGTAGCAACAAGTAACACTCTTGTTCAATCACTTCATGTATCTGTGTAGGAATTTTCTGTGGAAGTCATTCCTTATTGTATCATTGATGAAGCGCTTTGGTGCTTTCATTTCACCACGAGCCTGATTCTTGAACACCACATCGTCATCCCACCTGAAAAAACGAAAAATAATTCAACAAAATCCTAATCTCAAGATTCATGAAGAAACAGGATATCAACAAAATCCTAATCTCCTTTTGACACTAAACGAGGTTGGAGCGTTGTTAAGCAGTGGGTTTCCTTTGAGAAGCTCTTCTTCTTTGGCGTTTAGCTCCTCCATCTGCTGCTGCTTTTCCTGAAAAAACGTGAATGATACATATATTACTACCAAAGAAGCACAGTAACTCTGACAAGACAATTCTTCCTTGCATATAAACGTGTTTAGGGAAAACGTATCTATCATTTTTTAAATAGTAATCATGCTGAGCAGAATCATAAAACAGACAAGAGTAAGTTTACCTTCCTGAGCCTCTCCTCCGCTCTTTATCTGGTCGAGTTCAGCCATGAGAGCTTCAGTGTCGTCCTCGTCATCATCATCATTTTCGTCATCACTCATCACTAACGAAGACAAAACAAATCGTAAGAGCACCCACATCAATGAACCCCCTTCGGGTTCATCTTTTCAATTTTTTATTATTAAATTTTTTATCTTTTTCTTTTTGACTTAAAAAAAAAAAAAAAAAAAAAAAAATTAGACCAATCGCGGGCCGCCACGACACGTGGGACCCGTGCTACAGTGATGAACTTTAGGAGAGAGGGGTTCATCCAAGAGAACTTTAGGAGAGAGGGGTTCTTGTGATTTTATTATTTTATTATTTTTTTTTCTTGATTTCTGTGTAAACTCCTCCCATAAACCCTCAATACGGATGTTCTAAGATAACTTTCACGGGAAAACGGGATTCATAACCATTGGTATTTACGAAACAACCCCAATTAGTTTATTGGCCGTTATATTAATTTAGCCAAGTCTTCATACATATTTGGCCTAATTCATTTAAGTAACCATCTTATCTATTAATTTAGTATCTTATTTTTTTTATCTACCATACAACAATCTATGTTAGACTATTGATTAGAAACTTAACTAAATATCCTAAATTTATTCATATATGATATTTTCCTAACAGAAACAAATAAAAATATATATCTAAACAATATCATTTTTATAAAAGCCAAATATATTTCCATTATGCTATTTTCTTAATTTTTATCATATATAATATAGACCAAATTATATATATATTTTAATAATTAATTTTAAAATTAAATAGTACATCCCAATTATTTTTGAAATTATCATATTAACTTTTTTATTAAACAAAATAAATAATAATTTATTGGTTATAAGATTTTATGTTTGATTTTTATAGTAAAAATAAAAACATTAAACTGAAATATAATATATTAAAATAATATAATATAATATTAAATCATTTAATTTGTTCACATACAATAATTTCGAGAATACAATTTTTTAAACAAAAATTAATAAAATAAGTGATTAATAAAATTTCATCAAACAAAAATAAATTCAACAAATATTAAATTTTCGAAATAATTTATATATTTAAAATTGATATTATATATTTTTATAACTTATTTTATAGTTTAAATATTATTTTTAAAAATAAACATATATTTCGCACGAATATCCGGGTTCAAATCTAGTTGATAACCCAATTAGTTTATGGGTCTTTACATTAATTGAGCCAAGTCTTCATGTTGGGCCTAACTCATTTATATGCACATTAACATGTATTATTATGTTTTACTGCGTAGAAAATAGAGTTTGTCTTTCTTTTTATTTTGGGCAAAGTTTGTCTTTGTTTCTAGTGATAAAAAAAGCACTACAAGAAAACGTAGCAGTAACAACGGCGGTTTACGACGAAATTATTTCCTCGTAACTTTACATGGGCTTTACAACGCAATTACGACGAGACATTATTTCGTCGTAAACTCCATGGTAATTTACGACGAAAGGATTTCGTCGTAAAGTCAATGTAAGTTTACGACGAAAGTACGTGGAATGCGAAATAGTTGTAAACGTTACATCGACATTACAACGAATCATGTTACCGTTATATAAAGGTGAAAACGTGTATTCAATGTGCTTTAACTTACCTAAATTCGTTGTAAAGTCGTTGTAAATGTTCCATGTAAAATCCATGTAAAACTTTTCTTGTAAAATCATTGTTATATTTCTCTATATATATATGTCATTTCCCACAACTCTCTTCTTCACAACACACAACTCTCTTCCTCTCGAACCTGATGGCGTTTAGACTCTGTTCCTCATTCAGCCACCAATTACTATTTCGAAGATGACGATAAGGAACATGAGTCATTCGTCTGTCTGCCAATTCAGTGGAGCGACAAGGAGAAGTGGACGGAAGTGCAGTTGGTTTATACTTGAAAGGAACCTCCGACCATCGTCAAAGGTTCCTCTCAAGTACAAACCAGCTGCACTTCCGTCCACTTTCTCCTTGTCATTCCACTGAATTGGCAGACAGACGAACGACACAAGTTCCTTATCGTCGTCTTAGAAATAGTAACTGGTGGCTTAACAACGCAATTACGACGAAACCAACGAAACCAAATTTCGTCGTAAACGCCATGTAATATTACGACGCAAGTACGTCGAAAAGTAAACTTTACATCGACATTACAACGAATCATGTTACCGTTATATTTAGGTGAAAACGTGTATTCAATGTGCTTTAACTTACCTAATTTCGTCGTAAATTCGTTGTAAATAATATGTTAAAACCATGTAAAATCCATGTAAAATATTCCTTGTAAAATCGTTGTTATTTTTCAACTACCCAACTCAAAAATTTCTCTATATATGTCATTTCTCACAACTCTCTTCCTCACAACACACAAACGGGAGAAAAAAAATCCGAAAAAAAATCAGAAAAAAAAAGATTTGAAAAAAAAATCTAAGAAAAAATGGCCGGTGGCGGTAGTATTTACGAGTTACGGAGTTGGATGTATTTGCACAAAGATTCCGACGGGAGGGTGACAAACGCATTTCTGAGCGGGCTAGAGACATTCATGCACCAGGCGGGCTGTACACCGATCACACAGGAAAGCGGTAAGATGTTCTGCCCCTGTCGGAAATGCAAGAATTCAAAATTTGCACGTAGTGAAACTGTATGGAAGCATTTAGTAAACAGAGGATTTACACCACAGTACTACATTTGGTATCAACATGGAGAGGGTTATGGGGGAAATGAAGCTAGTAGTAGTAATAATAATTTTGAGGATGGTCATCATAGTGAAGAACCGAATCATTTGCATAATGAATATAATTATCATCAAGATCATGAGCAGATGGTAGATCATGATAGGGTTCAAGATATGATTAGTGATGCATTTTTAGAAACAACTACAACAATAGCTGATGGAACTGGAAATGTAGAAGAACCTAATTTGGATGCAAAAAGGTTTTATGAAATGCTAGATGCTGCAAATCAACCAATCTACACTGGTTGTAGAGAAGGTCTCTCTAAATTGTCTCTAGCAGCTAGGATGATGAATATTAAAACGGATCATAATTTACCTGAGAATTGCATGGATGCATGGGCGGAGTTGTTTAAAGAGTATTTGCCAGAAGACAACGTGTCTGCTGAATCTTATTATGAGATTCAGAAATTGGTTTATAGTCTTGGGTTGCCTTCGGAGATGATTGATGTTTGCATCGACAACTGCATGATCTACTGGAAAGAAGATGACAAGTTAGAAGAGTGTCGATTCTGCAAAAAACCACGATTCAAACCGCAAGGCCGTGGGAGGAATAGGGTACCGTACCAAAGGATGTGGTACCTACCAATTACAGACAGATTGAAAAGATTATATCAATCTGAGAGGACTGCTGCATCGATGAGGTGGCATGCGGAACATGTCCAGAGAGATGGTGAGGTTGCACATCCATCAGACGCAAGAGCGTGGAAACATTTCAACAAGGTACACGCAGATTTTGCTACAAATATTCGGAATGTCTATCTTGGGTTATGCACCGATGGATTTTCTCCATTTGGAATGTCTGGTAGACAATATTCTTTGTGGCCAGTCATTCTTACGCCGTACAATTTACCGCCGGATATGTGCATGGAACAAGAATTTCTATTTTTGACCATATTAATCCCTGGGCCGAAGCATCCAAAACGGTCTCTTGATGTTTTTCTTCAACCGTTGATAGAAGAGCTAAAGCAATTGTGGTCAGAAGGGGTGTGGACGTACGATTGTTCCTTGAAAAACAATTTTACGATGCGAGCAGTTCTGCTGTGGACGATAAGTGATTTCCCTGCTTATGGGATGTTGTCTGGCTGGACAACACATGGAAGATTATCTTGTCCATATTGTCTTGGATCGACGGATGCTTTTCAACTGAAGAATGGTAGGAAGAGTTGTTGGTTTGACTGTCATCGTCGCTTTCTTCCACTTGCCCATCCGTACAGAAGAAATAAGACATTGTTTCGGCACAAAAAAATTGTCAGAGACGGTCCTCCTCCATATCTCACCGGCCAGCAGATCGAAGCAGACATTGATTATTACGGAGCTCAGGAAACAGTTAAAGTTGGAGGAAATTGGCATGTTCCTGGAAATATGCCTGATGGATATGGTGTGTCTCACAATTGGCATAAGAAGAGTATATTTTGGGAGCTACCCTATTGGAAGGATCTTCTCTTACGCCACAATCTGGATGTCATGCATATTGAGAAGAACTTTTTTGAGAACATCATGAATACATTACTTAACGTCCCTGGGAAGACAAAAGATAACAAAAAGTCAAGGATGGACTTACCTGATATTTGCTCAAGAAGTGAGTTACATATCAAGAGCAATGGAAACGTTCCTGTTCCCATCTTCCGGTTGTCATCAGAAGCCAAAACAACCTTGTTTGACTGGGTTGCATCAGAAGTTAAGTTTCCTGATGGTTATGTTTCAAATCTGTCAAAATGTGTTGAACGAGGTCAAAAGTTCTCCGGAATGAAGAGTCATGATTGTCATGTGTTTATGCAACGACTTCTTCCATTTGCTTTTGCCGAGCTCCTTCCAGCAAATGTCCATGAAGCACTTGCAGGTAATTATAAAACGTTAATATATATACATATGTTATGAAATGTTATTAATTTGATTACTTTTGCAATATACAGCCATCGGCGCTTTTTTCAGAGATCTCAGCACACGTACGTTCAAGGAAGAAGTCATCGAACAACTTCATCATAACATTCCGATCATATTGTGCAACCTGGAGAAGATATTTCCTCCTTCATTTTTTGACGTCATGGAGCATCTAGTTGTCCACCTACCATATGAAGCATTGCTTCGTGGACCTGTTCACAACGGATGGATGTATCCGTATGAGCGACAGATGAAACATTTGAAGGGGAAAGCAAGAAATCTTGCAAAGGTGGAAGGTTCAATAGTTGCGGGAAGTTTGACAGCCGAAACATCTAACTTCACATCATACTACTTTGCTCCAACTGTTCGTACGAGGAAAAGAGTTCCTAGAAGATATGATGATGGTGGAGTACCGACATCATATCCAATTGATGGTGTTCCTGACATTTTCTGCGAAATTGCAAGGTTTGGTGGTAAAACGAAAGAAGTATGGTGGTCATGTGAAGAGGATAAACATAGTGCCCACACTTATATTCTGCTCAACTGCGAGGATGCAATGACCCGTTACTTTGAAAGGTAAATATTTTTGTGAATGTTAATTATATGAATTGCAGTTAATTATGTATGACTTGATTATTTGTTTAATTTGCAGCATGTTTGTATCTCAAGTTGAAGAAGCAATACCAGGAATATCTGCAACTGATGTGGACACACGTAAAGATAAGCACTTTGTCAAGTGGTTAAAATCACAGGTACGTAATATATCTCATACATTGATTAATTAAGTAAGTGTTTTGATACTTCAATATTAATTAAGAATAACTGCTTTTTGCAGGTTGATTACGACGATCCTTATTATCCCGTATGGTTTCACGAATTGGTTCAAGGTCCAGTTGCAAAGGTCACCACATCACCTATGTATTTCACACGAGGATTTACCTTTCACACATACGAGTATGGGAGACATCGGGCAACGAGTAACTACGGAATATGTGTGAAAGGTGAAACGGACTTTTACGGGATCTTGCAGGAGATTATTGAAGTGGAATTTCCGGGGTTATTGAAGCTAAAATGCGTCCTCTTCAAATGTGAATGGTTCGATCCTGTTGTGAACCGAGGGATTCGGTATAACAAATTTGGTGTTGTGGATGTCAATTTTGGGAGAAGATACAACAAATTTGAGCCTTTCATTTTAGCTTCACAAGCCGAGCAAGTAAGCTTCCTTCCTTATCCTCGGCTTCGAACTTCCGGGATAAACTGGTTAGCTGCTATCAAAATTACACCTCGTGGACGCATTGTCGCTGGAGAAGAACCGCCCTTGCAAGAAGAAGACGCTATCAATGAAGTTGAGGTACCAGAACAACCAACTGATGAAATCCTTTTGATCGACCCGCAAAACTTTCAATATGAAGATATTCCCGAAGATGCGACAGATGAAGCACGTGAAGACGAGTTCGAGAGAAGCGACGATGATGATTGTAATGATAGTGATGAGAACGAAAACGATTTAGAGTGATGTAATATTGATGAGAACGAAAACGATTTAGAGTGATGTAATATATGTCTCTGATGTTGTATTTCTCTATTGTAACGTATGTTTAAAGAAATATTGTTTTTTTACCATCCTAATGTATGTGTAACAAATGTTGTTTTATATAATATGTATTTGTGTTAATTTTAAAAAAATTATTTGGAGTTTTAGGGTTTTAGAGTTTAAGTTGGAGAAAGAGCACAAAGTAGTAGAGAAGAAGAGATATGATGTTAGATGATATGTGACTTTGGGGTTTAGGGATTTCATTCTCGGTGTTTAGGGTTAAGCGTTGTAAAATCGTCGTAAACCGATTTTTCGACGTAATTTCGTCGTAAATGGAAAAACGCGGGCCTGGTAACTTCGTCGTAAACGTGGGCCTTGTAAATTCGTCGTAAACCAATGTTTCGACGTAATTTCGTCGTAAATCGAAAAACACGGGCCTGGTAACTTCGTCGTAAATTAAAAAACACGGGCCTGGTAACTTCGTCGTAATGTTACGAGGAAGTTACGAGGAAACCGTTTTTATATATATGGGAGAAGTCTTTCAGACGAGCACTGCTCGTATCTTCCTCCCTAACTCCTCTCCCCCTCTAAGGTAACTTTCTCTCTCTATCTTTTTTTTTTTTTTTTATAGTTTAGGTTGTTAGTTTAGGTGATTAGTTTAGGGAATTAGTTTAGGTGATTAGTTAACGGAATTAGTTTAGATGATTAGTTTAGAAAATTATTTTAAACAATTCGTTTAGGATATATATTAATTTAATTTTTTTAAATTTTCTAGATGGCTCCTAGACCGAGACCAGCAGCTCCTGCACCTACGTATGCGGATTTGTTTGGCGATGGATCTTCCTCTAGCGGTCCATCGTCTTCTTCCGGGACAGTTCCAGACTCTCACACATCTCGGAGAGTTCCTTCGACCCCTCCTCCTCTTCCATCTCAGATGCCTCCCCCACGAGCTCCACCTGTCGCCCCGGATCAGCCTGCCCCACCGGCTGCAGTTCATCCCGATTTGCGGGTGCCAGCTCATGCACCATTCGCAAGATACACCGTCGAGGATTTGCTTGCCCAGCCCGGACGAGAGGGTTTACACGTTCTGGACCCCGATAGACCCCCGGGTACTTATTGGTAAGTACATAAAATTATTAATTTTAAATTTAAAATCTTTGATCAATTTTTTTAACAAATTTGTTATATTTGCAGGTTTGGGGCTAACAACCGTGTTAGCCGGAGCGTTTCAGAGACGATGAAGGGATATTATGACGGCCCTTATCCCAACTGGACCATGACTCCCGATCACGTCAAGACGACGTGGTTTAAATGTTTTGCGGTAATTATATTTACATATTATTAATATTTATATTGTTAATTAAATAATTATTTTTTTTTTCTAATCTTTTAAAATGTTTGTTTTTTCAGCAAAGGTGGAACTGGTCCGTAGGAATCACCGAGAGGGTGAAGAGCGAATTTATTGCAAAGGCGAAAACTCGTCTTTGCAACACCGTCTCCGATTGGAAGGACAAGTGGGAGATTTACGGCTATGAGGGGAAGCCGAGCGGGGTCACAAAGGAAGCATGGGATGGCCTCATCACCTATTGGAACGAACCCAGCTCCATCCGCAAAGCCAACTCCTGCTCCGCTTCCCGAAGAACGAGGGATAAAGATGGCCATTTGCCCATGGTTCATAGATCCGGCCAAAAACCCCATGCCGGAATTCGTCTCGAAGCTGTAAGTTTTATTTAAATTTATAATTTTCATTATTTTAAACTTGTATTTATTAATTATATTTAATTTATTTATTATTGTTGTTTATTAGTTGGAGAAGACGGGAGTTTTGCCATCTCTCTCGGACTTATTCAAGATGACTCACGCCTCACCAGATGGGGTTTTTGTGGATCCTGCATCCGAGAAACTCTTCAACGCTGTGGCGTCTCGGGTTGAAGAGCAAGAGACGCAACTTACCCAACAGTCTGCAGATGGATTACCCGTCAAGTTGTCAACCGTAGAGGTCGACCGGATCTTCGAGGAGGTAAAATTTAATAATTTTAATTTTTTTTCTTTATTTTATTATTAACTCTAAATACGGTTTTATATATATACATATAGGTGGCTCCTAGAAAGAAGGGAAGGACGGTTGGAATAGGTTCCGTTAACGAAGTTGCAAGGGCGACTTCGTCATACTATTCGAGACGGGACCAGGACAACGACCGGATGCAGGCTCGCATGGATACCCAGCAGCAGCGTTTGGACTCTCTCGAGGGTTTGCTGGATGTGATGGCGGTGGGAAATCCAACTTTGCAGAGAGCTTTGGCGGAGAGACGAGCAGCTCTCGGGATGAGCCAGCCGGATCCCGAAGCAGGAACGTCTACAGACCCGAACCCCTCAGCCAACTACTTCGATGACCATGATGTTGGCCTTTAGTTTCCTTTTTTAATTTCTTTTGTTTTGTATAAAAAATTTAAATTCTATTTAATTAATGAATTTATAGTTTTTTTAAAAAAATTATTTGGTTTCATATTTAATTTTATTTCAAATATTTTAAATTTTAAAATTATTGTTTTATAAAATTTATATAATTATTATAATTAATTAATATTTTAAATATGGAGATGTAAATTCGTTGTAAAATTCCACGTTAAGTCCTCGTAACGTTTACGAGGAATTTACATGAAGTCGTTGTAAAGTCCTCGTAAAATTTACATCGACTTTACGTGGAAGCATTACGTGGCTTTTACAACGAACTATTACGAGGTATTTACATCGTCATTTACGAGGGCATTACGACGAATAGTTTCCTTCCGCTTTACGAGGAATTGACTTCCTCGTAAACGTAACTAGGACTTTACGACGAAACCTCCGTTACGACGAGCGTTTAACAACGAAACGCGTATCGATGTTAATTCGTCGTAAAGCCCCTATTACGACGAATTTACAACGAATACCGCCCTCGTAAAAAATATGTTTTCTTGCAGTGAAGGGACACTTTGTATGGATGGATCGTGAGATTATGAAACCAATAGTTTCAAACGTGTAAAATAAAACAAGATTTTCTTATTCATATACCGTCAACACAAATTATTTTCCGATCTGCTCGGTTACAAACATCTCTCCGGTTAATGTAAATCGTATCGAGTGTCTTATATTTTATATATACCTATCTATCGTTATATTTTCGAGACCAGTGCCTGCCCTGACCTAAAGCTGGTAAAGCTAGGGCTTTGGGAGCCAAAATATATTAACAATTTAAGGCCATCAAAATTATAAAAGTCGCTTGTAGTCTTGTAGTTGGGAACCACAGTGTAATTAAGGTCGAAGGTTAGTTCGATTCTGCAGGAGCGCCATTTTTTATTTCACTTTAGGCAACAATTTTACTGGGCCGGGCCTGTTCGAGACGAAGCCATTGTCCATGAGATATTAAACCGGCGAGGACTGGGATGCACCGGTGCTGTTTGCCTCCGAGTTGATCTTAATTTCTTTGAAAGTATCATAAGCGACACATGAGAACCAGAAAAGCCAGAGAAGAAGAAAAACGAAAGCAAACTCTGTGGAAACGATAGAGATGAGGACGGGAGCGGCGAGACCACCCAACAGATGGCTCGTGTGTCCGACGAGTCTGGCGACGGACCCAAAACGTTTACGCACGTCTATGGCTTCACGTACTAGAAGGACGGCGTAGAAGAAAATGAGGAGACAAAAACATATCAATGTTGGTTTATGTGTTTCGAAAACAGATGACTCCTGGTTCGTGAGCTGAAGTAATCCTAAAACCCCCGCGTTGATCATGACTACGACCTTATGGACTGCGGTGGAGTATACGTTGAACTTCTCCTTTTCATCGTCGGAGGTTGGGAGTGTTTGGTTGACGTCGGAGACTGACTGCATATAGTTTCTCTTCTTCCTTTTCTCTATTAATGTTTCAGTTTTGTAATCCCTATATGTATGTGTTTCCATCCTTGAACTTATTTATACATTCATCAATAATGATGGTGCAGGGTTTAGATTCAAGAAACTTCACACTAAAAAACAAAAAAATAAAAGTCTTTTTGAATTAGAGAAGCGAGCGTCCATGTAACTTGTCGGCTCATGTTAGCACATATCATCCATCAGCTTAAGTTAGATATTTGTACACTAAAAACTCTATAAACTAATAATGGTGAGGACTCTCGTAAATTATTAATTTCTATAAATATATTTTTAAAATATTTTATATACAAAAACTTAAAGAAAACATTATTTTATAATATTATATATTGGTTAAATTTTATAGAATTGAATTTCATATATTTTAATTATACTACTTGATACATATTATATATGTTGAAATATGTATTATAAAATACAAATTTGTTTTTATATGCAATTCGATAAAGTAACATTAAAATTTTAAAGTAAAACTAAAATTCATTTTAAAGAAAAATAAATGATTAAATGTAATATTTATAAAAAGTTGTTCCAAAAAAAAGTACTAATTTATAAACTGTCCGAATATATATTTAGAGTTAACCAGATATCCGAATATATATTTGGAGTTAACCAGATATGGTTAAATACGATCACAAGAGAAATACCCATTCAATGGCTTTCTTTTTGCTAAAATATGAGCAACAATATTGTAAATACAACGAACAAAAGAAAAAGTAGATCTAAATTATTTTTGTGTCCAATGACAAATATATTTTAGCAAATGGCTATTAAACACGTTGTTATTATTTAATTTTATTTTTTTAATAAAAGATAATCTTATATATTAAAACAGAAGTCACAGATTCATGTGTGATTTTTTTAAAAAATAGATCTAATGGACATATTCCTATAAAATCATGTTACATTTAATATTTAATCTTATCATTTAAATTTTGGGTCTACCAGAAATTTTTATTGGACTATCAATAATTGGATTTAAACAATAGATGTTCCATTGGATTTATAGATAGTATAAATTAAATAGATATAATTTAATGTTGTAATATTATACCTCTATATGCTAAATATTTATCGATGTTAACTTTTAAAATTATAAAGATTTTTTTAACTAACAAAAATCATATTATCTAACAATGATTAATCTTTACTACCTTAAACCAATGAAAATAAATTTTAAACTATATAGTTTATTTTAAAAATTAAACAAAAACTAAATGTTTAATCATTTACTTGATAATATAAATCTATGAAGCAAAAAATTTAATTTTTTAAAAACTTTCTAAATTTGTGAAATGTTACAATATTTTTGAATATGATAATAAAACAATATTTATTATTAATCTTTATATATATAGTTACAATTTTAATAATGAAATAATAATCTGAAAATATATATATATAGAAGAAGATACAAATACAAGTGAAATTTGAAACAATATATTCAATGAAAAAAATATACAGTAAACTTATTATGTTTTAAAAATTGATAGACACATATATATTATAATATATATCAATTTAGAGTTGAAAACAAATATTTATATAAAAATAAATGAAAACAAAAATCCGCGCGGTTGAGATCTAGTTATCGTTAAAATTAAAGAGTTAGATTGACAAGCTTAGTATATCTAGATTATATTACACCTTGGCAAAAAAATAAAAAAAACAAGGTAGTAGTAACTGGTTCTAGACGAGCCACTCGAAGATCAGGGCATCCACTTAGCCATGAGGTCGAGGAAAAACTTCCTCTCCCTTCCTCATCTCCTTGTTAGTGAACCTGTGATTGTCTCTGGTGGCAGGGAAAGATGATTGTGCAATACGTTGTTTCTCTGTTTCCAGAGATGAAATATGATGCATTGAGCAGCTAGCTTTCTCAGCAGAGAAGGAGCAGCAGCAGAAGTACCTCGAATCCAAGACAACAGTTCAGTCCAAGTGCTAAATCACAGGAGAGAAACAAATGGTCTCGTGTTTCCTTGTACATAGAACAAAGGCAACATGAGTTAGGAACGTTAAGTCCCCAAGATGCCAGCCTTGATTTTGTTGGAAGCCGATTCATATTAGTAGCAACCCACATCATGGTGAAGCTGTTTCTTGGGATTGCACCTTTGAACCAAATAAGGTCAGCCGAAGCTTGAATGGGGGCCGTGATTCTAAGATCCTTCCAGGTATTCGAAGCATTGAACCTTGATTCCTCTTTAGCTGAAGTAGACCAAACATAAGAATCGCTGACTGCAGAGACAGCCGGACAAGGAATGCAGGTCAAATACGTACGAAAGTCCAGCGCTTCATCTGTTCTGGGTGAAGGGATACACCAGTTTTCATTTCTACAAGCATCCGAAACCGTGCTGTTTAACGGTACCCGAAGCTGGAGAGGTCCCTGGACACCAATAAACTGAATCAGCGGGCCAATCGGAGTCCAAGGATCATAACAGAAGCTCACCCTACGACCATTTCCAAGGATGGGTTTGATGAATCTTATAGCTAGTGTCCTGAGTTTCAGTAATTGTTTCCAAGGGTCCAAGAGAAATCCTTACACTAATGGGGCCTTCAGGTAGTAGCAAAACCACTCTTTTGAAGATAATGGGAGGAAGATTGACAAATAATGTCAAAGGGAAGCTTATCTACAATGACATTCCTTAATGAGACTAGTGTTATGATTGCAGTACCTGCAACTAAGGTACAGGACAGACTTGGAGCCAAAAGAGAAGGAAGAAAACCCTAGGAATAGAAAGGAGACAGAACATCTTCAAATAGGAATACAAGTGAAGAAGGACTGGGCACTTTCATGGTGGGATCAGTACATTATTCTATCGAGATGAACATTTGTAGAGCGGCGTAGAGAGTACCTTGATAAGCTAACGCTAGTTAAATCACTTGGTGTGGCCGTTGTGTTGGGTCTTCTCTGGTGGAAATCAAAGACAGAGGAATCAGTTCATTATTCTATCCAGATGAACATTTGTAGAGCGGCGTAGAGATTACCTTGATAAGCGAACGCTCGTTGAATCACTTGGTGTGGCCGTTGTGTTGGATCTTCTCTGGTGGAAATCAAAGACAGACACAGAAGCGCACAAACGATAAAGCTAATTCCAATTTTGCATGTGTCATGGTGTCAGTGATGATAAAGAGAGCTTAGTAGGAATTTGAGAAAAATAGCATTGAAGTCAAGTGCATAAGTTTTTGATATAAAGCATAAAACAGTCGTTGGTTGGCTTCTGTATTAGCACAAGAGACAGTGTAAAAGCATAAGATCATTCATCATACAGACAAGTAGCAACGAATAAACACTCATGTTCAATCACTTCATATATCTGTGCAGGAATTTTCTGTGGAAGTCATTCCTTATTGTATCATTGATGAAGCGCTTAGGTGCTTTCATCTCACCACGAGCCTGATTCTTGAATACCACATCGTCATCCCACCTGAAAAGACGAAAAACAATTCTTAGTACTCTCAAGATTCATGAAGAAACAGGATATCAACAAAATCCTAACCTCCTTTTGACGCTAAACGAAGTTGGAGCGTTGTTAAGCAGTGGGTTTCCTTTGAGAAGTTCTTCTTCTTTGGCGTTTAGCTCCTCCATCTGCTGCTGCTTTTCCTGAAAAACGTGAATGATACAGATATTACTACCAAATCTACCTTGCATAAATAGTAATCTGAGAAGAATCATCGAACATATAAGAGTTAACTTTACCTTCCTGAGCCTCTCCTCCACTCTTTCTTTCTTAATCTGGTCGAGTTCAGCCATGAGAGCTTCAGTGTCGTCCTCGTCATCATCATCACTTTCATCATCACTAACAAAGACAAAACAAAGCGTAAGATAACTTTCATGGAACTCGAGAATTATGAGTTTTGATGTAAGCGAAAGGACAATCACATATCCCCCCCCCAAAAAAAAAAAAAAAACTCACCACATAATTAAAATTATCTACCCAAACTATGGCACCAATATGACTTACAGATAGACCTAGTTACCAGCCCCAACCTTGATTCTTATCCAAATTCAAAACGCAAGCAATAAAGAAGTGCAAAGGGGAAGAGAAGAAGAAGAAGAGTAGTTACCTATCATCATCATCACTTTTGAGATCAACATCAGAATCATCAGCATCTACACTGCGAGGAACAATCCGATCTTCAGGGTCCCTTTTAGAGCCTAAAAGAAGGATAATCCACGTTAGAAGACATATGATCAAACAATATTTATCATCCTGAGACATAAACAACAAGCAGGACAGATGATGGAATTAAAAAAAAAAATTAAAGACTTTGTCTAACCTTCCAGGAGTAGCTGATTCCCTCTCCTGCGATCTCTATCATCTAAATGATAAAACAAAACCTAGTTAGTCCAGATGCAGTTAAAACAAAGGAAGAATCTTAAGTGAAAAAAAAAAAGACTTCAAATTTGTAATCTGTACATACCAGTGTAAGATTTGTCTTTGGAAGAGAAGTGCCTCCTCTCACGCTCTTCAAGCTCATCACGAAGATTCTTCTTCTCCACTTCCTCTTGCGTGTGTTGCCCTTCCCTCCTGCCAAAAAAAACAAGCAACACACGTTATTTATATATTCCATAAACAGATATACCCAGTATCTTTCTAATTTCAATCAAACCCTAGAAGATCAGATCTCTTCCACAGATGCATAAGCTATCCATCTAAATACAATTCGAAATCTTTCTATTGCAATCAACCCTAGATTTCTAAAGAATCTGTGTCGATTCAAAAGAGAAGAAAAAAACCTTGGCTTTAGAGTGGTGTGAGCGGCGACATCGCGAGACGAATACTTCTGAGAAGCGCCGAAAATACGAGCACCGCCCTGCTCGTTACCTCCCTTGGCCGGAGCCCACGTTGGCCTAGCTGCAGTCGTCATCTTCACAAAAAAAAAAACCCCTAAATTCCCAAATCAACCAAAATCGAGATAAAGGCGAGAGAGAATTGAGTCGGACCGTGTTACGAGAGAGAAGTAGAGAGAAAGAAGTCTAATTTATTTCTTTATATACCCCTGATATTTTCCTTTTTCCTTTTTTAGTACCTAAACCTTTTCCTTTTGTTTAACCACCCACTGAAGAACAAAATTCACTGATAATAGCCAGGTAAATGCTAATTCTTGTTGAAAAGGATAATTGTGGAGAGTTTTTTCGCAAAAGAACTACTTTTTAAACTATACAAGTCAGGAGATTACATGATCTATAGGTTTATTGAACTCATTGGAAGAATTACATATGGTTAGTTTATACGATGATGATACTGAATTGTTTACATATTAAAAGCTTCCAACTTTAAACAAACTGACACACTTATTTCTTTTAATTATGAGTTTATTACAGATTGTCACAATTTCAAAAGAGACCAGCTGGTTCTTCCCTAACACTTGACTAAACAAGTCTCTTTGGATCTCGATTTCGACTTGTCCACTTCCTTTGCAGAGGGAAACGACTTAGCCCACATCCTACTAGCTGCCTTACGCCGTCTTTTAAGCTCTGCGTCCACCACAATTGTAGCTTCCTCAGCCATCTCTGCCTTCTTCAACGCCTCTTGCGTTGCTGCTTTGATATCTTCAATCTCCTTCTCGCTCATCTCTAGTTTCTTGAGTGTTTCATCTCTGCATGCTCTCAATGCTTCCGTCTCACTTAATCCACCACCACAACTTTCTTGAACGTTGTTTAGACATTCCTCAGCTTCGTGTTCCTCTACAGCTTTTGCTTCTTGGGCCTCCTTAAGAGCGATCTTGATGAGCTCTTCCTCTAACTGCAAAAGCTCCCTCTTTGCTTCTTCAGCTTCCTTCTTCAGCTCCTCAACGGCTTGTTCCGTTTCTCTCTGCTCTTTCTCCTTAAGCTCTGAATGCTCTTTCTTAACGTTTTCAAGCTCGAGCTTGAGAGACTCCATTAACAAACACAGTCCACTCTCCTCTTCAGCTGCTCTATGAAGTGATTCCTTAGCAAAGCCTAGCTCAGAAGTCACAACTATCACATTATTACTACTACTCACATCTAAGTCCTGACGACTCTCCTCTTGAGCTACTACTCTTTGAAGCAATTCTTTAGCAATGCCTAGCTCTGAAGTCACGTCTCTCACATTACTACTAATACTTCTCAAAGCTAAACCTTTCTCATCACTCTTATTCCTAATCTCCAGCTTGTGATTGAGATGCTCAACCGTTTTTTTAGCTTCCTCAAGCTCTAACAAAGCCTCAATCTTCGCCATCTCTGCATTCTTTATTTTCGCCTTCAACTTGTTAACATCTGTCTCTTCCACCAACACTTCCTACAACCACAACTAAAAATTATAAAGAACTGAACAATAAATACCGACTAAATAAAACCAAAATGTTATAAAGAAAGAACTGAACAATAAATAATTAACCTGTTCTTGCCTCTTGTTGAGATGTTCTCCACAAGGTAAACCAGCGTTGAAGAGCTTCACTGCATGTTGAACAGAATGAAAAGTAGCCATTTACTCCCAATCAAAACACTGATCCCACTAGTTTTAGCGACGCCCTGAATAGAAAGTACACTCTCTTTTTTTTTCTTTAGTAGTTCAAAACCATCAAAAAAACTTCAACTTTGCATATGGAAGCTGTACCTTGAAACTCAATAATGGAAGGAGGAAAGATGGCAGCTTTGTCATGCTCACGTGTCACGTCCGTGCAGAGATTTTGTAAAAAGAGAGGAGGTCACGGGTCAATAACCTGCTTCTTTTTTTATATAAGTTATCTCTGCGCTGCACGTGATGCTGCTTGTTCTAATCTAAACCACATAAACTTCCTAGTTTAGTTCCTACAGAACATAAACAGAAAGAGATGTAGATTTTTATAAAGTTTTGAAACTTTACGGTTTAACTTTTTCAAAATAGTTAGCAGATTACACGGTAACTAATCGGCAACATGAGTGAAGCAGCTACCGTCTACAACTAGGGTTGGGAAGAACACTGTTGCCGTAATGACGGTTTTAGCCTCGAGTTAAATGAAAATATTAAATTTCAAACCCAACACTGGAACCCGGCCCTTGATACTGGGACATAGGCCTCTTAGAGCAAGTCCATCAATTAGGACCTCTAAGGAGTTCTAATGATTTAATTAAGATTAAATAAGGTGATTTGACAAGATTAGAACCTTGGTTAAGGGGAATTATTTTTTCCTCTTCCAATGGAAGAACCCCTTGGGGTTCCTTAAAAAAAAAAAAAAAATTTTACAAGTCGCATAGATAAGCAAGAACAAAGCTGATGATCAGCTTATTACCAGTCGCATAGATAAGTAAACATCAAACCAAAGAGAAGTAACCATCGGCCAAAGAAAAAACATAGTAAACTTAATGTTCTTCTGTTCTGAAGATGGAGAAAGTTTGCATACCGAAGGTGGAGAAAGGATAGTCCATACAGTAACTGCAAGACCTGCGAGAGCTTTCGTTGTAAGGAGGTGTGAGAATGTCGAGCACCACACATGGAGTCAGCGCAGTGAAACAATGGAGATTGCCTCCAGTCTTTGGGTACAACACTGGTAGTTCAGACTGTGGCGTTATCACTTTGTCGGTAACCAATTTCGCCAACCGTGCTGCTACAAGCAGTTGCAAAGAAATCTTTATATTATCAATCACACAAATGAACCAAAACTAGACACTCACATGAATGAATTAAAAGTTTTAAACAAGCGTAGCGATCACGATTACGATCACGATCAAGCACAATATTTCTTAGGGTTTATGCTACTAACAGAGTAAATTTGAATCTCCGCTTCAATTTTCTGGCGGTTACACAATCGATCCATGGAAAAATTCGAAAAACAAAGGAGATATTACAAGAGACAACAAATCTCGTAAACCTAGAGCAATATATACAAAGATCGACGCGATCGCAGCTCAGAATCACCAATAGCTAAAACAGAGGGTAAAGAAAAGAAATTAACCTTGACGACGAGAGCAGAAGTAGAATCCATCGCTCACAGAGTCACAGGCTAGAGAATCGGTAAATGAACTGATAACTCCTCCGCGGATCGATCGTTGCGATGTGGGAGACGAAGAAGGCCTGTGTTTTTTCAGAAGATTCATCAACGGAGGAAAGATAGAAGGCTTGTGTTTCTTCGACGAAGAAGAGGAGAGGAATTAATGCATGGTCCAATAACATACTGCCACGTAAGGGCTTCTTACAAGCTCTAGAAAGTCCATATTAAAGAGCGGTTCTTTATATTTTGGGCCTTTTTCATTTATTTTTTTTTCCTTTTTGTGAAAAACTTGTGTTAAGAACTCCCCAATGGAGCTGGTCTTAAATCTTAATAATTGCTGTCGGATCGTCCAGTGAATTGTTTGTTAGTGTGTTTAATATCGCGCTGTTACGAACAATACGAAGAAAATGCTTTGCCGTTTAACCGATCTACAGACGGCGTGTATTGCAGTTGTCAAAAGGTATTATATGGGCTCCGAGGAAGCCCATATTATACTTGTCGGTTGAAATAAAGTCGATATATCAATCATGCAAACCGGACAAAATTATTTTGAAATGGAATATCATTCATTATATTATCTTGTACGATTTACTATTCATGTCAGAAAATGTTACATTCTTTGACTTTTAAAACAATTTCACCTTTTAATACAAGCTGTTTTTCTTACCACATTTTTATATAAGCTGTTAATAAAGGAAAATAAAAGCAATACTCTATCCAGATAGCTTTTTAAAAAGAAAAAGTCGAATATAGAAATCACTAAACCAAGTTTATAGACTGAGTATAATAAATAAGTAAATTTATTCAAGCATTATCTAAATTAAAACAAAATTACATGAATATATGTCAAAGTTTATCATTTTATGTGCAAAATATAAAGTTTTAATTTGACCTATTTATTAATGTATGAAAATCTAACAGTTTTGAAAGATGATGTTTGCAACAAAATATTTTTAATTAGTAAAAATTGTGTCTAACTACAAACTTATTGATTTTGACGTTTTATTTAGATAAGACTGACCGATGTAATTATTTTCTAAACTTTATAATCTTAATATATTCTAAAAGTAAAAAACACAATGGTGGACAAACCTATATAAAATGTTGAATCTTTTTTACTGTTTTTATATCGATTTTCTATTACCGATTAGCTACATGAATCAATAATTATTAGGGCATCTGCATTGGAGAGTATCTCTACAAATTTCTCATGATCAAAATAACAAAACAAAACAAAAAAAAACTAAGCAAAAAGAGGAGAGAAAGTGTTGATCAATTCTGTGAGATCTCTTGTTGAGAGATTTTTATTAAATTTGTTACTTTCTCATTGGCTAATATTTTTTTATCATTATAACAGGTCTTCGGAAATCCGTCGTTTCTTTTTTTACCACTAATGTTGGCCTTATTAGTCTTTAAGGTTACGAATTGTATTCACAAATTTCTTTTCTAAATATGCGGTTTTCAAAAAAAGTAAATACAAAACCGCGAACACCGAAATCCTTTATATATTAATCGATAAACATTACAAAATTGTGTTTTGTAGTCACGTGTCATTATGAGAATGAAATTCAGAATTCTTAAAAAAATTGGTTATTTCATCTTACCTTATACTATATTTTTTATTAAACTAACTATTAAATTGATAAATAGTATATAAAAGAATATTTTCACAATTTTCTTAATAAAAGATACGGAATTGCCTAATATGATTGACGTATATATGACAATCAATGATTATGAATAATAAATATATGATAATATTTTTTTGTATCTTAGGTCTTTTTTGTTTAATTTTATATTATTAAAAGATATTAAACAACCACAATAATCATATAATAAAAAATATATATTTTTTCTTATATGTTATATTTTGAATTTTTAAAACGACTATAAATTACTAAAAACGTTAAATATCTCACACTAAAATTTTGTGATCAACGGTTTAATTTTTTTTGGTAATAAGAAGATACAAATGATCATAAATCGTATGAATATGAAGTCTCATTTACTAGACATTCATATTATATATTAATATAGTTTAAAATTATATTATATAACATAGAAAAATACTTAAAAATGATAATTTCTAAATTTGTATTGAAAAATTATTGAAACTTTAATATTTTAATTTTGAAATTTTCATTCAAAATATCGCACATTAGAAATTTTGTGTTTATCATATTAGTATGAATTCTCAATAATAAATATTTATATTAAAATATATTATATATCTATGTTAATATCATTGAAATTTAGTTATATACCATATAAAATAAATAAAATGATTATTTTTATTTATTTACCAAAAAAATATCGTAAATAAATAAGACGTATTGTTTTGATTTATATTTTGATTCTAATTTAATTATATACATAATATGTAAATAAATACAAATAAAAATAAGAGATAAAAATTAGTTTTATATATAGCATTTATCCCGTAAATAATTTTAAGATAAATGCTTTGTAAAGTAGTGGACCGTTGTCCAAATCCGCACCACATCTCAAACCGAAAACGCACTTACTTTTTGAAATTTATCTTTTATACAATATATATTTACACTGTATTTAGTGTCTATTCATAACTTCATATATTTAAAACGGTACGTCTTTTTTTTTGGAAAATGAAAATATAGAATTTAATTGATTGTACATGTTAGGACTGGGTAAAAATCTGAATCCAGAAAACAAAACCGAACATGATCCAAAAAGTAGTATCCAACCCAAACCGTAATTGACTAAATATCTGAACGGATTCGAAATTCTTGTATTTCTTTTTTTTTGTCAGCAGCAAAACAGATTCATATAGACTCTGCGAACCATCCCGGTAACTCTGCATCCATATGAACGACAAACAATGGTTGTTTCCTTGCACTGCGTGCTAGACTATCCGCCTTTGAGTTATGTGTCCGTGGCATATAAATGATCTCTGAGCTGTTGAAACTTCTCTTCAAGAACTTTATGTCTTCCAAATAGCTTGCAAAGGCTGGCCACTCTTCTGGTTCCGAAACCATCTTCACCAATTGAGCACAATCCGTTGCAAAAGTAACACAAGACTGTCGAAGATTCCTCATGCATTTCATTGCCCATATGAGAGCCTCTATCTCTGTGTGTAGTGGTGACTGACTCGCTCTCGTATTCCTTGCTCCCATTAGTCCATCGTAACCTTCCAGGGTACTGTACCATCCTTGCCCTGAATATTTATCCTCTGTTTTCCAAGATCCGTCCGTAAAACACCATCGACCTGGTATACTCGGTATTGCCAAAGGTACTGGAACTTGGGTGCGGTCCGTACTCTGAGTCTGAGAGTTTTGTGCTTCCGCCCAAAGTAACGATTCCGTTTCTGCCAATTTGAGAGTATCTCTGGGATCCATATCCAAATGGCTAAAAACTTTATTGTTTCTACCTTTCCATATATACCAGAGAATCCAAGCAAAGTAATGATCCTCCATTTCGGGGGACACTTTCCAAAATAAATGATCCATATTGGTAAACAAAGATTGAGTGGGGAAAATATCTGGATTCGTTGGAATCAGTGAAAGTGCCCAGACCTGAACCGCCGGTGGACATTAAAAAAAACGTGATTAGTAGACTCCTCGGGGGCTCCACATCGGTCACATACAGTACCTCCTTGCATTCCTCTTGACCTCAAATTTTTCTTAACCGCTATACACCCAGTTAAAATTTGCCACAAAAAATGTTTCATCTTGGGTGGGCAGCGTACTTTCCAACAGAACGTCTTCAACGGTGTTATCGAAGGACCAAACTGGGGTGGCATACTTTCTATGTCCGGATATACTCGTTCCACTTCATATCCAGATTTAACCGTGTATTTCCCATTGTTTGTAAAATGCCATCCATTTCAGTCTTCTAGGTGAAATCTGCTTATAGGAATACTTTCAATAATTTTCACATCTTGCGGATCCACCAGAGTCCGAATAACCTGTAGATTCCATGACCGTGATGTTCCATCAATAAGAGCATCCACTATTAGTTCCGGGTAAAGATTGTGTTGATTTTTATTTGCTGGTCTCGGGCGAGTGGATGGAAGCCAAGGGTCATTCCATACTGAGATAGATGATCATGTTCCCACCCTTTTGATTAGTCCTTTGCTAACCAGAGATCTAGCAGAGACAATACTACGCCAGCCATAAGATGACGAGTATGATCTAATGGGTTCCAGGGGTGAAGCATTCCTGAAATATCTCCCTTTGAAAACACGAGAAAAAAGCGTGTTAGGTTTGTCCATTAATCTCCAAAATTGTTTCCCAAGCATAGCTGTATTAAAGTCTGTAAGATCCTTAAATCCCAAACCTCCATCATCCTTAGGACTACAGAGTTTGTCCCATGATTTCCAATGCATACCTCTCTTATTACCCCCTGGACTCCACTAGAATTGTGCCACAACACTCACTAACTTCTTCATTACCGTTTTCGGGATTCGAAAGCATGACATCACATTGTTTGGCAGAGCTGTAATCACAGATTTTATAATCACCTCCTTACCTCCTCTGGTGAAAAACTTAAAAGTCCATCCATTTACTCTGCTATTTAACCGATCCTGAACAAATCCAAAAACTTGCACCTTTGAACCCCCCAGATTTTCCGGGATTCCCAAGTATGACCCAAATCCTCCTAAGTTATGTATACCTAAGACACCTCGTAATTTCTGTCGTGTATCTTCTTCGATTTTGTGTCCAAATTGAATCGATGATTTGTCAAAGTTTATTTGTTGTCCTGAAACCCCTTCATATTCCTTAAGGATCCTAAGAATTGTCTGACATTCTTCCTTCTGAGCTTTGCAAAAGAAAAGACTATCATCTGCAAAGAGTAAATGGGAAATTAGAGGGCAAGCCTAGCAACCTTTAGACCCGTTAGTTGCTTATTTCTTTCTACCTTTTTGATATTCACGACCAAAGCTTCCGTGCACATAATAAACAAATAAGGAGATAGAGGATCCCCTTGTCGTAATCCCCTCTGTGGTATTATATGTCCTTTTGGTTGCCCATTTAATAAAACCTTATATTGAACCGAGGAAATGCATTCCATCATTAATTGGATCCAATGCTGATCGAAGCCCATTTTTGTTAGTAGTTCCTGGATGAAGACCCATTCAACTCTGTCATAAGCTTTGCTCATGTCCATTTTTATTGCCAAAAATTTATCCTGACACGATTTGTTAGTCTACAGACCATGGAACATCTCCTGAGCTATAAGTATATTATCTGATATTAAACGTCCAGGCACAAAAGCCGATTGCGTCTCTGAGATCAGTGATGAAAGACAGACCTTTAATCTTTGACATAATACCTTAGAAATAATCTTGTATCCTACATTACATAAGCTGATAGGTCTGAGTTCAATCATCCTTGTGGGCCTCTCCTTTTTAGGAATCAAGCAAATATTCGTAATGTTTAACCTTGTATCCAATTTTCCCGATGTCAAAAAATTGTTGACCATTTCCAATAGATCCTTTTTTATTATATGTCATGAGTGTTGAAAAAAGAGAGCCGTCATTCCATCCGGCCCAGGAGCTTTCTCCGGGTGCATCATAAATAAAGCCAGTCGAACTTCCTCCTCAGTTGCTAACCGAAGGAGCCGTTGATTCATTTGTGGTGTAATTGAAGATGTAATCTCATCTAAAAAACCATCAAAACCTGAAGGAGTTGTCGTCTGAAACAGATCATCAAAATAATCCACTGCCACCTTTTCTACCCCCTGTTCCTCAATTATCCAGTTTCCATCAGAATCATATAGACCCACAATTCGATTACGGGCACGACGTTGTTTTGTTAGAGCATGATAGAATTTTGTATTTAGATCCCCTGAAGTGTGCCACATATTACGACTCTTCTATTGCCATAAATTTTCCTCATCCTTATAAGCTTCCTGTAACTTCCTTGAGACCTCCAGAATATCCTCCTGGGTTCTATTATTATCTGTTTGGACCTCCTCAAGTGCTTTCTGGAGTTCTCAGATCTTCTCTTTCCCATAAGGTGGATTATTCTTCCGCCATGTGGAGATCTCATGACGGCAATTTGTGATTTTCGAAACGAAATCCCCCGGATCCGCCTCTGAAAATTCACCCCACCCTCTCTCAATTGAATCCAATAAACCTTCTTGTCCAATCCATCTCTTGTCAAAACGAAATTGTCTCCTCCGTCTTGTTACTTTATTATCAAGATAAGCCACCACTGGTCGATGATCGGACCCCACCATTCTCAAATATTCTGTGTAAGAGCATGGGAAAAGCGTATGCCAATCTTCGTTTGCTAACGCTCGGTCCAAACGACACCTAACCATTACTTTTTTCTATTTTCCTTGTTTCCTTCTTCCTTGCCATGACATCTGATTTCCTCGGGCCGGAAACTCCAAAAGTTCAGTATCCCCAATCATGTTATTAAACGGTACAAAAGATCATGCACTCCGTATGGCCCCCCCATCTTTTTCATGATTCCCAGTTATCTCATTTAAATCTCCAATAATAAACCACGGTTCTGATCTTGCTAGACCAAATCTTGTTAAACGTTCCCAAACTTGATCCCTTAAACTCTGGACCGGCTCTCCATATACAAAGGTCATGTAATTCTTGTATTTAAAGAACCGAATCCAAACTCGAACGAAAGTATTTCGGATACCCGAATATATCCGAAATAGATTTATATATCTAAATATATTTAAAAAAATTAAATTAATGTATACTAAAGCATCCAAAATATATAAATTACTCTTAAGTTATCCAAAATACTTGAAAATATATATAGATATTCAAAATAAAATGACTAAAATAGCTAAAATATACTCAAAAAATCAAAAATACTTAAAATATCTAGTTAAAGTATACTCAAAACAACAAAAATACTTAAATATCTATTCATTTTCTATCCAAATATTAAACAAAATCAATTTACATTTTAAGTTTAGGTTTCTTGACATATGTTATTAGTTTGTTTATAGATTTTAAGAAATTTAAAGCATATAATGAATTTAAAATTTTAAAAATAATTTCAATGGATTATTCGAACCAGAACCGAATCCACAAAGATCTGAAACAAACCCGTGCCAAAATTTAGAAATACTCGAATGAGACTGAAATCTTTGATCCTGAAAATCCAAAATCCTAATAGATCCAAACCGAACCCGAATAGAGACCCAAAATTATAATATTTTTTTTAGAAATTTGTATCTTCTCCGGGACATATTTAACTTAACTCTACATGAGTTTTAAAGCTAACAAGTAGTTCAAATAAAAACATTTTAGTTTGAAGTATATTTATTCAAAAATATATACATATATATAAGACATTTTAATTAAAGTATATTTAATATATTATTATATTATTTAATTATATTATATATTTAAAAAGCATTATTATTTTATTAATTAAATAAATATTCAATACCGCAAATATATATTGTTACCAATCAAACAATATTCTGCACCTTTTTTTACACAAAACTGTTTTAATTTTGTATCGCTTTTATTACTAATTTCGCTGTCACCATTGGGACCCTAAGTCAGTGTTACGAAAAAATAAAATCACTAATATTTAAATATAATCTTTTTGACAGATTAACTTCTGATTTTGACGTTTTTTCTTGTCAGCAGGGGAATCTTTCATATTTCTTTAAAGATCCACTAATAATAAAGAGAGAAGTATCACATGAATATAGCTTACCTCTCTCTCCTTCCCTTTACATATCTATCTCTCGCTCTCAATCTCTCGCTCTCTATCTCTCTCGTGTTATCCAACAAAAGTCACGGATCTTGAGCGGTGATCGGAGAGATGGAGTTCCGGGAGAAGCTCTTAAAGTTCAAGTTACAAATAGTCTTCGCCTTCGTTTTCTCCTTCGTCACCGTCGCTCTCGTCACTTATTCTCCCGGTTTTCTCACTGTTGTATCTTACTTCTGGCCTCTAGTTCTCTCCACCGCCCTCTTTCTAACCGCAGTTTTCTTCTTCGCAAGGACCTCCGACCTTCCGACGTCATCTACCCTCTCCGGCGATGGCTCCGGCTTAATAGTGGCGGCAGAGGGGATCCTAGACTACGTCGTCGGCGGACAACACGAAGAAACTCTCTTTGATAGCTTCACTAAACTCGACTAGTACTATGAGATGTCTGTGTTTTAATTCCTCAAGTATTTTCGTTAGTTTCTTTTTAATAATAGAGGATATTTAAAAATGTAACAGAGTTAACCTGGAATAAGAGTCAATCTTGCTTTATGAGTTTTTATGATTCCTTTAGGTTCTATCACTTATTTTATACGTTACATTACATTGATATAATTTAGTTTCAAAATCGATCAGTTGTATCTTATTTTTCAAATGACGAATGACCTTAATTTCGGTGCCTTAATTTAACTTATAAACCACATCCACCGACGCGAAAGAATTTTCATTTGTTTACTAATTTAACGTACGAAAACAATTAAGATGTTATCATACGATAAAGATAGTATTCTTCTAGCTAATTAAGATTCTATAAAAAAATTGGGTGATATATCAGAGAGAGATGAGATAAAATAATTGTATAACATAGATTCGTACTTTCTGGTACGCTCCTCACGTGCATGAGCATCTCGATCACTGTATCTAAATCTTAAATTATCCCCTTTGCTATCTATCAAATGTACCTTATGAATTGAATAAGTGCATCAACGGTTTGCTAATGATGACGTTAGCTCAGCTTAAAAACGTTGCGTAGTTCGCCTACTCGTTTCAAAAGTGACACGGACGTCGGTCAAAGATTGAGCATAGTCAGATAATTCTTCATTTAGAGAGTAGGAACTAAACGGCATGCATGTCCTCCTTATATGCTGAAAGGATGTTTTGTTTCTTTAAAGAGTTATTTACACTTAGAAAGGCAGTTTCAGAGTTTTTATTTCACTCAAACACTTTCAGCTACTGCCGTGTTTATCTCAACTAAAATAAAACCAGAAGTGGGTTTTTCAACTAGTGGGACCCATCATTTTTTATTTTTTTTTATCTTCTTATTTTATCGTTGTTTCTTTCTCTTTTCTAGATAAAAAATAAATTTATAAATTTTATTATCCGTCAATCTTTCTAAACAAGAAGAAGAAAAGGCACGAAGATCTCAAAATACTTCAGATCCGTTATAATCTACACCGTTAAAAGTCCTAAATTCAGAATAATTTATTGGTCATCTTTTCTACCGCGTTCTTCCGTTTCAATCGAGCTCTGCCATGAATTTCAGCCATCGCCAATCTCCGCACCAGAGACTCTTTTGAAGTTTCGACCAAAGTTCTAGTCTTTTTGGGCCAACGAAACTAGCATCGCATCAGACTCTTCCATACCCTTTCTGACGCCATGGCCTCACATCTCGCCGTCACGGCTCCGCCAAAACAAGTTCGAGAGCATCAATGGCTATTTTTATGTTTTTGTGCGTTTGGTCTTTTAGGATTCACATAATTGCGTTTTGACCCCAAACTTTTAATTGTGCGGATGTCTACTCGAATTAACTCCCTAACTTCTTGATTGTTCATTTCAACCATTCTTCATAACTACATGAATGGTCTTTTATCTTTTGCTTACTTTATTTTTTTCTCCATATTGTCAAAATAAACAATTGTGTTATGTGCTTTGCTTATGTACGTCATTCATGTACACGAGTACATAATGTCAGCGTACATGTGTACATGTGAAAGAGAGAATTTTATCTTTGTAAGTGTAAGGATGAGGAAGTGTTGTTTACGTGAACGGAAAGAGTTCTCATTTTTTGAGTGAAGCTTAGTTTAGATCTTGATACCATATGCGTTGATATGGGTTTGCATTATATGAGTCAAGAAAATACACACGACAAAAATATGAAAGTGGCAGCCTTGATAATATATCTACCATATCGGATTACTCAACTTACCAGCACCATCATCAACAACATCGCCATTATCATTGTCATCTTCATCTTCACTGTGTCTGGGTACGATAAAGTATAATAGCGTACATGTGTACAATAAATAAGGAGGTGTACATGTGTACGCTAAATATGATAGTGTACATATGTAAAACAAACATAAATTAATCAAGCTAAGACTTACCATGAAGCTAGCATGAAAACACACATACTGATCAGAAGCTCTGAAACATGATGAGGGCATGATTTGGATAACTCACAACCAGCATCAGTAATATCTGTGATACTCTCTATCACTTTCTATTGATTTGGTAGCTCAGTCTCTTACCGGATTTAGGTGTACATATGATTTTTAGTACATGTGGACATACATAACCAATAGAAAAATCCAGACAATACGTACACAAATTTTGTTCTATCCACATGTACAATAATTCACATTTTCATCAATTAATTTGTACAATAATATATGGACACCAAACAATATTTTAGATTTATTTGCAAGGGTTCAAATGTATACCTGATAAATTTGTTAGGTGCATTTGCAAATTACAATATTTATATGATAAAAAATTGTAACTTTAAAAACTATTTTATGTGTACACTATATTATGTACACAAATACTTTAAAAGTTTTGGGTTAATTAAACATGACTTATATGCAAATCTGGATGTTTCTAGACGACAATGAAAACATTAAAATTAAACATGATCAACATCTCGATGCAACAGCGGCTTCTCTTCGTATCTTCTATTTTTTTGGACATTCCAACGTAACATTTTCAGTCACCACAAAAACGATGTCGTATCTCTGTCGCCTGTTCAAGGAGTTGCATAGTAATTTAGTAAACTCTCGATCAAAACCAGATATCAGATCTTACAATGCTTTGGTCAAAGGATTGTGTAGAAAGGGTCTTCGCCCGAAGCTGTTGCGTTGCTTGATGAGATTGAGAACAAGGGTCTCTGAAGCCTGATGTTTTCACCTTCAACACAATGTTACATGAGTCGAATACAAAAGGGCACTTTGATGTGGGAGAAGAGTTATGGGCTAGAATGGCGGAGAAGAACGTTGATAGAGACATACTCGTCTGTTAGGACTAGCCCTGGAGAAGAAATCAGAAGAGATGGTTCAGTTCCTTGTCGAACTCAAGGGTAATCGTCGGATCAGACGCGATGTGTTCGCATTCACTGCCATGGCTAGAGGATTTGCCGGTGTAGGAGAAGTGGATGAAGCCCAATATTGGTACCGCAGCATGGAGATGTACGATTTTCGCCCCATGAAGGTGGTCTACTCATCCTTGCTTCCTGGAGTATGTAAGGCTGGCGATTTAAAGTTCGCTTTTGAGCTCTGCAAGGACATATTCGCTAAGCGTATTCTTGTCGATGAGGCTATAGTGCAAGAGGTAGTTGATGCGTTGGTGAAAGGATCAAAGCAAGAAGAAGCTGAGGAGATTGTTGAACTCTCGCGAACAAGGATGGATATTTCCAGTTCAAGCTATGTCTCTCTTCCAAAGAGTAGTTTAGTTGCAGAAGCTTATTAACAAGTTTATATATAGTCTATGTTTTCCTCTCTTAAGTGTATTGTTGTTGCACACTGCGAGAGCAGTAAATTAAATAACCAAACTATCTGAAGTATTGTGTCTGTGTGTCAGATTTGGAGTGCTGATCAATGGTCATACAGTACATGCATTGTCGACTTCAACCGCACGAGTGTCCTAGTGATTGGGTTTCATACTTTCCTTTTTATAAATAAGGGAACTAAAGCAGGATATGTAAAAGATTACGCAAAAATCTATTACAAATATTATGTCTTGGTGATTGGCCTTTGCTCACCTTTGATATATTATCTTTATCTAATTAATTAATGTAAGATATCAATTGCCCCTATGTTTCCTTCCTAGTGCCCCCGTAGAATAAACAATTTCGGAATACTAAATATCATACACGACGCATTTTCAGGCAAGACTAGATATAATTAAATACTATTACCTTAGTTACACTTTCCTTAGTGTATATAAAAACATGTTGATTTGGTCTGGTTTTTACACAAGCAATCAAGCAAAAAGGAGAAAAAAATGCTAGCAGCTCCTCCTCCAATGGATTTCTCTGTCGACATGGTTAGCTAAAATGAATACAGAATATTCTTAGATTTAATCGATTAACTATTATTGTGTCCTCTTTTTACTTTGATTACTCTTCTTCTTTTTTTGCAGAGCTGTGATATAAAAGTGAACAATAGCTGCGAGCTTTGCAATCGAAAAGTGAATGAAGTTATGCAGTCTCTCACAGGTACCCTCTTCCTCTCCTTTTATTTTAGTTTGGTTGTTGATGATAGATTCATCTTTTTAATATTTATAATTACTGCAGCATTTTACTCTGTGACTTATCTTGGAGAAAACAACACAATTAAGCTCAAGGCGAGAGCTAACCCTAATGTGATTATGGGGATCAGTCACAAGTACGGCGATCACGGCAAGATCACCAACTTCCATATGAACGGCCAACCCGTCACCCCTCAACCTGGCGGCGGCTGTTATTACGGTCCATCAGGCTATAACCTTCCTTCCAACGCCCCCGGTTATTATCCTTACCCTTCTCCTTACGCTCCACCGCCGCAGTTTCTCCCCGGGAACTATGGCTACCCTTGGCCTAATCCACCGCCGCCGCAGAAGGAGAGTACTCCACAGGGGATATATAAGCAGCATACAGCGCCGCCGGCTTATGTTATGCAGCCGCCACCGCCAATGCCGTTGTCTAGTTACTCTTATATTGAACCTCCGTATTGGCCGATGAGTGGGAGGTGAGTGAGCGATTATGTGATGCGTGGCGAACAAGGAAGCTTCCTTCTTTTGTCTCAAAGGCTGCGTTTTGGTTTATGGTTGTGATCGCTGTTTTTTTAAATGCGATTGCGTTATAGACGCGAATTCTGATTTTGTTTGACCAACAGTTATAAAGACCAATTAATTGTTGATTATTTGATGGGGCACTCGGTTTGAAGCAGAATAAAGTTTTTTAGATTGTGGTCTCAACTCTCAACACCTTTAGAGAACTAAGAATAAAGTTTATGATTTGATTTGATTAGTAATGGCTTAGTTTATCAAGTTAACTGTATTATTATTTGCAAGTAGGCAAGCAAGATTGGCGAGTGATAACAATAAGTATGTGTTCATAGGAATGTTGCTGCTTCATTGTTTTTTTCTTTTCTTACTAGTCTGTTTGTTTGTTATAAGAGAATAGAAACCATGGAGTTGGCATATTTATCATGGCATGCTCATCAAACTCCTTGAAATTGGAATGTGTCATGATAAACCCTTTGAAAAAGTTGCACTATTTGTTAACTTCTAGTCGTGTCATGCCACAAATATGACTAGGAGCACTTCATGATAAACCTAGGAGCACTTCATTACCTTACGTCCACCATAGCCAATCCTTTATAGAGTCGTGCCACAAATATGATTAATTTATGAGTGATCCAAAAGAGTGTTACATCTTCGAGCTTTAATACCATGAAACTATGAAAAATTATCTTTCCATGACTAATTCAATTGTATTCATTTCAACATAAAGTAAACTACTTATAAGAATCTGGGATTCACCCCATATATAATCTGAGAACATCTACCTCAAATATAAATATCATGAAAATATTAAATCAAACAACAAAAATACCCCTTGATCCAAATCTCGGTATGGCTTTAGTCGTCTTGAAAATTTGAAACCCGTGATTAGGCCTAGCCGATTCTTTTGGTATCAGATTGTATATGACATAATTCTCTAACTTTTGGAACTACTTGATCAATCCCAAGATTAGTGCTGGCCATGAGGAGTGTTGGGTCCATCATCCTTCCCGTACACAACATCCGCATGGCCCAAGGAACAAACTACTACTGGTTATTACTTCTCACTTCAAACATGACCCCTCGTTCTCTCACATCATTTGCCATTTGTGGTCGTCCAACTTCACCGCCCTTCCACTAAAACGTTTATTTCAAAATTTTCAGTTGAATAGAGAACATTTTTTGAAAAAGAAATGATCTATGCATCATAGCTGCCTTTTACGTACTTGAATACAATTGCATCTATTTGCTTTTTTCCTCCATCGTTCCATATAAACTCAAACAATAGCATCTGAATGCATTATCTTTCCTGAATATACTGATTCGTTTTTAGACTTTTACGAGTCTTGTGACATCTTTACGAATCTTGATTTTTTTCTTTTATTCATCTCACGAATATTGCTAAGGGTTTTTGGCTTTAATTAGCTTTAGACATTATTGAGCATATGATTGTTAAACATGTATGTGTTTAATTTGATCAGTTTATCTCTCAATAATTAAGTTTTGGACCCATGTAATTCTAAGCCTGATTTTATATAACCGGGCCTCGTAGTCTGGTGGTAAAGGAACCTCGGCTGAGGTGCCCGCCATCACGAGTTCGAGCCCCGGCCACGAGGGGTATTTATATGGGCTGCCTCTCGCCCTCTAGACCACTTCGCGGGCCCGTGGACGCTTAAAAATCCTGTAATGGCATGGGCTCAGGTCCGGTGGGCTAGTCGATCACGCAAAGTGGTCGGATACTGGACTATCAAAAAAAAAAAAGCCTGATTTTATATTATTATTATAACTTGATTCTTTCTGTTTCGTTTCTGTGTACACTGATTGAGTTTACTGTTCTTTCTCCATGTCTTTTGGTTTTGTTTTATTTTAAAATTTTGGATTTTAATATGCGTAAAGAGCTCCATGATTGATGTATACACTCTCATTCATTTCATGTCTAGTACATTTGTGGCTTTTATTTATCTATCTGATGCCGTTCGAACTGTTGCACCTGATGATCACCATATTAATATTATTTTTATATAACTAGAAGATTCCTGACCGATCGCTTAAATTAATATCTGAAACTGTGAAGATTTGGGCGGCTAATTTTACTATTGCAAATGTCCCACCGGGTCTATAACCATTCCAATTGAAAACTATTGATCCATAATGAACACCGACTGAGGAGTGACACAGACAAAGGTGCATAAAGTCGTTAATCTAGAATACTTGCATTCCAAAACATGTTGCAATCAAAGCCTAATATATCAATATAAAAACTTAATTGAGTTCAACTGACCCGTTAAATCATCTAATTTTCTTTCTCGTACGTTGAGTGGATATGTTGTGTAGTGTCAAAATCGTAGTCATCTATTATTATATTCGATAGTTTTCCGCACTCGGCCATTTTCGAAAGCTTAGTTGATATTACCAAAAGAATAAGTGTATGTAGTTGTTATCAAATATAATATGGATCGAATACCTAATCTTCATCATCCATACACTTTGACTATCTCATCCTTGCTTGTTTGATGCATGTAACATTACTAGGCCATTCTTTCTGGTCCGCTCGCTATTTTTCTTGGTTAATGGGTTTTTGATAAAATGAGATTAGTCAAATCACATGTTTTCCTTTTAATACCAACCTCTCGAGAAGACTAGAAAAAAATCTTTATAACTTTAATGTTGTGATAACATAGAACGTGTTGCTAATATAGCTAAACCGTTTTGTGAAAAAAAAAGACTAGAAGATTCTAAACAAAGATTCAATGTAACTCCATTCCGAAATATCCAAATTAATAATTTATTCCGAGACTGGTGATGGATAGGTAAAATAGTGGGAAACAGGAAAAAAAATGTAAAGCATGGAGGTCTGGAACTAAAAGCGAAGAGAACAGAATCTATTGATCTTAAAAGCACAATCATATTCGCTTTTTTAACATTGTTTCGATTATTCGTTGATAACTGTTATATGGTTAGATAGATGGATCATGGGATTACATGGAAAAAATGTAGGGGTGATACATTTAAATTCCATGATAACATATAATCGTTAGGTGCTCCCATAGTTTATAGATGATCACAGGGTACTATATTTTAATTTTCTTATCATATATGTTTCTTGTCGATTGATCCAAAAGTTCTCAGATAGAGAAATCAGAAATGAATTAAGTAATATCATATCTTTTTAAAATGAGAATTCATTAGTTATATGCATAGGTACACGTGTGCGTAGCACCATTATTCCCGATACCATCGGGGTGCAGACAACACATAGCTAAAAGTATATATTGTACATCAGTCTAGGATCTAGGAACAATAATAGAGATCAATATGATCATCGTATGTACTATTTATGTGTGCATATATATATAGTCATACGTTAATCATGAATCTTTACTAAATTGTTCTCGCTGTTGCATATATTTCTTTACTGAGCTTCATTTTTGCATAATACAAAGATAATACGACTAAATGACCATCGTTTATTTTCAAAATCAGCTACGATTCACAAATCTTAAGATTCACTGATCGTGCATGAGTTTTTCACATAAAATTAGATTTTATGTGTGATTTTTTTGTTTACTAAAACGAGCAGTAACTATTTTTTTTGTGATTTTGATACGTTAGTTATAACGTCATCCAAATATAAACTACAGAGATGTGTATAAAACAAGATTCCATTAAAATAGATGCTAAAAAGTACACGTGACGTGAAGAAGAGGCTAGAAAAAACTTCGCTCTCTGAGAACTTATTGCGCACGCCTAATTAAGCTTAAACATAGCTAATTAATAAGAAATCAAACAAGGATTAGATGCTGTTTAGCTTCGAGTCTAAGCTCTTCCTTCATCTTTCTAATGAACTCATCGAACTTCTTGTTCATATCTTCCTCCATCACCACTCCCACATTATCTTCCTCTTCTTTAAATTTGCCTTGAATATCACACTCTTCCTCTAGACCACCATTAGTTTCTAATGTCTCTTCAGATTCTTCATCTTCATCTTCATCTTCCTTCTCTTCTTCGGTTTCTTGGTCTTGTGTACTAACTTCCTCTGCAAGAAAAGTCATTGTTCCTCTATCATGATCAGAGTAGTACTCTAGCTCCAACGTCGCATCGTAACTATCAAAGTCTCTGTGATCAAAGGTTTGATCGGTGTTGCTCCAGCTTTCCTCTACAGGTTTTGATGAAGATATTAAACCAGAGTACTTAGCGACAAACACTAAGAGACCATTGCAGACGAGAAACATGTACATCTTATCTACCGCGTGTGTTACGAGTTGAATTGTGAGTTTACATAAATAGAAGTTGTGAGTGATTAAAAGAGATGAAACCCATATCGAAATCACTATGAACTTGGTCAGTTTCTTCATAAACTCAGGTTTTATTCGATTCATCTCTCTGGTCTTTTTCTCTCTGATTTTTACAAGTGAATGAGACTGATTGTGCAAAGGTTTACACTCAACGGCTTTGGTATTTATAGAAGTTACAGTATGAGATTTTTTGCCGAAGGAAACCTTGAAATGATTTTACCAAACTGCCCCTTTGTTCTGATGTTTCGCACCACGTGTTAAGACTTGAGAGAGATTTCTCAATTATGTGGATCAGATTTAATTTACGCTCCCTTCTTTTTCAACTAATCTTTGTTTATTTTTGGCATATAATTAGTTTGATTTTGTGGAATTTCTTATGAATGTTCCAAAGCTTTTAGCATATTGTATGATTTTTATAAGTTATGATAATAGAACAATGATTATGTCGTCGTGTTACTGTATATTTATAGATATGGTCATGTTTAATACAAATTTTAAACAGAATAGTCTAGAAGTAAGTTCAAGGATGATTGAGTCAAGTTTCTGTGGTGAGGGGAGTGTGGACAATAGCTATTCAGAATATTTCATTGTCTTTTAGTAAACACTACTTGACAAAACCAAAACAAACCGTGTGATACGCAATGAATGTGGAAAAAATGCACACATACAGTATATACCCAAACCAAACGTGACGGTAAGGTCGATAAAACTATTTAACACCAAAAAGACTCATTACAATAAATACAAATGACAATTAGGGTAAATAACACAGATAGTGTGATTTATCTTTACAAAAAGACTCATTACAATAAATACAAATGACAATTAGGGTAAATAACACAGATAGTGTGATTTATCTTTATGATATTTCTGCTTATATGGACAGCAATTTCGTGTATGAATACTTCTTAGTCATTCGAATGTCTCGTAATTACTATATAGTATGTGGTAGCTAGTGTTGAAGAGAACTTCGTAGTTTATTAGTTATGAGTTATGACTATACTTATCTATCCAACTATGACTTAGTTTCATTAACCTATAGTGTTTTTTTGACCCTTAATATATTTTTAATACTGTAATATGTTCGATCAATAATTTCACATCCGAAGTATAAATCCACTAACATTGAGAGTCTTTTAACAGAAGTTTTCTCAAGAATAAAAACTGAAAATAATAAGAAAAAGAAAACAGAAAGAATCATTTCTCATACGAAAGACTCCGATCTTTTTAGAAATTACCATATTATTATTATTTTCTCAAAGGACTATATTATACTATGAATGAATCGTTAATACTTTGATGAAATATTTAAATATAGACTAGATCTCGATCCGCGTAACCGCGCGGATTTTTGTTTTTATTTATTTTTATATAAATATGGTGTTTTCAATTCTAAATTGGTATATATTATAATATATATATATATCTATCAATTTTTAAAATATAATAAGTTTACGGTATATTATTTTCATTGAATAGATTGTTTCAAACTTTCACATGTATTTGTATCTTCTTCTATATATATATTTTCGGATTATTATTCCATTACTAGAATCGTAACTATATATATAAAGATTAGTAAAATATTATTTTATTGTCATATTCAAAGATATTGTAACATTTCACAAATTTAGAAAGTTCTTAAAAAATTAAACTTTTCGCTTTATAGAATTTTACTATCGAGTAAATAATTAAACATTTAGTTTATGTTTAATTTTTAAAATAAACCATATAGTTTAAATTTTATTTTCATTGGTTTAAGGTAGTAAAGATTAATCATTTTTAGATAATATGATTTTTGTAATTTAAAAAAAAATCTTTATAATTAACTAGCTCTGTGGCACAATCCTGGTGGAGTCCAAGGGGTAATACGAGAGGTATGCATTGGAAATCTTGGGATAAAATATGTAGTCCTAAGGATGATGGAGAGTTGGGATTCAAGGATCTTACAGATTTTAACACAGCTATGCTTGAGAAATAATTTTGGAGATTAATGGATAAACCGAATACATTATTTTCTCGGGTTTTTAAAGGGAGGTATTTCAGGAATACATCACCCCTGGAACCCATTAGATCGTACTCGGCATCTTATGGCTGGCGCAGTATTGTCTCTGCTAGATTTCTGGTTAGCAAAGGACTAATCAAAAGGGTGGAAACAAGATCATCCATCTCAATATGGAATGACCCTTGGCTTCCATCCACTCGCCCGAGACCAACAAATAAAAACCAACACAATCTTTACCCGGAACTGACAGTGGATGCTCTTATTGATGGAACATCGCGATCATGGAATTTACAGGTTATTAGGACGCTGGTGGATCCACAAGATGTGAAAATTATTGAAAGTATTCCTTAAAGTAGATTTCATACAGAAGATCAGAATGGTTGGCATTTCACAAACAATGGGAAATACACGGTTAAATCTGGATATGAAGTGGAGCGAGTGTATCCGGACAAAAGAAGTACGCCACCCCTGTATGGTCCTTCGGTAACCCCGCTGAAGGCGTTTTGTTGGAAAGTACGCTGCCCACCTAAGATGAAACATTTTTTGTGGCAACTATTGACAGAATGTATAGCGGTTAAGAGGAATTTGAAGTCAAGAAGAATGCAAAGAGATACAATTTGTGACCGATAAGGAGCTCACGAGGAGTCAATTAATCATGTATTTTTTAAATGTCCATTGGCGATCCAAGTCTGGGCACTTTCACGGATCCCAACGAATCCAGAAATATTTCCTACTCAATCATTATTTACCAATATGGATCATCTATTTTGGAGAGTCTTCCCCGAAATGGAGGATCATCATTTTGCATGGATTCTCTGGTATATATGGAAGGGTAGAAACAACAAAGTTTTTAGCAATTTGGATATGGACCCGAGAGATACTCTCAAATTGGCAGAAACGGAATCGTTACTTTGGGCGGAAGCGCAAAATTCCCAGAATCAGGGAATGGGCCACACTCGGTTACCTGTACCAGCGGCAATCCCGACCATACTAGGTAGATGGATTTTACGGATGGATCCTCGAAAAATCAGGATATATATTCAGGACAAGGATGGTATAGTACTCTGGAAGGTTATGATGGACTAATGGGAGCAAGGAATATAAGAGCGAGTCAGTCGCCACTTCACTCGGAGGTAGAGGCTCTCATATGGGCAATGGAATGCATGAGGAACCTTAGACAGTTTCGGGTTATCTTTGCAACGGATTGTGCTCAATTGGTGAAGATGGTTTCGGAACCAGAGGAGTGGCCAGCCTTTGCAAGCTATTTGGAAGACATAGCATTTTTGAAGAGAAGTTTCAACAGCTCAGAGATCATTAATATACCACGAACACAGAATTTAAGGGTGGACAGTCTTGCACGCACTGCAAGGAAACAACTGTCGTCTGTCGTTCATATGGATGCAGAGCTACCAGTGTGGTTTGCAGAATCTATATGAGTCTGTTTATGTTGCTGACAAAAAAAAAAATCTTTATAATTTTAAAAGTTAACATCGACAAATATTTAAATAATTAACATACATATGAAGATATACTATTACAACATTAAATTATATATATTTAATTTATATTATCTATAAATCGAATAGATCATCTATTGTTTAAATCCAATTATTGATAACCCAATAAAAATTTCTGGTAGACCCAAAATTTAAATGATAAGATTATAGATTAAATGTAACATGACTTTCTAGAAATAGGTCCATTAGATCCATTTTTAAAAAAATCACACATGGATCAAGGTTGTGACTTTTGTTTTAATATATACTAGGTAATAATCCGCGTCTTACGCGGGATGTGATTATTAGTTTCGTTATTTTCAATAAAAAGACATTAAATCTGTTTAATCTGGATATTGCTTCGGTTTTAAGTTTTTTTTGTTTGTTTTTAATCTTCTAAAATATAACTATTATTTTAAATTAATATCCATTTTAGTATATTCGGTTAAAATGTTTGGTTTTTGTTTTTTTCCGGTAAAAACCAGAAATTAATATTATTTGTTTACTTTCATATTATGAAATTTAGATAGTCGTAATGTGGAACCAATAGTTTCATATTATATTTTCTAAATAGATAATAGTTTAAGAAAAATAATTTTTTTTTATTAAGAAAAATCATTTCACTACAATTTGGTCGGTAGTGAAAGAAGCATTAAAAATAAATATTTTAACTTTCAAAAAAAAATTGATACTTCAGTTGTGGTGAATACTTAGTTACAAGGTGCTCACATCAAAGTATAAATGTATGTGTATGTTAAAAGTATATAAAAATAGTTGACAAATATATAAAGATATTGTTAATTAATACTAAATGATATTTTCTTTTCCAAAATAATACATGAAAGATAAAAATAAAATTAATTGAAAATAAAAAGGCCTTGACATTAGTCATTTTTTCATTTAAAAAAAATAAAATTGTATCCGTAAATAGGGGTGGGCACGGATCGAATATCTGAGTATTTGAAAGCATTCGTGTCGATTCGATCTTTAGCCACCTAGATATTCGGTTACTCGGATATCCGAAAGGTTTTAGAATTTTAAAGAATATCCGATTTGATCCTTAAATAAAATAAAACATTATTTAACTTTTAAAATTCTAGTTCCCAATATAATAAATTTAATTCATAATAGTATTGTAAAACTGATATAAAGTATAATATATATAACGTAAATATATAATTCTTTACATATATGTATATATATGCATATAACAGATCGAAATAGATATATGTTCCTAAAAATATTAGTATTTTTGTTTTGCTTCTTTTTTGGATATTGTATTTTTGTATTTGATTTGTTTCGTAGAGTTACGGATATCCAGATTTTTTGGTTCAAATCAAAACGAATAACGAATCGAATCAAAATTTATGAATATTTTGCTCAACTTTATCCGTAAACAATAAAAATAATATATATGTAGTTTGACTTTTGATTCATTATCTATTTTTATTCGGACCGAAAAATCTAGAGTTTTATTGGAACAATGTATGTGAGTTTTATATTAAAAAATCGCAAAATACATAGTGTGAACATATTTATAAATATAGTGTGAACGTGTTAGCATATTTATTATCAAATCATTATGAAGCTGTCACTTGTCTATTATAATGTAAATGTATTTATTGCAATGCTTCTCTTTTAATATATAATGGATTACAATATTAAAATATATCTATGTAATTTATACCATCTATAAATCTAATGGTTCATCTATTGTTTAAATCCAATTATTGATAGCCCAATAAAAATTTCTGGTAGGCCCAAAATTTAAATGATAAGATTAGAGATTAAATGTAACATGACTTTGTAAAAATAGGTCAATTTTAAAACAAATCACACATGAATCAAGGTTGTGACTTCTGTTTTAATATATAAGATATATTACAACATTAAATTATATCTATTTAATTTATACTATCTATAAATCCAATGGATTATCTATTGTTTAAATCCAATTATTGATAACTCAATAAAAATTTCTAGTATGCCCAAAATTTAAATAATAAGATTAGAGATTAAATGTAACATGACTTTCTAGAATAGGTCTATTAGGTCCATTTTTTAAAAAATTACACATGAATCAAGGTTGTGACTTTTGTTTTAATATATAAGATATATTACAACATTAAATTATATCTATTTAATTTATATTATCTATAAATCCAATGGATCATTTATTGTTTAAATCCAATTATTGATAACCCGATAGAAATTTCTGGTAGGCTCAAAATTTAAATGATAAGATTAGAGATTAAATGTAACATGACTTTGTAAAAATAGGTCAATTTTTAAAAAAATCACATATGAATCAAGGTTGTGACTTCTGTTTTAATATATAAGATATATTACAACATTAAATTATATATATTTAATTTATACTATCTATAAATCCAATGGATTATCTATTGTTTAAATCCAATTATTGATAACTCAATAAAAATTTCTAGTAGGCCCAAAATTTAAATGATAAGATTAGATATTAAATGTAACATGACTTTCTAGAATAGGTCTATTAGGTCCATTTTTTAAAAAATCACACATTAGTCAAGGTTGTGACTTTTGTTTTAATATATAAGATATATTACAACATTAAATTATATCTATTTAATTTATATTATCTATAAATCCAATGGATCATTTATTGTTTAAATCCAATTATTGATAGCCCAATAAAAATTTCTGGTAGGCCCAAAATTTAAATGATAAGATTAGAGATTAAATTTAACATGACTTTGTAAAAATATGTCAATTTAAAAAAAAAAATCACACATGAATCAAGGTTGTGACTTCTGTTTTAATATATAAGATATATTACAACATTAAATTATATCTATTTAATTTATACTATCTACAAATCCAATGAATCATCTATTGTTTAAATCTAATTATTGATAGCCCAATAAAAATTTCTAGTAGGTCCAAAACTTAAATGATAAGATTAGAGATTAAATGTAACATGACTTTCTAGAAATAGGTCCATTAAGTTCATTTTTTTTTTAAAATCACACATGAATCAAGGTTGCGACTTCTGTTTTAATATATAAGATATATTACAACATTAAACTATATATTTAATTTATATTATCTATAAATCCAATGGATCATCTATTGTTTAAATTCAATTATTGATAGGCCAATAAAAATTTCTGATAGAGCCAAAATTAAATGATAAGACTAGAGACTTTCTATAAATAAGTTCATTAAGTCCATTTTTTAAAAAATCACATTTCTATTTTAATATATAAGATGTCATTTATTGTGAATGATCAACCTTATATGAATCTTTTAACGAAAATGATGTTTAAGGCATTTTCATATTGTTGAAAATGAGTGTATGTAGCAAGTATGCTGTCGCAGTTCAATTTAAAGACAATGACATAAACCAAAAGAAAACGAAAAACTTATTCATCAAGGATACCCTCTCTTAGCCCTGCGACTTTTGTCCGAACCGAACGGGCCGAACCGAAATTTTTCAGTTTTCAGTTCGGTTCAGTTTTCGATTTTCAAAAATAAAATGAAAATATCAGAAAATAACCAAAAAACCGAACCGAATTTAACCGGAAAAACCAAAAATATCCGAACTTAACCGAAATAACCGAATTTAACCAAAAATATCCGATTTGTTTTGAAAAATTAGACCGAAATTAACCAAAAACCAAAAAATCGGTTATTTTCGAAAATAATTTTAAAAACCGAAATTAACCGATAACCGAACCGAACTGAAATTTAAGTCGATTAATTTCGGAATAGGTTTTAAAAGTTTCGGTTAACCGAAAACCGACGGTTCGGTTCCGGAAAACCGAAGTCGCAGGGCTACCCTCTCTCGTTCGAACATTGGTAAAGGGGAAAACATTAACTGGATCTGAATTGTAATATTGGGCCAAATGGGTATTTATAAGACTGGGCCTCTTTGTTTTATTAAATGGGCTTCCGACAAATATTCATCTCATCAATTAAAAAATGACAGGAAAGGTTTTGGATAATTGGATAACCCTCGAAAACGAAGCTGAGGAAGAGGAAAACCACATCCTTGCAGCGTTAAGAGGAGGAAGAAGAAGAAGATAAATCGATTCTTGGTCCGGAAAATTCAATGGCGGTTTCTTCCGTAACTTCGTTCATGTTACCCTCTTTCGTCAACCCTACCTCTTCTTCTTCGTCCAGACAGAAAGTCTCTCTGCTTTCACTGCTTCCATCTTCTTCTACTCATGGCGACATTGGCTCTTGCGTCCTTAACAAACCCTCCATCTCGTTTACGAAGAAGGTCTTCGCAGCTCCCGAAACCCTAACTCCAGAAACTCTCGATGAACCCACCTCTGAGGAATTCTCCGAGGTACATTCTGTGCCTTTATTCGATTCGCTTGCAAAGACAATGCGGAAACACATGTTTTGTAGTATCATTAGCGTACCATATCCGTTTTCTAATGTATCTGCTAGATAAAGCTGCTTCCTTTTTGTGCTTTGTTTTGCTCTGGTAAAGTTGATTCCTTTTTGTATCTGTGTGTCATTCAGGTTCCAAGCTCTCCCTCCATAAGTGTAGACGCAGATAAGGTATGTTCCAGCTCACTACTAGACTGTTTCGATAAGCAGATTTGTCAAAGTTGGTGTCTTTTTTTTTTGTTTACATTACTTGGAGCTGTCTTCTGTGCATTAAGAAATGCCATTACATTATGTTTTGTTTGGAGGTTTTGTGGAGATTCGTTGTTTTTATTTGGTTAAGTTGATTTGTTTTACTGTACGCAGATGGCGCCAAAGCAAAAGATTAGGATCAAGCTTAGATCTTACTGGGTGCCTCTTATTGAGGACTCATGCAAGCAGATACTCGACGCTGCGAGGAACACCAATGCCAAGACGATGGGTCCTGTTCCATTGCCTACCAAGAAGCGTATCTACTGTGTTCTCAAGTCTCCCCACGTTCACAAGGATGCAAGGTTCCACTTTGAGATCCGGACTCACCAGCGGATGATTGATATTCTCTACCCTACTGCTCAAACAATCGACTCCTTGATGCAACTGGATCTTCCCGCTGGTGTTGATGTGGAAGTGAAGCTCTGAAGATCAACCTTAACTACAATGGTAAACAAACAAAATAGCTCTTTCCTCTTTCTGTTCTGAATAAAGCTCACACTAATGTGGCTAGTTAGTGAACTGAATGCAAAAATCTTCATCAGATTAGAATTTAACTTGTTCCTAACCAAAGTTTTCTTCCTCAGGTACCGTGGGCATTTGCATTGCATGAACAGGCTGTTTCATATCAACAAAACTGCTTAGAATTGGTAAACCATGTATTATCTTTTCTGAGCTTCTGTAATGAATATTCTTTGGTCCTAGAAAAGTTGGAATCTTTTAATCTTCCTTGTTATTAGTTGATGAACAAATCCGCAATTAAGCAAGTTCAAAGAAATCTTTTGTGTGTGTCTACTAATTGTTTTGCCGCCACTGTTATAATTTTTTTTTTTTTTTACTCAACAACTACTTCTCATTAGCCAATTCAATGTTCTACAACTGACTTATCAACCTCCATACAAGCAAACAACCAACTAGGCACAATAGAATACAGCTTAGGGACAAAGGACATAAACGTAGCAGTCTCCTTCGCTATTCTGTCTACAACTTTGTTACCACTTCTTGGGTAGTAAACCACCTTCGCCTCATTCATTCCTGCAACGGATGCACCTATCCCTTGAATGAACGGTCTCACTCTCGGCCAGGTTGCTTCCTCTCCACTCAACATCTTCGAAAGAACCTGAGAATCAGTTTCAAAGGTGACATTCCGATAGCCAAATCCAGTCAGAACCTGAGCGGCCCAACGCAGAGCTTCCGCCTCTACTTCTAGTTCAGACCCCATTCCAGTGATTCTCTTAGCCCCCACCCACATCAGATTCCCCATACTATCTCTCAGTACCCAACCAACTCCTCCCTCCCCAGTCTCTTGCTTCCATGAGCAGTCAGTATTACACTTGAGCCTTGTAGCCTGAGGTGGAGTCCATCTCTTGGTTGGTGCTTCTAAAGTGGGCGTTTTGGCTTCCACTGGTTTAACCTCTTCTCTGCTCCTCCATGCTGTCGCGTGCTCACGTGCTTTCACCACAGTAGCAGGCGCTGTATACTCTCGACTCCTAAAAAGGTACTCAATCCGGTTTTTCCACAATCTCCATAGCAGCCAGGGGATGAGGTCCTCCTCTATCTCCTCCTCTATCTCCTCCTTTGGGTACTCTTTTTTCAGATTTAAGACCCAATAAAGGTTAGAGAAGAAGGAGTCAGACCATCTTCCTGCTGGTGGGATGTGTACATTTGCCATAGCCCAAACTAGACGTGCATACGAACACAAAAAGAGTAGGTGGTTCATTGTTTCCGCTTCCTCTCCACACCTACTACATCTCTTGTCTTTCGTTATATGGCGATGTACCATATTATCAGCAACTGGTAACGCGTTACTGAGACACCTCCACAGGAAATGACGAATTTTGGGGCTTGTTTCGATACTCCATACTTGTTGGTAAATGCCATCCAAACTGGGTTGTAGCACTATAGAGTCCTTCTCCTTGGCATCCAACACATTAACCTGAACCCAATAAGCTGATTTCACCGTGTAGTGACCTGACTTGGTATACTCCCAAGAATAAGTATCGGTGCCACTTCTTCCTGCTGGGTGAATTTTCTTGATCTGTTCGCGAGTCTCTGGTGCAAACATCTTATCCAACAGGACATGATTCCAATCTCGACCACTATTACACCTTAGGTTGCTTACCATTAGTTCCTCCGAGACTCGCAGTCTATCACCTTCACTACACATACGCATAGATAGGGCCGGTGAGGCTGGTTTGCTCCCAAGCCACCTGTCCTGCCAAACCTTGGTATCTCTCCCGTTATCTATCATCATTCTTGCTCCTTGTTTAACCAGACCTTGTGCTGCGTGTATACTCTTCCAAGCATAAGAGGGTCTAGAACCGAGTGGGGCGCTCAGGGGATCAGAATTTTTGAAGTATCTACTTCTAAAGATTCTTGACACTAGAGAGTTCTTGTTGGTTAACAACCTCCATAACTGCTTCCCGAGAAGGGCTATTTTAAAAGCCTCCAAGTCTTTAAATTCCAAACCGCTACCACTCTTTGGTTTACATAGACTCTCCCAACTTTTCCAATGCATACCTCTCGATTCATGACTATTCCTCCACCAGAAGTCCGATAGAATGGACATTATCTGCTGGCATATTGATTTAGGAAGCAGGAAACAAGCCATAGTGTATGTAGGGAGAGCCATCGCAACTGCTTTAAGGAGGACTTCTTTACCGGCTGGAGAAAGGAACTTTGTTTGCCAACCATGAACCTTTTTATTCAAATTCTCCTTCAAGTAGCTAAGTATGGATACTTTAGAGCCTCCAAATACGTTTGCCTAGATCCAAAAGAAAAAAAGCACAATACGTTTCTTCGTGTATTTTAATGGAATCTTTATATGAAATACTAGTGGTATTCCGGCGCTACGCGCCGGGTTCATATGTTTTATTTTCTAATGAGTTCAAAATTGTTTGTAATCATGGAATCACCGGTATCTCTAGATAAACTCTTACATCGTGTGTGTTTGTTCTTTTAGCTGTTTCATGTGATATTGTTGGGAGTTACATTTGATGGATGTTGTTGGGAGATGTTACATCTGATGGTCGATACGGGTTTCTAGTAAACATAGATTATGTTATTGTGTTTTCTAGTTGTGGGTATTCTTTCTTTTCGTTGTTCATTGGCATATATAGTTGTTTCTACTAAATAGTAAATTAGTAATTTGTTTTAGGAGAATTCTCATATGCAATTAATGTATTATATCTTCAGAAGTAATTTTGTTTCTAAATTTCCAACGTTAGTCTTCGTATTGTTTTGTTGCTGATTTTGAATTGTAAATTTACTATAATGGGCTAATTATATGTTTATTTTAGGTCAATAGATGTGTACTTCCATAGTTTTACAGTCACAATGAGTATTTTTATTTTTATATAGTTTAATGAGTATATTGACACGTTATTCGTCATTCTATTATTTTCAATTTTGTATCTCTCAGTTCATTTGTTTTTATATGTTTTTGACATGATTATTTTAGTATCAGTGATAAGTTCAGTGTCACATTATATTTATATCTATTTATTTTTGGTTTTCTAGCCATTATATGTTTTTCATTGCTATGAGTAAATAATTTTATGTTGTTGATTTTCTTTTCTAAAGAATACCTAATAATGTACATTATTCTTCTTTAATATTTTATTTAGTCTAGTTTTTGATGTATATTTATTTGATTAAATTTGTTATACTCCATGATTGTTTTATTGTTTGGGTTAAGCTTTTTCATTGTATATTGAAATGTATATCATCTGGTGTGTCAATTACCACTTGATGAGTCTTTCTTCTCAACCTTTCTGATTTTTTGACATTAAATGTTATGATAATAATTTTCTATATTGTATAATTTAAATTTCAGTTATTTATTCAAAAAAAAAATCAATGACTGATTTGAAACCCCTAGCTGGAAAGGTTGTTGTTATGAATTCTTAAATTGAGTACTCGATACTCACAACTTGAACTATTGTATATTAACACCTGTGAACCAGATGACGAATTTCTTAAGAATATGTATGACATAAACCTTAATATATGGTTTGAATTAATGTAGATAGGAGTTGTCCGCAAGAAAGTGTGTGAGCCAAAGAATCCACCATAACGTTTTGGACATGGTTGCAAACCATACATAAATGTATGCCTGCATAGCATAAAATGTCATTAAAAATGGTGTAAATATCTTATTTAAGTAACTGGAAACTGGAATTGAGTTGGATGTTTTACGTTAGGTGGGTAGCTGAGTTTATTATTGCTCTTCCACCACTTTTTCCCATTAAGGGATCGTTGAAGGATTATCATATATATAATTACGTAACCTCTGTTAAACACTCTTACCCATTTCGATGAAGGTTTGATATAGAACGTTAACCTTACTGAAACCAAATGTTGTAAGGAGTTCATTTAACTATTTAAAATGACAATCAAAGATTGCATGTAGAAGAAAAGCGTGTAAACATTTTTAAAAGAATTAACAATCAGGTGATAAAAAAACAATCAAGCGAAGAGAAGGTGCAGTTTCCAAGGTTGTATAAGTAACATATATACATGTACCAAGTATCAACTTACACAAAAGGAAATATAAAATATGATAAAAATCTTTTACAATAAAACTGAAGCCAATGAGGTGGCAGAAGGAGGAGGCGAGGGAGGAGCTAGTGACAGCGAGGTCTCCAAGATGATCCACCATCACCATTGAGATGTTCTCAAAGGTTAACTTGGTGTATGACCACAATCACCATAGGAGTGGTGAAGTAGATAGGCCGCTTGAGTTCTTCTATGAATGATTGTAGCTTTGTGCAGGTCACTTTATCAGATCTGTCTACCGGAAGTAGTAACCTATCCTTGGTACTGCTCTCTGCATCTGCCAGCCTAGGCGGAGAGAGCGAGATAGTGGATAAAGAGCTGTGTTAAAACATTAGATTTGGGTTATTTATGTTGTTTATGTTGTGTAACTTGCCTGCAAGACTGTTAGAGGAGCCGAGTAATAGTGAATATACAAATATTTCATCTTCTGAATCAGATGAAATATAATATAAATTTGAGAACTTCTTACCTGGTCACAGTAATCTGAGAAACCAAAATAGATTGCCTTCAACTGGCAGGTGTCTTCTTTAAAGGTACAAAGAGAATTCTGTTCCAAACCGTTTTAAGTAAACTTCAAAAAGATAGCGATGAAATATCAAATGTATAAGTTGAATTAAAGAGCTTTGTACCACCTCGGGTTTGAGATCTCGGTGTACAACACCTTGGAGATGACAAAATGCAACCACATTCAATATTTGTATCATAACAGTCTTTGCGTCCTCCTTCGTGTACTTCCCACCTCCGCACATAAAACACAACCAAGTCCATTATAAAGTGATCAAAACCAAAAAATAAAAAAACAACAATCATACTACTGAAATTGACGGTCCATCTACCTGAGAGTATTCAATCCAAAATCTCCCCTCCTTCACATAACGTAAAACAACAAACCACTTGTTAAGATTCTCCCAAGCTGTATCTGGAATAATGTCTGAGCTAAAAGAGAGTTTACTCCATCACTGTATAGACATTATCATGATCCCATATGCATCAAGGAAATGAGGAAAGTTGTCATGACCAGAGAAAGATCCCAATATATTCACTTCTCTCTCACATCTTGAATTGTCATCTACACAACACATTACAAACAATAAATCAATTTGACACCAAACTGAAATTGAAAAAACATGACATTACATCTTTAAGATCTCATCACTACAAAGCACTTTTATTTGCTTTGAATAACTTTAAGAAGAATGACGTTCAGAAAAGTATGAGAATAAACTGAGCAAGCAGCTAAGGATAAGACCTTGAAAGTTTTCACTATACCAGAAAGACACATCATTTGAAGTTTATCCATTTCCAAGGTATCAGTCTCCGCGGATGATTCATTCTTCCCTTCTTGGGTATCCTTTGAGCTTTCCAGAGATTCCAGCCTAACTCCTCCTTTATGCCGGTGATCTAAATTAGGAAACAGATCAAGATACCTACCAAAAATCTTCCCTTTCGGTTTCATGGAGACCTTGGAACCCTCTTTTGGCAAGTTGATCTCTCCAGAAACTCTTAGAACCGAATCAACAGTTGCATAAAACCTCACTGGTCTGATCAACTCAAGCAGGTTTTGTGTAGTCTTTTCTTGAACATTGTTATTATCTCTTTGAGCACACATCCAAGGCATTCTATTATAAACAGCCATAGCTTTCGAGCTTGAACCCGCATCGTCTTTGGTAGTATTATCTCTTCAGCGAAACCTTGAACATAGGAAACGACAAGATCTCGACTCCTTCTCTCCAAGTTTTCTCTCTTTGACATTATCTTCAGCCCTAATCAACTCGTCAGAGTCACCACCACTACTATGATATGGAATGGTTTCTTACGAATTTGTCAAATACTTCATCTCCACTGACAAGCTCAAGAACGATATAGAGCTTTGTTTTGATCCCCAAAACCTGGCCAGCCCAACACCACATGGGGAAGTTTACACGGTAAGATTATTAGCACATAGAAAGTTGAATAAGATTAAAAAATTCCATAAGCTTCTTATATGGCTCAGTGATTTCGACCACATTTATATGTTTAATCAGTTACATTGTCAATTTCTATTTTAAGCTGCACAAGAACGTACGCCCATTATATATCTTCTCGATCTTGCTCATACCAATATATTTTTCTTAGATTTAGGAACCAAATTAGAAAAAAAGGAAGGTACTCTAATTTAAAACCATATACATGCCACCATAGTCGTGATCAAAACCATTATAGATTTTAAAAGGAATGAAAATACCCAGCATTCTTCTGTTCCTATTAACCATTTTAGGATTCGTATTCTTAGGAAAATGGCTCCGTGCAAACTCAGGAAATGCCATAGCTTCATAACCCTGATAAGAGCATAACGACTAATAGTATTAAGGTAAACGAAACTCCACTAAGTAAAGAGGAGTTCTCTGTAAAAAATGTATTTGGATATTGATTACCTTATTGATCCCTCTTTGTTCGGCATGCCTCTGGAACCAACTTCCACGATGCTGACCATCTAGCTTCTTGTCACTTTTGATATTCACCTTCAACTTGAGTCTCCTAATAATAATTAGAAAAAAACACTTCGTATGATCTATTATTGAGGATTTATTACCTTTCAAAGAGGAACCATGTTAGTGTTATACCTTAACAGCCGCCGAAGAAAAATCCCCATTTAGCATGAGGCTCATCTTCTGCGTCATTCCTCTCTGCCTTTAAAATCAGATAGCCTATAAACACAGTTTCTTTCATCTCAAAGAAGAGAAAGATATGGAGACGAAAGGAAAAAAAATTACAGGTCGAAGAAAACTTCTACTGGATTGGGATTCGAGTAGCACCTGATCAGAGTCCGAAGCCTCTCCGTAATCTGATTACGATATAGAACCGTCTTAAAAAAAAAAAGAATTGGAAGGGAGACTTAAAACTGAGAATGATATTGAATTGGAATTGAGAGTAACGAAGCCATAAATCTGGATCTTAAGCGTTACCGGAGAAGCTTCTAGGAGGTGGGTAGAGGAAGAGTTGGCCAGAAACCCAGAAGACGATAGAGGATAGTAAGCTTAAGTTTGGGCATGCCACGTGTAAACAATTGCCCTATGCTTGATGCTGATGTGGCTTAATGAGGAGAGAGGCAAGTCTGTTTTATTGTATAAGATAAATGAGAAAAATATATACAAGTTTAGTTTTTAGAAAAAACAAGGAAGTTGGAATCTTGAAAGCAACTTCGTTGTTATACTTAATCTGAAAGTTTATCCACAAACTTAATGGAGTTTACAATGACTTGCTAATTTGGCATTATGCATAGATATTCAACTAACCTGTATATTTAACTTGGAGGTTATTGCAAAATATCATACGTACAGCTATATGATTATATATTTTAATCATAATATTAAATGACTTTTTTGCTTTAGTGAGGGGAGTATTACTTCATTGTAGGATCATCTCTTGACCAAAAGAAAAATAATGGTCGACAAAATTGAAAATTAATTTAAGTGGAGGAGATGACAATGATGGGCATGTTTTTATAATAGTCGCCAAGGCATATTCCCACGATATACCAACATGGACCGTCCATTTTTATTTTACTTGATATTTTTAATTCTTTTTGTTTTAAAAATATTCGAGTAAAAGAATATTGTTACTTTTTTTTTTGAACAACAGAATATTGTTACTTTTGAATTCATACACAATACCTGCTTCAATAATTTTATATTTTGCTAGATACATGCTAATAATACTCAAGAGTAGTGCCATTTTGGGTTTGTTTGAAGGACATTTGCTAACTAGTCAAATCATATTTGCATCAAAAATATGGTTAATAGTTTGGTTTATTTTGACCACACTTTATTTGGTATCTCCATTGTTTTGTTTTTGCTATTCGCTAGCATACCAAAATGCTCAAATGGTATTGAATACATGTGAATGATAGATAACACACCAATATGAACTATCAATCTATCATATTATCATCTATTTATGATATACCCAAAGAATTAACATTTCGATCTAGTAGTCCGTTATACGAGTTAGTATCGATCCCTCGACTTATAATTGGTTTGGTTCTGTTAAAAGTCTTTATCGTCCGAGAAGAACCAATCCCAATCGAAAACCAACGGCTATTTTAGAAGCATCAAACAAAACAGTGTCTTGAGTTTTCAACACTCGAAGAGACAATCTTTTCAATGGCTGAAATTGAAAGGAAACAACATATACTCCCAATACAAAGAAAACACACATAAAAGTTTCATATTTTTTCTTTTGGTTTTAGCAAAGTATTCTGAGACTCATAATTGTCACACATCTACTGGAGGGGTCCTCAGTGATGTTCCCTTTAATAGCTTTGCGTTTACTTAAAAACGTCTAACTGGTAACCATAAAAAAAATAAAAAAAAATAGGAAAAAAAAAATAAAATAAAATAAAATAAAAGGAAAATTTATTTTTCTTCTACTTTGTCAAGGAATAATTGTAGTTTTTTATTCTTTAAATTTAAATATTAAGGAATGTTAAGGAATCATAAGTAATAAATATTCCTTGTAAATGGTGAAAATTATAAGGAATGTTAAGGAATTAGCTATTCCCACCCATTCCTTTGATCACCATTTGGAACAGTTGTTTGCGATTGCAATTACTAAACTAAGAAGAAGTTGTATTTTCACATCCTATCACTTGGATATAATCTAGCTAGTAGCTTATTGTTAATCATATAAAGTTGCCAAAATAACGTATAAGTTGCATGTCATTTAGAAGTCAAGTAGGATAATATTAAGTAAATTTGCTAATAATATAATCTCATTTGATTAGAGAGAGAAATGAATGAGAGTATGGTTCAGCTGACGTGACCTGAAAATGGTAGCCTTCAAGGAAACGATGGCTTCACGGATATATGGACAAACGAAGTCATTTGTCACTGCATACGTCACTTCCCGTCTCCATCTTTCATCTTTTTATTTATAGTTTTATACACACGTCTAAAAAGTAGGGGTTTCTCTATTTAGATTTACTTATATCAAACATATTTAATTTAGTTTCCAGTTTTTTAAATTAAATTAAGTATTATGATAATATGCATCAGATCAGTGTACTTTTATGAGTGTTCATTCACGTTTACGGATTAGAGTCAAATAAACAAATATTTTTTCATTGAAATATTATTTTTTGAAGTTGCTATATAAATTATAATAAAATAAGATAAAAACAAAAGAGGTTGATGATAAACATATTATTTTTTGAAAGTTGCTATATAAATTATAATAAAATAAGATAAAAACAAAAGAGGTTGATGATAGTTTTCAAAAAAAAAAAAAAAGAGGTTGATGATAAACAGAAGTAGGTGTCACAGAAAAGAGCATGTGATTAAATACATATTACACATAAAAAATCTTGGCCACAAAACCGATGGAAAACATGTGGTATGGAATATTCGTTCCGTTTCTAAATATAAAATGATCTAGAGAAAACATGTTTATTAAAAAAATTATTTTTTATCTAAAAAATATTATTAAAATTATAAATTAAAAAATATTCAATCAGTTACAAAATAGAACTATTAAATTTGATTAATTACACAGTTTTTGATAAAATTAAAATTACTTAAAAATATGAGAGGGAATATGTTATTAGTCTTGAGTTTTGAATTGCACTGGAAAAAATGAAAAAAAAAATCACACAAACTTTCAAAATTAAAATAATATTTTACCTTTCCAATAATAACCACACAAACACACAAAAACAGTAACTGGAATTGGATATATACTACAAATGTATTTTGAAATAAAAAATCTAAGATTCTGCCAAATATATGAAAATTATCGTCTGGAAGGGAAAACATTTATCACTTGCAGTTGTCTTTTTTTACAAAAATCTAGTGTTTTTTAATAAAAAAAGATTATCATTACTTTGAGGTGATATATAGCTCTGTAGCAATAACTTATTACCAAATCTGCATCCTGTTTTGCTCAATTTTTTTTTTAATATCCTGTTACCACTTGAAATTTGGAACAAGAAAAGTAAGAATGCCACCCCAGTGGCAGTCCCCAGTCCCCAGTCCCCAGTCCCAGTGAACAGTAAAAATAGCTTAACTACCACTGGTTTTAGTTTTCCTTTTGTAGTGGAGACGAGGGAGATAGAGAGAAACTCCAAAAATATAAATTGCTGACATCCTCCCGTTTTCGTGTTTAGATATTAAACAAAAAAAAAAAAAAACTCAATTTTTTTTCTTTTGTGTAGCCGAGAAAATTTCCAATGTTCCCGGTCACAAGTCGCCGCCACTTCACATCCTCCCTATATATGCTCCGTTCATCTTCTCCACACAACCACGTCCTCTACTCTCCCTCCTCTTTCCTCCCTTCCTTCATCTCCTCCAAATCCAAATCCAAATCCAAATCCTCCTCTTCAACCAACAAACACAACCAACAATCTCCTCCTCCAATGGCCGCGTGCATCGACACGTGCCGAACCGGTAAACCACAGATCTCACGCGACTCGAACCGGTCCCACGACGACGAATCCGGTTTCCGTTACTCCAATTACTACCGCCCCTCCGGTTATCATCCAACAACCCAGACGAAAACCATCCACACCCGTCCTCTCGTCGAAGACCTCCCAAACGACGACGTATGGGCCAAGATCCGACAAGAGGCCAGATCCGACATCGAGAGAGAGCCAATCGTCTCCGGCTACTACCAGGCCTCGATCGTCTCGCAACGATCTCTCGAAGCCGCCTTAGCCAACACGCTCTCCGTCAAGCTCAGCAACCTGAACCTCCCGAGCAACACGCTCTTCGATCTCTTCAACGGCGTCCTCGAACAGCACCCTGAGATCGTCGAGTCCGTTAAGCAAGACCTCTTAGCTGTTAAAGAGAGAGATCCCGCGTGCATCAGCTACGTCCACTGCTTCCTCCACTTCAAAGGCTTTTTAGCCTGCCAGGCCCATCGAATAGCCCACGAGCTTTGGACCCAAAACCGAAAGGTTCTTGCTTTGTTGATTCAGAACAGAGTCTCCGAAGCCTTCGCCGTCGATTTCCACCCCGGGGCCAAGATCGGGACGGGGATTCTGCTCGACCACGCGACGGCGATTGTGATCGGGGAGACGGCGGTGGTGGGGAACAATGTTTCGATTCTTCACAACGTGACGCTCGGAGGGACGGGGAAGCAGTGTGGGGATAGGCATCCGAAGATCGGCGATGGGGTGTTGATCGGAGCTGGGACGTGTATCTTGGGGAACATCACGATTGGTGAAGGGGCGAAGATCGGTGCTGGCTCGGTGGTTTTGAAGGACGTGCCGCCGAGGACGACGGCTGTGGGGAATCCGGCGAGGTTGCTTGGTGGGAAAGATAATCCGAAGAAGCATGACAAGGATCCTGGTCTGACTATGGACCAAACATCGCATATATCCGAGTGGTCGGATTATGTTATTTAAAGTCTTTTGTCTTTTGTTGTTTTATTGCTTCTCCTGTTATTGAAGCTGGTTTCCATAATCAGATCATTCGTCTTTGTTAGATATTTGTCTGATTTAAGATGGGTTTTGAAACTAAACTCGGAAACTCTTAAACGATGTGTAGTTTGAGTTTCCTGTGGTTCGTTTCTGATTAGCAGAGACTATGTTTAGTATGTATGTTTGTTGGGAATAAACTGAAAGTTTATCATTTAATTATCAGCCTCTTTTGAGTATCTTGCTTGCTACCGTTGTTTAGGAGATGATGACAAGACCACTCAAGAACTAGGAATGCTTGCTACAATCAATATGAACGTAGATATTACTCTGTAAGTGTCATTTATTTTCTGTTGTCACTTGTTTTAGCGTATGTGGTACGCAACTATAGCGACATGTCCTCCTGCTTTATAGTGGGTTTTAGGTAGGAATCGCTATATATATATCCATGGAAACAGAGGTCTTGGTCTTCTTGTTTTTTTTTTCTGAGTAGTTTAAGAAGTTGTGTGCTTTTGTTCATGGAAAATACACAAGAGTTTCTGGGAAGGAGAGTTTAAGCATTTTAAAAAGGGCTTGCCTCTTGCGGCGTCAAGAATTATAATTTAATATTGACTGTAATGAATTTGTCTTCGTCATAATATTTTTATTGACGCAGTTGTCTATATGTATGTTGTTCATCGTGTGAGACTTAAACATTTTCTCGTCTCTGTTCCCTAATGAAACAGAGTTACACGATGGACAATACTGTCGACTTTCTCCTCCTTGAATCCATCTACTTTCCAATGTTCTCCATTTTCTCTTATTTGCTTTTGTTGTTGGGTATGTTTGGATCCTGGGTTTACCAAAAAGGGGTGGCTTGTGAAAGTAACGATGGTGTCACGCATGAGAGGTTTAAGAAAAAGTCTTTAACGTATAATAAACTGGTCCTTGTATGTTGTGTCGCTTTCTCTGCCTTGAGTTCTGTGTTGTTGCTGTCAAGTTGCTTCCACCTGCATGCAAATGGTTGGGACCGCAGCAAACTGATGAATCTTGTAGATCTTCTGTTTGCAGCCCTTTCTTGGGGTGCCATCTCTTTCTACCTGTATAGAAATGGTCAAAAGGTTCCTTTTCTGCTTAGAGTCTGGTGGGTTATCTATTTCATGGTTTCTTGCTGCAGTCTTTGGGTAGACATTGTCCTATACAAGAAGCAAGAACTGGAGTCTCTTCACCTCTTAATATATCATGCAGTGGCAGTTACAGTGGGGCTGTTTCTCTGCTATTCATGTTTGCAGAAGAAGCAAGGAGAAGGTGAAAGGATCAACCTACTCGAAGAGCCCCTCTTGAATGGAGGAGCCGAAGAGGTTGATGAGGAGGTTGTTACACCTTTCTCTAACGCTGGGTTTCTAAGCCACATGAGTTTCTCCTGGATGGGGTCTCTGATCGCCTTGGGAAACGAGAAAATCATAGACAGCGAGGATGTTCCTCAAGTAGACGGCAGTGACAGAGCTGAGAAACTGTTTTCGATATTCAGGAGTAAGCTTGATTGGGACGATGGCGAAAGAAGAAGCATCACCACGTTCAAGCTCATCAAGGCGCTCTTCTTTTCAGCGCGGCGAGATATTATCTTCTCGACTCTCTTTGCTTTCGTCTACACGATCTCTTGCTACGTCGCGCCGTACCTCATGGAAACTTTCGTCCAGTACCTGAACGGTAAGAGGCAATACTCAAACGAAGGGTTTGTTTTAGTCACAACCTTCTTTGTAGCTAAGCTTGTGGAGTGCCAAGCGCGGAGGAACTGGTACTTCAGGCTGCAGAAGGGCGGGATCGGAATGAGATCGGTCCTGGTTTCGATGATCTACGAAAAGGGCTTGACACTTCCTTGTCACTCGAATCAAGGACACACCAGCGGCGAGATCATAAACCTCATGACGGTTGATGCAGAGAGGATCAGTGCTTTTAGTTGGTACATGCATGATCCATGGATACTTGTTTTACAAATCAACTTAGCTTTACTGATCTTGTACAGAAGCCTTGGGCTAGGATCAATCGTAGCTTTCGCTGCAACGTTTTTAGTAATGCTTGGGAACATTCCTTTAGCCAAGCTGGAAGAGAAGTTTCAAGGAAACTTAATGGAGTCTAAAGACGAGAGGATGAAGAAAACATCAGAGGTGTTGCTGAACATGAGGATACTTAAACTTCAAGGATGGGAGATGAAGTTTCTTTCCAAGATTCTCGACCTTAGACGCATCGAAGCAACCTGGCTTAAGAAGTTCGTGTATAACTCTGCGGGTATCAGCTCTGTTCTCTGGGCTGCACCTTCTTTGGTGTCAGCAACAGCTTTTGGCGCTTGTATGCTTCTCAAGATCCCTCTTGAATCGGGAAAGATACTAGCAGCTCTCGCAACTTTCCGCATTCTACAAACTCCAATCTACAAACTCCCCGACACGATATCGATGATTGTTCAGACAAAGGTGTCCCTCGACAGGATCGCAGCTTTTCTTTGTCTTAATGATTTGCAGCAAGACGTTGTGGAGAGACTCTCTAGTGGAAGTTCAAAGATGGATGTGGAAGTCAGTGACGGTGCTTTCTCTTGGGATGAGTCTTCTCCCATCCCAATGCTGAGAGACATAACTTTCAAGATCCCTCGTGGGATGAACGTTGCTATATGTGGCACCGTTGGCTCAGGGAAAACGAGTTTGCTCTCGTCCATACTCGGTGAAGTCCCCAAAATATCTGGAGATCTCAAGGTCTGTGGGAGTAAGGCGTACATTGCACAGTCGCCTTGGATCCAGAGTGGGAAGGTGGAAGAGAACATTCTGTTTGGTAAGCCGATGCAGAGGGAATGGTACGAGAGGGTGCTTGAAGCGTGTTCTTTGAATAAAGACTTGGAGGTGCTTCCGTTCCGTGATCAGACGGTGATTGGGGAAAGAGGTATCAATCTAAGTGGTGGACAGAAGCAGCGGATACAGATTGCACGTGCTTTGTACCAGAATGCAGATATCTATCTGTTTGATGACCCTTTTAGTGCAGTAGATGCTCATACTGGTTCACATCTCTTCAGGGTAATAATGTTTCCTTTTCTTTCTGGTTATCTTGACTTGATCATAACCAATGTTCAACAAATACTTAGGTGGTAACTAGGCGCTTAGTACATAACTAGCAACTAGTCGGGGTATATGCCGGGCCTAGGCTTTAACGAATGATTGATTTGTACAAATTTGTAGGTTTGTACTAAAATTTTTGTTTAATTTAACAAATTGAGACTAATTTAGATAGATTTAATCCGATTTAGAATAGTTTAAACCGATTTGAATCGCATAAATCAGATTTTAAGAAAATAATTTTATAGTTTAAACCGATTTGATTTAAACCAATCTTTAATTAGAACCATGATCATAACCTCTTACCATGTTGTATTAATCATCATAACCTCTTACCATGTTGTACTACACATCTCTCATGCATATCTTTCTCTGTAACAGGAAGTCTTGCTGGGGATTCTGAGAAACAAGACAGTCATATACGTTACTCATCAACTTGAATTCCTACCTGAAGCTGATCTTATACTGGTTTGGGACTTGTTTGCTTTTACCATCTTTACATTATTAAATGACATATTTATGATATTGGATATAAATCGTTTTGGTAGGTAATGAAAGATGGGACGATCACGCAAGCAGGAAAGTACAACGAGATTCTCGACTCAGGAACAGATTTTATGGAACTTGTAGGAGCACACACTGATGCCTTAGCAGCAGTTGATTCATTTGAGAAAGGATCTGCTACATCACAATCAACTACAAGCAGAGAAAACAAAGTGTCCGACGATGAAGACAACAAACAAGAGGAACATTTGGGGGCTACTCCGAAAGGACAGCTAGTTCAAGAAGAAGAGAGGGAGAAAGGCGAAGTTGGGTTCAGTGTATACCAAAAGTACATGTCACTGGCTTACGGAGGAGCACTTGTGCCTGTTATATTGGTCGTACAGTCTCTCTTTCAGATTCTGAACATCGGTAGCAACTACTGGATGGCCTGGGTGACTCCTGTTTCTAAGGATGTGAAACCTCCTGTGAGCGGCTCTACGTTGATTATAGTCTATGTAGTTCTAGCCACTGCGAGCTCCGTGTGCATACTTGTCAGAGCAATGCTGGCTGCGATGACTGGTTTCAAGATAGCTACTGAACTCTTTAACCAGATGCATCTCCGCGTTTTCCGTGCCTCCATGTCCTTCTTTGATGCAACCCCAATCGGGAGAATACTGAACAGAGTAAGAACTATCATCTATTACTTACTGATACAAACTCCTTTTCTGATCACTGTGGTTTCACACTTCTTAGGCTTCAACAGACCAAAGTGCCGTGGATTTGAGATTACCAAGTCAATTTTCGAATCTTCTTGTTACTGCTATCAACATTTTGGGAATTATCGGAGTGATGGGACAGGTTGCTTGGCAGGTCCTTATTGTCTTCATCCCTGTCATCGCTGCATGCACCTGGTATCGGGTATTCTTCTTCATAACACTCACAAACTTAGATCAAACCTTAGCTTCATCACGTAGATCTTTGATATTTAATTAAACATATGTATGCAGCAATATTACATATCTGCAGCTCGAGAACTCGCAAGACTATCTGGAATAAGCAGGTCACCTTTGGTACAGCATTTTTCAGAAACTCTTTCAGGGATAACAACCATCAGGAGCTTTGATCAGGAACCGAGATTCCGCAGTGACATCATGAGGCTCAACGATTGTTATTCTCGGCTAAGGTTCCACGCCATTTCCGCAATGGAGTGGCTCTGCTTCCGCCTTGATCTCTTATCTACTGCTGCGTTTGCGCTTTCGCTTGTTATCTTAGTTTCTATCCCTGAAGGAGTCATCAATCCAAGTAAAGTTACCTCCCTCTTATCAGTTTTTTCTTTGTATTAGCCCTAGGCATTTGGTTCGGTTCCGGTTTGATTCTTTTGGTTCTTTGTTTCTAGAGGTTTAGAGTCTATTCGGATATTTAGAAAATTCAGTTCGATTTACTTATTTCTATTTTTGGTTCGGATAACAAAGTTGAGAACCAGCTAATATCTGAAGTATTCGGTTCCAGTTCGGTTCCGTTTTTTCGGTTAATTTGGATGAAAAAGTCAGAAAATTCGAATTTATTCGGATTGATTATCCTATTTTTTAGATTTTTAGATAAAAACTTGGATAATTCGGATGATTTTAAATATTTTGGATAAAAATATATTATGATTGGGTATCCATTTGGTTCTCAGTTCCGGTTCGGTTTTGGTTTTTAGTTCTAGAGATGGGATCAGTTCGGATAATTGATAGGATCCAAACCCGAATCGAGCCTCATTTTTTGGTTCGGTTCTTTGTTTGCGAATAAATATACCTATGCCTACTTTGTATCCATTCACAACTAAATCTTCCTCTGTCTTTCTTTGTGTTCTGGTTGTTAAAAGGCTTTGCAGGATTAGCCGTTACGTATGCACTCAATCTGAATAGTCTGCAAGCCACGCTGATATGGACGCTCTGCGACCTTGAGAACAAAATGATATCTGTGGAGAGAATGCTTCAGTACATAGACATCCCCAGTGAACCGCCTCTTGTGATTGAATCAACTCGGCCTGAAAAATCATGGCCTTCTTGTGGAGAGATTACTATTTGTAATCTACAGGTGAGATATGGGGCGCATTTGCCTATGGTGTTGCGTGGATTGACGTGCACGTTTCCAGGAGGTTTGAAAACGGGGATTGTTGGAAGAACGGGATGTGGCAAATCCACTTTGATTCAAACGCTTTTCAGGATTGTGGAACCAACGGCAGGAGAGATCAGAATCGATGGAGTGAATATCTTGACCATTGGGTTGCATGATTTGCGTTCCAGACTAAGTATTATACCTCAAGATCCAACTATGTTTGAAGGCACGGTTCGTAGTAACTTGGACCCTCTTGAGGAACACACTGATGACCAAATCTGGGAGGTGAGTAGAGACTCTTCTTTCCTTTTGGTGTTCTTGCTGATAGCAAAAGGAAGCTTCTCACACTTTTTTCTTACCTTTTCTAGGCTCTTGACAAGTGTCAACTTGGGGATGAAGTGAGGAAGAAAGAACTAAAGCTAGATTCTCCTGGTTAGTATTAACAAAACTACTGTCGTCGAATTGAATCTCTTAAGCACATTATCTAATGAAAGGAATCTCTTCTTTATATATCAGTTAGCGAGAATGGGCAGAACTGGAGTGTTGGTCAGAGACAACTGGTGTGCCTGGGAAGAGTCTTGCTCAAGAGAAGCAAAGTATTGGTTCTTGATGAAGCCACTGCTTCCGTAGATACTGCCACTGATAATCTGATCCAGGAGACCCTGAGGCAACACTTTTCGGATTGTACAGTGATTACAATTGCGCACAGAATATCATCAGTTATAGACAGCGACATGGTTCTGCTCCTAGACCAAGGTCCTAAAAATTTATATAAATCATAATACACTTATACTGCGCTCTTCTTTGTTTTGTATGAAGACTTGTACTAACGTTTTCTCTGTATCCTAAGTGCAGGGCTTATCAAAGAACATGATTCACCGGCGAAATTGCTTGAAGACAAGTCATCTTCATTCTCAAAGCTTGTGGCAGAGTACACAGCGACTTCTGACTCCAGATTCAGAAGAAGAAGCTAGAACAAAACAAAAAACAAAAATCAGACACAAACGATTATGTTTGTCATGTTTCTTCCCAAAATTTAACTTAAAAGTTTGTAATGAAACAAATTGATGTTTGCGTCTTTCTGATATAATATAAAAAAAAACCTCTTTACAAAGACGTTGACTAGTGGTTGGTGGGAGAAGATAGGGCTATTAGTGTCATTTAACCATTTTTACCACTTGCTCATGGTCTGAAAAAACAATGTGTCGGAGGAAAGGCGCAGCCTTTTTTTTTGGTCTCCGCAACATCACAATCTCGGCCTTTCGCTGCCGGAGGGGTTTCCTCTTTCCAGTTATGAGCCTTAGCTCACAGTTTCAAACTCATCATTTGGTTTTAACTATCCTTGTGGTGAATCAACTCGACACGCTTCCGAGCAATTAGAGAATTGACTTGAGCATAAGGAGGAGCCGTCTCATCTTGTCTTCTTACTTTGTCTCTTCCCACACGTTAAAGGCTTATTGCTGTCTCTGCTTTGTCTTTTAGTTTTTTTTATTTCTAGTATCAGATTCTCTATGACGGGTATGGCACTTGAGTTATCGGTTCTGGGTCGGTCTGTTGTCAGCACAAAAGCCTCAAACTTGAAGAGATATGGTCAAAAACCAAACCTTTCTGGTAGACTTCTCACGAGAGCTGCTGAGCTGCACTGCCCTGTGATGTCGTCTAAAAACTCCACTTTGAGTTTTAGATTCCGACGAAGCTGTGAACTTAGCAGCAGCTACAGAAGTCGCTTTATGCTGTTTAGCTCGAGTCAATGTCACGACGGTGGTAGTCAACGAAGTCCCGATTCTGAGCTGGAGTGGATTAAGGTTTTGCTGAAACGTGGGATTGTTATAGGAGCTGTGGCGTGTGGAGTTTACTTGTATGGATGTAAAAAGGTGTTGGCATCGAGCGGTGTGGTGGAAGCAGGGTATGAGGTGTTTGGTCAGAGCCTAGTCTTGTTCAAGAATGCTTTGCCGAAAATTTACCAGGTTCTTAAGGTTCTTAGAGAGCAAGGTCTTATATTGGCTGCACTGTTCGGCCTCTCAGCGTTCTTCTCTATGGCAGAGACGTCCATCACCACTCTGTGGCCCTGGAAGGTAATATCATGTCCTCCCAGTTCTGATTGTGAGTTCCTTTTCGTGTGATTTTACTATTTTAGTAGCACCAATGCTGGAAAAATTGTAGCAATGTTCAGGAAATAGCTAGGCGGCTGGTTAGGCATTTTATTAGAAGATTATTGTTGAGGCGGGAGCCTAGCCTAGACCGACTTTTTTGAACGCCAAGACCATTTTATTACAAATCAGTTTAGAAAAAAATTGTTTCGCTTATACCCGATTTGCCGCCTAGACCGACTTTTTTGAACAATAGCATTGAGTTGTTTTGAATATTTATATTCTTTTTGCTGGAAGATAAATTGGATTGTGGAACAGCAAGATTTATTGGCAAAAATATGTTGTTTTAAGTTAGAAAACTTCCATGGATATTAGATTTGAGATTCTTTGAGATGTTATCCGTGGTTGTTTATTGAGAGAGCATTGTGTCACCTCATGTCTCCTGTCTGGGTTCTAGTGTTCTTGTTCACTGATCTGATTGGTTTTTAAAATATTTCTGTTTTGATGTGCGGTTCATCTAAGGTGCGTGAGCTGGCTGAGAAAGAGCCAGAGAATGGTGTATTCAGAATGCTCCGTAGCGATGTTACCAGATTCCTGACGACTATTCTAATTGGAACAACGTAAACGTCTTTTCTCCTAGATGCAATTTGTTTGTTTAATAAGATTGCTTGAAAATCATGTCTCTTATCTTAGGTCTTGTGGTTGGTTGATTTTTAGTGTTGTGAATATTGCGGCAACTGCCCTGGTCACTGAAGCAGCAACGGCTATATTTGGGGAAGCTGGTGTTAGTGCAGCCACTGGACTGATGACAGTACGCCTCTTTTGTCTCTCTGTCAATATTCTTTGATCAGCATCATCGCTTCCTAAGCTGTTATTCTTGCGTGGCTATATAGGTTGCTATATTACTCCTGACTGAGATTACTCCAAAAAGTGTTGCTGTTCACAATGCTCAAGAAGTTGCAAGGATTGTGGTAAGCTTGAGTCAACTGGCATTGGTTTATTACTTTAACAAACTTACGTGCATACATGACGTATGTTGTCTCACTGTGCATCTAGGTCAGGCCAGTGGCGTGGCTTTCCTTAGTATTATATCCTGTGGGAAGAATTGTCACGTATCTGTCAATGGGAATACTGAAACTTCTTGGTTTAAAAGGACGGAGGTATGCATCAGCTTTTCTCCTTGTTGAAAGTGAGTGGATCCAAGTTGTAATCTCTTGTTTCTTTGTGAGTGTGTGTCAGTGAGCCATATGTTACTGAAGATGAGTTGAAACTGATGCTAAGGGGTGCAGAGTTAAGTGGCGCCATTGAAGAAGAGGAGCAGGTAATACCTTAGCTTTTCGTTTAAAAAATCTGTACAATATCTACATTTATAATAATGATTGCTTTGCAGGATATGATTGAAAATGTGCTGGAGATAAAAGATACACATGTTCGAGAGGTGATGACTCCTCTTATTGATGTAGTTGCTATTGACGCCAGCGGCAGTCTAGTTGATTTCCATAGCATGTGGGTGACCCATCAGTACTCGAGGTAACACAAAATTTCAAAAGCCTTCTTTCTCAATCCTTTTCCTTTTCCTACCTCAAGGGATAAATGATCATGCTCAAATGCTTTTCTTCTCAGGGTGCCTGTTTTTGAGCAGCGTATAGATAACATAGTGGGAATCGCATATGCTATGGATCTTCTAGATTATGTTCAGAAGGTTTTGAATGTTTTCTTTTCTGTCTCTTGCTTCCAGTGGTATCTCTTAATTTCTCTTAACGTATTTGTGGTGTAGAATGAAATATATCTTATTTGATTCTTGAAGGGTGATCTGCTAGAGAGTACTTCTGTGGGAGACATGGCACATAAACCTGCCTACTTTGTCCCCGGTAATCATCTATGTATTTGCTTTTAATTTTGATACCTACTTCTCAGGGAAGGAATCAAATGATAGATATATGTTATATATTGCAGATTCAATGTCAGTATGGAATCTTCTTAGAGAATTTCGCATAAGAAAGGTTCACATGGCAGTAGTCCTTAACGAATATGGTGGAACCATTGGTGTATGTGCTACTCTCCTTTTATGCTTCTCTACTCTCTTTTTCACAGCTTGCTAATCTCTCTTTCCTCCTATCTAATTTGTTTCTGCAGATAGTAACTCTTGAAGATGTGGTGGAAGAGATTGTTGGTGAAATATTTGATGAAAATGATTCTAAAGTAAGCGTCCTTTGTATCAACTCTTTTACAAATAGTTCTTGAGCTGCTGATATGCTAAACCTATCCTACATAACTTATTTGCCATTAGTAAGACTCTCGTTCCATTACATAATAGGAGGAGATTCAGAAGAAGACAGGGTATATTGTGATGAGAGATGAGGGAGTCTATGATGTTGATGCTAATACATCAATTGATCAGCTATCCGAAGAACTGAATATAAAGATGCCAGAGGTAATGTAGTTTTTTATAGCAGTGGCTTTTATACCTTTTCAGTGCGTCTTCAAGAGCATTCCTCAAGGCTACTTAACATAAGCTTTGGAAAGTATTATAGACTCACAATGTTTGTTTATTTTTGTGGGAAGCAGGGGATTCAGTATGAGACGGTCTCAGGCTTTGTGTGTGAGGCCTTTGGTTATATCCCAAAAACGGGAGAAAGTGTAAAGGTTGTTCTTGAGAAGGAAAATTGGGAAGAGGATGGTGAAGAAGAGGAAGGTAACAAACAGGAGAAGCAGGAGCAGAAGGAAAAGCACCAAATCTATAGAGTTGAGGTACTGAGTGGTCTCATAATCCTTGTGGTTCAGGAAAAGCATCTTAGTTGTTTCGTACTGATAAAAAAAAGTCTTTGTACAGATACTAGCAGGGAATGCAAGAAAAGTGAGTGCTGTCAGGTTTGAAAGAGTCAACGACATGGATCAAGTGTCGGAGGCAAAAGATGTAAGAAGCATGGTTCCTAAGTTTGTGAGGAAATGGAGCAGTGAAGAGGATGATGGGAACTCGTCGTACCAAGAAAAAACCGAGGATGCCGTCTCAGATGATGAACATGTAGTGGCTGATAACAGCAACAAACAACATTGACATTGGGTCAACAGTTCCTTTTTTTTCTTTTTTTTTCTTCAATATGCTGCATTTTTTTTTCAATTCTTCTTTTGAAAAGGAAAGAGGAACAACTACGGACGGACATTAGAGATGTCAGAGCTCTTTAACCTAAAATAAGAAGTCAACTCACAAATACAACAAGCTTTCTTCTTTGCTTGAATGTAATAATCAGATAGAACCCACAAACAAAACAGGAGAAAATATGAGTGGTTTGATCATGTGAAGGTTCTTGCTGCCACTGATTGATGAATGTGTCATAAGTCAGTCTTGAACGTGTGTTCTTTTGTTGTATCCGTGTATGCAACTATGATGAACTTTACTTGTGGTCTCTTGTTTCACTTGTAATCAATTTGATATCCCTTGTTTATACTACCGCTAAGTTTATTTTGTGTGAATCTGTTATCACTATATGGAAAAACAGGAAACTGTGCAGTTGAACACAAAAGAAAGAGCTGTGAAACTGTTATCATTATAAGTAATTGTATCATTTGAGTTTGTGCTGATAGATTGGACCGATCCAGTTACATTCTGAAGTTGATGATGCAAATAGAAGTGTTGTAGATACAGTTATACTGTTTATATTGGCACAAATCAAACGTTAGGTGATCAGTTTTAAATGTTATTGTTCTACTTCTATGAGACTACGAGTTTTTTTTTCGTTTTTTCTTTTACTTCTCCTCAAGTGTATAAAAGATTAACCTAAATGTTAGACAATCATGACCTGAAACAAAACAAAACATAAAACTGAATAATACAATCTCTGTCTCTATCTTTTCCTCCACCATTTTTATACCACCTTTCACTCTATACAAACCTAAATCCAATAGCTTCTTGAGCTCAAGTTTGATCAGAAGTTTCTTAGGTTTTAGCCTCATTCTCCCAAACAGTTATTCTTCTTCTTCTTATCCGTGACATACACAACTTGAGGCACTAGACTATACTAGCCTCTTCAACGCCTCCACCACGTTTGACACTGGTGGCCTAAGTCCAGGCTCCGACTGCAAAAAGAAACAATAACAATAACAATCCAGTCTCAAAAACATATATACACATAAGAGAATCGTCATTGACTATACCATTACGCAGATGGAAACTATATCCGCAAATGCCGAGACAGATTCTGGAACATAGAGTCCACACAAGGACGGATCAACCATCTCCTCCAGAGTGTCCATCTCTTTAAGCTGCGGCTTTGCCCAACGAACTAGTGACTGTTCTGCTTTGGGCCTTTCACTGAAGATTAGAGGAAAACAATAATATTTTCAGATTCTTGAGTCATTGTATCCATTACATCAGAGACTATATTCTAAAAAAATGTTTAATAACTGAACCTGTCATAAGGCCTTCGACCGGTTAGCAGCTCCAGCATCACCACACCAAAGCTGTAGACATCACTCTTTAATGTGTAAGCTGAAGGATCTGTGCATTCTGGAGCATTGTATCCAACTCCAAGGTTCTGACTTGTGCGCTGAAAATTTCAAGAAAGAAGACATTAGACTGGAAACAACTATGTATATCTTAGAATTAATGTTTACAAAGAAGCTCACATGGTGAAAGTTTGCCAAGCCATAGTCTGAGAGGTGAGGAGTTAGCTCACTGTCAAGTAAAATGTTTGATGACTTGATGTTCTTGTGAACTAATGGAGGCGAACACACTTCATGAAGGTACCTAACAAAACAAAGTTTTACTCAGCTGGTTAATTTGTTTAGATGATTGTTGTCAAAGAAATGGTTAGAATAATTACTCTATAGCTTGAGCAGTTCCGAGAGCGATTCGGATTCTTGTGTTCCAAGTTAACGGTCTGCTGAAATCATCGGTCTGGTGAAGGAACCTGTTAAGTGACCCACTAGTGAAATACTCATAAACAAGCATGTTCCTTCCTTGTTCTGAACAATAACCAACAAGCTCAGCCATGTTAGGGTGGTGAATGCTGGAGATGTTGGACACTATGTGTGAAAAATCTTCCACATTCCTTTTCCCTAACAGTGAAGAATCAATCTCTTTCACTGCATACTTCTGTTTCAAAACAAATGTCTGAATAAGATGATGAAGAACAAGAACAAGAGGAAAACGAGAGAGAGAAAAAAAACAAACCCTTCCATCTTCATATTTAGCTTTATACACACGTCCAAGAGTTCCTTCACCAATAAGGCGATTAGGGGAGAAGCCAGAAGCAGAGTTCTGCAGCTCCACAAGCGTAAACGCTTTGACACCGCGCGTGTCAGGAGAGTCTTCAAGGCTAGAGAAACGACCAGAGGTTGCAGCCACTGGTGTTGAAGAAGGTATGAGATGAAAAGTGGGAGAGTTCTTGAAACTGACTGATGATGTTCTTCTAACAGAAGAAGGTTTTGTCTCAGTTGAAGCATTGGAATCTACTGTCTTTTGGCCTTTGAAGTCATCCATAGAGTCGTACTGAAGCACCTGAGAGGGCTGTGGTGTGAAGAGCGGTTTGCTTCTGTTGGTTCCTCCTTTCTCTTCGTCGAAAAAGTGAGAAGAGTGATGAGAGTTCTTTCTTCTAGCGAATAATGCAATCACTCCTGCTGTGAAAATGAGTCCACCTATAGTGGATGCTGCTACTATAAGACCTGTGGTTAGAGCCTTGTTGCTTAATCCAACGCCTCCTGAGTTTCTGTCTACGCGGCGAGTCCCTGGAGGTGGTGAGGGAGGTCTACTGCTTGACCAACGGTTTCCTCCAGTCCTGAACACGAAGTGTAAAGAAAACAAACTTAATATCTTTTGATTGTGTTCAAATAGAGAATGAGAGATGAAAAACATACTCAAGGTTTCCAATGTTCTTCAGCTCGTTTGGGATCCAACCAGTAAACTGATTGTTTGCAACGTTTCTGTCATTGTTCAAGATTCATAAGAATTAGATTAATGAAGGAAAAGGATAGGAACTTGTGTTATTAATACTTACACATCATCGATTTGAGGAAGGTCCCTGAGTGAATTTATAGAGCCTTTAAATTGATTGTCTTGCAAATGACTGTTAAAGAGAGTAAATGGTGAGTAACAACAATACAAGAAACTACTTTCAAGTGTCTTCTTCTAGTCTTACATTGTTTTAAGTCCTGTTAGGTTAGCAAAACTCTGTGGTAGCTTTCCTGTGAGTTGATTAGAAGACAGATCACTGCAGAAACATAGAATTGGTTAAGTTAATGAATTCTCTTCACAGTTAGAATGTGTGTGTGTGTGTGTGTGTGTATGTGACTCACATTGTTTCAAGTTTTGGAAGCTTTTGAAACATGTCACTAAGTTCACCATTGAGGTTGTTACGACCAAAGTTTCTGAGCAATAAAAAAACAAGAACGTGTATTAAGCAAATGGTGATATACTTTGGGGAAATGAACTCAAGTAAGTGTCTATGGCTTACAGGTAAGTGAGGTCGTTCATGAGAGACACAGAGTATGGCACATTACCGTTGAAGTCATTCTCAGAGCCATCTCTGCATTTGAAGAAAATTTCACATACAGCCTCTAACACATTGTGCAGTGAACATCAAAAGAACTTGAAAAAAGGTTCTATTACTTACAGATAAACAAGATTCTCAGGAAGCTGGTAAGGTAAGTTTCCGTTAAGATTGTTCTTGCTTACATCACTGTTTTTATAATGACAAAAACATAACGTGTAGTTTAAATACCAACCTAAACATGATGATCAAGAATCAAGATGTTGAGAGTTCTTACAGGTAAGTGAGTGATTTCAAGTTTGCAAGCTGGTAACCTAAAGATCCACTGAGTCCACGTCCTGACACCTTTCTGCAAAGAACAGAAGGAGAAACAAATCAAGAATCGGTATAGAGAGAGAACCATATGATCAGATGAGGGAGAGAGGAAGTAACAAACATTTCAGTAACAGAAGAGCCCTTGCAAGTAATGCCATCCCATGAGTCACCACAAGGATCACCTCCACTCGAAGACCAGCCATTGAGTTTTGAAGGAGAGTTCATGCTCTTATAAGCGTCATTAAGAGCCGAAACTACAAAGATCCATATAACCATTTATGAATTATGATCAACACATAAGATGTTTTGTTACATAACCATTTAATAACCCCTTTTTTTTCTTAAATAAAAATGACCTCTCTGAAATAACAGAAAAGGTTTGATAGATTGAATAAGACACTTACCATCTTGGCTATCTGTTTTTGCAAGAACATGGGACGTGAAGAATCCTAAACATGCAATACAAAGTATTATCGGATGCAGAGTGGGTGCCATTTTGAGCTTTTAGAGATCAAGAATCTGCGGGAAAGCAAAAGAGATGATCCAAAGAAAAACCCAGCGCTGGTTCCGGGTTTCCTTGGGGATGAAGGAAACACAGGAAAACCAAAGGAGAGGAAGCTAGATAGGTCATGAAAAGAAAGAAACAAACAAATTTGGAAATGGGAGGTGTGGCAGTTAACCAAAAATGGCAAATTTAGTTTCTTTCTTCTGTTAATTGTTTTTTGTTATGAGGTTAATGAGTGAAAAGGCGAATAAATCTGGACGTGTGAATAGAGAAATGTACAGCTAAAAATGAAAGCAGGCACCGAAACATTAGGAGAGAGACTACAACTGTTGTCCCAGTCCGATCTAACTGCAAACACACAATTAGCATCAAAGTAGTTTCAACGTTTATTCAAGCACACGTGTGAACCCATCAACAACACAACAGAAGAAAAAAAAGACAAGGTTTGTCTGAATATAGGTTTGGTCTGAATATATGTTCTCTAAGCTAATACATAATTACATACTCCCTATTAGCCATGAGCATTCGGTTCGGTTCTGGGGAAGAACTATTCGGTTCCAGGTGTATAGATAAATCATTTTTATATCCAATAGGTACTTATGAGATTTCGGTTCGATTCTGGTACACATTTAATATGTGAATCAAATATATATATATATATATTTGAACTCTGGTTGGATTGACGAATATGTAAGTGTGAAATCACTAAACCACTTAGATTAACATGTTAGTGATTAATATGTAAGTGTTAATCTAAGTGGTTTAGTGATTTTACCCTTATATATTCGTCAATCCAACGAGAGTTCAAGTTACTAAAATGTTAATTTTATAAGTATTTACTGTATATTAATATAGAAATAACATATATATTTATAATATAAAAAAGAATACATAAAAGATAATTTGGTGTTCTCACTTTTCATGTCCAACCAAAGTTTGAGTGGGTTTGATTACATTTTACTTTATATCAAAAAGTTTGATACTTGTTTTTCGGATATTCGGGTACCTGTTCGATTCCGATTCCGGTTCGGTTATTTCAGATATAGAAATATAACAACCATTCGGGTATTTGAGGTTTCGGTTCGGTTCCTTTTTTTTTTTTTTTGCCCAGGGTTACTCCCTTTTGTAAATTACTATGCGGACAAAAAAATGTAACATAACTCAGAGATGGTAAACGCTAAGAGCTTTTGATTAACGGGTGTAATCTGCATGTTTATTACATACTGACTTCAAAGATATATGAAGCAACTTTACAAGAGCAACATTATATTGTCTTTCATACATCTTCTTATCAACCCCAAAGAGATATGGGTACATAACATTGAAATAAGGGAAATGAATCAAATTTGGCTAATAGGGAACATAAGAAGAGCCAAAAGAGGCTTTTACTTTACACAAGAAACTAGACTTTGTCAGACGCGAAGTTTCTTTTTAATACCCTTCTTAGAACAAACAAGAGATCATTATGGAAACTGAAAACATAAGTCTTTGCTAATTTGTTGTCTTTTACTTACTAGTTGGATTGACTGAGAGCCACCGTTGTTGTAGTTGCATCAGGAGATGAACTTGTCTTTCCTGATTCTTTGCTTCCCTCGTCCAACCGGACAACCTGAGCAAAACTTTTGGACATGTTCTTGATCAAGTCTGTCTGCAACGCAGCAGAAGAGGGTTTATCTCCGCTTTCCACTACTCCAGATGGCAAGCTTGGCTGTCTTCTCGCCTTCCGGTCTTGAATTATTTTCTCCCTCTCTTCATAAAACTCAAAATCATCCAAGATTGACGTCTCAGCATCATAGCTCTTGAATATCTTCAGCATCTCAATCCCCTGCTCCAGTTTCACCTGTAGTTTATTTTGTTCGGTTGAGAATATGCAGTGGTTTCAAAAAAGAGGTATCTTTAAACAAGAAGAAGCTACTTACTTCTTGAGTGTCTCGACTATTAGTCACGGGCTTATTGTCATTGTTTTCCAATATAATATGGCGGAACTGACTGTTTGGAACATCTTTGATAATATGCCACTTCACCGGGAACTGGCCACTCCATTTGTCTTGTTGCCAGTAATCAACGCTCTTCTCAAAATCCACAGGTCCAATCATCTCGGCCACGCCACAGAACTGAGAGCTAGCGTTTACCTGCAGTTCACAACAAAGTAAGCAAATCTGCAGACAGAAAGGCAAATTAGTTTATTGCTTGATTTAGATTTCGTACAGAGAACAGAAGAAACACTGGACATGGTTCTTTCTCTTCCTTGGCCTCACGATAAGCAGCATCAAGTTTTTTGTTGCCATTAGCAGTGCTAGCCCATACATTGTATTTGATGCTCTTGTGAACGTTGTCTTCACTGTAAGACTTGATTATGAATAACTTAGCGTCATTGTAGTCTGTGACAAAGTCATTACTATTGTTGTTGGAGTCCTCATGTTCTTTTGTACTGCCTTTGTTATGTTTCTTAGTGTCAGCAGAAGAATCAAGCTCCTCTGATGATACCTGAGTCTTGGGCTTTGAAGCTCTTGGTCCTCGGTTTTGCTCGTTGAGGATATCAAAGTTACCATTATAACCGCCACCAAGGGATGATGGATCATTGACTCTTCCACGTCCTCGAATGTTGTCAACGCCAATCCATCCTTGGTTTCCCATCCCAACATTAGAAATGAGTCTACTTCCATAGTTAGAGCCTTGACCATGACCACCACTATGCATGTAACCTCTGTTGTAAGAGTTCGAACCAGATCCATAACCGTAAAACGATCTCTGTCTCTGTGAGCCCTGACAAAAAAAGGAAAGGGAACCACTTTCAACATATATGGGCGGATCTGAGATTTTGGAGACTATATACATTTATAAGAACTTTAATTTAAAAAAAAAATCATTATTTAGGGACTTATAATGAACAAACCATGGGAATGTTGTGGCCATATGATCCAAATGAACCGAGTGGCTGAGGAGATAAAGCTGGTGAAACATGAGAAGAATGTCTGTGCATATCAGAAGGCTTGGACCAATCAGACCATATCCCCCCATCAAAGCCTTGCTGCCACTCAGGGAAACCAAGGTTTGGCTGGTTTCCATTAAACGGCCCAATAGGATGAGGGTGGTAAGATGGTCTTGGTCCTCCCATGTTATCGCCTTGTTGGTCAACACCGACAAGGCTGGTGAGCTCTGGCTGAGTTGGAGAAGATATATATTGCATGCTAGGAGGAACTACCTGCTGGTAATAAGGTGAATACAACTGTCCCTCGGAAGGTAAGGGGCTTGCAGCAGGGGAATATGGTCCATATGGCATTTGAGGGTTGTATCCGTATCCTGTTTGGTATACCAGAGAGGCATTCTCATTGAAGCCAACCTGGTTTTAATCAGAGAAAGGGATATGAACAACTTTGGAGAGTTTAAAAAAAAAAAAAGAGATCCAAAAAGAGAAGTTTCATAGTACACACAGGAGATGTGATGTCCAGTCCCTCAACATTGACATAGGAAGAGTAGTCGTCCCATTCACCTGTGGGGTTTTCATAACCTGGCTCCCCAAACATACATAGGAATCACCATTAGCTTCTATACATCCCATAAACCAATTCAAGAACTAGAGTAGTGGTTCATGGTTAAGGGCTTATGTTATTTCTTTTTTATTGCCACTTATACTTACAACCACTAAGATATGACCTCAGAAGATAGAGTGTATTTGGGATCTGATCAGAGAAGCCAAGAAAAAGAGAGGTAGATGAATGAGAAACCAACCTGTGTAGTAAAAGCCTTGAGCTTGAGGAGAGAGGATGCTGCTAGGTAAGTGTCCAGCAAGATCACCTGTTATGCCATAAGGTCCAGACAGTGGAGCAACTTTTGCTGGATGAACTACAACTGCAGATTCTTGGGAGGACTCATTGTTTGCCGGCACCGGCTGCAATAAAGAAAAAAGACAAACAAAGATATGAACTTATATCCTCCGAGAATCTTCATTATAAAAACCAGATCAAGTACCTGCTCCTTCATGATGTCCAGATTAGCAGGTTGCTCCTCTGTGCTCATTCATTAAACGGTAAAACTTAAATAAGTCGGTGGAACAAGATAAAGAGATCTTGCAAACAAAAGAAGATCTTAGTGAAACTAAACCAACAACACACAAATAGCAAGTTTCCAAGCCTAAGATAGAAAGAGCATAGATCCCAGATCTTAGCAAAAAGGAGATGGAATTCTCCACTAGAATTATGCTCTAGTAAACAACCACAAATCCAGATCAACACGTCAAAAAAACATGACTCAGCCCCCACGTCAACGAAGGATAGGCAGAGAGATAAAAGGAAAAGGAATCAAATTTAGGAGAATTGAGAAGATGGGTCAGTGATGTTTACCTGAAGGAATAAGATCTGTGGCGTGTGAAGGAGTCGTTGCCATGAATCTGATCGAAAGGCCAAGATTAAGGATCTGATTGTAACAAACAAAACAAAAAAACAAAAAACAAAAACAGAATCTTTATAGATAGAGAAGGATAGAGGATCTTTCCATATATGTGTGAAACAAATACGTAGGTTGGGTAAAGAAGCCAAATACTTTGGTAATAAGATTACAGTAAAAAAAAATCAAGTTTGCTTTTGTATGTTTTGTTTTGTATAAAAAGGGAACAACTTTGTTGCTATTAATGATGCAAGGCTTTTAACTTGTGGTTAATGTCGTCTTTAAAGAGATAAGAGGAAAGTAATGGGCATTGCTTCTCGTCCCTTTCCTTTTCTTTGTTTGAAAATGGAAACTACTATGATCTCTTTCCTTTTTTTTAGTTCTCTTGGGGACTCCGAGAATATTTTTTTTTTTTCCTTCTTCTTTAAATATTCATTATGTCGTGGATATGAGTAATGATCCTAACTTTGTATGTATGATTGGATCTCAGTGACCAAAAGAATTTAAGGCAAAAGGCGCACAACCACTTGACTCTTACGTGGTGGGTAAACTAACGGTTTCAACGAGTGAGTGAGTTACACTTGATGTAAAGAGCGCGTAGCGTTAGAAAGACGGTCCAGACCAATCAGGCAAAGACAAGGAGCACACTTGTCTTCTCTTCCTCGACGGTGATTCGTTAGCCTCCGTGGCCACAATCTCCTCCTCCTCCTTCTTTTTCGCTTTCTGATTTCGGATAAACTCTTGTCTCTTTCTTTGCTCCTCTTTTGATTTGAAGATATGTTTTTTCTTTTCTGTAATTTCGTGTGTTATTTCCAGAGAAAGTTTCAAACTTTCCGCTTCTGATGTCACATTTGGTGATTCTCAAGGGGGATCATTCCTCGAAAGTGTTGAGCTTTCTTATGCAGGAGAGTTACAGAAATTACAAGACTTTTATCATCCTGTCCCCTCAGGTCCGTTTCTGTTCCTCTATCCTTGGGTAAAACTTGTTCTGTTTGTTTGGATTTTAATTTCAATTTGGCATTTTTTTTGTCAAAGACTGGAACACTGGATTAACACTTAACCGTGTGTTGCTTCAAAATTCATGTAGAGACAAACCATTGCCAAGGCTGTTCTGAAGCTCGTGAATGCTGAGGGCTTTAGGATCTTATCATGTAAAAAATAAATTACAGGTACTAAATTAGTTTTGCGTCTGACCAATTTTTACAAGTACATAATACCAAATTAGCTCAATATCTCTGATAATCTGTAGAACTATAGACTAGCTGGTGAGAAGAAGAATGTTAACTCAGTGGAAAAGAAACTGGCTTTGAGTAACAGTGATGCTGATGAGAAAAAAAGAAAGAAAGGGTGGATGCATTGTGTTTCTTGCTTGGTTTCTGGTTTACATATTGGATCTCCCCAGTAATGTCTTAACATTATCCTTAAAGTGTGACTCTCTTCTTCCATGGACAGGGGCAATACAATTAACTATGCAGATGGAAGTTCAAAATCAATTGCATGAACAACTCCTGGAGGTAACACCCATCACACTTTAGTTTCATCAAAAGAAATGTTACAAGATTTTTCATGATAACCAATCCCTTAAATTGAACAACGTGCTGGTGCAACTGGTGCTTCAGCTAGGAATAGAAGAGCATCCTAAACACTTGGAAAATATGTTGGAAGAACCGAAGAATCTCTGCCTCAGCCTTCATCATCTGCAAAGAGCCTAGCTTCTAAATCCGAACACGATAAATGTGAATCCTCTCAGAAACGTCGCAGGCTTTAGAACAACGCTGAGTCTGAAGATCCTGAGAGAGGTAGCAGGTTTCTTCAAATGTGTGAGTATAGTCTAGATACTCAAAAGGAAGATGTATGTAATGTTAATGTTAATGTTAATGTTAATGATATGACCTTTTTATCTGACGCGTGTAAACTTATGAAGTAAGTAATGGACTTATCATTAATTACAAAATTATCTACGGAGATAAAACAAAGGCCTCAGCTTTCCCCCCCCTCTCTAAAACAAGGGTTTCATTTTATCTTCCAGGGTTTGCTGTCTCTCTTGTTATCCGAGAGACTCGGCGCTTAGACTCAGGTAATCTCTCTGATCACAGTTCCAAGCGTTAGATAAACAATGCGTTCGTTTCTGTGAAGAAAGTTGTTTGCTTTGATCTTTTCTTTTATCACTAAGGTTCGAATTTTTTTGACTGATGGTTAATAGTTTCTACCATTTAGTTTTAACTCATTTGATGGTTGCTTGAGAGCATTATAAAGTTCAAAACTCTCGTTTTTTCTTCACTCTCTCTGTCTCAATGAACATGCAAGGTTTCGATCAGACAAGATCGGTTTGCAGTGCATGTAATGGGCTGGTTCTAAGTCTCTGATTCACTCACTGTGTTTTTCTTTAATTAGGTGACTCTTTGAATCATGGACATTCATGATCACGGAGTTTGGGTGAACGAGAACGAAAGGCGTGTTAGATGCAAACACTGCGGTAAAGAAATGACCGGCTTGAACCGTCTCAAACGTCACTTGAGTGGTACGAGTAGCCGTATGACTCCCTGTACTCAAGTTACACTGACCATTAGAGAGGCGTTTCGTGATGAGGTTACTAAGGAAGAGTCTGATCTCACCGCTGCTAAGAGTAAAAGAGTTGGGGAAGTCCAAATGGGTAATGATCATAAGCGTGGAAGAGAAGAAGAAGAAGAAGAAGAGGATTCATCCAGAAAAAATGAATCTGCTGAGAACGAGTTCTTGTTGTCAAACAAAGCCCAAAAGTGCATTGGTCGGTTCTTTTATGAACACTGTTTCGATTTTTCATCTGTGGATTCCCTAAGCTTCAGAGAAATGATTGCTGCAACGTCTCTTGTAGGTGAGATGAAGCTTAAGATCCCTGATTCTGAAGAATTAAACGGATGTATGCTTCAAGAAGCGGTGGAGGAAGTGCAAGATCATGTGAACAAGATTAAAGACTCATGGGCCATCACAGGCTGCAGCATCTTGCTGGATGCTTGGGTTGACCAGAAAGGCCATGATCTGGTTACTTTCGTCGCAGACTCTCCAGCGGGTCCAGTGTATCTGAACTCCTTCTATGTTTCTGATATCAAGAAAGACGTCAACGCCTTAACGTCGCTAGTGTATGGGGTTGTTGAGGATGTTGGAGTGCATAACGTTGTTCAGATCATTGCTTGTTCAACCTCTGGCTGGGTTGGTGAGCTAGGCCGGTCTTTCAAGAGCAACAACCTAAACGTCTTCTGGTCCGTGAGTGTGTCCCACTGCTTCGAGCTTATGCTGGTGGAAATTGTGAAAATGGAGTCGTTTAAAGACATACTTGAAAAGGTCAGTAACATCACAGAGTTCATCAACAACAATAGAGAAGATTCTCAAGGCATGACAGTCTCCTCCTCTGAGTTTGAGTTTGTTAAGCCGTATCTCGCTGCAGGGACCATTCTCAAAGCCAAGAACAACTTGGAAGCCATGGTTGCTTCTCCAGATTGGAACAAAGAAGAGGGGACAACAGTGTCCACACTGGTGAAGGATTCTTCCTTTTGGGAATGTGTTGAGAGGCTTGTGAAGTCCACATCTCCTCTGATTCGAAGCCTACACTTGTTCTCTACTGTCTACAACAGTCAGCATGCTGGATATGTCTATGACACTATGGATGGGATCAAGGAGAGTATAGCCAAGGAACTCAACAACGAGGAACTGTGTTACAAGCCGTTATGGCGTGTGATTGATGATGTCTGGAACAACCACCTCCACAGTCCTCTTCATGTTGCCGGTTACTTTCTGAACCCGGCGGCTTTCTACTCGACTGACTTTCAGAATGACACAGAAGTTACAACTGATTTTATCTCAGCATTGGGCTATTTAGTACAAGAATGTCAAGTTATAGCTAAAATTGGCAGACAGCTTAAGATGTATAGGCTCGGTAAAGGTTGCTTTAATGAGGCCAGTCAAGCTGATAAGATCACTGGAGTCATTCCAGGTGTGTGAACTTCTTGATTTTTTTATGTTGTTGTGTTGTTGACCCGTGAAGCAAAGGGTATTGTCATTTATTTTTTGAATCTCTCTTTGTTGCAGGTGAGTGGTGGGCTCAGAAGGCGAGCGAGCACCCAGAACTGCAGAGTTTCGCAGTTAAGGTTCTGAGCCAGACATGTGAAGGTGCTTCGAGGTACAAGCTGAAGAGAAACGTAGCAGAGAAGCTGCTGCTCAGCAAAGGAGTGAGCCCTTGTGAGAAACAGCACTTGGAAGAATTGGCATTTGTTCATTACAATCTTCATCTGCAAAGCTCAAAGCTGCAAAGCCAAACTAAGTGAAGGAGATTGTGCTGCAAGACTTTTGTATGGACTCTTTTTTTTTTTTTTTGTGGATGTGCATATTTTAGTTTTTTAGTTTGTGTATTCATCAAAGCTCATCTTTTGATACAATGCTAATGTAAACTCATATTTTGAATCAATGCTGATGAATTGATCATATGTGCTTTCTAAAGTGTGATGATTTAGGAAAATATACACATGAATCTAACAGGTATAAGACAAAAACAAAATAGTATACAAAGAATTTTTTTCAACACCATGATATATTCTGAGAAAGTTGTGTTGGTTACTCGTTGTCTTTTCAAATTTCAAATAGGGAATATAAAAATCTGTGAATAATACTACACATTGTCAACATGAAAAACAAAACAAGCCAAGAAAAGGGAATCAGGCTCCAGTCCACTAAGTTCTAACCACAAAGCGACAAAAAAAATCTTAGTTGTTTTTTTGCATGTGAGAATGCTTTAATATTTTTTGGTTTTCTCAAAGATTGTTTTATTCTTCTCTTCTTTTTTCAGTTTAATTTACTTTTGAGATTTTGAACAAAAAAAAAATTTACTTTTGAAATTACTAAGAAAAAGACATCAAATTCCCAAGTGCCCGTGTAGATTGAAAGCAGTATGTTACAGATTCTCTTCTGTTCTGTTCAACTGTATCTTTGTCTTCTACTTTAAGTCATTTACTTTGATTCATTATTGGATAATAATAAGAAAAACTAGTCATTTTCTTAGTTAGCATTAACTGTTGAGTCGGAAATCAGAATAGAGATTTTATTTTTGAATTTCAAATTGAGAAACTTTTTAAGATTGCGAAATAAATAAGACGGCCTATGCTCTTTATTTGACACCTAAGAGATAGAGATTAGTGTGGGAGAATCTAGCAGAAACTTTCAGAAGAAGCTAAGGGTTTTGGTTCTCGAATCACATAGCTCTTCTTCTCTATTCTTCTCGGATTCTTGAAAGAGTTGAAGAAAAACAAAAGGTTTGCTTTTGTTCCCACTGTTTCTTTCTCTTCTCCTTGGTTGAGTTATATGTTGTTGCAGAAAATTGGTTACATTTTCTATGATTCAAAGTTTCAATCTTTTTTCCTTTATTATGAGTCATGACTATTGATGTTGGTATATTCATAAAGTCAATTAGAAAGATTTGTTCTTTCATAGACCCACTTGATATGTCTTTAGCTTCTTATTTCTTTCTGTCTTCTCTTTTCATCAAAGTTTGTCTAATTTCTCTCTTTTTTTTTGTAAGGCAATAATAGTACATTCCAAGTTCAAAAGCCTTCATTTTTTAAAGGAAAAGAACAAAAATCAAACACATATTCTAGAATTGCCTGTTCAAAGGTTGTATCTTTTGGTTTAGCTGGTTCATTGAGTTAACATTTCAATGTGAAATTTTTGACCATGTGATACGTTTAGCTGTCTAGTCATTTTTAAACAAAACATGTTGCTGTTCTTGTTTTTCTGTAACTATAATTATATTTGTCCTTATTAGATGTTCACAGGTGTAACAGTGTCTTGTCTTGCCTCTTCATCTTGTACTGAGAAAATTCCATTATCAAAACTCCATCATTTGATTAGTATCTTGTGCTTAAGAGACAACCACATTGGTCTTTTCCTCTAAAATGTTATCTTAACTCATTTACTATTTGATCTGGTTTTGTGCAGGGATTATGTCATTTTGTACTTGAAAGAAGAATCTGAAGCACAGTTGTTGAAGAAGTTCCATAATTTTGTTTTTATGGTAATAACTACCAAACTCCAGATCCTTAGGATGTTTGACTCTCAAGTTTTGAAATCTAATTCAGGGGTATGAACGTACATTAAGTCTAAGATTGTACATGTTGAATGAATCTATGCAGTTATTAAACAACAATAAGATCTTGCTTCCTTGCTTGCTTAATTGTGTACAGGGCATAGAGAGATGCCAAGAGTCTACAAGTGGGGAATCGTTTCTGTATAGATACCAACTTGAAGAGGATGTGAGCTTATGAACTCAAAGAAGAGTCTGCATTTTCTACATAAATTGCAATGTTTTGCCAATTCTGAAAGAAGTTTTATGTTGCAGGTAAAAAGATTGCAACTACAACTACAAGAAGAAATAGAGCTGCACACTTTTCTAGAAAGCGTCATGGAGAAAGATCCTTGGCAGCTATCTTCTTCTTCTTGTAGTGTTCCACATCAAGTATGCTCCCCCTCATCTCATCCCATTATGATTACATTTTAAAAAAAATTACCGTTTTGTTTAAATGATGATTCTGAAAAATTGGGCAGGCTCAAGAACTGCTTTCCAATATATCCACCCTAGAGACTGCAGTCACCAAGCTAGAGCAAGAAATGATGTCTCTGAACTTCCAACTTAGCCAAGAAAGAAACGAGAGAAGACTAGCTGAATATCATTTGACACACTCAGCTTCTCCACCAGTATGTATCTCCTTTATATAAAAACTCATCATTGTCTTGTTTTTGTTGTAATCTAGATTGGTGTGTAACTATTTATTAGTTATGCAGAACATTTCTTCTTCCTTGATATATTTGAATCATTCGGATTCTGAACTACATCGATCAGCAGAAGACAGTTCATGCCAAAACCAAGAGTCTTCATCTGAATCATCTCAGGCAGAATCAACTGTTAAGAAGAGTAACCAAATTCTTGAGAAGAGACTAATGAGAAAGACAAATGGGAGGAAGCTACTTAAGTACCTGTGGGATCACCCTAATCTACTCTCTGAAGAAATGGTGAGATGTATGAAGAACATCTTCATGTCTCTTGCTGATCAGACAAAAGCATCCTCAAACGAGAGCCAACTCCTCTCACCGGTGGCATCACCAAGAGGGCATCTATCAAGCTCATCATCCTGGTGGCCTTCAACAGAACGGTCAAAAATCTCTTCATGGGTGCAAAGCCCTCAGATAGATATCCAAAGTAACAATAATGTCTTGGCCGCCACAGGAAACGTCTTTGATCCTTACAAAGTTCGTGGGAAGTTAAGCTGGGCCGAGATTGGAAACTACGGTTTGGCGTCCGAGGTTTCTTGGATGTCTGTTGGGAAGAAACAGCTTGAATATGCTTCTGGTGCATTGAGAAGGTTCAGGACACTGGTGGAGCAGCTTGCTAGAGTAAACCCAATCCATTTGAGCTGTGATGAGAAGCTAGCTTTCTGGATTAACGTTTATAACGCTTTGATCATGCATGTTAGTTCCTTTTTTTCTCCTTCTACTTCTCAAAAACCTTTTCTGAATTGTAATGAATGCTTATCAGAGTTGTCGTATGCAGGCGTACTTGGCTTATGGTGTGCCAAAAAGTGACTTGAAGCTCTTCTCGTTGATGCAAAAGGTTATATTATCACTTAAAAATAAGCTTCTTCTCATTGTTCTTGCCTTCTCTTATTCCTTTTATGTTTGCTCCACAGGCTGCCTATACGGTTGGAGGACACTCATATACTGCAGCTGCAATGGAGTATGTTATACTAAAGATGAAACCGCCTACGCACAGGCCACAAATTGTATATTAAGCTTTTACTCCGGTGTTCTTTTTTTTTGTGTGTTTTCAGAACCAGTTAACATTTGATCTGTCTTCTTATGTGTAGGCTCTGCTTCTTGCCATCAACAAGGTGAAAGTATCAGAAGAGCAACGTAAGGCAAGCATTGATAGACATGAGCCTCTTCTCTCCTTTGCCTTAAGCTGCGGAATGTACTCTTCCCCTGCGGTAAACTAACTATCTTTCTTTCTCCTTGTGTTTGGCATAAAGTATGGAATGTGAAGTCTAAAGACTTTTGTGTTGCAGGTGAGGATCTACACAGCGAAAAGAGTGAAGGAAGAGCTACAAGAAGCTCAAAGGGAGTTCATACAAGCATCGGTAGGGCTGAGCAGCAAAGGGAAGCTCTTGGTACCCAAAATGCTCCACTGTTACGCAAAGAGTTTGGTGGAGGATTCGAACTTGGGGGTCTGGATATCGAAGTACCTTCCACCACATCAAGCAGCTTTTGTGGAACAGTGCATCTCTCAGAGAAGAAGACAAAGTCTTCTCTCCTCACGTAACTGTGGAATACTCCCCTTTGACTCTCGTTTCAGATATCTGTTTCTACCTGACAACAACAACAACTCCTGTGTGTAATAACCTTTTAAAAGCTCTGCTTCGTGTTCATCAGCATGTATCATTATTGTTCCCAACTTAGCTTTGGAGCTTATCAGTGTACATTTTTCAAATAATGTATATGAGAAAAGAAAGCTATTTTTTCTTTTATTTTTTTGCATGAACATGTAACTTTGAAGAATCGTTAAGCTTCTTCTAGAATCATACTAAGGTGTTGTTCGTTTGCTCAGTCAGTCAAATGATCCATCTGCGGGAAGATGGATATTGGAATGGATGAGCAAAAGCTGCCATGGGGTGAGGAATATCCCAAGTCTCATGTAAGACAACTAAATGCACCCCGAGGTGCTGCCGAGGAACTAGAAGACTTTCTCGAGCACAAGATAGGCAATTGAAAGACAAAGCTAGCCTATTCGTTATGGGAATCAATGCTCCGGGCCGAATAAAGCTTACCTCCGGCACCTGGCTTTCCCGGCGCATATTAGCCTAGCTGTGTTTAATAGGTCGGTTTGTGTGGCTTTCGCTCTTAGCCCATTCCTAACCAGTGGAGAAAAGGTTCGCTAATGCTGGAGGGAGCATCACCACTTAGTGATCGGTCTGCTAACTGGTTCTCTTAACTCATCTCTCCACTTCTACATGAGCTCCTACAATAATCACATCTACTCTAAAGCAACGAACATTACACAAAATTACAAAAGAGAATGCCACAGCAACAGACTGAAAATCGAAAAAATAAACATGGAGGCTTTGTCATTGAAAACCTGCAGGTATAATCCAAAATCAGGAGGATTTATTCGCTTATATCTTTGCCAGAAAAAAAAAATGCTAACAAATACAAAACGAAGGGATCAAAAGAGTGAACTAAAGCAAGCTAAGAGCTAACAATGCTTTCTAAGAATGAGCTCAAAATAGCACCAGAGGCACGAACCCTTAGAAGAGAGAGATATAACATGTCTCTGTCTATGTTGATGAGTCAGGAGTGGAGGCTGTTGCTGCGTCAGCGTCTCTCTGTCGTACCACAGCGTCTTGAATCTGCCTGTTGTTGACTTCTACTAAAACGAGCTCTAAACTCACTGTCACAAAATGTCAGATCATTATTATTATTAAAAAAAAAACATTTAACTTTATTCTTCTTTCTGATCGAGGAACAAATATACCTGCATTTGGGTATTGTGCATTGGGGCTCCCTGCAGTTTCTGGCGTGCATACGGAAGATATCCCACATTCTCTTACAATGATTGCAGACTCTCTTTTTGCATGTAACACCATGGCGGAGGAGAAGCTTGACAGTGCGACACCTTGGATACTGGCACTGTGTGGTGCAGCATGTCGTCACGTGTAGAAGCACTGCTCTTAACTGCAGTAACCAACAATCACAACTGCATTTAGTAATTAGTAAAAATAAATAAATAATTGTAGAAATAAATAAATAAATATATATACTTGACCAGTGGGTGATTGAGTGCTAATGAGGGTGTGTGGATGGTTGATGATGCCGTTTGAGCAACAAGGGCCGCAAACTTCATAGTCAGGACAAACTTGGCAACGCCAACGTTGAGCAGGTTCGAGATCTTGCTGGCAGATGGCGCATGACGTGGCTCTCAAGGATGTCGTCATAACTCTCCTTAATTTCGGTTAAGGAACGTTGTCAGATGGCAAAAACCTTATCATGTTCCAAACCCACCATGAAGAAATAAAAAAAACAAATATATTAAAAGATTCACAGAACTATCAGATTGGGAAAAAAAATGTTTTAATTTCAAACCAACTCTAGCTCGACAATGAATCAATTAATGGAATGAACAAAAACAAACCCTGAACCTGAGATCGTTTTGGGGGGGGGGGGGGGGGGGATCAGCAATTCCAATCCGCAATTGGCAACAGAACACAACGAAGAATGTAACACAAAAAAAAAACTGTTTTTCAGGAATGAGGCTAATATAGTTATTTGTTTAGATCCTAAAGACGATCTGCCGTTTTTTGGAATCTCTAACGGGGCGCAGTTGCATCGCTAACGCGACCAATTCTTCTTGAAATAGATATTTCTTGTTGTAATAAGTTTCTCTTTGGAGTTTTAACTGTGTTCACATAAATACGTAATTTCATGTTTTATGTTACAAATATTTTTTAAATTATGATTTTATTTGATGTGATGTCATTATATAATCCATAATGGTGTATAACAATGTTTACAGGAGATGGGTGAGTAAATGTTTGCTTTGGTGAATAATATGTATGATTATAGATTTCTTGGTAGTGATCAATATTTCCAAGCATCGTGGCTTGGTATGCCAACGTCGGTCAACTGGCTCTCTGAGCTTCCTTCTCCATAGCTCTGTGATTCTTTGGTATTCTTGGTGAGCTGACGTAGCAAAGCTTTGAGAACCATCTGATCAGATGAAGGATTAGTAGACAACAGGTTGGGATTCTTGTAGACCAAACCGATTTGATTCTGTGACAGATTGGAGAAGCAGGGCACTTGCTGGTTGATGATGTGATGAGGATTGAAATTGATGTAAGAGTCCATTAATGGAGGAGCTGTTTCATGAGAGCAGGTTCTCATGTTGTTGTCCTTGTCGACTTCATTGTTGTTCTTGTTGAAAGCTCTACACAAGACCCATTCTTCCTGTTTTTTTTTTCTCAAAACAAAGCAAATTGTTTTTAAAAAATAAAATAATTAAAAATGTCAAAATCATATGGTTGAGAGTAGATATTTTGTGCCAAGTCAAAGATCATCTTAGGTAAGATAAGCCACAAATAAATATTTTGCAAGATCGTCAGCGATACCCCTTCAAAGTTAAAATACATTCAGGTTGAATGCGAAACAAAGATAAAAGTCAAAACGTTTCCCATAATTCACGGGATAATATGATTGCGACGTCATCCCCTAGACGCTTGATTCATGCTTAATTTGATATTTTCATATTCAAGAAACATATAACTACATTCAGAAAATAATCTAAAAACTAACCCCCAACAAAGAATGTTTATGGATTTCAAAACATATAACACGAGTAAATATAATAATAAGTTACCTTGGGAGAGTGGTGGATAAAAGTTCCTTGGAGACGAAACTCGTGCATGACCCAATCAGTTTTACGACCCTTAGGGGCTCGACCTATGTAAAACACAAGTGTCTTTCTCATGCCCACAAGGCTACCATTTCTTTGGATTGCTCTATCTTTACCGGTTGCTTTCCAATAACCGGTGGCCGTAGCCCGGTTTGTTCTTTGCCCTGTTGCGTATTTCCGATCTTTTTGGCTGTAAAAATACCATTCTTTACCTCCTACTCTCGCCGATTCTGTACAATTGATAACTACATTTTAAATATTTTCATCGTTGTTTTTTTAAGAATGTTGACGTTGAATGCTCTTTCTTTTACATTTCACATACTTTACTGGGTTTTAATATTGAATAAAGAAGTGTATTTTGTTCAATATTTATTGGATAGATTATGATAAGACATGAGGAGAAATGAGAAGTCTTTTCGTAATTGTCTTTATCTTTATGATGTATACAATAATATCCAAATGATTCCCATCTATCCGCGTCATATCTTAACTAACCAGGTTCCCAGTTACCAAGCACCGAATAGGCATTCAACACGTATAAATGATTACGATCATTTGTTTTCTTAATGATACAATATTAGTATACTTTAGAAAAAAAGAATAGGTGTATGATTAGCCATTGATAATTATGCTGCTAGATAGTCTTTTTCACGAAAAAATAGCAAGAAAATTACTAATCTGCAAGTGGCTGGCAAGTTGAACTTCGTTTTCTCTTCTTTGTTTTGTTAGTTTATCAACATATGATGATCTTGTATTCGAAATATGGAATAAACAATCAACAAATCGTGTTGGCAACTAGAAATATGGATTATAACATGCTTAATTAACTACGATCGAATGGTTAGACTATGGCATGTTTGTTTCTCCATCTAGATGGACCATCTGAATGAAAATGAGAGTTTTGTTTGTTTAGGCACTAAAAGTGCAACTCATTCAGATGGATCATCCGGATGATTTTTGGAAATTTAGGCTTAATTTTAAAGTCCATTTAGCTGAACCAATTTGGATCATTTGAATGGAGATGGTTCATTCAAAATGGTATAATGTCTATTATACCCCTAATGTAATTCACAAATTACAAACCTAAACATAATATCATTTTTGTCACAAACGAAAACTGACAAAACTACAAAAATACTTTTTCCCGGGCTAAAAACTACTTTTTCACGCCAAAACCCCAAAACGCATTTTCCCGCTAAAATTGCAAAAAATGTTTTTCCGTCAAAATTGCAAAAACGTGTTTTTCCGCAAAAACCGAAAACATGTTTTCATGCCAAAATCACAAAAAAAAAATGTTTTCACGCCAACACCCCAAAATACATTTTTTCCATCAAAACACAAAAAAAAACGTTTTCCCGCCAAAGTCGCAAACCGTGTTTTCCCGCCAAAATTGCAAAAACGTGTTTTCCCGCCAAAACCAAAAAATGTGTTTTCCCGCCAAAACCAAAAAAACATGTTTTCTCGCCAAAACCGAAAAATTTGTATTTTCCCGCCAAAAACGAAAAATCTCATTTTCCCGCGAAAACCGTAAAAATGCGTTCCCGCCAAAAACGTGTTTTCCCGCAAAAGCCGCAAAACGCGTTTTTCCGCCAAAACCGCAAAAACGCGTTTTTCCGCCAAAACCGCAAAAACGCGTTTTCCCGCCAAAACCGCAAAAACGCGTTTTCCCGCCAAAACCGCAAAAACGCGTTTTTCCGCCAAAACCGCAAAACGCGTTTTCCCGCCAAAACCGCAAAAATGCGTTTTTCCGCCAAAACCGCAAAAATGCGTTTTCCGCCAAAACCGCAAAAACTCGTTTTCCCGCCAAAACCGCAAAAGCATGTTTTCCCGCCAAAATCGTAAAAATGTGTTTCCCGCCGAAACCGCAAAAATGCGTTTTCCCGCCAAAAACTCGTTTTCCCGACAAAACCGCAAAACGCGTTTTCCCGCCAAAACCGCAAAAATGCGTTTTTCCGCCAAAACCGCAAAAACGCGTTTTTCCGCCAAAACCGCAAAAACGCGTTTTCCTGCCAAAACCGCAAAAGCATGTTTTCCCGCCAAAATCGTAAAAATGTGTTTTCCTCCAAAAACGCAAAAATGCGTTTTCCCGCCAAAAACGTGTTTTCCCGACAAAACCGCAAAAACGCGTTTTTCCGCCAAAACCGCAAAAACGCGTTTTTCCGCCAAAATCGCAAAAATGCGTTTTTCCGCAAAAATCGCAAAAATGTGGTTCCCTCCAAAACCGCAAAAACTTGTTTTCTCGCCAAAACCAAAAATTTGTATTTTTCCGCCAAAACAGAAAAATGTCGTTTTCCCGCGAGAACCGAAAAATCTTGTTTTCAGCCAAAACATAAAAAATGTGTTTTCTCGCTAAAACCGTAAAAACTTGTTTTTCCGCCCAAACCGTACATAATTAAATGTAATATAGTTAAAATTAATATTAAACATATGATTAAATCAACACAAGGATATTTCAGTAATTTCTTTACTAAACTCATTTGAATGGAAATGAAAATAAAGAAACAAACATAAGATCATAAGATCCATTTAGATGATTCATCTAGATGAGCTATGTGGATGGACAAACAAACAATCACAAAAATCTGAATGGATCATTTGAATAGATCATACAAATGAATCATTTGGATGGAGATGGCAAATGGTGAAACAAACAGCCCCTATATATGATTGATGAGTTGAGAGACTTTTGTGCACACATATAATCTTCATATTAGTTATGGAAAATTATATTAGTCTTTAAGAAAACGAGAGATAGAACCAAAAAGGTATTTAAGAACTTACGAGGAATGTCCCAAGGCTCGCACTTGTTGAGATCGACTTCGATCAAGACAACTGGTTGATAGCGGCTGCGAACGTTTCTTTTCATTAAGTAGTCGCAGACAAGCTCGTCGTCTCTCGGGTGGAATCTAAACCCAGGAGGCAGCTTAGCCTCGACCATACTTATACTGCCCTTATTCTCCTCTTCAGCTTCCATTTCCGATTTGATATGTAGAGGTTTGTTTATTAGTGTTACCTGGTTATCATCTGATGATAGGTTAGTATTTGTGTAAAGAAGGGAGGGAGATAGAGAGATGGAGAGGAATATCGTAGGTTTTAAGCACGAGATAGGAAAGAAGAACGGTGGTCTAAATAATTGAAAAACAATAAAGTCAACTTCCATATTTTTCTTATGTAACTATGATCTATCACTAGAGGTGAAAATAAATTATGAATGTCAGATGGATTTAAATTTTATTTTATTAAATAAACTTAAATTTATACGATATTTTCCAGTTTCTCTTTGTTTCTCAATAGATAGAAAACAAAAAATTCTGAAAATGATCTAAAAAGAACAAACTAAAACTGAAAATGTTTATCCGTTCAGAGGAAAATATACAACTAATAAGAAGATAGCTGGATGATGAACTTTATGGTCTATGCTCAAATTTTACCCTATTACAAATTGACTTTTAGCTATGTGAAATCTATCTATCTATCTATATATATAAAAATGGGTTTCATTCACTCCTAGATTGTCCAAATAGGCGGACACATCACTAATTCGAGTCTTGAGAAGCCGACACGTGTCACGGTCAATCAAAAGTCAATGTTTCATTATTTCTTGAATTTAATGGGTTTTATGTGTTTACTACGGTCTAAATACATATTCTCTAAGAAAATAAAAAAACGGTATACGAAACTTAGAGAAAGTGGCCGTCGAGCAACAATTCTCGTTCAATCAACTGTCAATAGAAATCCAACGGTTTCACCGATGACGAACGATTCCGATCAGTGTCAGTCGGAAGCCGAATAGACTTCTTTAATCTGGAGCTGTTACGAAAATTAACTTGGTTCATGCATCTTCATTAACATTCACATTAATACCTACTCTCTACTTCTCACACGATCTCGCATTCAATGAATCTCCTCATTCATTTCTTTGTGTTAATCCTCCATTATAAATATGAAGGTTTTCTTCCAAGAAAATCATCAGTTCATTTCTCTTAATAAACAATACAAAAAAGTAATTAATGAAAAAAATTTGTTAAGCTCATCGTTGTATTTTACGGATTTTGACAGAAAAGTGATAAGAAACAAAAAAAATGAGATGAGAAACATAATAAACAGAGAAGAAGAAAAAAGAGGAAGAAGACAGAAGAAGGGAGATAACTTTTTTTAGTGAACTTTTTTTTAAAAGATCTATTTATCTTTAGCTCATAATAATTTCCAACATCTTGGTGTTGATTTTTCATTATTGTGGCTCCCTAAAAGGTTGTTGGCCCTGATCTCAAGGATACAATAGTTAGTGCAGACACTTATGGATATATAATCATGTGTGAGTATGCATGATTGTGATTTGTGAGTATATTTCAATTACATCTTTCCCATACTGACTACTGGATTGTGAATTCTATTTAAGTTAGTTGCTTCTGTGTCTCCAAAATTGGTTGAGTTTTGATATATAAATAGAATGCATTTTTCTTATTATACTTCCAAGTTTGAGTTTGCATATATCACAATAAAATGAGGACAATGGACGAATGAGCTGAGTGTGGAATACTAAAGATGTTCTTACATGAAAATGAAGCGGTGTAGTTTTGTCCAAACACTAACTTATGCCTTATTTAGAACACTCACTTCCCATAACATATGTACTCTCTTCTCGACAAATGACACATGCTAACCTAATAAGAAAACAATCACAGCGTTGACACATTTGAAAGAAAATTCGTCTAACTGCACCTCCTATTTTGGATAAAAACAACTAGAACTAATACGATATGAAAAACAATAGTTTCATATATATATATATATATATGAAAATTATGTTTCATTGGACATCAATCTAAAATAATATTTTAGCACATAATTAATAATATAATATCAAAAACATAAATTTTAAAAATATTCATAAGAAAAAATATAATCTAAGATTTTTGTATTAAAAATTATTTTACTTATTATCAAAATTATCATAATTACAGTAGAATAAACAAAGAAAATATGTAAAACTATTATGTATTCATGAACATTTTAATATTAAGATGATCATGATCTATAACAAGAATAACAAAACATACACAATAAAAGTTAATATCACCTTAAATTTTAAGTAAGCTAAACATTTTGAAATATTCTTTAACTGATATATTTATGTATTTTTGGTGTCTAACACGTCTGTAGCGTTAATAGAGAGAGAGAGAGGGAGGGAGGGAGGGAGAGAGAGAGAGATTATGCTAATAGTAAAAATTAGTTTTTTTTGTTAATTTAAAATTTAATAAAATAGTACTACATCTGTTCCTAAATGTAGGATGTTTTACAAAATTTTGATGTTCCAATGTATAAGATGTTTTTATTTTCCTAGACAACTTTTTACTTTATTAAAAACTGTGCAACCAATCATATTTGATAATCTATTTTGTAATTGGTTGAATAACATTAATTTATAGTTTTAATGATATTTTCTAGACAAAACAATGATTTTCTTAATATGTGTGCTTTTAACTAAACATCTTATATTTATGAACAGAGGGAGTATATCTCATATACATCTCTTGAAAATGTAAAACTAAAACACAAACCACAAATCATAAAAAAAATAATAATTTTGATTACAAGTAAATTATATCCCGCCTGTAGGGCGGGCCGACCTTAGTACTATATATTAACAGAAGCAGTCTGGTTAACAAATGATAATCAGATCTTTAATTATTACTCCCGGGTGTGATTGTGAACATTAAATATTTAGGTTGTTGAAGCCTTGAAGGTATGAAAGAAATTTATTTGTGTTGTCACAAAACCTGTAAATATTGGTCTGAACAAGCAAACAGTACAGAAGTAATTACGAGTCGAACCATTTATAGTTTTACTTACAACTTTACGTTTTGATATTGAGGGTTGTCGTTTGCGACTTAAGGCGAATCGATACATCCATGGAAGACAAAACGGTAGCTTTCACTTGTCTAAATTTCAATGCCATATTTTTATGATTGGAACGAAGGCGGAATAAATATCTTTTTTACCTAACGGTAAATTGGTATACTTTTAAAATTATTGAATTACCTGACAAAAATAATAAAATCATAAATTCAGATAATTTACTCTCCAAAGAAAAGTTAAATAATTATAATATAGACTCTACTCTAAAAAAGTGTACAAGTTTACGAGTCAAAAAGCTATTAGTTAAAAAGAGAGAAATTTTACCCATTCTGTTGGATTGGACGTAACATAAGTATTTCATCTTTCGAGAATGTGGGTTGTGACTTGTGAGGCACAAGTCCAATTCATATGCTACAAATTGTGTTCCTACAATATTAATTACACAGATATCTATACCATAAATTATATTACTCCCTCCCTCCGTTCCTTAGAAAAAAGGTTTATCTCACAAAGATGTATTTTTTGTATTTTCTATGAAAAAATTGTAAATTTCAAAAAAAAAAAATTGACTTTATTAAATTACTATTGGTTAAAAATTATTGAAAATTGAAAATTACATGATACATTTATTATGGTAGTTTAATGTGTTTTTTTAACGTGTGAAAATAATAAAAAAGTTTATCTCTGTAAAACAGAGGGAGAGTAAATATTTTTCTACCAGCTGATACAAAAGATAGACATTCAAAACCCGAGAATAACTTATGATTTAAATATATGAAATGAATCATCCAACTTTGGTGTCATCTGGTAAAAAAAACATACAAGTGTGAAGTTAATTACTTAAACAAGTTTTCTTGGTAATCGCATATCTCTTCTTCACATAGCATTGAAGTTACTGATGGGCGTGTGTACTAATGGTAGATATTATCTCTGCCGGTATCTAACTTTCATCGGTCTATTTGGGCCATTTAAGCCCGACCCGACCAGAACCTCTACCCGAAATGATTGTATCCAGTAAAAGAGAACACGTGTGTTCTGTCTATATGAGAATCTGATCTGAGCTGTATATATTGCTTGTCTCTGTCATCGCCACTTCTCTACAAAAAGAGAAAACTCTTATCTCTCTCTCTCTCAGTATCGACTCTAAATGACGTCGGTTTGCGTTAAAAACGTTGGTACTTCTCCGGAGAAGCTACCCCCGGCGAGTCACTCTCGGAAGAGCTCCAAAACATCAGTTACGAGCCTTGAATCTCAACCGGTGGATCCTCAGTTGGAAGATCCAGTGGACTTTGAGTTTCTTCTCGAAGATCCCGTCACAATGCTAACCGCCGACGAGCTTTTCTCCGACGGAAAGCTAGTCCCGCTTAAATTCTCCAGCGGGACTAATCCGGAGGAGAAGCCTATGGTTCCGGCGGTTAACACAGTACTGGAGAAACCATGCCGAAGATTGGAGATGGAGATCGATCCTTACCTCTTCTCCCCGAGAGCTCCTCGCTGCACCGTGAGGTGGCGTGAGTTATTGGGCCTTAAGAGACTCAACAAAACGCCGGAAGAAGCTTACCCACCGTCGTCGTCGTCGTCGCGGTTGTCTTCTTCAACTCCAAATCCCAAGACGAGCTCGTTTAGGCAGTTTCTCAACCGGAGCTCCAAATCTACAACCGCATCTCCTCCTCAGGCGATGATAAAAGACTCAGACATCTCCGAGTCGTCAACGTCGATCTCCTCCTCCCGTCTCTCCCTCTCGTCTTCGTCTTCCTCCGGCCACGAGCTCGACGACGTTCCTAGACTCTCTCTAGATCTCGACAACAAACCCAACGCTCCAAACCCCTTCGCTAGGTCACGTGCACACCACCACTTGCGCAACCAAAGGAAACCACGGCGTCATGATGAGACCACGGAGAGTAGTAATGACACGAGGGCGTTGACGGTGACGGCGGATAGTCCGAGACTCAACGCTTCGGGGAAGATCGTGTTTCATGGACTCGAGAGAAGCTCCAGCAGTCCCGGTAACTTCACCGGCGGACCGAGGATGAAACAGCACCATGGTATGCCGAGATCTCAGTCCGCACACGTCAGAATCACTCCTGTTCTTAACGTTCCTGTCTCTTCTCTCCGTGGTGGGCCCAAGTCAGGTCTCTTCTTTGGCCAGCTTTTCACTTCATCTACGTCTGCGAACAGAGCACAGTTACAGAGCAGCAACACTGCCAAGAACCGTACCAATCGAACCAGGCTTGAACCGACTAGCGAAACCTAAGAAGCGAACCGGTTTCTAATTGTACTTGTACCGACTTTATTCTTCGTTTTAGTTGAGGTTGATTTAATGGATTTTAGTTTAACCGGGGCGATTTCATCAGATGAGATTTAGATTTGGGTTCAAAATGTAAATAAAGAGAAATATTTGATTTTTCAATTGGTGGTTCTGCATGGAGCGAGTTGTTCGAAACTGGCGAAAACCAGACTGTCATTAATTACTGTAGTGAGAGTGAGAAGTGCTTCCCATGTTCAGAGATAGATTCCAAAGATATTAACCACATGTTTAGAGAATTTAAAAATCTTTTTGACTCATTATCTACCATTGTACTTTATTATGAAAACATTAAAGATCTTGTATTTTACACTTTAGAAGAGCGACAACTTTTGTTTTTATTTCTATTTTAATTTGCATGTTAAAGAGACAATCCAAAAGACGCATCCTCTCCGTATCTGCTTACTTCATATACTACACCCGTTTAGTTATTTTAATTAGTGCCAACTTAGTTTAATTGTTTAAGGATAAAAAGTCAGGTTTACTGTGATTGGTCATGTGTTGGTGCAGATCAAATTATGAAGTATATTTGGAATAACCGTTATAGTATAGGTAGTTTAAGTATATTTGGTTCATATTTAGTTTAGAATAATTAAACTTGTTTATAATTAAACTGAGGGATTAAACTAGTTTATAACTAAACTGAGGGGCAGATTAGGGAATGGTCAAAGCGTGAAGAAAGATGTCAGTCATATTATTTGCATTTTTCGAGTACATGAAACTGGTTCCAATAATTTTTTGTCTATGTACAAATGCATCACCAAATAAAAGTTGTTCGTCAATCTTGAACATTGTGTTTTCAATCCCATCCGTTGGATTTTTCTTTCTTCCGTTCAAGATTGACGAACAACAACACATATCAGAGAGCAGAAATTGGAGCTATGAATGTTTCCTTTATGTGAGAAATCAATCGGTGTTAGTCTAAGATCTCAACTGATTACAACATGTTAAATATCACTAGAAAAACCGCTTGTCAAAACAGCATATCAAACTTTCACCATTGTACACACATATAATAGAGAAAAGGTGACATGATTATAACAGAAACTACATCTACGTTAGTTTTTATTAAAAATAGTCTTGGATTAAAAAGTAGACTTGGAGTTTTGGAGGAATGCTTAGTTTCACTAAAAATACGAATTTACAAAACATGTAATCCTATGGAAGTATTTCATTTTCACTAATTTACATTTCAAGCATGTTGTTTGATTTAGAATATCAGATATACCATGTAAAACAATAAAATAAAACAGTCTCAAAAAATCTACTACGGTCTTCTGACTAGCCTTTGAAATTATAGGGACCCATGGGCTTCGTGGTTATTATTTGTCTTTTGGCTGTCATATTCGACCAAAATTGGTACGTACGTACAATACAACCACAGTGTTAATCACTGATTACTACAACACAAAAAGTTCAACCACTTATTTCTACACCGTACTCACGAATTCAAATTAATGTTCTCACGAGTCGCATTCTATGAAAATAACCAGTTATGCTCTAAAGAGTTACAAAACCGTACTCACGAATACAAATGGATGTTCTCACTAGTCGCATTCTATGAATATGCAAAATACGAAAATAACTAGTTTTTTGTGTAAAAAATAAATAAGTAGTTACGTTTAAAGAGTTACAAAACATTGACATGAATTGATGCAATTATATATTTATATATACATTAGTACACTTTTAAACTTTCTATAATACTTGTTGGGGAAATGAAGTAGAGAACGTGATGGTTCCCAGTCTTGCGCCCTCTGGGTAGATTCTCTATCACCAGTTTGATTCTCATGGTGCTTTTATTCAAATGTTTTTTTGCTCTTTTCTCTATATCTCTACATCCATTTATTTATTGATACTTTCTGCATTATATATTGGGATAACTTGAGAGTCACGACAAATGGCCTAAGTAGAAAAGGCCGACAAGAAAGGAGGAATTAGTTAGGAATAAATACCGAGTTAATTATGTAAACTGGACATTAACATGTTATGGTTTTCACTTCTTCATAAAAAGACAAATACCAGAATCCAAAACTAGTCACCCTGTAAACCTAGCTAGTCTACTTCTTGTTGTTTCTGTGAGATTTGACTATGTCATTGGAAAATGAATCTGTGACAGTGGGATATAGGCCCTGTTCGTTCGTACATCTGTAAGATGCATCCAGATGGTCCATCTAGATGTCTTATCTAGATGCTCCATCTGGGTGTTGTTCGTTTCTTCATTTCGTCCATGCATCCACATGAATCATCTGAATGCAACTATGTTCGTTTGCTTTTCATTTTTTAACTTCTATCTGCATACAGGTGGACTTGTTAATAAAATGACTAAAATATAATTTTTTACGTTTCGGCGGAAAAATAACATTTTTACCGTTTTGGCGGAAAATATATTTGCGGTTTTTTTGAGGAAAAATATGTTTTTGGCGAAAAAGTATAGTTTCGTGGTTTCGGCGGAAAATACGTTTTTTATGGGTTTGGCGGAAAAATACGTTTTTGCGGTTTGGACGGAAAAAAGTGTATTTTTGCGGTTTTGGCGGGAAAAGTGTTTTCGACGAAAAAAGTTTTTTTTTCGTGATTTTGGCGGGAAAAGCTTTTTCGCGATTTTGGCGGAAAAATTGTGTTTTTCTGGTTATGGCGGGAAATTGTGTTTTTCTGGTTTTGGCGGGAAAATGCGTTTTTCCGGTTTTGGCGGGAAAATTCTGTTTTTTGGTTTTGGCGGGAAAATTGTGTTTTCCGGTTTTGGCGGGAAATTGTGTTTTTCTAGTTTTGGCGGGAAAATGCGTTTTCCCGGTTTTGGCGGGAAAATTATGTTTTTCGGTTTTGGCGGGAAAATTGTGTTTTCCGGTTTTGGCGGAAAAAATGCGTTTTCCGGTTTTGGCAGGAAAATTACGTTTTTCGGTTTTGGCGGGAAAATTGTGTTTTCCGGTTTTGGCGGGAAAATTGCGTTTTTCTGGTTTTGGCGGGAAAATTGCATTTTTCCGGTTTTGGCGAGAAAATGTTTTTTTGCGGTTTTGGCCGGAAAATGCTTTTTAGAGTTTTGGCGGGAATATGCGTTTTTCGGTTTTGGCGGGAAAATGCGTGTTTTGGGGTTTGGCGGGAAAATGCGCTTTTTCGGTTTTGACGGAAAAATGCGTTTTTTCGGTTTTGGTCGAAAAGTGCGATTTTACTGGTTTGACCGAAAAATGTGTTTTTATGGAAATGTGCGTTTTACATTTTTTTTGCGGAAAAACGCATCTTGCGGTTTTAGCGGGAATGTGTGTTTTTCAGTTTTTGCGAGAAAATGTATTTTTTGGTTATAGCGGAAAAATGTATATGCAAGAAAATAGAATTTACGGTTTGAAAATAATATTTTGATTTTAAAAAATCATTTTTGTCATTAATCATTTTGGACTGAACTAGATGCATCTGCATCCAGATGCACCATCAAGACTCACCTTCATTTGGGTGACAATTTGAGATGAGTTTTTAAAAATTCAGCTGGGTGATCCATCTGGATGTAGCATTATAATGCACAAAACGAACATCAATTTGCATCTTCACCCAGATGGATCACCTGGATGAGCAAACGAACAGGGCCATACAACTTTTTCATTTTTCATAAGAGACATTACCTAGTCTAAGAACTAGGACGATCCACGTCCTTATCCTAATTTGGCAACAATTGCTAAACTGTTAATGGTGCGAGCGTGACAAGATAATAATTTCATTGCATTAAGTCAGGTTGGTGGTAGCAGAGCAGTGCCTATATGGTTGAAAAAGAAACAATTGCTCAGGGGCATCAATTTGATTTCAAATAAATTTTAAAGACATATTTACAAATATTTTTTCATATGGTTTAAATCTTTGCTTCTTCTTACAAAATTATTGTTTATTTCTATTATTTCACTTGTTTATATTTAACTTCACGAAAATAAATTATGTTTTCATTAACTTCGTATATAGCATTGGCAGTTAGCTTTTGTTCCATTTTTACTTACTTAACAAAGTTATACTACATAACTTTATATCAATTATTAGTATAACTTTATATAAATTATTACTGCATTATGGGATCCTAATTCTATATAAATTTATATTTTTGTTGTATTCTTGTGAACAGTTATTATTATGTCAACAAACATTTTATTTATAAATTAATTTATGTAAAAGTGTACCTATAATAAAATATCTAATTTTTTGTAAATTTTTTAATTGTGCTTAGGGCAGGAAAAACTCCTCGCATGGCTCCGGTGGTAGCTCCTCTCACTGCATTAACTCAGGTTTGGAGTTATGTTTATAGTTTTGTTAAGAGCATGCAAGAAAAATATAGTAATCTTTATAATGGCATTTAGTGGAAGTGAATGGAACCAAGGGGACACATATACATTAGCTGCAGAAAAAAAAGAGGGCAGGTTGAGCTGGGTTATTTTGACGCAGTGAATCAGATGCCAAATTCAATAATAAATATTTATTGTTTAATTATTTGTACAGTGAGAAGCAGAAAAAAGAAAGAGGGATAAAAAGAAGTGACAAAAATGTATATGTGATTGCAATGGGAATGAGGATGGATATGACTTTATTACTGTTGAAGTCAAATTTGGAACTTTTGTATAAGAAGAAGAAACAGTACTTTGCTTTGTCTTTCTTCTCATATCTCTCTCTATGTACATTTGTACAGGTACTTTATTGTTCTTCTTATAATTAATTTCAAATCCTTAGATGGGCCTTCGAAAATGTTTGGGCCGTTTAGAAAAAACAGGGCCTTATCGCCGAAACCCTAGCTATATAAGATGGAGTGGAGCGCTTGACGAACAACACAGCGGAGGAGAATCTGACTTTCGGCGACTTGACGATGAGGGCGAAGGTACGAAAATTACCTCTGTAACCTCTGCTCGTTTCGATTTACGAATTGCGACAAGGCTCTCTATAGGTTTCCTTGTTAGTATTACGTATTGTAGATTGATTCTCTTACATTTAGCAGAACTTTAATGGATGCTGAGTATCGTTCGTTTTATGAGTGAAATTGCTAATTGATTTTGCATTTGGCTTACAGTTATTGATTCTTGTCATTAACTGGTTGGAGTGATGTCTATCTTTGTGCTTTGTTGGTATTTTTGATTGCAGTGGAAGAAGAAGCGCATGAGGAGACTGAAGAGGAAGCGCAGGAAGATGAGACAGCGATCCAAGTAGTCTCTGTGTCTCCATGCCTATCCATAAATCTCTGAACCTTTATGTTTTGTGGTTTTTACGTTTAAGTTGGAACAATCGTTTGTAGAACATGTTTCGATCACTCCCTTTTATTTATCTACACGGAGCAGAGATTTATCTTTTTTTTTTGGATCTGTTTATTTGAGGGCTTGTGAGTGCAAGTAACGATTTTCTAGAGGCTTGATGAGTGATCTAAACCTACTCTCATATCCTTTTTATTAAGAAAAGCATTGCCATTTGCATATTACATAGGATAATAGGATAGGACTAACTCCGACTATATAAGTTTAACGGGGACTATCATCTGTACAAGTTCAAGGCTTGTCTTTCACGTCACAGTGCATTTTTCCCTTTTCAATAGCTTGGCTCAAATAGAATTTGACCTCAATCATGAAGAAGAGGTTAATGATGATGCTAAGAAGGATAGAACGAGACCCGGGAGTAGAGAAGAGCTCACCAACTTTTATCCCGTTGAAGATCGATGGATTGTCTTGCTCCTGCTCTTGCACACACGTCCAATGGATTTGTAAATAGTCTTATGTCATTAGGACTTGAACATAGCCAATGTTCGCTTTCAGTTAACCACTCTCTTCTCTTCCGTTTGTCCAAATCCCATTTCTGAACATTCAAATGTATCTGTCACTAAAATCCCAAAGTTCAAAACTTCTGAACTTTAAAATTGAAAAAAACAAAAAACAATATGGGGGCCATTATATAAAAATAAACGATTCTCGAGGGGCTTCAAATAGTTTTCGAAAAATATTGAAGAACAGAGTCCGCACCATTCATAAAAACCTTTGATTTTTACTCTCTCCTCTCAATCAATCGGACAAAAATCAAATTCCCGACAGAGATTGGTTTAAAAAAAAGCCTTCACCTTTGACATATCTCATCTCAACTTCTGTCCTTCCCCTGCGCTTACTTGTCCTTGCTCTCGTAGGCGATTGCTCAATCTCTGATTCCTCTCCGTCAAAGTTTCAGTCTTTCCTCGTATCTCAGCACATAAAGATGATCCCTTTCAGAAGCATCGATGATGGGTTGAGAATCTTCTAATTGCTTTAGGTCTCTCTCCTTTCGATGGCAGCCAATGGTCTCCCTACATTAGGTCGCGTCAAGCTCTGTGATTTACTTCCCACCGAAGGCTTACCTTCCGACTCCTACAAGCTAGCCGTCTCAACACTATCTCAATCCTTAGCACAATACTCCGCCGCAATCATCCAGTTCCCCTCCGCCGACGCAGCCCTCCTCAGATCCGGCCTCGACTCCGCAAGACTCTATTTCCACCAACGTGACTCGTACCCCTCCACCAACGAATCAAGAGAATGGTGCAAGACCTCTGGATACTACTCAGACCCTCACTCATGGCAAGAGAGCTACGAGTATAGACCTGGCTTGACCTTCACGGAGGCGGCAGCTGCCTCCATGGAGTTCCCTCCTTCTGGTTTGCCTGACATCTTTGGTTTGTTAGGGAAAGCTTCTCGCTTGGTTCTTGACGCGATTGGTTTCTATCTGAACTTGAGAAGCTCTCCTTTTACCGAGATTCTTGATAATGTCCCCTTGAGGAGTAACGAGGTTTCTTCCTCCGTGTTGTCTGTTTGCTGCTACGCGAGGCCTTCGTTTCATCATCATCATAACTTGGCTGAAGACGAGCAGCTTCTCTTGTACTCAGATCACGACCACCAGCTCGACAAGAGTCTGATCTCCTTTGTGAAGTCGGATAAGGCGGGTCTGCACGTTAGGGACATGCACGGGCAGTGGATTCTGGTGGATGTGGATCTTGGGCCTCAAGAGGCTGTTGTCTACCCGGGGCTGGCTCTTTACCAGGCGACGGCTGGCTATGTGAGTCCTGCGGTGTATAGAACTGATTTGAACAGTATGCAAGGGAGTATAGAAGGGAGATTCTCATTGGCTTTTAAACTCATGCCTAAGTCGATGACTAATCTGAGCTGTTCGGAGATGAGAGCGGCGGGACATGGTGTTGATGCTCAGTTTCTGATTCCGGTTTCGGTTGATGACTTTATGCAGAGGCCTCACTCGAATGATGAGCTCTTTAACAGACAGACTTTGCAGAGCTTCAGTGTCCCTCAGTCACAGGATGGTATAACAGTTTACTCTTTTCAATCTTAACGCTTAGTTTCCATTAGGCTTGCGGGTTCGGGTAGTTCGGTTAATTGAAACGGAAAAAGTTTTGTTGTCGGTATTTGAGTAGTTCGGTTTTTAAAATTTTTACCGGAACGAACCGAAGTTTTTGGTTTCGATTATATTTCAGTTATAAATTTGGTTGAATTCGATAATTTCGGTTTGTTTGGTTAATTCAGCTAGTTTAGTTCGAAATTTGGTTAACATTTTTTTTCTGAAAAACGGAAATAATCAATTACCGAACCGAAAACCAAAGTTTTTTTTATAAACCTGCTGAATTGAACCGAACTAACCAAAATTTCGGTTTGGTTCGGTTAAAAACCGCAGGCCTAGTTTCCATAGCAGATAGAAGAAGGTTGTTTAATTTACACATTAACAAGAAGTTTTGAATGACAGAAGGTTCTTCATTTGATGGATGGTATAGGATCTATGAAACAGATGAAAAAGAGGAAGAAGAGTGATTCAAGACTAAAACCTCTCCCACCATCGAAGCGGCTGAGGTTAGAAGCGCAGAGAGTTCTCAAGGAACGAGTTCAGGAGATTGCAGATAAGAAAGGAATCAAACTCAGATTCTGCAACCCCAAGGACTGCGAGAGTAACCACAATACAATGAACAGCCCTTGCGCGCATATTAAAATGGAGATAGGCTGGCCTCAGGGAGTTCCATTTGTTCATCCTCACGACCTCCCAAACAAAGCTAAAATCGGGTTCCTTGAGACGTATGAGCCAGGATGGTCTGAAACACATGATATGGAGCTTAGTCTCTCAGAAGCCGCTCAAGGAAACCAACACGTGATTTAACTGTAAGTTATTCTTTTATCCAACAACTCATTTCTCTCTCACTGTTACTTGAGGTTATACCAGTTCAATGATTTTTTATTACAGGAGATGAGAGAGTTCCAGTCTTGGTCTCTTGTTTGCCTGGACTGTTCCGGTTATACCAGTCAGGGTCAGTGATTGCACATTGCTATGTATGAGCTATGGAAACATCAGAGAGGAGATAAAGCTGTGTGAATGGCTCTTATTATTTTGACTCATTGTACATTTCATCTCTGTATGATATATATCAGTATAGCATGTTCTGTGTTATTCTCCTTCTGTGCACACAAAAACATCATATGGTTTAATCCAGTGGTTGTGATAAATAAGATTTGAATTCTTTCATTTGAACATCAACTAAAAATATTCTATCTAATTGACTGTTGAAGTGAAATTACACAGCTGCAGTACAGAACACCATGAATAGCCAGCCTTAATGAAAGATGGTCTCACTCTAATCTATAAAGAAACTACAAAAACATGTTCCAGATCCCCTGAGTGTTGTTGAAACCATCTAAAGTCCATCAACCCCTTAAGCCGAGAGCTGTGTAAAAGCATCAGAACAATGCCACTGATCAACAGACTTCTTACAAACTATTTGCCTTTTTCTTTTTTTTGTTTCTGGAGCAGATAGTATCATCATCATCAGCTTCGAGGTGGTGGCTCATCTTGAAACGGAAGTGGAACTGACATAGCATTCCCGTAGAAATCTTCCAAGTTATAGAAGGTTCTTTGCGGAGGTAAGAAAATATGGATCACCACATCACCTGAAAAGCATACAATCAAACAAACATAAACTGTCATCTTTCTTATTCCAAACCCAAAGCAAGAAAGAAACTCACCAAAGTCCAACAACGTCCATGCATTTGGCTTCACATCTCCATTAGCAACTCTCCCATACTTCTTCTCAGCCAGGTCTCTCATCCTAGAACTGCATCATAATGAGAGAGTCTGTTTAGCGATGGCTTCGCAAGAGAAATAGAGAAAGTCTTCATAGATCTCTCTACCCGATTGCATCGATTTGAGGGCGGGAAAATGCAGTGGTTAAGATGAAAAAACGAGTCCAGTAGACGAGAGGCTTCACAAAGAGAACCTTAATGTCTCCAGCTTTCACTTCACTAGCAACTTTAGCCATTTCAACAGCAACTGCAAAGAGTGGATAACCATCACCATATATTAATATTCAGATTCTCCATTAGCCAATAAGTAGAAACATAGTCTCTAGGCTTCTTACATGCTAAACTTTCAGCGTCGTCATCAACCTCAGCTGCTGGAGACTTTAGATCGTCGCTCTTGTAAACAACTTTCCCGTATTTGTTGAACAATTCGTCGAACATCTCGTCACTATCTTCACTTACATCCTACACAATGCAGTTTTATCATCAACATCAAACTCAGAAATCAATTGGGTGACTTGTAGCAATTCTCAAGATGTTAAAAAGGTTGAAACTTGGAAACAAGAAGAAGAAAAGTTGTAAACTTTAATTGAGTTTCATGTAAACTAAACAAAACATGAAAACCTAATCTTCCTTACAAGAAACACAAGTAGGAAGGAAACTTGCGAGAACAGAGAAGCGGTTTGGAGTTTGAAACGTACCGAGAGGAAGCCATCTTCAGCTTCCTTTCCCACGGCGAAGCTCTTCGAGTTACTGAGAGTTGTCTGAACTCTGCCTCCTCTAGAGAGTCGCAAAGGGAAATTATATGGTGCAGAGAGATCTCCATTGTTGAGGCATAACAGTGATGAAGAAGAAAGCTTTCTAGGTATTTGAGAGGACCAACATGTTAATCGAGAACCCCCGGTAAGCGGAGCTCCGGCGACGGTGGAAGATGCCATTGTCTCGCTGGTAAGCAGACAGTTTCGAATACACACTGGTCGCCCCGTTTAGAACAGAAGCGGATAAGATATTTGTCCTTTAACCCTATCCTGCTTCTTCTTCTTTTTCCCTGTTTTAACCTTTTTTACCAGACTGTAATTTTTTTAAAAGTCGATTGCATTTGTAATCTTACACAAATATATGGTAAAAAAGGTGAATGTAATAATTTCTGTGGAATTTTTCTACGAAGATTCAAATCAAACTTGAATAAAAAAATGGTCTTTTATCGTAAAAAAATAATTAGAAGCTTCAAATCCTAAAATAGAAATGGAAATTAAAAAATAATATGTATTTTTAAACAGTAATGTTAATGTCAACCTTTCTCAAAAAAATGAATGTTTGTAAAGTTGTGTTCTATAAATGACTTATTTGTCAAATAACCAAAAAAATTGAAAATCAGATTTTGGAAGAGAAAGTAAGAGAAGGGAGAGTTTTAGTTAGTTAATGTATTTATTTTCTTTTGTTGTATATAGAGTACAATTTCTCTTCTATAAACAAGCCCATGATACACCAAAAAAAAAGGGCATGTTGAGGATGGGCTTGTTTATAGTATAAAGTGAAATTAGGCCTTAGTTCAAACAAGGTCAACTTCAGTTGTGAAGTCTATAAAATTGCCTGTTGAGGTTTTATCTCGATAAATACAGAGATCGTGTATTGGGCTTATTTTGGAGTTTAAAGTCTAACTGGGTTTTAATTCCAACGAACCCAACTTTTAAATTCCATAAGCCGACTGTTCTCCATCATGAGAAATTCTTGGGTCATCCCTTGGATTCACCGACCAATAATATTTGATTATTTGATATTTGATATCTTTTAAAAAATAAAATAAAATTGAATATCCAAATTAGATTATATTTTTAAAATAAAATAATAAAAATACATAAAAATAGTTACAAAAAATAAATTAATTAATATTGTTAAGTCTTCAGCAAAATACTAAACCCTATACTCTAAATCCTAAACCCTAAACGTTAAACCTTAAATTTTGGATAAACTCTAAACCGTTGAAAAATCTTAAACCCTAAATCATACATTAAAAACTAAATTTTAATAACACTAAACCCTAAATCCTAATCACTAAACCCTAAACTCTTGGGTAAACTCTGAACCCTTGGATAAATCATAAACTTTAGGGTTTAATTTTAAATATTTTTTATTTAGAGTTTATGATTTATCCAAAGGTTCAGAGTTTATCCAAGGGTTTAGGGTTTAGTGATTAGGGTTTAGGGTTTAATGTTATTAAAATTTAGTTTTTAATGTATGATTTAGGGTTTAAAATTTTTCAATGGTTTACGGTTTATCCAAGATTTAAAGTTTATAATTTCGGGTTTGGAGTTTAGGATTTAGGGTATAGGATTTAGTATTTTGCTAACGGTTTAACAATATTTATTTATTTTTTTTTTGTAACTATTTTTATGTATTTTTATTATTTTATTTTAGAAATATAATCATATTTAGAAATTCAATTTTGTTTCCTTTTTTAAAAGATATCAAATATCAAATACTCAAACACTATTGATTGGTGAAGAATTTCTCCTATATCATTGTCACTTTGTTTATATTTTTCTTTTCTTTTTTTGCAAAACCATGCATGTTAATTTCATTGGTTAGATTACAGGCTAGCTTGTTTTTTTTTTTTTTTTTGAAAAGACTTTCATTAATTTAAACGCAGAAAAATAGAAAAAGGTTCAGAAGCCCATATGATCTTCAGTTACAAAACAAGACCCAGTTAATAAAAACAAAATATTGCCCATAGTTAAGAAACCCATTGCAGTTTAGCCCAAAACGGATTTGGAAACGTTTGATGAGAAATAACGAGACGGAGAATGGAGCAATCAAGCGGAGACGATGGTAGGATCACAAGCAAGAAACCATAATTGGAGGAGCTGTGAACAAGTTGTTGGGTTGACTTCCCGGAGACTGTTGATGCGGTCTTTAATTTGACAATCAACAAGACGGAGCAACACGTCAGGAGATCGGAAAGTGTGTCGATGAAGTCTAGAATTTCTTTCAGCCCAAACCCAGTAGATGATCGCTTGCCAGGCTAGCAGGAGAAGACGACGCCGGAATCTGTTACCAGAGAGTGTGTGCATCTGACTTAGTGAGCGATCCCATGTCCTCAAAGGATTCAAAGTGAATCTTGTGGCCGTAGTTGACCATAGTTCCCACGAGTAAGGGCAATCAAAATAGAGGTGATCTCGACTCTCTGGATGAAGACCACAGAGAAGACAGTTAGTATCAGTTTGCAAACCCCAGGACTGGAGACGATTGCGAGTTGGGCAGCGGTTCAGAACCACCAGCCACACCATAAAACAATGCTTAGGAATGCCTCCTTTAATCCACACTGCTTTAGTCCAAGGTATATGAGTATAGTCTCCTCTCAGTTTTTGATAAACTAGCCCAGTAGTGTATTTTGCGCTAACTATTCTATCAATTTCCCAAACGTAGAAGTCATCAGCAGTAGATATTGTCAGGCCAGAGAGGAAAGCAAGAATGCTTACTTGATTTTCAGACCTTGCCGGTGGCAGAAGCCAGTGACCATTGTCATACAAGCTTGCGATGGTTGCATCTTGTCTTATACCAAGCCTAGTTCTTCTACCTCCTGTCATGAGTTCACAAATCTTTCCTTCCGGGTACCAGTTATCTGTCCAGAATCTGCAGTCTCTGCCACTCTCAATCTTAAGTTTAATCCAGGTAAACATTACATCTCTCATTTTGATTAACTTATTAGTTAGCCAAGAGTACTTTCTATTAGGCTTAACTGTCCAGAAGTTGCTCAGATTCCCTGACAGGATTTCCGTCTTGAACCACGCCACCCAAACTGAACCCGATTGAAAGAACAACAGCCAAATAAGCTTCAACGTGCAAGCTCTGTTCCAGGTATACAAATCCTACCTTGGAAGTGTGATAAATGGGATCAATGATATATAAGACTTGGAAATGGGATGGACTACTAGGGTTCCCAAATTGGCATAGATCATTAATCATCATATACCCATAAAAAAATGTCGCATTCTTTGATGCGTACATAACGAAAAATGCCAAAAAAACTTCAATGTCACAGTCTCACGTAGGTCATATATCCCACGGAATCAAGTCGATATAATTTATGAGCTACTTGGCTAGACAGACACACACATGTCTCTGCCTGTATATGTCAATATATAAATCTATGTATTTTATATGGAGCAAACAAGTTTGGTTTGGGAAGTGTGATAAATTGGACAAGTTCATGTAATTATAGAGGAAAAGAAGAAGAGAGGGACACATCCAAATAATACAAACGCGCATCTACCTTCCTGTCAACATTTTTATTATTATTTTGGTTGTACCAATTATATAATTTATGTGCATTACATTTCTGACAGTGTAGTTTCGTTATATCACATCTACTCATACTACAAAACAATTAGATTTTTCAAAGATGTTTGACATGAATGCATGGAGAAATTTGGTCAATGGAATTGGATGGAGAAGAAGAAAAGCCATTCATTTTTCTGCCGACCTCTTTTTTCTCTCTACACATTTTCATGCACTCTCATAAAGTCGACAGTGAATTTACGTCTCCTCCTCTCACATTTTCTAGATTGATTTTGAATTTATTTATGCCTTTAAAAAATATATATATATATATGTATCCATGTTATATTCATTTGGAAAAGAGAGACCTATTAATTTCACTCGTTTCTGGATTTTTTTATGTGTAGTGGGTTGGACGGTGAGGTGATGATTCCCCTATCTTTACCCAAATGTTTTTTTTTTATTTCATCAACTAGTTAATCAATCTTGGCACAGCTAATTAGCAGGTTGATTAAATAATTTAAATATGACATGTTTAGTCAAATTTGAGCTATAGACATGGGACAAAACGTTTTATAATCTAACATGGGAAACTGAGAATCAGCAGTTGTGGCATCTGATTCCAAAATCAAACGTTAACGTGCGGATGGGTCATAAGGATTAGGTGAAAGAGTGAGTGATGATAATTGAGGGATTTCTTTTATTATGATTATATGTGAGGCCTCGATAATTACGGCCCCGTCTCGATCTACAAATTGCCTTGGATCCACGTAACGTGTGTTAAAGACTTGAAAACTCGTTGATATCTTCTACTCAATTATCACTTTATCAGGTAGATTGGGTAGGTCCACATGGGTGCATGAAATCGAGTGTAACGCTCAAAATCAAATCGTGGAATATATAATTGTTGCAAGGAGTGGAAATGAAGGTTCTAGGTGTGTTTCCTATGGAAGTAAGATGTTGGTATTGGGATCTATTCACCTATATATCCACCTTCTTTCCTGAGGTAGCGGTAGCTACAATAACGCAAGTAACCTATTGACTCTGAAAAGATATAAGAGACACTGTTTTCTTGAATTCGTTGAGATCCACATTTCTACCGAAAACAAGGTTGAGAATACTATTCTCGCTTAACAAAAGCTATTCATAAAATATCAATATCATTAATCTAAATACAAACTTAAACATAGACGGCTATATCTAAAAAAAATCATAGAAATCCTAAAACAATAAAAGTAAATTATCTTATTAATAAATAAACTAGATAATAATATTGAGAATATTTTCACCAAACCCCCCACCCCCATTAAATAACTTAATAATCGCTATTAGTTCTTATAACAATTTTATTTTTTAACAAAAACGATATCAAATATATTAATTGGTGGTTGTCAAGTTATATGGGTTTGTTTGTAGAGGAGGTTTGAACGGGTCTTTCATTCTAACTAACATGCACATATTTCATATTTGCAAACTAATTTGAGGTTACCGCCACAAAACAACGATGGATTAAACTACATTTGCAGAAGTATACTTGATAGCGGAAACCTATAATCTTGAGAAATGAATCCGTTTTTCATACTGTTAAAATAAAATAAAAGACAAGTGAAATTATTTTTCTTGATGGGGGTCGTAGAAAAAGTGGAAACACATAATTGAAGTTTATGGACTATAATGATACTTTGCTCCACTTTTTGGTAGTGCATGTGATGCCATCTCGAGCCGTATCCAATTCCTTGCTCAACAAACTTTTCCGATGCATTGCTTTCACATATTTTGTGTTTATCGATATCTATAAGCATGAAATATATATGGGATGTGCATATTCTTCTTTTATATGTTTATATACATGTTACTTACACAACTAGACATATGTTTATACCTCTGTGTATGACATATATGACGAGGTCTATCATATATGGTAGAGTACCTTACGAACGCGACAAAATATATTATGCATGTAATGTAGGGATGATGAAAGCGATATTCCCTCAAAAAGGAATAATAAAGTTTGTAACGTATAGAAAATTAGATGTGGGTTTATGTGTGTGTGACATTGAGATTCTCATTATAGTTAGTGGTTGAGATGATGCGTGGAAACTAATTGATCAACGACTTCTTAAACTCAACTAAAGAAAATAAAAGGGAAGGAAGTACTTTTATCATGTTTTTGCCCTGAAAAGCAGGGAAGCCAGAACCACTGACCTACATTTATATTCTTATTTTTACGTTTATTTTCTTGCGAACATGAATTACAACTTTTTTTTTTTTTTTTTTTTTTTTTTTGAAACATACCATTCAACATTTATTTAATGATTTTTTCACTACAAACCCCATGGTAAAGTAATTGAATCATGGTAAACCTCAGATATGGGCAGAAGTACATTTGTAGAAATTATGGTTACTCTAGAAAGTGTGTGTGCATTATTTTTTTCATAGAAAGAAAATAAAACTTAAACCAATGTAATTTCGTTCCTCTCAATAATAAACAATGTAGGGTTTTAAAACGAAAAAAGGAACTTTATTAAACTGAAAAACTGAGATGATGAGCATATTGTTACCATGTACTTTACAAACTAAAATAGTCCCAACGTAAGACTCATTCAAATTATCTTCTTATATTATCTAAAGGATATGCAACTTTTATAGTTTAGTCCTATTCGAATATCTCTTTAACAAGCAATATATTTTGAAACGAGCATCTACTTTTGTTATTAGGCAACCTGTAACTTTTTCTATTTTTTAAATATTGTGTTGTCAGCCATAAAAAAATGAAAAAATAGTTGTACGATCATACGATGTCAGGTCGACCCAAATGCCTGATACGATAAATAAATTGATAATATAATGCTAGAGATATTTGAACAAAAAATAATGGTAGAGATAATGTTCTGAAAAGCAGATGATGCAGCAGGCATGCCAATCTTAGTGCGTTTGCTTGCTAGCCTCGTGATTCTATGCCTCTCTTCATGCTCTAGCATTCCCAAGATAACTTAGTTTATCAGCTGGTGGCTTAAATTATAGAAATGATAGTGCCATAGTGTGTGTAAACAAATATAGTTTAATCATAAACTGTAATAGTCCAACTCGACATTAGTTTACTTCTATAGTGATTACATCTGGTCACCAAAAAAGGTGTCCACCCGCACTAAAAAAAAAAAAAAACTGTAGATTCGTATATATGAAAAAACTATGGAAAAGATGAACTCCTTGTAAAGTTATTAAATTCATATGGAAAGTACACCTTGTGAGCATCTATTCCAGATTGTCTATTTGATTGAACACAATGATTTATCCCATAGTTTTTCTTGGAATTTTTGCATAGGTTGATTTCATATAACAAACTAAACACAAAATGCTAATAAGAAAAAAAAATTACGACTGAATAATAAAAGGTATGCTGGTCTAATTAAACAACTAAACCATATGAAAACGATATATATTGTTAGTAAAAATCATATAAGCGTTGACATGCGATGAAAGCTTTGCTATTATAACAAAATGTATACTATATGTTTTAAAAAAAAATGCATACTATACTATACTATTACGTAAAAGTATTTTGTTTTTGTTGGTCAAAACGTATTGGAGTATCAATGTATCATTTTAACTAATCAATTATGTTTAGACGACGAAGTCGTATGTTGGTAGAAAAAATGAAGTCAAATAACTTAAACCAAATATTTATTGAGAGATATACCCATTTCATTCTCTACCTAGAGTAGGTGCAATACAACGCAGACAACATCTCATTGATGCAAAGACATTCATAAAACAATTCTGGACAAAAAAGATGTTGACAAAAGAAGTTTTGAACTTAAATAAAAACGTCAGCAAAGAAAACAAATTATTAGGGATGGTGAGTATACGCCAAACTCATAATAAGAGATTAAGAGATTAATGAGTTTTTCAATTAATGTGGCAGTCACACTAGCCGTAATATCGAAGAGAGGTTTGGGACACCAGGCGCGACTTTAGGTTAACAGACGTGGCAACCAGAACCATGAAAGTAACATACAAAACATAATTAAGTAATTTAAAGAAAAAACAAAATCATAAACAGAGGTAAAGAAGCAGCGGTGGATACACCGCACCTTTCTCAACGGCTGCACTATATTTTCTTATTTTCATTCTTTTTTGTTTTTATTTTTTTCCATCTATAATATATTAAAAAAGCAGAAGCCCAAAGAAACTATACAAGAGGGCCCAAACCATATAAGCCCAAAAGCAAACGAGCCAAACAAAAGACAAAACCCTAAAACATGGCCTCCGGTCCAAACTACCAAATCGGATAACCCGACGAAAACATGTCTTAAGACACGCGTGTTGTTTTAACCGAAAGAGGAGAACACGTGTCATCATCTCAACAACAAGGAAAGACACGCGTCGCCCGAACAGCAGACCGTCACCGATCGTGATCTAAACCGCGAGGTTACCACCGGCGAAGACAAAAAGTGACCACAAAATTCCCCGGAACACGCAGGAATCACCACAACACCAGAATCAACCGGGACCATAACCAGGACCACCAAAACCACTTACAACGACTGTATTGGATGATAAATGGATTCAGTTTCTTCAATCGTACACGTTGGAGAGAATCAATCGAAAGAATCGAGATCTCATCCAAGCTCAGGCCCCCATCTCCATAACGAACCCTTCACACACCTCGAGCACTCCCGAGGAAACCAAACGAACCACCCAATCTTAGCACTCCCGGTGATCACCGTCGAAGACGATCGCAACGCCATCAAAGTTTCTTCACCAGATACAAACGCTGGATAGTTCCGCCGAAGGAAGCGCGAACCACCAGAAGCAAAGCCGGCTACACGCCGTCGAGAAGACTGCCGTGTACCAGAATCGGTAATCGTAACACGTTGAGGGAACCACCGTGACTCTCATTTCTCAAAAAATCCCCGAGAGAGAAGAGAGAGAAAGTCCACCATCCCCTTAATTGTTGATAGCTCATTCTTTTTTGTTTAAATCAAAGTTTTCTGGTTACACTAAAATTAATATAAATAAAGAACAATGCCAAGCTGACAAAAAAAAAAGAATAATGCCAAGCTGGCACTTCACACGTGCCCATGCGACCCTCGTATCCAGGCAACACCATCACACGTGGACCAAAGGTCCCACACCTTAACATTTTGTCTTCTTTGACATGTGGCATCGTCAGTGACCGTCTGTTATCTAGTCCTCTGCTTCATTTACGGATTCGCCTCGTTGGAATCTAAGGCTCCGAATAGTGACTGCGGTTTGAGCGGTGCGGGACAAGCGGTTCAATTGCGGTATGGTTTTAACAGTTATAAAAATATATAGATATATAGTATATGTAGAGATTTTTGTTACTGTTAACTGCGGAGCGGAACGGGACGATGGTCACCATTCGAAGCCTAATAATGGGCTTGTCCGAGTCTGCCCTAACGGATAAGGCACTCCTCATTTATTTTTGTATTTTCTGTTTATAAGTTATTGATTCAAAAATTTCTGAGCCTTTCAAACTCATACATGCAAAGCAATTAATAACGAATTTATTTATATACAAAGAAAGTAAAATAGGAAGTTTAAAGTAAAAGAGGCAGATATAGATATTATGATTTGACCGTAACATCTGTCGTAGTCAAAAGTGTTTTTTTTTTGTCATGAAGAACCGCTGAAAAAGGCAACTTATTTAATGGTTACTGGTCAGCAGGATAACCGAAGAATCCTCATGATTAATGTTTTTAATTATTAAAAATACTTTCTAGAAAACAACAAAATTAAGAAAATTATTAATAAAAAAACACATTACATTTTCCTCTCTGTTCTCTATAAATTGGCAGACAAGGGTGGTGTTGGGGTCTGCTTTGATATTTGTTTTTTAGTTTTCCCTCTCTACAAAACCGTAATTAAAAACCCCACAACCTCTCCATCTTTCGTTGCATTCACGTTTCAACAGGCTTCCTTCTATATCGCCCATTTAATAGCTTTGAACCAGTTTCTCAAGTACAAAAACGTCGAAGGCCGTTGAAGCTCACCATTTAAATCATCTATATTCTTCTAATAACAGGTATTATATCATTTTTCATTCTCTCTTGTGTTCTTCTCTCTCTGTTTTTTCAAAAATCTTAACGTTACGAGTGGTTTTGATTTCAGAGAAAGGATGAATCCCGTTGAAGCCAACGGTTTAGTCTATAACACCCAGATGAGATATAACACTGTTCAAGCGACGACCATGCCGTTTAACCCCGCCATGGAATGTCAAACTTCTCTGTTGAATCCAATTTACAACGTCTCACCGTTTGATTGCCTGGTTCAACAGTCCATGAAACCGATGATCCATTCCGTTGAGAGTTCCTTGACATTCAACAGCGAGACTAATGGCAACGTCGGTTATCTTTGTCCTGTTTCTTCGTCGTCTATGCGAAAACGCCCTAGAGAAGAATCAGCAGTTGTTAATCATATGCCAAGCCAGAAACGTTGCACTGATCCTCTCATGTTCCTCGGACAAGACTTGTCTTCTAACGTCCAACATCACAACTTCGATATCGACCGTTTGATCTCTCATCATGTAAGTGTTTTCTCATTAAATTTAACAAAACTTATTTTTTTTCTGGTTCACATCGGTTGATAGTTTTCGACAATATTTTATCAGGTTGAGATAATGAGAATGGAGATTGAAGAAAAGAGAAAAGCGCAAGGTAGGAAGATAATGGAAGCCATTGAACAAGGGTTGGTGAAGACACTGAGAGCCAAAGACGAAGAGATCAATCACATAGGGAAACTAAACCTCTTTCTTGAGGAGAAGGTTAGGTCTCTCTGCGTTGAGAATCAGATATGGCGTGACATGGCACAGTCTAATGAAGCCACCGTGAACTCCCTACGTTCAAACTTGCAACAAGTCCTCGCAGCTGTGGAACGTAACAAGTGGGAGGAGCCCACGGCGGCTGATGACGCGCAGTCTTGTTGTGGAAGCAACGACGAGGGTGATAGTGACGAGCGGTGGAGGTTAGCAGGAGAGGCTAAAAGCGTGCGTACGATAACAAGCACGATGTGTAGAGGGTGTGGGAAAGGAGAAGCAAGTGTGTTACTGTTGCCGTGTAGACACATGTGTTTATGCACTGTGTGTGGATCTTCGGTTAACACTTGTCCAGTCTGTAAATCTCCAAAGAATGCTAGTCTCCATGTTAATCTTTCCTCGTGAAACTTACCATACTAGTAAATTGTAAATGTTCTAAAAATAGTAAATAGTTGAAACAGTCTCTACAATCAATCTTTGGTTTAAAAACTATTATTTCTTTAATTTTTTTCTCTCTTTGGATGATATTGATGATGATGGACACACGAATCTTTGACATATATGTCAGTTCTTAAAATTTGTTGAGGTTCACGAGGGTCCTCTCTTGCTTAAAATCGTGGGTTAGGATTAATACCCACTTTCAATGTCATTTCCCATCTTTTGTGTGAAGTATGCACAAAAAAAAGGTAAGAGCATGATTATTGGAGGGTTCTCAAATTGGAGTTCTTACTGGAATATAAAAATCTGTCTCTTAACTTTTAATTAAAAAAGTTAAGAACCGGTTCTTAAAACTCTTATTTAAGAATCGGTTCTTAGCTTTTCTAGTTAAAAATTAAGAAACGGATTCTTATATTCCGATAAGAACCCTACTTTAAGAACCCCGCAATAATATATGCTCTAAGCATTGTGGTTCAACTACTTGTCTTTATCAATATATCAACGTCACTTCTAACAAGATGGGGTTTCACTAGCTTATACTTTTGTTGATACGTTATTATCTTTTGTTTTTTTCTAGAAATTATATATTCGATGCCAAAAAGAAAGAAAAGGAAAGAAAGTGGTCGAAGTCGTGGGTTATGCGTGACAGACCATTAAACCTAAAGCAAAATGAAAAGGCCATTTCAACTTTTCCTCTATACCCGAGAGAGAACTTATGCTAAAAAGACTTTATTCTAAGCGTGAGATAGAATATAAACGAAGTTCAATATAAACATAGGTATGGGACTAGCCGTTAGTAAATCGCATTGAAATGGCGCATGGGACAACAACAGTGCGCGGTAAATGGCAAACTGACGTGGAGAACGCGCGCGCAAATGTCGCTGTGACAAAGAGTGGGTCCAATTCCAAATGTACGTAGTTTTCAAAATTACACCTATCTCGGTTTTTTTTGTCCTCTATTTCTGGAGAGTAAAATAAAAGGTAAAATTGTAAAATAGTAAAAGGTAAGAGAGAGTCCACCACAATCTCGTCGTGCGGTTTTGTCTGTTCCTCTTCTTCCGGCGTTAATACCTCCCAAAACGGGTTCAGTTTACCAAATTATTTTAAAAGATGTGATATTACATCAAGTACGTAATAAAAGCATACTTTCTTCTTGGACCAAAATATTCGAAATACTCCATGTAAGGAAAGCAAGACGTATATATTTTAACCTTTTGGATGTTTAGATTCGCACGGTGGCGAAAATCTGAAATATTAATAAGATATGGTTAATTAAGGTTTATATTTGAACATAGGTAAACGTTTTGAAAAGCACATGAACTGGTAGATTGGCTTGGGGAGGAACTAGATAATCGATACGCGTTAAGAACACGCATGTGTTGTCCCTTTCTTATCAAGGAAACGCAAATTATAATTTTATATACAAGTGTATATTTGACTGCCTCCATTCCACCCAACACCATCACCACAGCCCATTCGTATTTAAATAGTTTTTCTTGGTTATAAAATACTGTATTGTATTGCAAAAATAAAATAAAATACTTTATTGCAATGTCAATATGTTTGGTTAAGTCATTCAATGCTGTATTTATATGCTATCATGCAATCAACCACGGCCTCTTTAAGTAACATGATAAGGATTATGAACTCGTAGGAAGTTTGACTGGGAATAAATATTTAACTTTATTTTTAAATGTAACGTTACAAAGTTAATACGCTCCTAAAATGTATAGGATGGAAAAAAGTAGAGCGAGGCTTCGAAGAACGAGGGACCGTTTCTGAAGCATGTGAAAATGTAGCTAGTTCACGTTCTCTCATAACGCCAACTTTTAAAGTAGAGATTATTAAGGTTTGTCTTCTTACATCTTTTTGAATGCAGAGTTGTTGATATATAAAAACAAATGTTGTTAAACAAAATCAAATGGTGAAACATTTATATCAACAGAAAGCGATCGTATGAAATTTACCGCTAGGACAGCACTGTATCATTGATTATACAAGAGTATATAATTTCTGCCAGACTTTGGTCTATAAAAATATTTAAAAGATGTTTGAATTAACTATTACTATTCTATTATTAAGTAATACAGTACGTAATAAATAAAAATGATATTATCTAAAATTAGATAGTGTTATATCTATTTTTCAGTTAAATTGTAAATTCTTCAATTGTACTACTGATAAGAATCTAGTTGAAAACTGAAGGACAAATGGTGAAAGGACACTGTCGGTAGAAAAAGAAGCTATTTAATTTAGGGAACAAATCTTAAAAGTGGAGTCCACAAGGAAAAAGAGATAAGAAAAACTCGGCATTTAAATCTCTTTAAAACATTACAAAAACGCATCTATATCGCACCGCCGGGCCCACGTCTTCTTTTCCTATATTAATATTATTTCATTAAAAATAAGATTTGGGCCGTTTCTGGGCCCACTTTGGGGACCGTTCTGGGCCCACTTTGGGGACCGTTTCTTCTTTATTTCCCCTTCTTCAACACGTGAAGTTGATTCCACACTTGGAACTTTCCTCGACTTGAATTTTAAATATCAAACAAAACTCCCCATCTTACACGTTATTGTATTTTAATTCATCAGTTAACCTAATTTTTATGTATATAATACAGACAAATAACGTAGGCTTCCAGGTGACTTGCTGATGTGTTAGCATTTCAAGCAAAAATATATCATACAGATGACAAAGTTACTTGACTCTATAAATTAATTATTATAATAATTGTGTTTGGAACCAACTTTCACCATTTTAATATTTTAACTATTATCAACTGTGGAAATGAACATAGTGGCGATATCGACATGAAAGAGGTTAACCTTCTATGCCGTGTGTTGTGTGAGTCACCTGCACCATATGATATACTCACAATGAACAATATTTTTTCTCTCTTCCTTTCTCAAATGAGCTTTCACCAAAGTCAATACAATACAATGTCTGGTGATACATTACACACTCCAATCAAAATAGTAAATAGTATCAAAAGAAAATTAGTTAGATTTTCGAGTGGGGCACAAAGTAAAATTATTCCAAAATAAAATTATTCATTTTTGGAATAACTCATTCTTTTGTTGTTTTTGTCAATGGAAATGATCTAAAGTCATCTTTAACTTCCACTGTGCTCAGTAGTTTGATGAAATGAATATGATTCACCTTTCAATATATATAAGGAATAATATATTTCACAACTTGTAAAAAAGAAGTCCATGGCAAAGATGACATTAGAAAAGTTATACGAATTAATGTCATCATCATTTCGAATTTGATTGATTTGTGGGTCGGTTTTTATTTGTTCTGTAGCCTAACCTCTAACATTCAACGTCCCTACTTTATTAGTTTATATAAAATATGAACATATATCAAATATGCTTTTGGACAAAAAAACTTGGATGAGACCTCACATTCATAAATGGTGTACCATGTCAACCATGGACCGACGATGATATCGATGGCCTGAGTTCTTTATCTTTTATTCTTTGTCACAACTCTTGAGCAAATATTCTACCTTCCATACCAAAGTGGAATCCAACTTTCTGTTTCTATCAAAGTCGTCCATAGTCTCTCTGACGCAATTAAGAAAGTAGCTTATTGTGATTAAGATGTTGATCGTTTATCTCAGTTGAAATTTGTTGCACTTGCCATATATGTGATTGTGTATTTTACATTTTTACATAAGTATGAATCGAATTGGGTTTTATCAAAGATAAAGGTCCAAGAGATATTAATCAAATTCAGAAAGAAGCATACATGTTGTAAGACTTTAAACAGTGAAACAAAAGTAAACGTTTAGTGAAACATTATTAGGAGAGGTGACTAAAGATATTAAAAATGGGTGCAGAATCCTCATCTGTAAACTATATCGTTCCGTATTCTGTGGTGTGTGACTTTATTTTGATATATAATATGATATCGTTCGTACCAATTTGCTAAAGCCAACCACATGATAGGTAATTCTTAATAGTTCCTCTTCGTCAGGTCTTGGATCTATCAAATAATAGCAATCATAAACATTGTAGTGATAGATCTAACTGTGCATTTGATTGGACAACAGAAGATGAAGTTAGAAAAGATGTGAGAATATTTCAAAGGGTTTAAAAAGGAGTAGCCTGTACCACGATCGTCCACTTGGCCTAATCCTCTTTTTGTTTGTTCTAATTTAATGATGGGAAAAATTAAATTAGTGCCTATGCAACTATCGTCCTCTCACCCACTAAATGGTACAAAATATCAAAACACCATGTGGTTTAGATGAGAAATATAATTAGAAGTTTATGTTTCTATCCGCGACAAAAACAATATATGGTTAAGACATGACGTTGATATATCTGATAGGAACAAGACATGGACATTTACGGGTAGAGAGTGTACTTTCGTATGGATGAAAAAAAGTGATGAAATACTTAGGTTATTGTCCACATTAGGAACCAACCACTCATGGTAATTTAAAATCTAACTATTAATATCATGTATAGTTCTTTGGTGGGAGCAAACAATAAATATCAACATCGATATATTACAAAAAAAGAGAGCTTATAATTCAAACAATTATTGTAACCTTGTTTTGTAACCATGCAAAATTTCAAAACAAGAGTAAAGCAATGCAATGATAGTAAGAATAAATTCACAAGATAGGGAATATGATAAAGCTACGAAAAAGTGAAAGAAAAACCAAGATGTGCGTCGGCTACTTTGTCAAAGGGAGACAAAAAGTAAAAGACAGACTTAAAAGTCTAAGATGGCACACTAGATTAAACGATAATAAGAAATCATAGATATCCTAAACACATGGAATATTCTTCTATTTGTTTACTAAGACAACCACGAAGATCAGTAGATCACTCTTGATTATGATGATTTAAGATCCCAATAGGAGTCTAGTTTTATATTTTATTGTTGCCAAAGTTACATGATAATGATGATGATTAATAGTGGTGCAAGTAAGGAAGATGAATGATGTGAAGTGATGGATGAACGGTGTCCTTAGTGTCCAGCAGGCCAAGACAACAACACAACACGATTACTTAAATGAATCAAGAAAGCAATACATGGACCCCATTCACAACAAAAATGGACCATAAAGATTGAGTCCCTACGAAATCAAGATGCCTAAGTTGGATGATTGGGACACACTTTATTTCATCCGTAGGATCCAATCAATCGTATATATTGTGCACCACTATAATATTAACATTTTACAGGTGAGTGGAAAATTAGTGCTTCTAGCAAGGTAATGTGATATACTTTCAAATTTAGTAACATGTATTTCGCATAGTTTTGTCCAGTGTCACATGTCTCTGTTACCTTCCACTACGTATAAGGAGGCGATGCCATGTTCTAGTTTACAGCAAAAAAGTTTGGTTTGGGTACATGGGTCGTAAGAAGAAGAGGAAATGGGGTACTCAAACATACCAACAAGTCCTATATGACTATATCTCAATAGTTTAAGTCCGCTTTTGCTTTGGACTCGCATCATTTAGAAGGTTTTGCCTTTGGGTTTTAAAATCCTTTCTGATATGGCCTTCTGTAACATGGGCTCGGCTACATTTCCTCGTTACTTAATTTAACGCAAAAAAACAAAACTATTGGTTTGTTACCAAGAACAAAATACATGCAAATACTAGGTCGTAGGAAAATGGAGAATAATAATAAATCCGCACCTTGCGCGGAATCAACATTATATATATATATATATATTATTTTATGTATTAAATATTTTTACATATTATGAAATAATAAGTATATATTAAATAATTAAAAATCAGTAACTATTAAATATATAATTAAATTGGTGCGAACATATAAATTAATTTTATTAATCTAAAAAATATTTTTTTTTTATATTTGATAGGATATGTTATTAAATTTAAATGATACTAACATAGATAATATATTTTAGTATATTTTTAATATTAATGTCTATTAAATGATGATTTCTACTCGTATAGTTTTTTTGATCATTTGTATCTTTTATAGAAAAAAATTTAAATTACTGATAACAAATTTTTTATTGTGGGATTAATAATTTTAGTAATTTATAATTTTTTTAAAAAATATGTTGTCAATGATCGTTCAAAACTTTTATCAAAAAAATTGTTCAAAGTAAATTTTGAAACTAAAATATTGTATTTTATATGGTTTATAGTTTAATTTAAAACGATATATATATATTAATCTTAATAATTAATTAAATTAGACTTTTTACTTATATAATTTTTGTAATCATTTGTATTTTGTCATTACAAAAATTTTAAACCGTGGATCATAAAATTTGAATGTGAGACTTTTAACAGTTTTAGTAATTTATAGTCGTTTGTAAAAATTCAAAATATAACATATACATAAAAATCTAAAATTTTATTATATGGTTATTGTGGTTTTTTAATTTATTTAATAGCTTAAAATTGAACAAATATGATAGAAGATATATTATTTTTTATCAAATCTTTTTATTCAAAATCATTAATTGCCGTATATACTTTAGCCACATTAGGCAATTTTGTAAATTTTATTTAAGGAAATAATAAAGTAAATTTATGATGAATTTATTGTTAGTTTAATAAAAAAACTTATTATATAATTAGATGGACCAACATATTTCTCTAATGATTCTAAGAATCATTTTAGTGATGACATGTGGCTACAAAAAGAAGTTGTAATGCTTCTCAAATAATATATAGGGGATAGTGTATGGATATATATATATATATATATATTATCTATATTATCAGGTACATTCATATACCCAACAAGAGATCCATACACATGTATATATATAATTGTTAGAGTATTTCCCTTGCAACAAGGTCCAAGTACTATATAATGTATAGTAATCAATTAGTAAAAGGACATCTAACTAATAAGAGGAAGGGCCAAAAGCAAACTCCACAACCGAGCGAAGCTCGTCCCAGTTCTCGTAGTTTACATCGTCCATGTTATTATCGTTTGAGATATGTGGAACTGTGTTATCCACTTGTGTGCTACTAGTGTACTCCATGGGAATGGGCTGGTGTGGATGAGGCGTTTGGTGAAGCTGGAAAACGTTCCTCTCATTATTCTCTTTGCTTTCCATGACGTTGATCTTGTTGGTACTACTCTCATTGTCACCAAAACTGATATAAGCTGCTTCGCGATTATTAGATTGTTGTGGCTTCACGCGTTCCCAACTTGCTAATTCTTTCGAGTCCGGAGTGTATTTTCTACTAGACGCATTCCTCTTGAATATCCGACACAATGTCCACACTTCCTGCAAAATTATATCATATGAATCAAATCATGAACATTTTTTAGATTCTACACCGAAGCTCATGAATATTTGTTTGCTTAAAACGTGTAGCCAACCATAATAGATGTAACCATGAATTCATGATGATTGAGTAGGTTAAAACTTACAGCATGTAGCAAGGAAGACGGAGTAGGGCTACGGTGGGTGGAGCCACCAGGGATAGTGTCATTGGCTGTGGGGAGGCGAAACTCGTGCATCATCCAATCTGTCTTGCTTCCTTTCCCGGCGCTTCCGATGTAATAAACCAGTGTCTTCTTTAGACCGATCACGGCTTTGCTGGGGCCATCGGAGTAGATAGGTTTGTCTATTCCCGTGGCTTTCCAGAAACCGGAACCAGTCACTCGGTTTGGTCTTATGCTATTTCTGTACTTCCTTCCTCTCTTGCAGAAGAAGTAGCTCTCCTTCTCCGTATGCGTCGAGCCTTCAAACCAAACACACCTTTGATCAGTAGCCAGCCCGTACGTGACATAAGCCACATCTATTAGGGCACGTAAATTATATTTCAAAAAATTCCATTGTGTATTTTCATTGTTTATTACTTCTTCTGTATGAATATATATTCTTATGTACGAAGAAGCCAAAAGGTCTCGTACTAATTAGAGTTAGACATTTCTTTATATATTAGATACTTCTTGTCTAATTCTCCAATGTGGGACTTAGTTTGGTATCTCACATTCCCCCCTTCAAACTAAGGACCACACTCATCTCGTGTATTTTTTCTTTTTTTAGCGAATCATCTTGGCACCACCTTGTACCAGTAATCGCAGGGTTTCCTCTGAGAATGTTTGTCCCACAACAGCTATGTTCAATCTAGGATGCACCGATAGAGGAGGAGAGGTTGCCTCAGCTATGTTCACAAACTAGATTGAGCTCATCTGAGGCTAACTCTCCTCCTCTATCGGTGCATCCTAGATTGAACATAGCTGAGGCAACCTCTCCTCCTCTATCGGAGGATCCTAGATTGAACATAACTGAGGCAACTTTTACTATGTTTCGGTCGTTTGCTTATAGCTAGTGTGTTAACTTTACGACACAAGCATGCATGAAATATCTAGATGCCTCTGGTTGAGAAGATCAGGAAGCGCATGAAGTCTTGGACCGAAAGGTTTCTCTCCCATGCTGGTCGATTGCAACTCATCAACTCCGTCATTACCAGTATGGCCAACTTCTGGATGCAAGCTTTCACCCTGCCTAGTAGTTGTCTGAAGGAGATCGAGAGCCTCTGTTCGGCTTTTCTTTGGTCAGGTCCGGAACTCAAAACATCAAAAGCAAAAGTCTGTTGGAAGGATTTATGTTTGCCAAAAAGTGAAGGAGGATTGAGAATAAGGACACTGAAGGAAATGAACACAGTCTTCTGCTTGAAGCTAATATTGCGCATCTCCTCTGAAAAATCTTCGTTATGAGTCCGTTGGATTCATTGCTATCTCATCGGGAAGGGATCCTTTTGGCCAGTTAGTAATACTATAACCTCTGGCTCATGGGTTTGTAGAAAACTCCTCAAGCATCGAGAACTTGCAACACAGTTCCTTCGGATGGAAGTTGGGAATGGGAAACATACCTCCTTCTGGTATGATGTCTGGTCCAAGCTCGGTTGCCTCAAAGTTGCTCTTGGTAATCGCGGTCTGATTGACTTAGGCATTGGTGATAATGCCTTAGTGTCTGATGTTCTTGGTAGACAGCGAAGAAGGAGAAGGCACAAAGTGAGTATTTTAAATGAGGTGGAGAATGAAATAGTCTTTTCGGTTAGCAGCGAATCAGGGTGACGATATTGCTCTGTGGAAGCAAGAGGAAGGCAGATTTGTAAATAAATTTTATGCAAAAAAAACTTGGGAACAGATTCACCACAGTCGCCAAGCTTGCAACTGGAGAAATGGCATCTGGTTCACCCATTCAACTCCAAAGTTCTCCTTCCTGGTCTGGATAGGTGCGCTCAACAGACTGCAAACTGGAGACAAAATGCGGCTTTGGCACACTGGGATAAACGCGACCTGCATTCTGTGTAATGCAGCTGAAGAAACCCGTGAACATCTCTTCTTTGGCTGCAGGTACACAAGATAGATCTGGAAGGCTCTTGCGGAGGGTTTGTTATAAAACAGATACACCACAGACCGGAGTCAACTCGTTGCGATCATCACTAGACTGGGGCTCACTCCTATTAAAAACTTCTTTGTCCGGTATGTTTTTCAAGCAGCTGTACACTCAATATGGAGAGAGCGCAACGCTCAGCGACATGGTGAACAAGAAAGAGAAGCTCAGTGTCTAGCAAAGCTTGTAGATAAAACTGTTAGGCTTTGGCTGCTTTCACTCCAAGGTAGAGGGAAAATGGAAGGAGGGTTTACAACATGGTTTGGGTCTAGAGTGGATCTTTAACTTAGGAATTTTGTTCTTAGTTTCATGAGTCTGATTCTTTGATTTATAAACAGTTGCACATGATGTAAATATGTTTTTGCATGAATAAATTTAACATTCATTCAAAAAAAAAAAAGAATATCTATTTTCTTTTTGTAATAAGAATAAACGCTAAACAGTTTGGAACACAAGTTACACGAACAAGTGATGAGTGAAAAAAACTTACGAGGAAGATCCCATGGATCGAATTTATAGATATCGATTTGACTGATGATCTCATCAATCTTGCTGGATTTCTTGAGTAGTACTTTTTTAGAGAGATAAAACCCTACAAGCTCCTTATCGGTCGGATGAAACCTAAACCCTGGAAGCTTTAACACTTGTTCCTCCTCTTCTTCTTGTTCTTCCCTTCTTTTGTCCCACGATCCCATCATCTCCTCCATGCCTTTGGTCTACTGTTTTCTCGTTTGGCTTTAAGGACTCGTACATTAGAATCTTCTAGAGATTATATAAAGAGATTCTGCATGGTGTGTATCCATTAAAATAATAAACCGATTCGGTCAAGTCATTCTTGTTGACTTATTGATCCATATCAATCAATGACCCGACTCATAAAAAGTCTTGCCGGCTTGAGATTTAGAATTAGTCTTTTTGCATCAATGCGTCTTGTATCTTCGTATATGTGGTCCCGATATGACGCTTTTACCCTTTGTTTACTGCAGAGGCTAAGGAGAGAGCTTAAGAACATGATTACTGGAGGTTCTTATAGCATAATTATTGGGATGTTATTAAGGTGACGTTCTTAGCAGAATATAAGAATTCGTCTCTTAATTTTTAACTAAAAAACCTAAAAACCGGCTCTTAAATAAGAGTTTTAAGAACCGGTTCTTAACTTTTTTAGTTAAAAGTTAAGAAACGGGTTCTTATATTCCGCTAAGAACCTCACCGTAAAAACCCCCGATAATCATGCTCTTAAAGTGGGGTTCTTAGCGGAATATAAGAACCTGTCTCTTAACTTTTAACTAAAAAAGTTAAGAACCGGCTCTTAAAACTCTATTTAAGAACCGGTTCTTAGCTTTTTTAGTTAAAAGTTAAGAGACGGGTTCTTGTATTCCGCTAAGAACTCCACCCTAAGAATACTCCAATAATCATGCTTCTTTTGACACCCTGACGATGATTATATTGTATCAACTTTCAAACATTAAAACTATTCTAGGCTCATCATTATTGTCTGCATATTATATTCTAGACCACGAAGAAATAATCTTATCTATCATCATGACTTTAACGTCTATATAATTTCGACTTCGTGCTTGTAAAGGTAGGATTTGTATGTTTTCCCCCAAAATTTTAACTTGGAGAGATGAACAAAAGAAAAAGAGAAACATGAACATTTTTATACTTTTCTTTTCTACAATTTCTACGATATTGACAATGATAAAACCACCTAATCAAGACCGAATATTACCATTCAGTTCCATTCTCACTTCTCCAAAAGATTTTACTAGTTATTGTAGTTCAACTTAATTTTGGACAATGAGGCAATTGTTTATCTCTTTAACACGAAAAGGTAGCTATTTCTATTTCAATACTTACAAGTTAAGCTCCGGCAGTAATACTCTCTACTAATATCTCTGAATATCGTTTTAAGATTTTATTTTTGTTTTATAAAGAATGTTGTTTTATATTTACAATGTAACATTTTAAATAAATATTTATTATTTTAATGTATTAATTAGAAAGAGATTATTTAATGTGTTAACAGAGGGTTAAACAAATTTTTTAAAATATTTTCTTTAATATTATAATATATGTTAAAAAGTTTCAAATAACATTATTTTAAGTTCTCTTATCCAAGTATTTTTGTTCTTATTACAACAAATTAGATTGGTTTAGTTCCCACCAGAAATCCTAGTTGGATATATATTTTCCCGCTATCATTTATAACCAGAAAAAATAAAAATTATAGGAATGGACGGTTTTCAGCAAATAACAATTTTTTTAAATTGTTGCCACATTTTTTTTTAAATTGGTCACATTTATTCTTTTTGAAAGGAAAAAAGTTCATTACTTTGAGAGTTTGATATATCCGATTTTTCATGTTGATTTCAATGGCAGAACCATAAATTATTTACCAAGGCCATTATAGATTTTTGAATAAGATATTTTTATGCGTATAATAAATATATAATTTAGATATAATTTGGTTTATATACGAAAGTGTACCAATTATGCATATCAAATTTAAATATAAAGGGGTCAATAACCCAAAATTTACCAACTATTATATTAGCTATTTCAATATTTACATAAAATAAAAAATTAAAATTTTAATTATTAGGAAATAAACACTCACTTTATTATAGTTAAATTATTTTTATATATACAACAATAAGTTTTTCGACCAAAAAGATGATATCTTTAATCTCATATGATGATAATTTAAATGTTTTTCTTCTTCTGCATTGCTGGTAAAAACTGACAGGTGTAAGTGTAACTGTTAACAAACTGCGAGGGAGACTACTAAATCTTTAGATTGGAGAAGTCTGCATAGATACTGTGGAAAAATATTGTCAAGTCTTTAGAAAGAAAATATTGTCTCTAGAAAGTATTGGGAATGGGATTAATAACACTAATGCTACCATTTTTGTCAATAATGCTCCCATAATTATTATTTATGAAAAGCAGAAAATTTTCACGGCACTGAAGAGTTTTTGATTAATACGCTGCTCACTGAGAGCATGTCCAGCGGGATTTTATTAGTGGGAATCTAATCTACACATTTAAAGAAAATAAATAAAATAAAAAATTAAGAAAAAAACATCAATCGGTCCTTTAATTAGTACTAAGACAATGATTATTGGTAAAACCCCAAAATGGGTTCTTAAGAATTTTTCTTTTTTTTTCTTTTTGTTTTCTAAAAAAAATATTAAAAAATAAACCAATCGCGAGCCGTCACGTATCGGTGGGATCCGCAAACAGTGCAAAAACTCCCCAAAGACCTATCTTTATTTCGTGATTTTGGAGACTGGTTTTTAAAATTTTTGTGGGATTCACGCGTCAGTGGGACCCACAAACAGTTCAAAAACCTCCTTTAGAAACCAGCGATATTTATGCTCTAAGAGCATCAATATCGGGAGATAGTAAAGGATTTCTTAATCCTTGAGCCCCACAGAAAACTTAAAAATCCGTCCCAAAAGACATGAGATAAGGACCATTGTGGTGAGTTTTTTGTACTGTTCGCGGACCCCACCGATACGTGGTGGTCCGCGATTGATGCGCTTTTTAATTTTTTTTTTTTAATTAGACAATTTTTTTTTTTTTTTTTTTTTAAGAAACCCTTAATGGGTTTTAGGGATATTGATGCTCTGAGAGCCTCCTTACAACCTCTCCTTCCACCTGTAAACGAGATAATGGTTTAGACATTTTAATTTTAATTATTTAAATAAAATAAAATAAAAATAATTACTTTTTAAAAATCTCCTTTTTAGAACGTCACCGTTGACCCCTACTGAGAGAGAGAGAAGAGAGAGAAACTAGATCTACTTTGGGACCGGCGTACGGCCGGCGCGTGAGCGCCTGTGCCGTCACCAAAGCCCTTTCTCTTTCGCCGAAGTTGTTCCTCTTATCCCCTTCTCCGCCTTCCTGTCAACGACCGCCTTGTTCGAGCTCTGGTACCGCAACCATCGCTAACGGTGGCTCGGCTCTGGGAGTAATGACGCGCTCGATTGGAGGTCCACGGTGGAGAGGGAGCGCCTTGCATGCTCAGTTGTGGTGTTTTTCCGGGAGATGGAAGCTAATCTAGTTCCGTCGTCGTCGGTTTTACGTGGGAGGTGGAGGCTTACTCAGATCCACTGTCGCCGTCTTTAGCTTCCGGGAAGGGAAGTCTCCTTCAGCTCCGCCTTCGCCGACTTTTAGTTACGGAGAGTGGAGGCTTGCAAAGCTCCACGTTGCCGCTTAGAAACCCGGTGTCCTTTGGGTTAAGGTTACTAGTTCGATTTGTGTCAAGTTCGGTGAGGTTGCCGTTAAGGTGGGTGTTTGGGTCACTGCGGATGAGATATCGTTAGACGATGAAGCTCTCCGGCGATGGTGACGACTTTCAAGGGAAGAAAAGCAGTGGTTCTCGGTTCGCTTGTCTAGGGTTTGAAGTGATTCAAAGTCGGTGGAGATCTCGGTGATCGATTGAACTCGCCGGCGTGAAGACAATGCGGTGAAGAACGGTTATGGGTTCGTTGGAGGCTTGTCAGTTACTGAGCTCCGACGAACGAGGATTTCGATGGTGTTGTTCCGGCGGCGTAGAGGCGGAGGTAGCCAAGTTAAGGCGGTGCCAAACCACATTTGTAACCCCTTCTCCATCTTCTGTTCTCCTTGGCGCCGAATGGTGGACAACCTATTTCTCACATTCTTGCCAATGACTTTAGTTAGCAAAGTGTGTGGAAGCTGTTTATCTCCATGCCTTCTACAATTCCTCTCTCTCCAGATTGAGTGAGCTGCTGCTTGAAATGCATATCTTATCAGAAATAGCTTCACCCGATCCTGACTATGATCAAGCATTAGCTCAACAATATCTCCCCAACGTTCAGTATATCTCACACAAAGCAACCCTCTCATCAGTTTTTGCCATACTTGACTCGTGTATGCACAAGAGAAGAACATATGATTTCTTACTGGATTGATGGCTGGATTCCATTTCAACATTCTGTCACAAGTCGAAAATCTATCCAACATTGCTGTCCAAAAGTGAAACGAATACTTTGGTGTAGCATGTTTGAACCAGACACATTTGCTCCAATCTTGCAATATATACTCCTTGCGAATCATAATCCATGTATTATTTGATGAGAATGTAGGCCGGTAACTCTCTGCTTTATTTCTCCATACAACAATATCCTCAGCTTGAATACTCTCAGACTTCAGCCTTTCAATTTCCTCTTCAACTTTATTCAAAATCACAATACAATGCCTCCTCCTTCTGTGCTTCTGCAGAGCCTCAGCTACTGTTGAACTTTCTGGTATTCCCATATCAATATAGCCTCTAGCTCCCAATAAGTCCCTCAAGCGCCCCATATTGCACCATTGGTCATACCAAAAAGAAGTAGACTCTCCATTCTTAACTTCAATCGATGAAACCTTCTTGAAGCATCCCTTGGTAGAAAAGATGAAAAGTAGTACCATAAAAATTGTAAACATGAAATTTTTCCTAACATTTATCAGTTTTGTATGACTGGTAAAAACTTACCCATATCACATTGTGGTCTCCACTTTATGTTGTTTTAACTACACTTGAATCAACAGTTGAATAATTATTTCTAACGCTCTCATTGCACATGGTCTTAGATATAACCATTGCACATAGTCTTAGATATAACCATAAGATGGTTGTGTGGTGGTTGGTGGATTTTGGAAAGTTAAACGAACCGGATTTAATGGCAATTTACTATACTTTATTTTGGGGATAACGGCGAATTCATGCCCACAAATTGAAATTATGGAAATTCCATACATGTACATACAAGACTCGCTTAATCAAACCTCCACCAAAAGAAAAATTGAATCTCATTCCCAATCTTTGATAGTCAGTGCGTATCCCTGCTTTGACCTTAACTCTGTTAGAGTCACCCTAACCTGTGAGAGTCACCGTCAACGGCGTTAATACCTCAGTTACGGTTAATAAAAAATAAACAACGCCTTTTCAGAATTGTTGATTAAAACCCTAACTCTCTCTCTTCTTCCTCAATCATTCATTGTGTCGTCATGTTCTTCTTCCTCAAGCAGATAAGGGTTTTACCTAACATGAGGTAATTGTTATTGATTGTCAAGTTTATCAAGTAATAAGTTTGTATTTGTTGTAATCTTCTATCGCTATTCTGGATTTTCAGTGATTCAGACGTAACCTTTCAAGTATGCTTTAATGGGAGATTTGAAACTCATGAAGGTGGTATAGTAACTTACAATGGAGGTGATTCACATATCCTTGTAGGGCAGCCACATAAGTTGTTCACTGATTTGATGAAGGAAATTCCTATCTCGCTATATGGGCAAAGGTTTTGGTATAAGTTTCAGAATGAAGATTTAAGTGATCTGAAGATCATTGGTAATGTGGTTACTGATAATTTTCAGAAGATGTGTCAAAGTTTTTATTGGAATAAATACATCGACATTTACATGGAGCATGAGAGCACTGATGATGCGAGAGAGGAACATAAAAATGTTGATAGCACTAACACAGGAAACAACAATGCTCCTAAAGGAAGAGGTGACACAAAAAGAGATTCTAAAAACGAGTTTGAAGAGGAGACACGAGTTGAATCAGTTATGGCTGGGATTTGTGAGGATGAGGATAATGAAAATTATCAAGATAATCCTCCTGTCTCTGACTGTGACGAAGAAGAAACTGGGAATCCTTATGATAGATGGAGGAAAGGCAGTGTCGAGTTACATATAAGGCAAGTATTTGATAGTGTTAAAGAGTTTAGGGAAGCAGTGTTGGAGTACGCTTTGCAAGGAGGATGGAATGTTCAGTTCACTAGATGGGGAGGAGTGAAATTTGAGGCTAAATGTGGTGTCGAAGTGGATGAAGGTGAAATCCCGTGTTCTTGGAGAATATATTGTTCTTATGAAGAATCAGTGGGTCTATGGATGGTGAAGACCTTTCACGATGTACATAGTTGTTTCAAGGATGGTCGTTGCAAGATATTGTCAGATACAATCATTGCTAAAATGTTCCTAAATGAAGTACCCAATTTGATATTCTTGTGACTTAGATGGGTTGTTTTATTCATTGATACAGTAGAGTTTGATGAGTGGTTCATAACATATGTCAGGTGTTTATTCATAGATGGGTTGTTTTATTCACTGAAACTTCCCGTGTTGTGAAAGAGAAAAATCAAGATGAACACAACACCGTTTTAATTAACTGTTGCTGGGGTGTTAACGCCGTTGACGGTGACTCACGGGTTAGAGTGACTCTAACAGAGTTAAGGTCAAAGCAGAGATACGCACTAACTATCAGAGATTGGGAATGAGATTCAAATTTTTCTTTGGTGGAGGTTTGATAAAGCGAGTCTTGTATGTACATGTATGGAATTTCCATAATTTCACTTTGTGGGCATGAATTCGCCGTTATCCCCTTTGTTTTGTGGCCACACAGAAAATAGAATCTCTACCTTATTTCAAAGCCTAGAAAAAAATTTATCCACTGGGTTTCACTTCTTTTTAAGGATTTGTTTGGGCCTAAGAGTATGATTAATGAGAGTTTTTAGGGTGAGGTTCTTAAGGTTCTTAGCGGAATATAAGAAACCGTCTCCTAACATTTTTCTAAAAAAGCTAAGAACCGGTTCTTAAATAAGATTTGGAATAGTCTAGATTAATCATTAAAAAAAAACTTTAAATTTATAGTACTGAAGTAAATTTGATGCAAAAGAGAAGTAGCAAATGGGGAACCAGAAAAACAAAGTGAAGTTCTTAAATCATTTCATATACCAAACATAGGAGAACATTCACAATTTGAACCCCTGTTCTAAAAATCGGCCGCTTAACCGCCTAGGCGGTCGTCTAGGCGCTACGCGTCACTCTTCCGCCCTGATTTATGCCAAATCGGTTTAAAAAATCGGATATCCGATCTTTTCCGCCTAAACCGCCTAAATGACCGCCTAGCCGCATAGGCGGCCGCCTAATCTTTTTTTTTTTTTTTTTAATAATATTTTTTTTTATTTGATCTAAAATTTTATAAATATCATTTATATTCATAATTTTGATAAAAATTACACTATATTAAGTTTATATATTCTATTTATGTGTTTTATACAATCTTAAACATGAAAATGTATTAATGTTATACACAATTAAAGATTAACATGTTTTATAACATAGTAAACCATCTAAAAATTCTACCCCGTATAATTTCCGATTAATCCCCGATTTTCTCTTTAGGCGCTAGGCCCAACCCGACCGGCTAGCGCGTTCCCGAACAGGGATTTGAACGAATAGGATCCCTGTTTACATTTGTAGAGTCAATTCGTGGCGGGTGGTCAAGTCAAAGAATAATTAAACTATTGACCAATGGTTGACCCCAAATTCTTCATGTTGGACATCTTCTTCTCCATTTATTATATTATAAACCGTAATCTTTTGGCATCATTTATACGATGATTATAACGAAAAGGAATCACCGTGAATAATAGACCAAAACACCTGCATATATTTTATGTTATATTTATAAACCATTGTTATATACTTCAAGAGTTTGGACCGTTCTCGTATATGATCATGCTCCAAAATATAAGAAGTATTTGTACGTATAAGAATACATGCGATGGGACGCCAAACAATGATGTAAAATGCGATGACTAATCTTAGTATAGACAATTCTTTACCCAGAGAGGGAGATACGAGGTAATAGACAAAATCATAATGGGTCGTTGATTTGATCCCAACGTGGATTGTAGAAGACAAAGTTACATTTAAGTACTATTGTAGCAGGATAATTAATATGATTTGGGACTAGCTAGTGTGAAACAAATACCGTTGATGTTGTCCATACATAACATAACAAACGTTATGATCATACATAATACTAATGCAAGATATGCGTACGAGAAAGGTAATCTTTTGAATTGATAATAGAGTTAGCTTATTCAGTGTGCGAAGGGTTTTAGGATATAAGACAAGTTTTAAAATAACCTTATGAAAACAATTTTCTAATATGATATATCAATTTCACTAAATACACAAATCTAACATTGTAAAAGAATAAGTTTATTACGTAAATATGTTATATTATGTCATTTGAAAAAATATATGAATTCAGAAGGTGATTTACTCGACTTTCGTGGAAATATTTATATTTTAAATAAATCTAAATCACTAGACTAGAAATTATTTTAAATTTTGGAATCCTAAGAAAATCATATTAATCGGGAGCAGAGATGAGTGACTTTTTGTAGGCACGCCTCTATGCTTATTTAAAAACGTCATTTATCGTTGAATTATTCGGATCCCAGTTAAGAGTTTTGGTTGAGTTTAACTGAAAAAAATTATACTCCAACTCGTTAAACAAAGAAAGGAAAATGTCAACAGACAATGGCACGAGATTTGAAATTCTGTAAAACGTTCAACGTCACAATGTTTGAAATTAATCAAATTAAACACACCCACGTCATAACTAGAAAAGTTTAGTTTTTAACCGGGGCGTCTAGCTCTGGTGGTAAAGGGCTTACAGCTGTGAGTACCGCCACCTGGGTTCGATTCCCGGCCACTGCAGATTTCACATTCGGGCCGCAGCGACACAGATTAGTCTCTTGGGCCTAGGAAGTCGTTGGGGAAACTGTGTATAATCAAAAAAAAAAAAACTAGAAAAGTTTAGAACTTTACCGCTTATGCCAGACCGACTTCCTTAAAAAAGCACCATACATTTCGCATCTATAAAACGATCTAGTAGTTCTCAATATAATTGTCGTTTCCTTTTTTATAGTCAAATAAAGATTGTGTACGATCTAGATAGAACCGGCTAGACGTCTAAACCGAAAATATAGTATGCCATTAAAACGAATGAAAAATGAAAACAGTAAGTTCAAATTAATTAAAAGAACCCTTTCTCAAAAAAAAAAATTTAATAAATGAGAAGATAAGTCTTGATATATAAATTGGAAATCCTTCCAGGGGTAAATAAAATCATATGATAAACATTAGTTAGGTCAGACTAGCACTTTAGAAATTTTGGTTTAGAAGACTCAACCATGCAGCTAAAATATGCAAGAAAATTTCATAAAGTTGCGTCACGTTTTATGGAGTGCAAACGAAGAAGGAAGCATTTATTTATTAGGTTCGAACAAACATAAAAAAGAAAGAGAATTCGGCCCAAAAAAAATCTCAACTTTGTACGAATTGCCAAAAGAAACATAAATTTTTGGGCTGACCAAAAAAACATCAAACTTTTATTGATTTTAGAATTAAAAATATGTAGACCCCTGGATTTGAACCCAGGTTAGTTGGTCAAATGACAAGGTATTTAACCACTAGGCTACTGACACTTTCAACGTACTTACTAACATGTTTACTTTTATTTGGTACATATTAAATATAAAAAATTTTCTAAAAACTTAATAAGATTTTTAAAATTCCAAAAAATTAAAAAATAAAGAAGATTTTTATAAAATTAATTTAGAAATTAAAATTAAAAAAAAATTATTTTTATTTTTAAAAAATAAAATTTTATTTTTCTTATTTAAAAATAATAAACTCTTCCAAAATTTTCTAAAAACTTAAAAAGATCTTTAAAATTCCAAAAAAATTGAAAAAATAAAGAATTTTTTTATAAAATTTATTTTAAAATTAAAATAGAAAATAAAATTTTATTTTTTCTTTTCATAAAATAAAAAATCTTTCAAAATTTTCAATTTTTTTAATACATTTGCTAAAAGTTGAAATTAATTATACACACATAAAAAGTTGATAATTGTAACTTTAATTTTTTGCATTTTATTATAATTTTTTAAAAAATTGAATTTTTTTAAAAAAATGAAAATTTTGGAAACTTTTTGACTTTTTAAAGAAAAAAAAATATTTTAATTTTAATTCAAAATTAGTTTTATGAAAATTTTGGGAGATTTTTTTTTTTTAAGAAATATAAATTTTTTTTTTTTTAAAGAAAAATAAAATTTTATTTTCAATTTTAATTTCAAAATTAATTTTATAAAAAATTTCTTTATTTTTTTTTCAATTTTTTGGAATTTAAAGTTCGTTTTAATTTTATAGAAAATTTTGGAAGAGTTTTTATTTTTTAAAAAGAAAAATAAAATTTATTTTCAATTTTAATTTCAAAATTGATTTTATAAAAAAATTCTTATTTTTCAATTTTTTGGAATTTTAAAGATTTTTTTAAGTTTTTAGAGAATATTTTTATATTCAATCAGTACCACATAAAAGTAAACATGTCAGAGCATGTTTACTGGTGAATCTTAAGCAAGTATCTTAGGGTAATTACAATTTTAAAAAAAAAAAAAAGAAATAAACACAAGAGGCGTCCGTTGATTAAGAGAACCAATGGACGGCTCTTACTGTGCACGTGTCGTTGCTTCCGTCTCTCTCTATCTCTCTCTCTGTTTCCGCTCGAGAAAATGAACCCCGCGGCGGAGGCGTGGCCGGTTACGGCGGCGATCGTCGGCATAGGGAGGGAGATGAGGTCGGCGACCAAGGATCGGAGTTTTGAGTCCATGATGTTGTTTTCAACTTCTTTGATTCTCGTTTCTTCAATGTCTTCGTCACTGCTGGTAGAAATAAGGTTAAAGTCTTCTCATTTTATTGTTCTGGGTCTGTTTAGGTTTTGGTGGGGTTTGTGATTGCTGTTTTGTCTGATTTTGGGGGTTGTCTGATTTTGGGGTTTGTGATTGCTGTTTTGGGATGTTGTCGATTCACTTGTCCGAAAAATTGAAACTTTGCTTGATGGGTTCCTTCTATACACATTGCGGATTGTGATAAGCTTTTTAGTGTTGGAGATTGTGTGAAAGTTTATGGCTTTATCTGTGTTAAGACTAGCTTGAGTTTATGGTTTCATTATCTAATAAACTTGATTGCTCTATCTTGGTTGAGTCATGGATCGCATATATTGTCATTGGTGTGTCTCTCTTATGATGTAGATTACGCTGTACAATTGTCTTGAAGATGATGCCATATCTGCATTGCAATCCTATTCTGATGAGGACTGATTGTAAGTTTCAGCAAGAAGAGTTGACCACGCTTCTCCAGCGTACACATCTCTTTTCTGTTTTCTCATTATTTTGATGCTATTGTGTCTGGTCAGAACATCTGTAGTTTACAGAATTTTGTTTTTTACTTCAATTGTCCTCATGTAATTCTTATCATCCATGTTTCAATTATTAAGTCAAGCATTAGTGTCTTTTTCTTTTGCTTTCAAAAGCTGATTTTCTCGTGTTGGATTATTTCTTTTTAGAAGTATCTTAAAGACTGTAACTTGTTTTCAAACTGGTTACCTGAAGAACACAGAACTTTATCATCCCTTTCTTGTGGCTATGTTGATAAATATATATTTTCTTAGTAGTTTATGTGGTGTCTCTTTTGGTAAACATCTAAAATTTAATTAGATTGGTAAAATATTTGCAGGTTATGGGTGCTCCTCGTCGTGGTGCTTATTCTTTCCAAGGAGCTGGTCGGACATCTGGAGCAGGAACTTCCTCACCTCCTGAAAATGGAACATCTCTTCCTCCTCGAACTGGAGCCTCTCTGCCTCCTCGAACTCTCTGCCTCATGGAACTGGAGCCTCCTTGCCTCCTGGAGCCACTGGACAAGCTAATTCTTTTGAAGAAGTGTATTCTCATACTAGCTTAGCTGAGCTAAAGAACGCTTCTGGAAGGCGTAAGGTGCCACACTTGCATCCTCGAACTGGAGCCTCTCTGCCTCCTCGAACTGGAGCCTCTCTTCTTGTTGTCTTGTTTTCTTCTATCACAGATATTGGTTAGCACATGTATATATTGTATTGTTGTGGTCACGTTGAAAATGTTTCACGGTCAAGAAATGAAAGACCTTTATAATGATTGTATGATCGTGTATTCACAAACTTGTGTAAATAATATCTTGTAATGAAAGTGTATTCACAAGCCTTTGTTTTTTCTTCTTATATTCTTCCTTTCTTTCTCCTTCTCATGTTTTTCCTTCTCATGTTCGAAATATTCATCTAAATCTAAAACAATTTCTATCTTGTAAACAACTTTTATAAACAATTTTCATCTCATCTTTTTCTCAAAACAATTTCGAAGGATCAATTGATGATAAAATATATATTTAAAATGTTATTTTTTACAATTTTTTTTAAAAAATAAATTTTATCTTTAATTAAATAATGTTTATTTTTTTTTTAAATCTATGTTTAAATGTTATGTTTGACTTTGTTTTATTTAATAAATAAATTTAATCTTTGTTTAAAATTTTATGTTTAAAAATAAATTTAATATTTTTTATTGGTATGAACCTTTGTTAAGAAACTACCATTAAACCACTATAATTAAGTGTCTCTTAACCAAGTTTCTTATCTCACTTTTAAGAGTTAAAAATTCACTAAGAACCCTTAAATGGGTTTTACCAATAAACATGCTCTTAGTAAGAACATTGAAAGTTCCACTAGCCTAGTGGTAAAAGACCTTGCTATTCGACCAAACAACCTGGGTTCGAATCCAGGGGTCTACATATTTTTAATTTCAAATCATGTAAAACGACGTCGTTTCACTTAACGCCAACAATAAACGACGTCAAATATTTCTGTTAAATTTGTTGACGGTGTGCTAAATTGGCAAGTCAGCGAAAACATTGTTAATTAATTTTAAAGTCAATGAAAGTTTGGTGTTTTTTTGGTCAGCCCAAAAATTCATGTTTATTTTGGCAATTCGTGCAAAGTTGAGGTTTTTTTTGACCGAATTCTCGAAAAAGAAACAACTTCGCACATTTTAGTTAATTTGGCACGTAGAAACTGATAAAAGTGATAATAGAATATATCAATCGGCACGAGCAAAGTCGAGAGATTTCTTGCCGTCATGTGGTTGGCCGAAAAAGTTGTTCATGTAGTCTTGAAACAACAGTTCTTTGTAACGAGCCACCCCATCACGCCTCACCACTTCCGGCAACGGACCTATCTTCTCCGAGGGATTAGGTGCGGTAAAAATTGGTACGGAGACTCTCGATCCAATGTTTGTGGTTCGAACCCTATGTTCAGCACTTTTGTACTTCCCATTGCTTAGAATCTGTTGATAGATTTTTATATATGCATTATATATATGGTTTCAGACATTCATTTTCAAAGGTATTTTTAACGATGAGAAACCTGCAAAGTATCGCCAACATTAATGACTAAAGCTCCATCGAGAGGAGGGATCTCGGCCCAGTCACCGTTGTCTAGTTTAACGTAGAGACCACCAATGCCGTCTTGTAATAAAACGGTCAGCATTCCCATGTCCGAGTGACGACCGACGCCTATGGTGAGCTCGGGGCTAGGACAGGTTGGGTAGTAGTTCATGTTGACCATCTTAGTCCCCATCAAACGGTTCATTCTCTCTTCTTCGAGTCTCACTCCTACATCCTCCATCAAAACTTCAACTACTCTTTTCACCATTGCCATAGATGATTTTAGGAAATCAAGTGCCACCTCTCTGTCACACATATACAATATATACCTTAACTTTCACGAGTTTATAATTTAAAACTAACTTCAGTGATTAAATTGATGAATATCTCTCATATAAATAGTTTACTTGCCATCTCAGTTCAAATTAGCATGCTCTACTAAAATAATTTTCATATATACCTGCATTAGTATAACACAATTGAAATATTTTTACTATATATATATACCTGCATTGTGGAGGCCAGTGTTGAAGAACCTCGTGGTCATTGGTGTAAAGCATGCTCACATAATCCTTCCACTCAATGGCCTTCTCTTTCTCTGGTACGAAGCTCGTTCCGTACTTAACTAGCTTGCTTGGACTCACTTCTTTTAGGTAAATCGCCTTCTTCTCAGGAGGTTGTGCAAAAAACTTATGAGCCGACGTTTTTAGCAATTCAAGCAGCTCCACCGAAACACCATGGTTCACCACCTGCCATTTTCATTTATTCCACAAATTATATCTACTTTTATTAAGGATGCATTTTGTAAGAGGCTGATATATTAAACATACTAAATATAATTATTTTTTTTGTTTTATGTATCTAACGTCGGTATCCTGGTCAAGTATACATATTCACACGCATACATATATTTTATTGCTCCTTTCTTTTTTGGGGTTTGGTTAATGATATTGCAAGAATAGAAAATATTATACACTAAAACTGCTATGTCTATGCCATTACTTACCTGGAAGAAGCCAAGTGTCTCAGCAGCTTCAGTGATCTGTTTGGCCACCTCCTTGTGGCGTGGACCGTCTAGCTGGGAAAGATCGATTGGCTGGGCAGCTTCACACGTACGGGCATGTGGGGTCGCGATTCGCTCAGAGAGAGGTTGGACGAAAGGCTGTGGAACACGAGACATGCCAGAGTCTATCAGACCCTTCACACCATTACCTTGTTTGACAACGAAGTTGAACAATGTGGCTTGGTCCTCGTAATTGACAGCCATTGTGTATATTTTCTTCTGTTCGAAAATGAGTGTTGAGATGTCCTGAGAAAAGGGTATAAATAGTGACTAAAAATATGGAGATGATTACTTATTTTTGGTATGAGAGAGAAGACTAACACAAGAGACTATGTTTTAAATGTAATTGATGTGGGATCACGTTATAATCACTTGGTACTCCCCCAGAACTGGTAATTGATCCGACTAATCACAAGCATGTATAATGCCAAATTCTTTTATGAAAAGAATCTTTTAGCAAGTAAATGATAGAGTGATGAAAAGAACGGAAATTGCCAAAAATATCATTTTCAAAGTACCACTTTTCATGTTTACACTAACCAATTTTACCTTCGTCTTTATTGAAAGGCAAAAGACATTTATATCCTTTTAATTAACTTCGACAAAAAAAAATATATGGTTAACTAATCTAAATTTAAAACATCAACTCTAAACCCTAAACCATGAAACATCAACTCTAAACCCTAAACCCTGAAACATCAACTCTAAACCCTAAACCCTAAATTTTAAACCTTCAAATCTAAACCCTAAAACATCAACTCTAAACCCTAAACGTAAACCCTAAACCCTAAATCTAAACTTAAAAATTCAACTTTAAACCCTAAATCATCAACTATACACCCTAAACCATGAAACATCAACTCTAAACCCTAAAATCCGAAACATCAACTCTAAACCCTAAACCTTCAAATCTAAACCCTAAAACATTAACTATAAACCCTAAACGTAAACCCTAAACCCTAAACCGTATATTTTTCTGAAATTCGAACCCTAAACACTAAAACCCTATACCTTCAAATCTAAACACTAAAACATCAACTCTAAACCCTAAACGTAAACCCTAAACCCTAAAACCTTAAACCTTCAAATCTAAACCCAAAAACATCAACTCTAGGGTTTTAGGGTTTAAGGTTTAGGGTTTAGGGTTTAGGATTTAGGGTTTAGAGTTTAAGGTTTAGGGTTTAGTGTTGATGTTTTAGGGTTTAGGGTTAATTTTTTAGGGTTTAGGGTTTAGGGTTTAGGGTTTAGAGTTTACTTTTTAGGGTTTAGTGTTGATGATTTAGGGTTTAGAGTTGATGTTTTAAGGTTTAGGGTTGATGTTTCGGAGTTTAGGGTTTAGAGTTGATGTTTCAGGGTTTAGAGTTCGTATTTCAAAAACAAATAGGGTTTAGGATTGATGGTATAAGGTTTAGGGTTCGTATTTCAAAAAAAAATGGTTTAGGATTGATGGTTTAGGGTTTAGAGTAGAGTTTTATAGTTTAGGGTTTGAATTTTGAAATAGAATAATTTGAAAAATATTAAAAAAATTATTTTTTTTTTATTTTTTTAGATTTTTATCTATTTAAATATTTATTTATTATATACATAAAGAACATAGAAATAAGAGTCTTTTGCCATTTAACGAAGAATATATTTTTGAAAATGTCACTTTAGTGGTGGTAAAAATGAAAAGCGGTAGCATGAAAGTGGTAAACATGTAATTTTTTTTTTTTTTTTTTAACATGTAATTTCTATTTAAACATGTAATTTCTCTTTAAAAGAAAGAAGAATACGAATGACTGGTTTACCTAAAGAATCTTTTTTTGTCAACTTGTTTGTTAGTATTTTGTCAACGACTATGTACCTCATCAATGGACACATGTTAATACACATACAAGTAAAGTTGAATCAATTCATTTTCTAGGTATATTAATCTTCAAACAATCAGTGCTATTTTAAAGTAAACAACTCACGACACTGAAGTTCTTACCTGCTAATTTCTTTCAAGATACAAGGTATGCGTCATGCCATCAAAACAACAATAAAAATACTAAGTAGGTATAGAAATATATGTTTGAGTGAGTATATAATATACTATAGTCATTTTACAATCCTGGTAGGCTTTCCTTTTTGTCTACTAAATAAAACTCAATTTGTCTAATACTATAAGTTAATATCTGATGATAAAAAGTCACGCTTGATAGTTGATACTACACTGACTCCCTGAGGTATGAGCCATGCCTCTCCCCAGGTTAACTTTTTCGCAATCAAATAGTTTGTCTTTTGAGATCAGAAGTCAACGCGGTTCTTTTAATTTAATTTTTAATGGGCCTAAAACTAAAAGCCCAGTCACGTTGAAGAATTAAGTTCAATTAGAAGCCTAGTGAGGAGGATGCCTAATTTCCGAAGCCTAACTATAACACGAAGAAAAACACACAAACATATGAATAAAGAATACAACAACGAAAAAGCAAAATATAAACACACAAATTCCTAGTAAATTTAAATATGACTGTCTTCTAGGAAAACTAAGATTTTTTTTGGGTTATCAAATTTTGTGTTCCTTGATAGTTTAATATAATACAATCATATTTTTTTGTTGCTAACAATTATATTACTTAATATGGATTATTTTAGTTGAAAAGACGATAAATATAAATAATTGTACTAAAGAAACTTCAACTGATGATGTATCAATGGCTTATATATTTATTTTAGTATGTTTTAATTACCTAAAGGCTAAAGCTAAAGCTACACAGTTATATATTCCATCTGTTTCATAATAAGTGTCATCTAAACTTTTTTTTCTTGTTACAAAAAAACAATTTCAATGTAAATTATATTTACTTCCAGCTGAAAATTAATTGAAAACTGCATTGATTTTATAAATAATTTTATTTATCTCAAATACTATTGGTCATAAATGTATAATTAATAACAACTTACATATATTTCCGTCACTTTTTTAATCTGTGTAAAATATGTCAAAGTGACGCTTATTTAGAAACGGATGGAGTATTTTGAACTAATTTTTGCCTTTTGATTCAAAATGTTATTAAATTTTAAAGGCAGAGTATGTGAATGGAAAACAATACTATAATATTTACAAATAAAAGGAGATGGGAGAGGGATGTCTTGTCTCGAAGAGAAAATCGCGAAAGAGACAACGGAAGTGAAATCTCAAGGCAACATTATTGGTAGGACTAATTTTTGAGTCCTTAGCATATTTTATTATTACTTTTATGTTAAGAGACAAAGCTAAGGACAATCCAAAAATTGTAGATTATTGGTAGGACTTTTCTTGTCTCTAAGTAAATTAATTGTTTATTTTAATAAGTAATGACATATAAAAGAAAAGTTTTAAATAAAACATATAAAAGAGAAGTTTAACATTAAAATTGAAAACATAAGAAAATTACAAAGTTCAAAAAAAAAAAAAATTACAAACATCATAATAAATAAAAGCAAACAAACATTTTATTCAATTCATAGAAACTTATAAATTATATGTTATTTGGAAGATGTCCAAATTTATCCCATATATTTTTCAATCAAATCATTTTCTAAATGTTGATGGGCTTGTCTATTCCGAACGCTCGTTCGACGATCAATTGTATTGCCGAGATTTGAAGGCATATTGAAGGAAAATTTTTCCACCTCTTCTCTTTCTTGAAATTCATCAACGTCATACTGAGTGAATGATGATCGTTCATCTTCGACAATCATATTATGGAGTATGATACATGCTCTCATAATATTTGCTATTTTGTCTTTATCCCATAAATTAGATGGATTTCTGACAACGGCAAATCTAGCTTGCAGGACTCCAAAGGCACGCTCAACATCTTTTCGCACAGCTTCTTGGGTTTTAGCAAATAATGAATTCTTCTCACCTTGTGGTAGTCGGATAGATTGAATAAAAGTCGCCTATTTCGGATAAATACCATCCGTGAGATAATATGCCAAATGGTACGGATTACCATTAACATAGAAGTTTACTTGTGGCGCTATTTCGTTAATAATGTCATCAAAAACCGGTGATAGATCAAGAATATTAAGATCGTTCATAGTACCTGGAGCTCCAAAAAACGCATGCCATATCCAGAAGTCATATGAAGCTACCGCCTCCAACACAATTGTTGGTTTTCCGGTTCCTCGTGAATACATTCCTTTCCAAGAGGTGGGGCAATTCTTCCACTCCCAATGCATACAGTCGATGCTTCCAACCATCCCTGGAAATCCACGTTGTTCTCCAATATATAGTAGTCTTTGCAGATCCTCCGGTGTGGGACGTCTTAGGTATTCATCGCCAAACAAGTGGATTATTCCGGCAGTAAAATGGTGCAAACATTTTCGAGCTGTTGTTTCACCAAGTCGGACATATTCGTCAATTGTATCAGCCCGTACATACACCAATTGACGAATAACTGCGGTACATTTTTGGAGTGGAGATAGACTAGACCGTCCGGCTGCATCTTCTCTTGGTTGAAACTACTCTACTTCTGTAGAGAGACGGTGCACAATACGCAAGAACAATGTCTTGTTCATTCGAAACCGTCGCCGAAATAAATTGTGAGGGAATGTTGGAGTTTCGCTAAAATAATCATTCCAGAGCTTCTTGTGGCATTCTTCCCGGTTTCTCTCGATAAAAATACGTTTTTTTGCTCTTTTGGTTCTCGAATAAAATCAGGGTTTTCAAATTCACCATCATCATCTTTGTGGTAATGATAATGGGAAGAAGAAGCCATTGAAAATTTATAAAAGAGAGAAAATGTTATGAAAGTGAGGAGAAGAGGGATGATTTGCATATTTTTAATGGGAGAAGAAGTCTCATACTTATGTGGTGAAAGAAGTGCATCTTGTATGATTATTTTGTGAATCTTCCGTGATATTGAGTACATCTTGTGACTATAGTTTGTTTCTTTTAGAGCATGTGACTACTGTGGTCTGATGTACTAGTGAATCTACTAGGTGATTGAGATAGATCATAGCACGTGACAGGTTTCAGTGAATATTTTATATATATCTTAAGAGTTTTCTTTGTGGATTAAACTTACAATAACATGTTTACTTGCAATACTCAGCAATTCCACAAAAAGGTTCTCGAATGAATGAATATATATCAAGCAGGAAAGCTCACATGTTGAATGAATATATATCAGAGGGAAAGTTCACTTGGTCTTGGACTTGGTTCAAGCTAAATGATATATAAGATTTTATGTCTTCACAACAACTCAATGTTCACACATTGCATTCCGATACACTACACATAGCCTCTTCACACATATCACTTTCACACAACAACAAAATCAAGAGTCAATGCATTTCCGATACATTACACATAGCATATTCATACACATTAGAGTCACTACAATTCCGATACATTACAACAGCATTGATCATTACAAAGAGTTCATTAACGTGATTACACCATTACACATAACACAACAGCATATTGATTTACTTAAACATGAGCACCATACCTATTGAAACTACAACAATAACCACTACACCAACAAAGTATTCAAACCCATTGCCAAACCTTGATTTGGGGTTGCAATCGCCGGAGATCGGTGTGGACTGAGCGAAATAAACGAGAGAAGTTTCGACTTGGGCTTGCAATCGGCGGAGAACCAGAGACGAATGGTATCGCCGTCAAGAGAGAAGAAGGGAAGAAGATGAAAGTGATTTCAAGACCAAAATCGGACTTAACCCTACACCCTCAGATAACATCTCCCATGCTGATGCGTGACATTAAGGAGGCGTCCAAAAACTTGTTAATTAACCAACGTTTCTATTCTTTCTCGGTATTTTTCATTTATTTTTTGACCTCTAATTACTAAGATATGTGTCTAAGGGACCCGATAATGTTGCCCTCACATATGGGTAACAAGATCGCTATTGTTACACAGTTGCATGCAATAAGAAGCCTAACGACGTCCCTATTTTTGATTAGCTTCCCACTTTCTGATTTTAACTTTGTTAATCATTCTCATGATTGGATATTTAAGTGACTTTTAAATTATATAAACTAAAAAGGTAAGATTTCCCAGCTCAGTGGGAAGGGTCAACCCATTTGCATCTAGTCTAGTAATTCATAATTTCTATAATTCATAATTTCTATAAAGATTCTGTCGGACCCTCACCTGTCGTGTGGCCATCGTTGCATTCATTATCTTATTTTCCAAATTCCCACGAACTATGCGCAGTTTGATATTTCGAACATATTAATAAATTCAATTGCTAAATGATTAGTAAACATTTTTTTTTTGAGAAAAAAAAAATGTGGCTCTCTTGATCGCAGCGTAGTCTCTTCATAGGCTGCAACACAACTTTGATAAGCTGCTTAAACCTATGTTTTATGATTCCCCTAATCAAACTCATCGTCTCATAATAAAATAATTAAACAACGAAATGAACAACATTTGTCCATAATAGCTGCATTTTCATTTATAATTTATTTTCCTTTTGGTAAATATTGGGAGATCTAACATATAAACTACAATATGCATATACTTAACTAAACCTAATTTCTAAACTAATATGAGATATTATAGATCATGATAAGTTTTTGATTGTAATATATTGATATATATATTTAATCTTGACCATTGGATTTGGATCGATTATCTAGATCTCCCGCTAATAAATACTTTTATAGTTTTTTTAGCTGAACTCCAAAAATATCATTAAATGTATAAAATAAAAAGTTTTATCCTTAAAATGTACAAAAGAACATAATTGTTGACTTACTGAAAAACAAAGAAGAATAAAATTATCCTAATTTGCTATCATTTTCTGAAAAATATATAAAAATTAGTAAAATGCATGAAAACATAAACAATATAGATTCAGGCCAGGATTTGGAATTGGGCGTAGTAGCTCTCCCTCCCATCGAAGGGGTAAGTTGTTGATTGTAGCTTTCGTTTTCAACATGCATAGAGAGCGACCTTCACTTCTCTACACTACAAGAAAACATAATCTTAACGAGGGCGGTTTTCCTCGCTAATTCGTCGCAAAAGAGGCTTTACGACGAATTAGCGAGGAAACGTGTTTGATCGTTACACGTCCGTCGTAACACATATTTCCTCGCTAATTCGTCGTAACTTAGCGAGGAATATATTTCGTCGTAAAGACGAAGTAGAACGATTCGTCGTAAAGACGTCGCTACAATTCCTCGTAAGGACGTCGCTACAATTCCTCGTAAATAACTCGAAAACAGTTCCTCGTAATCTACACGTAAATACCTTGAAATATTTTCCTCGCAAAATACACGTAACAACCACGAAATTATTTCCTCGTAAAATAGTCGTAAACATTTCCTCGTTATTTCCTCGTAAAGAATTCCTCGTAAAATACTCGTAAACTGTTTCTCGTCATTTCCTCGTAAGATTTCCACGTAAAGAGGTCGTACTTTAGCTACGAATTTACTTCGTTTTTATTATTTTACAGAATTTTAAAATATAATTAAAAAATAATTAAAATTATTTAATTTAATAATAAATTAAAATTCAAAATAAAAATAAATTCATATGAAAATATTTTATAAATAAATAAGTTTTGAATTTATATAATACAACAACAAAAAAAAAACTAAGGGTCGTTCATCGCCCGGTAGAATTCATCACTCCTCGTAACATCCGCCTCGTTATGTACGTCGTCGGATGACTCGCCATGAATGGGATGTTGTTGTCGCATGTTCCTCAACATGGACTCCCATTCCGGATTTGTGGCCGCAATAACGTCCAAGAAGCCCTCGACTCCACCCATACGAGATTTTGTCGCGGTCAACTCGTTACGCAGCTGAGCGGACTCTCTACGCAGCTCCGTGACTTCATCATCCCGTCGCTGACCATAAGACGATGTCGCTCTCGGAACATCATTGACTGAACCAATACCCAACGTCCGTCCCTTTTTTTTAGGGACAACCTTAAAAACAAAAAATAAATATTGTAAGTAAATATTTAAAGTTAAATTAAATGAATAATAAAAGTTAATTTTTTTGAAAATTTACCTCCTCGTAAATCTTATCCACTTCAAGTGTGGATAAGGTGACGGGTAATCCGTCGGTAGACTGCTGGGTCAGCTGAGTCTGGCGGTCTTCAACCCGAGCAACTACGTCGTTGTAGATTTGCTCGGACTTGCCATCTACAAATACGCCCGCCTTGTTCTTGTGGGTCCTCTCGTAAAGTTCCATAAGAGACGGGAGATGTCCCGTCTCTTTGGCCTAAAAAAACAGTTAAGAAAGTTAGAATAAATTAATATAATTATTAAAAAATTATTTAATAAAATATTTAATTACCATTTCCAAACGGACACCGGCGTGGGGTTTTTGGCCCGTAGTGTGAAGCATCGGCCCGTTCCCGTGCTCATCGACCGTGTTACGGGAGTTAGAGCAAGCCTGGGCGATTCTAATCGAATCAGGAAGGCGCCAATAACGGATGAGGCCATCCCACACGTCTGTGGTGAGCTCAGCGGGTTTGCCACTCTCATACCCCTTCACGATCCAGTCACCCTTCCAGTTGGAGACCGTGTCCAACAAGCGAACTTTCGCTTTCGCGTTAAACTTCTTCCTCACCCTCTCAGTGATCCCCAAAGCCCAATTATATTTTTGCTGTTGGAAAAAATAAATTAACAATTAGTTTTTTAGAAAGTATATATATAAATCATGAAAAAATTAAAATATATATAATTAATTAATAGAAACTTACAGCGTAAATTTTGAACCACGTCTTTCTGACGTAGTGAGGCGTCTTACTCCAGTTTGGATGTGGCATGGAGAAGTAACCCTTGATCGTGTCGGTTACGTCCGATGCAAGACATCCGTCAACCCCCCACCTGGAAAATACAAATTTAAAATATAAATTATTTTTTAATGTTATAAAAGATATTTAAACGAATTAAAAAAATTAATGCAACATACCACAACGTTCCGTCCGGTCGGTCTGGGTCGATGACTGGTAAACCTTTCTGCCTGGCAGACTGAGAATGTCCTCTACCGTGTACTGCGAGTAAGGAGCACTCGGAGGCACCATCAGATCAGGATGAATATCAGCGACCATCGGAGGTGCCATCGGAGGAGGCACAGGAGGAGGCATCGGAGGAGGCACATGAGGAGCCGATGGTGCACTAGAAGAAGTAGACCCAGAGACTCTCTGAGTGTACTGAGTCTCGGGGACAGTCTCCTGGCCCGAAGAACTGGGAGCGGAAGAAGAGGCCGGGTCTAAACGACTACCCGGCTCACCGAAGATCTCTCTATAATGGGCAGTAAGTCTTCCTTTTCGAACCTGGAAAAAAAATGAAATTTTTGAAATTAACATCAACAATATATTTTCCAACATTATCCACCTAATCAACACTAAATAACATAAAATCCGCAAACCTATCTAAATTCCCTATACTAACCACCTAATGTATCCTAAACTAACCAAATTAGAGAGGAATCAGGCTTACCATTGCTACGAAATGGAGAAGAAGTAGAGAGGAAGTAGAGAGGAAAGAAAGAGTGAGCGGTCGGGTGTATATATAAGATTACATATCGTCGCAAATTCGTCGTAAATTTACGACTAAATAGCGAGCAGTTACAAAGGCCCGTCTTTTTTTTTACGAGGAAATTGCGAGTAATCACAAAGGCCCGTGTTTTTTTATACGTGGTATTAACGACGATTTACTTTACGAGGAATTAACGAGGCTTGCTTTCCTATAAATATACCCACAACTCTCACTCTCAAACCACACCCAAACTCCCAAATCACACTTTATCTCAAATCACAATCCTCAAAAAAATCCTATTCAAATTATAAATATTTGAAAAAAATAGGAAAAGGAGAAGATATTAGAATTCATGTGGGCGAGACTTACGTATTATAATTGCTGGAAGTCTTGCCACATGTTAATCTGGTATTTTTCTCCTTTTCCTTTTTTTTTCAAGTTTGTACACAACGAGATATTTACGACGATTTGTGCTTACGTGGAATTAACGGGTTTATGTATAAATCCGTTTACGTGGTCTTTACGACGATTTGTGCTTACGTGGAATTAACGAGTGTTTTTTTTACGTGGACTTTACGACGATTTTTCTTACGTGGAATTAACGTGATTTATGTTTAAATCTTTTTACGTGGTCTTTACGACGATTTCATCCTACGTGGAATTAACGAGTGTTATGTTTAAATCCCTAGAACCCCAAACCCGAAACCCGAAACCCGAAACCCCAAACCCCAAACCCCAAACCCCAAACCCGAAACCCCAACCCCGAAACCCGAAACCCCAAACCCGAAACCCCAAACCCCAAACCCGAAACCCCAAACCCCAGATTCCTTATTTTCTACTTCATATATTCCAAACCCCCATATTTAATTTTCTACTTCATATATTCCAACCCCAAACCCGAAACCCGAAACCCGAAACCCCAACCCCGAAACCCGAAACCCGAAATCCGAAACCCGAAACCCCAAACCCGAAACCCGAAACTCGAAACCCCAAACCCGAAACCCCAACCCCGAAACCCGAAACCTCAAACCCGAAACCACAAACCCCAAACCCGAAACCCCAAACCCGAAACCCGAAACCCGAAACCCAAACCCCCATCTTTAATTTTCTACTTCATATATTCCAAACCCCCATCTTTAATTTTCTACTTCATATATTCCAAACCCCCATCTTTAATTTTCTACTTCATATATCCCTAGAACCCCAAACCCGAAACCTGAAACCCGAAACCCCATACCCCAAACCCGAAACCCCAAACCCGAAACCCGAAACCCGAAACCCCATATTCCTTATTTTCTACTTCATATATTCCAAACCCCCATCTTTAATTTTCTACTTCATATATTCCAAACCTCATATTTAATTTTAAGTTTCGTCGTTATTTCCTTGTTGTCTTACGTGGTTTTTACGACGATTTAACCCTACGTGGACTTTACGACGATTTTATTCTACGTGGACTTTACGACGATTTCATCCTACGTGTACTTTACGACGATTTCATCCTGCGTGGACTTTACGACGATTTCATCCTACGTGGACTTTACGACGATTTGTGCTTACGTGGAATTAACAAGTGTTATGTTTAAATCCCTAGAATCAGAAACCCGAAACCCGAAACCCCAACCTCCAAACCCCATACCCTAAACCCGAAACCCCAAACCCGAAACCCCATACCCTAAACCCCAAACCCGAAACCCCAACCCCAAACCCCATACCCTAAACCCGAAACCTCAAACCCGAAACCCCAAACCCGAAACCCGAAACCCGAAACCCAAACCCCCATCTTTAATTTTCTACTTCATATATTCCAAACCCCCATCTTTAATTTTCTACTTCATATATCCCTAGAACCCCAAACCCCGAAACCCGAAAGCCCAAACCCGAAACCCAAAACCCAAAACCCAAAATCCGAAACCAAAAACCCGAAACCCCATATTCCTTATTTTCTACTTCATATATTCCAAACTCCATCTTTATTTCCATTCCAAACCACAATATCCCACATTTGCTTATTCATAAAACAAACTCCCAGCATTCCCTTATTCATAAAACAAACCTCACATTATCTTATTCATAAAACAAACTCCCTCATCTTATTCATAGAACAAATACATCAATCGGATACATCGACATTCTCGTCATCACTAGAAACATCATCATTTTCATTAAACTCGTCTTCAACAGCTTCGTCTGTGGCATCATCGGTAAGATCTTCGTACTCGTGATTATGCGGATCAATGAGAAGGATGTCATCAATTTCTTGTTCAGGTTCCTCGACTTCATTTATCTGTTCTTCTTGCAATGGTGGTTCTTCTCCACTGATGATTCGTCCTCGAGGTGTAACTTTGATCACTGCTAACCAATTTATACCTGAATCTCTCATCCGAGGGTATGGAAGGAAGCTAACTTGGTCTGCTTGTGAAGCTAAGATGAAAGGCTCGAATTTGTTGTACCTTCGTCCACCGTTGACATCAACTACACCGAATTTGTTAGACCGAACACCTCTGTTGACGACGGGGTCGAACCATTCACATTTGAAGAGGACGCATTTCAGCTTCAGTATCCCTGGAAATTCGACTTCAATAATCTCCGTCAAGATCCCGTAGAAATCTGTTTCCCCTTTCACACATATTCCATAGTTACTGGTCGCCCGCTGTCTACCATAGTCATATGTATGAAAAGTATAGCCCCGTGTGAAATACATCTGTGATGTGGTGACCTTTACAAGTGGAGATTGAATTACTTCGTGTAACCACTTAGGATAATCTGCATCGTCGTCGTCATAATCAACCTGCAAAAATAAAGAGAATGTTAATGAAATACAGATAATGTATGAAAAAAAAGTTTTAGTTAATACCTGATTCCGCAACCACTTAATGAAGTGTTGATCTTTCCTTTTGTCTACGTCACTTGTGGATATACCAGGAAATGTTTCTTCGACTTGAGAAACAAATAGGCTGTAAAATCACATTTTATAGGAATGAATCTCTCGCAATTATACAATTAATTATAGTTATATGTGTTTCGAAGTGTCAATATATGTTACCTTTCAAAATAACGCATCAATGGATCTTCGCAATTGAGTAGAATATAGGTGTGTGCACTATGAGCGTCTTCTTCACTCGACCACCAAACCTCTTTACACTTCCCACCGAGTCGCCCAATCTGGCTAAAGATGTCTGGAACACCAGCAACTGCATATGTTGGCGCAACACCACCATCATCATATCTTCTTGGAGCTCTTCTCCGTGTACGTACTTTTGACGCAAAGTAGTACGATGTGAAGTGAGAAACTTCTTCCGTCAAACTTCCAGCAATTATAGAACCTTCAACTTTGGCGAGGTTCTTTGCTTTTCCCTTCAAATATTTCATGGCTCGCTCATACTGATACATCCATCCGTAATGTACAGGTCCACGAAGCAATGCCTCATATGGGAGGTGGACAGCTAGATGCTCCATGACGTCAAAAAATCCGGGAGGAAATATCTTCTCCAAGTTGCACAATAAGATGGGAATGTTCTCTTGAAGCTGTTCCACAACTTCTTCTTTAAGAGTGTGTGTGCTCAGATCCCTGAAAAATGCTCCAATGCCTTTTATATTCAAAAAAAATTAAACACATTGTTAGTCATATATTATTTTGTAAATTATTGTGATATAATACACTACGTACCTGCAAGTGCTTCATGTACGTTTGTTGGAAGTAGCTCCGCAAATGCAAAGGGCAGTAGTCGTTGCATAAATACATGACAATCATGACTCTTCATCCCGGAGAACTTTTGACCCTTTTCAACACATCTAGAGAGATTCGAAACATACCCATCGGGGAACTTCACTTCTGATGCCACCCAGTTGAACAACACCGACTTTTTTTCTGAAGATAATCTGAATATCGGAACGGGAACTTGTCCATTGCTTTTAATATGTAACTCGCTTCTTGAGCAAATATCCGGCAAGTCCAACCTTGATTTTATGTTGTCTTTTGTCTTCCCTGGGACATTCAATATTGTATTCATGATGTTCTCAAAGAAATTCTTCTCTATATGCATCACATCGAGGTTGTGGCGCAGAAGAAGATCCTTCCAATATGGCAACTCCCAAAATATACTCTTCTTGTGCCAGTTGTGATGAACACCGTAAGAATCTGGCATATTACGAGGGACATGCCAATTACCACCCCAACGAACTGTTTCGTTAGCTCCGTAGTAGTCGATTTGCGCTTCAATTTGTTCTCCAGTTAGATATGGAGGAGGAGTGTCTCTCACAACCCTTTTGTGCCTAAACAAATTCTTGTTTCTTCGGTAAGGATGGCCAATGGGAAGAAATCGACGGTGACAATCAAACCAACTTGTCTTCCTACCATTCTTCAGTTGAAACGCATCTGTCGTTCCATTACAATATGGACAAGCTAATCTCCCATGTGTAGTCCATCCAGACAACATCCCATAGGCAGGGAAATCACTTATGGTCCACAAAAGCATCGCTCGCATCGTAAAATTCGTCTTCGTTGAACAGTCATACGTCCTCACCCCTGTTGACCACAAATCCTTCAACTCTTTTATCAGTGGTTGTAGGAAAACATCCAGGGACCTTTTTGGATGGTTCGGACCAGGTATTAATATGGTCAAGAATAGTAACTCCCGTTGCATGCACATCTCCGGTGGCAGGTTGTATGGAGTAAGAAAGACTGGCCACAATGAATATTGTCTCCCTGACATTCCGAACGGACTAAATCCATCTGTGCATAATCCGAGATACACATTCCGGATATTGCTAGCGAAATCTGGATGTACTTTGTTGAAATGTTTCCAGGCTCTTGCATCTGATGGATGAGTCATCTCACCATCCGTCTGAGTATGCTCGGCATGCCATCTCATCTTTCCAGCAGTCTGCTCTGATTGATACAATCTTTTCAATCTGTCTGTAATTGGTAGGTACCACATCCTTTGGTACGGTACCCTATTACGTCCCCGTCCTTGCGGCTTGAATCGTGGCTTCTTGCAGAATCGACATTCTTCTAGCTTCTCATCATCTCCCCAATAGATCATGCAGTTGTCGATGCAAACATCTATCATCTCCGAAGGCAACCCAAGGCTATAAACCAGTTTCTGAATCTCATAATAAGAATCAGCAGACACATTGTCTTCCGGCAAATACTCTTTAAACAAGTCCGCCCATTCGTTCATGCAACTTTCAGGTAGATTGTGATCAGTTTTAATATTCATCATTCTAGCAGCTAACGACAATTTAGAGAGACCTTCTCTACAACCACTGTAAAGTGGTTGATTCGCCGCGCTTAACATTTCGTAAAACTTTTTTGCATCTATATTAGGTTCTTCATCTCCATCATGAGCTACGAATGCATCAGCTACCATATCATGAACCCTATCATAATCTACCATCTCCTCCTGCTGGTAACTATGTTCATTATGCAAATGATGATCAACCGGTTCTTTTTCCTGAAAATTGCTATTACTACTACTAGCTTCATTCTGATCATAATTAAAACCTTCTCCATGTTGAAACCAGATATAGTAATTTGCCGTGAAACCTCTATTTATTAAATGCTTCCAAACATTTTCACGGTTTGCCAGTTTCGAATTGTTGCATTTCCGACAAGGACAGAACATCTTACCACTTTCTTGGGCGAGCGGTGTTGAATCTGCTTGATGCATAAATGTCTCCAGACCCGCAAGGTATTCTTTCGTCACTCTCCCGTTAGCATCTCTATGCATATACATCCACTTCCGCAACTCGTAAATATTCCCGGAGCCAGCCATTTTTTTTCTTTCACGTTTTTTGTTGTTGGTGTGTTTAAAATGATGTTTAAACATCCATATTTATAGGAAAATTCGAATCTGGTAGTTGTAATTTTGCTATGAATTTACGACGAAAATTAATTAGGTGGGCAAAAAAAACGTGTAACACCTATAAAGTTGGTGGATTCAAAAATTTCCTCGCTAAATACACGTAAACTATTTCCTCGTAAATACCACGCAAAGTTTACGTCGTATTTACGAGGAAATAGTTTTCCTCGTAAAATACTCGTAAAGTTACATCCACTTTACGACGAAATATTTTTGTCGTTACGTTACGAGGAAATAACGATGACTTTAGTTTTTCACGTAAATTCGTCGTAAACTCGACGCAAATTTACGAGGATTGTTTTTCCTCGTTAATTTTCGTCGTTAACCATGTGTTTTCTTGTAGTGCTAACGGTAACACAGGCTTTATGAAATTTGGAAAATCCAACACCGAATCTTTGTAACATTTTTAGCGAAGTGGACAAATAAACGCATCACAGTATGTGAAGGCGCAATTCCTCCAAAATACAAATTACAATTCACAATTTAACCAACTATAGCGTTATTTCAAGCACTTAGTTGAGGTATTATAATAGCCTAGTTAAGTGCTTCATCAGCGTGAATACTTTTATAATTTGTACACTATGAGAATTCTTGTATCACTTGAATTTTAAAGAAAACGAATCAACTCCTATTGCCTTTTTCTGTTCAAGTTGACATATGTAAAAGACAAAAAAAAGTTTGAGATAGTGGGAATTCACTGAATTAACGAAATATGGGTAAACACTGATTATCTTAAAAGCCTTTTTTCAACAAAAAAAAACACTGATTATCTTTCTTGAAAAGTGACAAAATGGAAGATAACAATTAACGATTACTTGATGCGATTTTTATGTACACTTGGTTTTGACTTCAGCATCTACGATCGATTGAGTAATGTGTGTACCCAAGTCAAGAAGCAGAGTCAACTCACTTCAGTTACATCAACGTAAAATTTTCTATGATAAATCAAGATCGTAAGACTATGTATCCGTATTGAGAAGGTTTGCTACATACAGTAAAAATTCTATAAATTAATAATATTGGAAGTATGGTATTTTATTAATTTATAGAGTTATTAATTTACAAAATGTTTCTTTTTAGTTTTTTTTTCTATTTTTAAATATTTTATTTATAAAATAAAAAAAATTATTTTACCGTATATACATTAATTAAATTTTAAAAATTTGACTCTCATATTGTTTTATTATATTATTTTTTGTATATTTTTATGTTTAATAGAATTTAAATTTGGTTTTAGATATAAATTTACTAAATATTACCAAAATTTATTGAAATGTTAAGAAAAAATAGAAATAATTTCACTGTGAATATAAAACCAACAATATAATTTTTAGTTTGTACTTATATAAAATTTATATATAGATAGATTATTAATTTATGATTTTAGTGGAAACATATATTTACATAGGACGTACTAAAAACTTATTTTATTATTTTGTTGATTGTGTCATATTTTCAACCGGTTCAACTCGGGATCGAGAAAATTTACTAACTTATAGTGTATATTAATTTATCAAATATTAATTTATAAATTTTCTACTGTATGAAATGATCATGTTGAAAACTCTCTTGTTTAGATTTTCTTTACATTAATTGTATGACACTTTTTGTAACGCCACTTCATTAATTGTATGACTAATTACAAATCTTGAGAAATATTTCATAAGACTCGCACTCTAATATAAATATGAATAAAATAGCAAAATTGATTTAAGTCTCTCTGAGTAGAATAGTAGTATAAGATGTCGGGCCAACAAAAAATGAAAGAAATAACAAAAATATACACATATATTCGTCAAAGAAGAAAATAAAGGGGGACAAATTCAGAGAATATAATTTACAGAGTTTGAAGCCTTATTATATATGTTTGTTTCAAGAATTATATGTCTTAAAAAGTGATTGGAACTTGGTTCCGTATCATGTCTCTCCTCCACACACTCTCTCTATATCTACACTGACTATATAGACCCTATCAATCTGCTTTAATCGATCATTGCAAGAATTTTGTGTACAACTTCTTATCATGTTTCTGTGTTTTGTTATTAGACCAATTAATCCGCATTATTCTTTATATCCATTCATATATAAGCATGGAAAAGAAAGATAAGAAGGCCACAAGCTATGTAACGTTTCGTCATTCGTCTTATGATTAAAATTTACATCATATATTCCTTAATAAACATTTATTCCGTGAATCCTCTGGTTAATTAATCTTTTATCGACCTACCAATTTATTCGAATCGTAAAAAGTGTTGCTTGCCATAAACAATCTCAACAATCTTTTTAACCTCCCCAAAAGAATCTTTTCTTAGATTTACTGAAAAAGCTAATAGTCTATTTTTTTTCTTTTTTTTTTAATTACATAATAAATTAAGAAACGGGAATAACTTGCTCTTGTATTGAGATCGTTATTGGCTGAAATTATTCACACCAATGATGTGAAGTTCTTTTATTTATCTACTAGGCAGAATCTTCATGTTCATTAACCACATGACTAATTAAGTACATTATGATATAGATCTACATCAAATAACTAAGCTGCTTATAATTAAACTAAACTAATCGATCAAATTTTATAACTAGCGACATTAATTAATTGATTTGGAAGTAGGTAAATGATAGTAGGATCAGAAGCTCCATGTGCTTGGATTATGATCATCTCCAGGAGCGTCCAATTCACAAGGAAAAGAAATCATATTAGACATTGCTTCGTTAAGCCATCCATCATCGTTTTCCATCTGCTAAAAATTGTGATGCAATACTCTAATTAGTTCTACATTTGATTATGTAAATAATAAACTGCTCTGGAATAATAAAATGAATTTATAATACCTGGATTAGATAGTCGTCGGATCCAGAAAATATATCTTCTTCTTTTTCAGAATTGTTGTTGTGAGTTTTAGACATGTGAGATTGTTGTTCACATGTGTCATTGTTTCTAGCAAATCGTCCTCGAACACGAACACGCCGGTCAGCTAGGGTTTTACGGCATACATACTGCATATATATATTGTATTTTTAAATCTCAAGTTCTTATATATATATATCTCTAGTTCTTATACAATTCATAAACATAAAAAAGGAAATATAAATTTACTATAAGGAGTGTATATATACATACCTTGATGGTCTTATTGAAGTTGCGTTGGTTCTTCTTTTTCAAGTACCTCATGATTCTCTCTTTACGTTCTTCAACCGAATAGCGTCCCACTTTTGTGGTCTGCTCAGCTTGTATGCCTCCTTCACTAGATCCCTGCTTCATAAAAATAATTTCTTTGATGGTTTCTGGTAAACAATAATATCCATTTAAGATAATATTTGAACGTGCTTATATACCCAAGATTGCTCTCCAAAGGGCTTGATCTCTGGTGAAAAGCCGTAGTATTCTTGATCACCACCATGAAAATATTGTGTGGCATTGTTCACACCCATTTTCTGGTAATAATAGTTGTACTCCTGCATAGGAGCGTCAGAAGTTCCAAAAACTTGGGGATAAAATGTGGATTCTCGGATAGAAGATGCGTTGAAGGGGAGGTAACCGTCGTCATAGTAATTGGATAGAGCTGAGACGTCAGGACATGAAGAAGAGCCGTGAAACTGTGAAGAAGTGTTGCCGGAAAATGTGAAATCGGCGTAGAACTGAGGAAGAGATGATGCCATGAGAGAAACAAGTTTTGGGGTTGTTTTGAGGAAATGAGAGTGTGTGCAAGTGTGTATATATATAGAGGTGAGTTTGTGTCAGATGTTACAAGTTGTTCTTTTGTTGGGTTCGGGCAGCCTGACCGAACACACCAGACTTGCAGTTAGTTAGTGAGACTCTGCTCCAATGGTTAGAACCTATCATGGGTTATAATGTTTAATTTAATTGTAAATTTGTAATTTGTAAAGTTTAGAACTTCTTGTAATTTGTCATGTCCAATGGTAGAACTATTTTAAAATTCTTAAGAGAGAAAAAGACAACAAAGAAAGACACAAACACAAAAAGAACCAATAAAAAAAAAGACACCTTAGAAGTTCTTACCAATTCTAAAAACTCTATTTTTAGAACCTGGTGCTTAGCTTTTGTTTCTTTTTAATTTATTTTTTGGGCATTTTTTTAAGGGAAGATTACTAAAATAACACACATTTTATGAGTAATGACTAAAATAACATACTTTTTTTTTAATTACTAGACTATTTTTTATGCCCAGAATGTCCTTGTTTTCTTTGTTAACAAAAAAAAAATTCAAAATTTTTTTTTACAGAAAATAAATATTTTCGAAATATATAAATAAGTCTACTGTTAAAAATCTGTGACATTTAATGACAGTTTTATTAGTATTTGACAGATTAATATTTTTCAACAAACTTAGTGTGGCAGATTTTATATGGTTAGAGACTTTCTGAAAAAGTCTACCACACATTATGGTAGAATTAATTTTAATAGCAAATTTGTTTTTATTTGGCAGGTTTTTATAGCAGATTTTTGTCTTTTGATGGCAGCTTTATAATATTTCGAAGACTTTCATAATCGCACACATATTTTTCTCACATACTTTTTATAATTTGGTAGATTTTCATGTTCATGAGATCGCAGACTTATATGTTATGTATGCTAAGTTGCAGACTTATAAACTAACAAAACTAACTTTTATGTGATAGCAGACTTTAACATACGTTATGACAGACTTTAAAGGAGTTATATGTTGTAGCAGACTTATTCGCGAAAATCGGTTTACTAATTAGATTTAGACCAATTCTGGGTTAATAATTAAACTAAAAAATTCGACCACTAACCGGAACAGTTATGAAAACCTAGGTTTAGCCGTAGTCAGTTCTTTCTTCTCCAAGTTACGATGTCTTGTTTTTGACAATAGATTCTTTCACGTTAATCCCAAGCAATTCAATGATGGATGTTATAGTTGTTTGTGGCCAGTGGTTATTCGAGAAGGATAAATGGATGTTTCACATTTCGTTAAAAACCTCCATTGCGGGTGTTCTTACACTCTTTTCATGCTGTCAAAGCCTCTTTCTGTTCTTCATTTTCTTACCTTGCTCATCTTGATTATTACCAGCTCATTCTTCCTTTTTGTTATGTTTTAACTGTTTCTATTTTCGTATTTTTCACCTTTCTTTCTAAATTCATCGGCCTATCTTTTTGCTTAGTTAAGTTATATATCTCCCTTTTATATAATCCGTTACTAGTTAACAGTATAACATATTCTTTATGAATTTCCACATATTATAAACGACAAATGCTTCTTTAAAAAAAAATGTAATAGGTTGTGTTACTGTTATTGTTTCATATGAATTTATCTATTGAGATGTACATTCTTTTGATATAATTTTTCCAGATGCTTATTCGGTTCGCAGGTGTGACACAGATTGGTAATGGTGCAACTATAAAAGTCTATAATGTCATCTGAATTATAAACTAATGATAAAGTAAATAAATATAAAATATGTAGAATTGTGAAACGTTTGATAATGGAGCACAGCCGACTACTAGTTATCTAATTCAAGCCACACCATTTGTCTGTCAGCTGCCAATGTTCTTGTCTCGTCATCCCTTATATAATAAAACGCAAGTCGCTTCGCGAATGAAAAAATGACATGTGAAAAAAAAATTAAAATAATTAAAAAAAATTGACATGTGTAAAATATTTTAAAAACAATAACGATTTAAAAAACAAATGTAAAAACAGAAAATTTTAAACGCATAAAACATGTTTAGTCTATTAACTTATTTCCTTTTATTTGTTTTATATATAAAATAAAAATTTCCAATATATTCACACGACACCCATGATCCCACTACTTTGAAACCACTACTTTTTTTTTTAGATAATTGTCATATATTAGTTCCATTTCTACTTGCAATCAGAAATAGTAAATTCTTAAATCTCTTGCAATGGCTCCATTGATCTCTCTAAAGTTTCAACTTCAAATGACGAAATAATTTACAGTTCAAGATCCAAATCCAAATTGTTTCTGGTCCAACATTTGCGTAATAGTTTTCAAAAGCATTTTGTCTTTTAACGAAATGAGAAAAAGACGAACATCAATATGCTATGGAATGATACTGATGTTGGATGATAAAGCTTTCAAGTCCATGTAAGTGAAAACTAAAAAAATGCTTAAACTCTTTATGCTCAAATATCTTTTTGATTAACCATTTTCTCTTCTAACCTTTTTATAACTTTCTTATTTTTTTCATGTACTTCTAGACATTGGCCAAAACTACATACTGTATGTGAAAAAGGTAAAGGTAAATAAAATATGTCAACAATGTATTTAAAATGACTAATCAATTCTCAATTTATTGGAATATGTTTATTTGTTGTCGTGGTGATAGTTCACGAAAAGATTAATATGGTCTCAATTTAGAACACATGTACACAGCGTCTGAGAACTTGAGAAGCACCACAAGAAGAAAAGAAAAAAAAAAGACGGAAAACATGGAGATACTTAGAAGGCAACAAATGAAATCAAAAGAAAGATTCATGTCTACTATCTAAATCGAGACCTAACACTACGGTAAATTTTCCTTTCTCTTTATTTGTGTGTTTATAATTATATAGAAAATGCAGTGAAATTATTTTGTTTACTTTAAGATCAAAAAAATATACTTCTACGTTTATAATTTTTATTTGTAGATTCTGTTAGAAACAAAAATGACTGAACAAGTATAACAATGCAAATGAACTTAAAAGAATATGATGGAGGAAAACAAATATTATTTTTTTAAAAGCAATAGGGAAAGACTACAATAAATATAAATGTTAATTATCTACAAAATTAAAGTTTGTGCTCTAATAAAACTTATGCAAGAAATATGTTTCCCTCAATCTGATTTTTCATATGTAATAATCTTTTTTGAGTTAAAAATGGAAATATGTAACGGAAAATATGTAACGTTCATCTTGTGTCTATACTTGACTATTATGGAATATAAAAAGCAAAATTTTATTCTTTTATTTAAAGTTTTATCAATAAATATAACCTTGAAAATAATATTTATTTACATTGTAAATTATAACCTAGATTATAAAAATAATGTCCGTGCTAAGCACGGGAGATAATACTAGTTTTTTATAAAACAGAAAAATAATTTAAAAACTGAGAATATATTTTTTTCGTGTTATTGCAAATGGCCGTACGAAAACTCACACGCTATGAAAACTACGTAAAGGGAAACCCTACCCGTAGCCCCAGAATCTTTAGCACATGTTCTAAAATTTTGCACCATTTATTATTATTATTAATTACATGGGTTACAGAATTATAATGTTATTGCAGAACAACTATGCATGCTTAGTTATTTCAGTTGATAGACTCTGGTTACAGAGTTCTAGTGCTATTGTATAACAACCAGGCATGCTCCTATTTCTTGATTATGCATGCAAGTTTTGATATCTAAACTCCAGTGGAGAATATTTTATTTTACCAGTCTCAAAACCCAAAATGGTTACCATATTATGATCCTTCAAAGCCTGTAATCAATCATCATCCTACTACCATGCACGAGTTGTTTTTGAAGATAAGAACAAAAAATTGAGATTATGGCAAAAATTAAATTAGGCTAGTGGAGAGATGCATATGAGATCATAAGCATAGTTATTAAGTACGGAGGACCGCCTCCAAACATGTTCAGTGAGATAGGAGATTCGAAGAAAGATGATGGATGGGTCATGACATGACTGAATATGCATTCAAAGATTAAAGTTAGACATTTTTTTCCTTTATCTTGTTTTCTTTGAAGTTGTACTACTTCACAATATTAGATTCTCTTTACATGATCTTCTTAATTTCAAACTCGTCCCATGGAATAGACAATGAAATATTTTATGAGAAAAAGATCTTCCAAATATTTCAAACTACATTATATATAAGATGTCAGTTATTTTTTACGGCATATAAGATGTCAGTTATACGTCATCTTTTTTAATAAAATCAACTGAAGAATTAGGATATTAAGTTATTAACATTAACAAATTGTTTTAGCATACATATGTATAGGAATAAAATATGATATACTTGAAAATTATCAACTATCCTCCGATCATATTTGTTGATTCCATTATGCCCTAAAAACTCAGCAATCTTAAGAAATAGTTAATTATCAATATCTGAAATTCTGCGTCGTCCGTTTTTTCTTCAAAGTACCTATACTTTTTTTCTAAATTGTATATATTTTGTGTTTTGTGTTGGCTATTCGTTCAAAGTCCAAACTCAAAAAGTTGTTCTCGGAAATCTTGCTTTCATGTGTTCTGTTAAGATAAAGCGAAACTGATATATATCATAGTTCGATCTTTGTTTATAATCTGAAAAGATTCTAACTTTAACTATCGTACACCGATGTGTTCCAAAAAAAATATCCTACACTGAAAAGAATTAAGCATTCATTTTTTCCTCCAAAATAAGGCTGATCTATAGAGTAAATCTTGAAAAGTATAGTAAAACAGTCACAAGATCAGATTATTTATATATGTGCATTGTTGTCTAAACATAATAAAGAAGGTTTTTAAGGGAAATCTGAGAAAGAAAAATGAAAGAATTAAATGAAATAAAAAGAGAAAAAGGAAAGCTTAAACTGAAATTGTGCAAGTTGTGTTTGGCTATTGTTGTTGGTGCATGTTGCTTGAGAAGGGAATCTCCGATATGTAGCTGTTCCCTTGAAGAACAAAAAAAGAAAGCATGAAATTTTTGGGTTTCATTTTACATAAAATTCAATCTACTTTTGAAGAGAATTCTTGTCAGAGATGCATTTTCTATTGTCTATGCTGCCAGAAAAATTTTAAAAAAAAAAAAAAAAAAAAAAAAAGCAAAAGAAAGTTGGTAGCTAAATCTTGTGTTAAAAGATATGTCCTGATTTTATTCTACATCTTACCGGGTTCGAGTTGCCGCTCAAACATTATCTTTCTCTATTCATAGAAAATAGATTACCAAGTTTCTGTTCATTTCTTATAGTATCTAAAAGAAGTTTAGCCACAAATAGAGAGATCAACGAAGAAGAGGGAATATGTTTGTTATTTGGTTCTTGGAACTAAAAAAAAAAGTTATAGCAGCTTTTAGTTTGAATCAGGTTAGCGACATGATCATGAAACATATCAATAACAATCCATACTGTGTGATATGATAAATTCACAAGAGTGCAAAGATATGGCAATGATTAAGATCATAGAGTGATATGAACAGAGATGTTTAGCAAAAAAAAAAAAGAAGTTTTTCACCATTTTTCATTCAACCTTGAAATGATTGAGACGAAGAAGAAGCAAACTTGGATTTAAACTTGAGAAGCTAGACACAGTTAAATAGTCATTGATAATGCTAGGTAAGATAAGACCATATGACTTTTTGAGAAATTAGGTAATAAAGTCACTAGAAGCGATCAATGATCCTGAGCGGAGCTTGAGTCAACGCCAAGTAAACCTCTGTATGGTAACGGAAACTCGAGGGCAAATTAAAATTCAGTGTCACCACAGGCACGGCACGAGACCGGAGGAGCCTCCACCGTCATGCTGACGTCATACGCAGCCTTGTCGTAATCTCCTGCTATTAACTGAGCGTCTACCTTTCCCACGCCACGCTTTGCCGTCGCGTAACCCAAACCACACTGTTTCAACGCGGATGCAGCCTTGGGACTCCGGCGGTGCTTCCAGGCCAAAGCGGAAGTGTTGTTGGTGAGGGTGATGAGGTGAGAGTTGACGCATCTGAGGATGATGCGAGCCAGTTCGACTTGGTCGCCTTTTGGAGCAGTTGGGTCTGCTCTCAGAGAGCGAAGACACAAGGTGAGGTTGTCGGAGTTGTGGCATAGTTGCATCATTAGCTCTTCGTTAGCTCTGGAGATAACCAATATGGTAACAAGTGTGGTGAGGAGAAGAAGCTTTGCTATAATAGAAGAAGACTCCTCCATCTTTAGTTTCTTGATATATTACTACTCTTTTTTCACTTTTTTGGTAAATGTTAACTACCGTTTGTCTATGGTCTCGCCATCATTATCCGTGGAACACCTTTTAGGTTTCTTAATTTTTATTTTTTTTTCTGATTTAAAAAAAATATTAAAAAAGAAACAATTGCGGGCCGTCATGTTTCAGCGGAGCCCGCAAACAGTACAAGAAACACACCAAGATCGGTCACTAATCAATTACCTCTGTGACCGGATTTTTTGTTTTTCTTTGGGATCCATACTATATTTTATTTTATTTTTTGTTAAGGATTCTTTTTATATCTCCCCGATAATTGTGGTCTTACGTCCTTAAGTACGTACTATTATAAATTTGTAACGTTCGTAAGTTAAAAGTATACATTTTCGATAATCACATTGGGTGCATTATGTTTGTTGGTGACATGTGTTGAAAGCGTTACGAGCTTGGTAATAACTTAAGCTCAACAAAACGCGAGTGGTACTTTTCAAAAGAAAAAAAAAACGCGAGTGGTATGTTGTGTTCTTTTCAAAATGGTTAAAGCTGCAACTGAAATGCTATTTCGTGGAATAAAATCATTTGGAATGCATCATTTCATTAAATTTCATAAAATATTTACCAGTTACAAAAATTTGGTAAAATCTATTTCTTTTATTCATGATTATAAAACGTACTGATGTATGATATTCACCATACCATTAACAATTTCAATTTTTATTTCATTTTATTTATCATTCCATATCTTTCTATTCTACAAATAACCATTCTTCTTATTCAGTTAAATCCTTACAAGAATAACCAGTTTTTTGTCCGGACAAGGTAGTCCAAGTGGCAGGACGGGCCTCTGGTGGCAACCATCATCCGGGTTCGATTCCCTCCTCATGCGGAAACTACCCTGCCTCTTCTGGACACCAAAGCGGTACTGGGTTCGATCCAGCCCAGGTAAAGCTCTTCCGGGTGAAGTGGACCGCTGCCTGACCGGGCCCAGGGGAATGACCCGCGAAGCGGGGAACCCCTGGATTATCAAAAAAAAAAAAATAACCAGTTTTTTTTTTTTACATCACAAGAATAACCAGTTACAGATGTTTACTATAAAAATGAACTCTTGTCTATAATTGGCTATTTTATGTACATGCTTAAAAATAATAGGGGAAAATCGCATTTTAAACACCGAGAGTGTCACTTTCTAACACTTTAAACACTGAAGTTTTTTGACTAGCACTTTAAATATTCAAAGTGACATTTTTATCATAATAAACCTCCAACGACGTTTTCCTGTTCATAGGCGACCGGCACTGTTCATTTTACAGGTTAAAATGATGACGTGTCGGTTTCTTTTCTTTTAAAAAAAAATATACGTAAAAATACAGAAAAATTCGAATGAAATTGAAAAAAATTATAAAAAAATCAAAACAAAATTAAAAAAAGTTCAAAAAAAATTCAAAAAACTTAAAAATTAAAATTTCAAACTTAAAAAAATAAAATATTAAAAATTCAAAAAATTCAAAAATAAGATCTAAAATTAAAATATCAAATTTAAAAACTAAAATAAAATTTAAAAAATTCTAATAATTCTAAAATAAGATCTAAAATATTAAAAAATATATAATTTGAATTTTTATTTATTTATTTGTATTTATATATTTAGAGCATAAGAATCTTTTGCATCTTTAATGAAAAAATTTTGGTCATTTTCTTTATAGAAAATCTTTTTGGAACAAAACTCAAAATAATCTATTTGAGAGAATTATTTGCCCTGCATGTGGTCACAATCAATTAACATGGGGTGAAATAGGCGGCCCCCCGAGATGCTTTATGCGAAGTGTACTTAGGCGCTAGTCGGGCTATGTAAGGTGTCTGGATATCCTGATTATGAAAAAAAAAAATTTTGATGGTAGCAAGTTTTGATATATTGTTTTTGATGGTGACAAGTTTTGATATCATCATAAGTGACAGTTACTTTCATTGGATGAAATTTTAAAATAAATATAATTTTTTGGTTAAATATTTACAATTTTAATTTTTAAGTTTGAAGTTTTAATTTTAGATCTTATTTTAAAATTTATTTTCTTTCTTAAATTTGACATTTTAATTTAGATCTTATTTTTGAATTTTAAGAATTTTTAATATTTTATTTTATTTTTAAGTTTGAAATTTCAATTTTTATGTTTTTTGAATTTTTAGATTGTTTTAATTTTGTTTTGAATTTTTACAATTTTTTCCAATTTCATTCGAATTTTTCTGTATTTTTTATAAACAAAAACCGACACGTCATCATTTTGACCTGTAAAATGAACAGTATCGGTCGTCTATGAACATGAAAACGTCTTTGGAGGTTTATTATGATAAAAATGTCACTTTGAAGATTTAAAGTACTAGTGAAATAACTTTGGTGTTTAAATTGATAGAAAGTGACACTTCCGGTGTTTAAAATGCGATTTTCCCTAAATAATAGTGTTTATGGGCCATATATGGGTCTAATATTTCATGGGCCAACGGAGCTGAGCCGTGTTTTTTGGTTGATGACCGTTAGGCTCAAAGGAGAAATACGTAAATTAACATAAAAGTAGCCGTTGCCAACCAAAGAAAGAGAGCCGTAAGTTTCGCCGCTTTATTAAAAGCCACAACTTCAACGCTCCTCTCTCCATCTCTCTCTGCTTTCCTCATTCGTATTGCTGCTTCCATGGCTTCAGATCAGAGCACGAACCCACCAATCATGGAGTCAAATCCGAGACACCCTCTTCACCAAATCGCCGACACGCCAACACACAAGCTTCTCCTGAAACAATGGCTTAAAGAAGAAGAGCTCATCCTCAACCGCGTCTCACACAAAGAGTCTCAGATCGATTCCGTTCGACGAGAGATCACTCAGCTCTACATCTTCTTCTTCCTCTTCCACTCAATCTCTCTGCTTCTCCTCTTCCACGCTTCCTCTGCTTCCGCTTCTTCATCCGCTTGTAAGAGATCATGGATCCCATCTCTCTGCGCTCTCGTGTCTTCCCTCGGGATCATTTGGGCCGTACGGTACAAGTCTGAAGTGGAGTCGCATCTCGAGAAGTTGTTGGAGAGGGAGAAAGAAGATGCGAAGCTGCTTCGTAAGTGCGTTGAAGAGCTGAAGAAGAAAGGGGTCGAGTTTGATTTGCTCAAGGAAGTGGATGCTCTGCGCAGGGCGAAGAGCTTGAGGGTTGAGTCCAAGGCCGTGAGGAAATGGTCTGCGAGGGACTTTGTGACTCTCTTCTTCTTCTCTGTTTCGTGTTTGGTTCTTGCAATGATTAGACTCATTCTCTGTGACTAGATTGTGTTATGAATCTTTGTTCTCTTGCTTTTTTTCAATTTTTTGTTATACTTTTACTTTTTGATTCAGCAGAATTCTCTTGTTTCTGCAATTTTTTTTGTACTTTTTAGATAATAATTTTTTTTCTTTATATAACTCAAATCAAAATTAAATTATCCACAAGAAACACTAATTTTTGTTATGCTTAATTAATATAAGAAGAAAAATATGTTTGATCCTCTTAGTTGTAGATTCAGTATGAGAGAATCTGATGATGGTTTCTGTTTTTCAAGCAAAAACATAGAACCAGAAACCTTTCAAGATATCCAACAAAATTTGGTAATTTTATTGATCTCAAATATAAAACTGATCTTTCCTGGAATTTGAATTTGCTTAATGCATATATTCATCAGGACGATGCCAGTATTATACGGAGTCTGCCCATCAGTCGACATCCAAAACAAGATTCATATGGATGACATTTTACTGATCATGGTCGGTATACGGTTAAATCAAGACATAGGGTGGAAAAACTTTATCCTGATTTGGGATCTCAACAAGGCTTTTTTGGTCCGGATACAAAATCTTTACTAGCCTATTCATGGAAATTACAATGTTCACCAAAATTGCAACATTTTGTATGACAGATTATCTCAGGTAGCTTACCAGTTACAAAAAATTTACGATCTCGTGGTATCAAATATGACATGCAATGTTAGATATGCGGAGCCGAAGAAGAATCAATTAATCATGTTCTCTTTAAATGTCTTCCAGCGTTTCAGATTTGGGCGATTTCAAATATTCCATCTCATCCAGGGATTTTCCCTACTCTATCAGTGTTTACTAATATGGATTATCTTTTCTGGAGACTTCCAAAAGGACATGATTTACACTTTTTTCCATGGATATTGTGGTATATTTGGAAAAATCGTAATGATAAGAATTTTAAAAATAAAAATGGAGATCCACCAGATATTCTAAGAAAAGCAGAGATCGAAAGTGCTCTGTGGACTGAAGCTCAAATTAAGGAACCCTCAACACGAGTTTTTTCGGAATTGCCAGAAAATCAAATTTTACATGGTACCAATTGGTGTTATATTGACGGAGCATGGAAAGAACAAGATATTTTTACAGGACAAGGATGATTTTATAGGAATGAAGGATCTACTGATACTATGATGGGAGCCATAAACATCCGCAGGAGTCTATCACCTTTACATGTCGAATGTGAAGCGATGATTTGAGCAATAGAGTCCATGAAGACCCTTCATATCTCAGAGGTGGTGTTTGCAACTGACTGTTCTCAACTGGTGAATATGGTGTCTACACCTACAGAGTGGCCAGCATTCACTACACATATGGAAGAATTCTTGCGCTGTAAGGAATTTTTTCAAACTTTCTCTCTCCAACATATCCAAAGGGCAAAAAACATAATGGCGGATAAGCTGGCACGTGGTGCTTGGAATCTGTCTTCTGCTATGGTTTATGTTGATTCAATTTCCTCGAGGTGGCCAACGGATTTGGAATCTGCTTAGATTACTAGTATTTTGTTATAAAAAAAAAATATAAAAGTGAACTTTTCATTTAAGAGATTCAATACTATAAAATCTGATATGGTTAATTCAATTTGTTATTAAATTAAATAAAAGCTTGGCATGTGGGAAAATAACTACTACATTACGGAAACCTGTCTTGGTATATTCTTCACCTTGTGACTTAGTTTTCTTCTTCTTTTTCTTCTGTGACTTGTCAATTCCTCTTCTACTGTTTTGCTTTTCTTCTTCTTCGTTGATTTCTCCCCATCTTCTCCCTCATCCTTTTCCTCTGTCTTTCTCTTATCTTTCTTCTTGTTCTTCTCTGAGGCCTCCACTGCTATTGCTTCTCCCTCATCTACAAAGAGAGAACACACACCCATCAAACAAACAGTTTAACACCAAAACATGTGTGAGAGAGAGAGAGAGGTGTATATAATAACCTTTCTTCTCAAGACTTTCCAGCACTTCTTTCATTACATCCACATTCTTACGTGGGGCAACACCTTTGTCATAAAACTCTAGTCGCTCCTCCACTTGTTCCCTAAGTTTCTCACCAAAAGCTGTAGTGCTGCTATCTGTGCATAAGAGACCACCATTGTTTAACAGTTAAACAGCACATCATCATCTCACACTATAACAAGTTAATTATTCAGGACATTACCAGCGAAACAATCAATCCGGGAAGCAACCGAGCACTTGTTTGCTAGGTAACGAGCAATACGTCCCTTGTTTTTAGCAGATGCACGGCCAATGAATGAAGAGTGGAATATCAGACCATACTTGGGTGTGTTTCCACGTGTCTTCAACGCCCTGAAAAGTGCTTTCTCAGCACCAAGAATCTGGAGAGTTGAAGATGGACACTTCGCAAGATTAGTCAAACTTCCCGCATGATTTTAACAGAGCAAGGCTTCATTAGATTATTTACCCATAGATGCTTTGCCAGCTTCAACGACCTCTTTAGCCTTATCTTCATCTCCAAGGATATCAGTAAGCATAGGGATGTGCTCTTCAGACAACTTTGACTTGTCTTCAATAACCTTTGAAACTCGGGCGTAAAGGTAGTTGTCGTTGACTATCTTTCGGTAGATTAACTCAAAAAAGTCCATACCTTTAGGTCTTTGATGAACCTATCAAAATGCTGGCCCACACCTCTAAGAAGCTCATGAACGAACTCATTGCTCTGGCAAGGAATCTTCGTGGCTTCAAAGATGCAAGAACCGATCTTTGACCAAAACAGAGCAAGCTTATTGGGAGACAAAAGCTTCTCAGCTCTTTACTCATATACCCTAAATACAATGCTTTGTTATAAGGCAATTACCAAAACAGAGCATGCAGTAAGAAGTGTAAACTTTGTTTCAAGCAAAACCAAAACAGAGCAAGCTTGCTGACAGACGAAGTAAGACTGGTGGAAGAAGATAACAGGGGAAAGAGTTCTACTTTAGTGAAGGGTTACCTTCAGATACACGGCGTTGATTTGGTTGAGAGCAGACTCAGATGGGTGGAAACTGGAAAGCAGTGAGCTGGACGACCCGACCGAACCGACTTAGATCCGAAACATACTCTGAGAGAGCAAGAGGTTGACTTTTCCCTCGTATTAACTCCTTGGGCCTTAGCCCATTAGATTATTGTGTGAGGCACGAAATAAGTGAAAGCTTTTTTTAATTATCTATGAAGCTTTTTAAGCCAATTATACTCTTGCAGCTTTTGTAACCTGGACTAAACTTTTCTTTTCTAAATATTTTATTCTGGAAGCCTCATCCATTGAGTTGAGAGAATCGCTACTTGAGCCTCATCGGTATCCAGAGTTGAAGTCACTTATAGAACGCATACTGCTTCTCTTCTCTAGACTAGACTCTTGGTCACTCGTACATGTCCAGGGATCGAAAAACAGAGTGTCTACTGCTATTGCTGAGAGTGTTATAGCTAACTTCCGCACCCAATCATATGTTGCTACTGAAGGCCATAGTTGGCTATCGCATACCATCTCTCCGAAGCACAAGCTGTGTGATTAAGCTATATGTGCTGTTGGGAGATTTTACTTATCACGAGTACACATCTCTGTGGATTTTCTCCTCTGTCTCTGTTATTGGTACCTACTGGTATCTGTGTTTTGTCTTTCTTTATCATATGTACTTCTATACGTTGCCTTTTTAGGCTTTGCTATTGAAACATTCAGTGTTAAAAAAAAAAAAAAACTTTTCTTTTCTGAGGTGCAACGTTCTCACTTCCTCTTATGATCTATGGCTCTTTTTTGGTTTAGTTAAGGTTGGGTTTTTATTTGAAAAATGGGCCTGAATACATTTTCTTTTTTTTGTCAACATACTTTTCATTAAGCCTTTTGGCTAAACATGAGTACAATATTTAATTAGACTTAAAGTCAACACGTGAACAATCTGAAAATAGAGCATACAATCTAACGAACACGTGTAAGCAGATCCCCATATGTTGGCATTACGTGGCTGGATACTAGGACGCATGTTAGACACCTGTTGATTCCCCCAACCTTGGCTCCACCACCGAAGAGGAGTAGCTCGCCGGTGAAGCTCTCCATCAGAACCTCTGCAAGACTTCAAGTCAACTAAAGCTTGTACTCACTTGGAAGACGCCTTTCACTCAAGCCGAGACAAATTGATCAGAGGGACCTTGATTCACCGTTAATTAAACACATAGGAAGTTCAAGTCGGGATGAAAGGAGACTCTTTGTTGGACCGTTGTCAAACGCCAACTCTGCTGAATCTTCTTCATAGAGACTTATAAATCCATCAAACTCACTCTTCTTCCAGTCCAAGATGCTTCACTTCGACGCCATAGAACACGGCTGATATATCATGTGAAGACTGATTCTTTTAGGAAGAGATAAAGTTGAAACAATGAAAAAAGATATCAGATCAATAGCCATCGGAATTGAAATGAAGATCAGTGAAAGGGGTGATATGAAACCCGAACAAGTCGGTAAAACAAAAGTCGCCTAACGAAAGGGTAATCCGCTAACCGGAAGTTTATTTCGATCTAAAGATCGATTATATGATACAAAGGTATCAAAAAACAAAATAGAAACAGAGATGGCGACCGACGGCGAGATGCACGCCGGCCACCGGAACGGTTTTCACTTTGAAAGAGCTGAAAAATGGGCCTGAATACATATTGTTAAACTTTACATTTTTAAATAATAAACCCAAAAATAAATCAAAGAACAACAAAAAAGACACGATGGAAAAAGTAAACGATGAGTGATCCAACTTTAATCAAAAACACGAGTACACGACCGACCAATTAAGAATAGTAATGCTTAGTCATAGAAATGATGTAAAGGAGGGTGATGAGTCAGGAAAACGTCATTTCGATTACCAAAAAGTCTGAAAAAAAAAAACATAAAGACAAAGGTGGAGCCAAGGGGCAAAAGAGTGAGGTCACTGTACCCTAGAAGTTACGGCCAATGTGGGCACCCTCCACTTTGAAATTGAATCATCTATCTATGGACCACAATTTGAAAAATATTGCATTTCTATTTTCTTATTCCGTACTTGTCGCTCTCTCTATCTCAATAAGAAATTTTAAGCATATAACACGATAGTGTAGGAGCGAGGGTGTCGTGTGGCTGTCCTGCGTACGGCTGTACGCTTGGAGCTTGTCGTCTCTTTAAGTTTGGAGTCAAACATATTAAAGTTCTCGATAGTTATGTTCGTGGAAAATCTATTAGCCATTGCTCTTCCAGCAGATTTTTTTTTTCCCGGGTCTTGTTTCACCTAACCAATCAATTTATATTCAATGCGTAGATATAGAGGAATGAATAAAATGATCTGCTTTCTACAACTACTTCAAGAAGACTATTAATTACTACTCCATGCTAGAACTTTCTATGTCTGTAAATGACTACATATCCATCGATTTTATTTCTACAGAATCGTCTTCTTCGATTTTTTCAACATGTGTGTAAGTCTTTGTCGTTCAACGAAAGCATTTTTTTTCTAAGATCTATTGAAATAAATGGTTGTTAATAAAAGCTGAAATGTATACGCTAGCATATATTTTCAGCTAACTGGAAACTCTATATTTACTTGTAAACAAAACAAATTCATTTGAGAATTTTGGTAAGTAAGTTATGATACTAACTTACTAAGTGAAATTTATCAATTGAATTCGACTGAGGTATTGATGAATCTACTCACCTGTCAATTGAAATTCTATTAAAATTTTGCAAGTACAAATTAGCAGTCAAGAGTCTGACCAGTTTGATGACTAAAGAAAGTGGAGTATACGATGGTTTTCGCATTATTATTACCAAAGCGTATAGGATGATTTTTATTATATATTTTTAGCCGACAATTGATGACTAACGAAACAATAATTTTTAGACCATAAAAAGAGAAAACATAGAAATATATATATTTTGAGTGAAAATAAAGACCAACAAATTTTTAAGAAAAAAATAAAAGAAGAAAGAAACTAGAAACAAACGGCTTGTATCCTTTTCAAAAAAAAAAAAAAACAAACGGCTTGTAGTAAATAATTTTATTGATCCACTTCTAATGGTTTTATTTACATTACTGAACTATATCTTATAAAGATTAATGCATCGAAGTTTTATTTGCAAGATATTTATAATTTTAAATTTTAATCTGCATAAATAACAATAAATTGAACTATATAGAAATCAAATCTCAAACCTCTCTGAAAGAAAATCACAAACCTCTTGCTACAAAATTATTACAGTAATAACTTTTCAGTCAAACTAGTGCAATAAGGTAACTTCCATGACGCACACTTGTCATTCTTTAATCAAAATCTATTCACATTAAATTAAATTTTGAAGACTAGTTACGTTGGTTTGTACGGTATGACACGTAAGGAAGAAAAAAAAGTTGGAGTATATCTTATAAAGATTAATGCATCGAAGTTTTATTTGCAAGATATTTATAATTTTAAATTTTAATCTGCATAAATAACAATAAATTGAACTATATAGAAATCAAATCTCAAACCTCTCTGAAAGAAAATCACAAACCTCTTGCTACAAAATTATTACAGTAATACTAATAACTTTTCAGTCAAACTAGTGCAATAAGGTAACTTCCATGACGCACACTTGTCATTCTTTAATCTAAATCTATTCACATTAAATTAAATTTTGAAGACTAGTCACGTTGGTTTGTACGGTATGACACGAAAAAAAAGTTGGAGTGAGTTAGGTTAATATGTACGACTGCACCGTACGGATATTTATTCATTCTATTTATATAATCCCAAATGGGTTCCCACAAAACTCCTTTCACGTGACGCCATTCCTCTTATCCTATCTACCAATTGATTCAAATATTCAATGCTCTTTACGATTTCGACTATATGCTTATCATTATAGTAACATTGGCCGCGTCTGTATTTGATTTATTTAAACGCATAAATCAAATCTGAAAGGGAAAACTAGTTTTGGCATATAACCAAGTAATGTAGTTGATTACATTTGGAGAGAGCGAAGTATATATGAATAACTTAGTTTATTACATTCGGTGACATATATACTCGTTAATGATGCAATAGCGCGTACCGCGTTTACAGCTAACCAATCAGAGTGAAGTTTCAAGCTGTTGACGTGTATCTCAATAATGCCTCCTTTATAACCTTTGCCGTTGGAAGAATATTCTCTCCTATGTGTGTTTTGCATAAACTAATACGTTTGATTATCTGTCTTACTATTTCTTAATTACAACCCCTTTCTTTCTTTTATTTTTATACTCTATATTTTGAGTATCGGATGCTTGCATAGCTTAAATCTTCTTTATATCTATCTGTTTATGGTTGATTGTATATTAATCATTTCAGTACTCAAATTATCAACCAAAATATCATTGAACAACTAACTACCAATCAGGAAAAATAACCGATTAATTGCATAGTTTAAAAATAAAATAGCTTTGATCAGTTTTCTATTGGATAAGTAAAATTACAGCAGATAGTTTAGTAACTTACTGCATGAATTTTTTTCAAAACAAAAAAATTTACTGCATGAATAAAGCTGTATTTTTCTATTGGAATAACAGTCTATATAGTTAGACTGAAAAAGTCACTCTCTATCTAAACTATAATCAGTGATCTTTTTTTTCTTTTAAACACTTTTTTTTGAACCACAAACTATAATCAGTGATCATATATATTAATATACTGAAAATGGAAACTACGTATATGGTTTAAGCATTCCAACTATTCAAGAAACTGAATCAAAAATATTACGAAGCATCAGGTCCCACGGAAATTAAAGAATGAGTCGTAAATGAATCAACTGCTTCATGAGAGCTTGATATAGTTTGGTAGATACAGTGTCCACCCGACCTAATTGCTTCTTTGATTTTATTGCTTCCTTTTCCATAAATATTTTTACAAGCTAAACGAACTTAGCTATTAGAATTTAATCTTTATATCATCAAGTTATAAGTTTCTAATTGTGGTTGAACTTAAATATATGTGACAATTTGAAATTTATAAAATTGGGCGAAGCATACCAAACATGCATGGCAGTATTCTAATATTTATAGCTCGACGTAGTAGAAGGCTACTCTAGTTTGATTAATCCACATGTGGCATGGCTATTTTATAGGTATAAATTTCAATAAAGTTAGGAGACTAAAGGGGGTTTTGTTTGATTAATCCACATGTGGCATGGTTATTTTATAGGTATAAATTTCAATAAAGTTAGGAGACTAAAGGGGTCTAAAGTTGCAACCCCCAAGTTGAGAAAGGGGACATACACTTTTGATAAGCAGAGAAACTTTGATCACATCATATCCTTGTCACTAAAGCTCTAATCCTTACAGAATGGAGAATAATCCTATACAACAATCTTACTTTACTTTTTTTCTCTCTTTAACACAGACACATGGTGATGGTCCTCCATGATATCCACGCACGACATTTTACAACAATGCTGTATATTACTGATAGTGATAAGTGATAACTCAACGCGCCAATCTAATTTTTAAATGGTAGAAGATGTGAATATATATATTAAAGTGTCACTAAACAACAAATAGTTGACAAAAAAACACTGCATGTTAAAATTTGGGCAACCATTACTAATTATATTAAGAAGAATGTGAGAGTTCTAGGCAGAGCCGAAGCAGAGTTCTAGGCATAACCCGAAAAAATGCTGCATATTAAAATTTGGGCAACCATTACTAACTATATTAATGTAATTACTAATGGTCGCTCAAAAAAATAATTAAAATTTGGGCAATATCAGTTCTCAGAGTCCCACCTAGGCCTGGGCATTTTAACCTGGACCCGAAAACCCGAACCGGAACCGACCAAAAAGTACCCGACCCGGAACCGAACCGAAAATTTACAAGTACCTTTTGGGTCTAAATTTCTTTTATCCGAAAGAACCAGAACCGAAAGGAACCGACCCGAATAGACCCGGACCCGAAAAAACCGACCCGAATAGACCCGACCCGATAAGAACCGATTAGTACCCGACTTAAAAACATGTATATCTGAAACTATGATTTTCTGTGTTCTATTTTATATATATTATTTTATGATCTAGTTGAAATATTTTTTGTTAACAACATTTGTTATTATTTTGTAACATTTTTTAAGCAATATGAAGCTTTAAAATGTAAATTTTAGAGTTTAAAAATGTTTTATTTTAATTATTAATAGTTTCATTTAAGTTATTTTGTAAAATTTTAGATATATATGACAAATATTGATTAAATTTGATGGAGTTGATTATGCCATGTCCTTTTCAGATCATAAATATCCGAACCCGACTCGGACTCGATATGGACCCGAAAAATTACGGATATTTTATGGGTGTTTTAATTATAGACCCGAACCGATCCGGACCCGTGAAAAACCGATCCGAACCCGACCCAAAATTTTCTAATTACCTATTGAATCTAAATATTTAGGACCCGAAAGACCCGGACCCGAAAAAAACCGGTCCGAACCCGACCCGAAGACCCGAACGTCCAGGCCTAGTCCCACCGTAAATCTATAAAAAAAAATGTCATAATTAAAGGATGGAGTAAATTGCATAGCCGGATCCCGGATGCTTCTTCTATAGGATTACAAGATATCTATTATATTATTATCAATAGGGTTGGACGTTCGGGTACCCATTCGGGTTCGGTTCGAGTTTATTCGGATTTAAGATTTTTGGGGTTAAAGATCTCAGCTCCATTCGGATATTTTTAAATTTCGGTCCGGGTTCGGTTCGGGTTCGGATAACTCATTTAAATGATTTTTAAAATTTTAAAATTCAATATATAGTTTATTTTTTCAAAATCTGTAAATAAAATACTATATTACATATAAATTTGAATAACATATGTCAGAATACCTAAACTTAACATATAAATTGGTTTGGTTTGAATATTTTGATAGAGAATCAGAAGATATTTCGACTATTTTTGGTGTTTTGAGTATATTTTAGCTATTTTAGAAATTTACATTTGGCTATTTGTATATATTTTCAAGTATTTTATACAACTTAAAAGTATCTATATATTTTAGATTTTTTTAATATACATTAAATCTAAAAATAACTGATATATTTAAATATATAAATCTATTTCGGATACATTCGGGTACCCGAAATACTTCGGTTCGGATCGGGTTCGGTTTCGGTTCTCTGGATTTCAAAATTTTGAACCCGTTCGGATATTTAATCAATTTCAGTTCGGGTTCGGTACTACCTTTTCAGATCGGGTTCAGTTCAGTTCTTTGGATTCGGGTTTTTTGGTCAGCCCTAGTTATCAACATTAACTCGTCTCCTCTACTGTCACATATGACTCACTTCTCTATAGATTAGTTCGTATAAGACGTTACTATATATATTGCACGTCGTCTGCATTATTAATTATCACAATTATGTTTATACCATGATAATGTAATTTGTTAGTTTTTATTAGCTATGCCTGAAACTAATAGCCTATAGTTATAATTGGGTTTTGAAAAAAAAAATTTACATAATGGAAACTTACAAGTAACTAAATTTTGCTTTAGTTTTCAATGATGGTTACGTGAGGGTCTGAATATGATCAGAAGAAAACAAAATGAATAATGAAGTCTTATAAGTAGTTGAGGGTGAGTATATATATACCTAATTGACTTTCAAACTATTCATAATACCACAAATGAAATATACTCAATCACTTGGTCCAAGTTCTAGAAGCCCTTATGCATTTTCAGAAGTCTATCATCACAGTTTATTTTAGAATTTTCCATTCAGAATTATTTGTCATTCACCCTTGGTTTCAGCCTTTATAATTTGTTTTAAATCCACCATTTTAGACCATGAAAAAATTATGAGCCATATTATAATATATTTGTTGTACTCAGTAAAAATAATATTGTTATTATTGTGGATAGAATGATGTACTTTTTTTTGTAAAAAGAATGATGTACTTCGTCTGGTTTGTTCGGCTTAACATGGTACTCAAGGTAAAGAAGTTCAAACTTAACGTGATGCCCCAACATAAAAGAAATTCCTGTTCCGATTCTAATGCAAAGAGAAAATACATTGCAATCATGCATGGCGATGGCGTAACGCGGCGATGTTTATTACTTGATATATGGAAAAACGAGTCGATGTATCCCTTGCTCCGTTGAAGAAGATAGATAATCGAAGGAATGTTGTTAGCTACATAATCTAGGACCACAATCCGTGGAAATGTATGCATGGAAGCATCTAAAGCAAGATTTGTTGTTGGTGTGTTTACCTAAAGCAAGATGTATATTGAGTTGAATATGTATATATTTTTCTGAGTTGATCATGAACCTCGTTTATCAATAGCCAAATATACTAAAAAGACCTATATCTCTTCTTTTTATTTGGTCGAAAAAGACCTGTACCAACTATTCAGATTGCATAATTAATTAATAACATTAGTTGATTTTAATTCTGTGTTATTTTGATATATACATTGTTTTTGTTACAGATGAAAATATATTAGAAAACTAATTTACAGAATCACAGCCATGAATATATATATATATATATAAGAGGTAAGGAAAACGTTATATATATAAATAAATAGTTATATCAAATAGGATATCCTTATTTTAATTAGAAATTTGATTTTTCTATTTCAAAGTCAGTCGTATTTTTTTTATAAAATCCATACAGTTTATTATATAAAACAAAAAAAAAAACTAAATCAGTCGTTTTCCTTTTATGTTTAAAAATCAAAGATATTTTACTATGTTTGTGTGGTTTTAAATTGGGCATTTTATATATTTTTTTTCTTTTAATAGTCAAGTCGAAAATTTCCGAGTAAGTGTACCTGGCAAGTACTCCTTCCGGACCCACTTTATTTCGAAGCCAAAGTGTCATAACTACCCTCGCCTCTATATAAAATCTGAACCCTTCCTCTCTTTCCTTCAAGAACATCTTCTCGTTCGTTCTTACAGCTCATACAGTTTCATCACTCTTGCAAAAGCTTCTCTCTCTACCTCTCACACACCACAGCAAGAAGATGAAGCATCTGATCCGCCGTCTCTCCCGCGTGGCAGACTCCACTCACTACAATCTCCTCCGGTCAGATTCGCAACGACGGAGCCGCCGCTCTGAATTTTCCCTCCGGTCTTCGATGGCTCGCCGCTTAAAGAAACATACATCCTCTGTTCCTCAAGGACACGTACCAGTCTACGTGGGAGAAGAGATGGAGAGGTTCTTGGTGAGCGCAGAGGTACTCAACCACCCGGTTTTCATCGGTTTGCTGAAGCGGTCGGCTCAGGAGTATGGATACGAGCAAAAAGGAGTTCTTCAAATCCCATGCCACGTTCTGGTCTTTGAGCGCATCATGGAGTCCGTGCGGCTTGGATTAGCGGTTCCAAGTGACCTCCAAGATCTAATCAGCGAGGAGTGTATGTGAAGAAGGTTTTTAGAGGAATCCTTGGTTGGTGGAGAGAGACAGAGATGGATCTGGTTGGTTTTTGTTCAGACAGAGAGTAATAAAACTTCGTTGGTGTTGATGTACATATCTATATAAATATATATATATTGTTTGTTGCAAATTTCCTAATTTTTTCAGCGGTTTAGGTACCGGTTTGAAGATCTCGTGGAGATATATGGAATTTGCTTCGGTTTAGATGTGAATGTAAGCTTAATTCCTGGGTTTTATTATATATGAAGAAGATTCCAGCTTCTTTTTTTTTTTTTTGAAACACAGATTCCAGCTTCTTTATTTCTGTTCTTTCTGGTACATATTGAGCCAAAGAATGAGAGAGGGATTTGATGTTTCACCGAGATTACCGGAAGTGCATATTCGTCAATGACTTACCTAAGAATAATGTTTGATGTCCAAAAAAAAACCTAAGAATAATGTTATTCTGCAAGTATGTAGATATATCTTATTCAATTTCTAGTTAGTATCTGTTTGAACTGATCGAAAATTGAGTAAGGTGTATTAAACAATAACTCACGGGGTTATGCTAGTGGCGTTTGAGAGATAACTCTAATATAGCTAATCTGCAATTTGATTCTCGTTAGCTGGATGTCTTAAACGGTAAGACTATGTGGTTGCTGTGGATTTTATGGGATTAGTTGATTGACTTCGGTCGACGGATCTTCACGGTTATAAAAAAAAGCGTATCAAACAATAAAGAATAAAAATAGCAAAAACAATTTTCATTGCTTTCGAGATTTTACTAAGTACATAAGTGCTATAATTTTATGTTAAAAAAACAAGTGCTATAATTATAAATATTAAAATCTCTAACTTTTTTTTGTTTAACCAGCTCTTCAATTGATTTTTGTGAGTTTCATTTTATCTCGTATGTTGTATAATGAGTTCCAAGATTGAGCTGTACTCTGCTTTTTAGTGAATTTTCAAAGCTAATTTGGTTCCGGATACCATCAAACCGATGGTTTACAAATTTTGTATCTACGTTTTATATCCTTTTTCAGCTGAACACAAATAAACGAGTGAGTGAGAGTAGTTGAGAGACAAAACGAAAATCTTGCTTCTTTGAAATTTCTTGCTTGGGTGATAGAGATGGAGAGCTCTTGTAACAAAATATTTCTCCGAGTCTTAATTAATTTTCTGTTACTTTTAGTTTTAGTTCTCGTCTTCTTTTTATATTTCCGTATTTTATAAGTACGGTATAGTGTCAAAATGCTTATAGTAAATAGTAAATACTGAAAAATATAATTGAATTACTGAGAGTCATGTGGGATGCATATGATTTCCATCCTCTCAGATCCAAACACATTAAATCTCAAACTTGATGCTATAGTTCAACAGCCTATGGCCCTATGCCACAAAACCATATAAAACACCAACTTGTTATAATTATAAAACTAAAGAATCCCTGAAAGGTCGTGAAAGAGCTGAATACTACTCTAGTTTGATCTGCATATACTGTGATTAACAATGATTTTATCGTATTGGAGGGTTTTTTGAGCCATCACCAGCTGGACATGGTAAATCGATGAGCTCGCTACAAAAGAAAATATTATAATCTACAATAAATGTAAATATATCATCTCACTTTGTTTGCATTTGAAGCATATCATTCGCGTGCATACCACACATCATTCTTATGACCTTTTCAGGTAACCTTGGTTGTATGTTAATCAACCATACATCAATATAAAAGCCCAGCACATGTGTATATATATGCTTTTATACGACCCGAGTGAACTCCATCTCAATGATAATATGTACAGTCTTTCATAGTTTAATTAAAACTACAATTATTGATTGCGTGAATCTGAGGAAGGGTAATAATAGAGTTTGAAATCGTCCATTTATATGATTTTCCATGTTGCATCACATGCACGTTACATAGAGCAGCCACCCGCAGTCAATCATTAATTGTATGTTTTTTTTTGAAAAAAGCATTAATTGTATGTTTCTTTTGTTTTGTTCTATTTATTGCCAATTAATACGTTTTATATATATACACAAAACTCGGCTCGAGTGATCCAACTAGTCAAGGTAACCAGAATTTTTTTACAAGTCGGTCGGTCGGTGTTAAACATTTACATCAACGTACACAGTGATGTTAAATTTAACACGTAACGTAGATAATTAATTAATATAGTCAAAATCATCAACTCACGTATGCCGCTCCACTTCCATATACATATCTTTAATTTCATATAGTTAAAAAAAAATCATTTTGTTTGATCACTACAAGAAAACAGCGGTATTCTGACGGACATTCCGACGGAAAATGAAATCCTCGGAATATACCGAGGAATTTCCGAGGAAATTCCGAGGAAACACAAAATTAGGGTTCCTCGGAATATACCGACGGAATTCCGAGGAAACCTCAGTCCGTCGGAATATTCAGAGGAAATTCCGAGGAACAATGTGTTCCTCGGAAAAAACCGATGAATTCCGAAGAAATATTATAGCCGTTGGGGGATTTTACAAAATTCCGAGAAAATTCCGACGAACTAGCCTTTTCCGTCGGAATTCCGTCGGAATTTCCTCGGTATGTCGGCAGGATTTAATCTATATATACAAGCACTCCTCTTCCTCTTCATTCACTCCATATCTTCATCCTCTCTCTTACTCTATTTACACACGAATTTGATTCATAAAAAATATGTCTTCTTCAAATTATTTTCGTTCTTGGATCGATCGACCTCATTTGGATCCGAACACGAGATTGCTTACGGAAGAATACCAACGAGGTATAACCGAATTCATGGGGTTAGTTCACCGACAACCGGAAGCAAAAACAGGTAAGTTAAGATGTCCTTGCTTTAATTGTAAAAATAGAAAGGTTATTAAAGAGTGGGATGTTTGGACTCATCTATATTTGAGTGGGTTTACACGAAGTTACAAAATTTGGTATCATCATGGGGAAACTGATTATGAACATGGTAGTACTAGCGAACCTCAGCCAGCGGTTAGATTAGAAGAACCAATTAGAACGGATGTAGATTATGGTGTAGGTACTGAGCAGATGGTAAATGATCATTTTAGAGGGGAAGATTTACCCAATGCAGAAGCTAGGAGATTTTATGATATGTTGGATGCTGGAAAGCAACCATTGTACGAAGGTTGCAGAGATGGTCATTCAGCTTTATCATCTGCTACAAGATTGATGGGCATTAAAACAGATTATAATTTGGCTGAAGACTGTGTGGATGCGATTGCTGATTTTGTAAAAGGTATTCTACCCGAGGATAATGTAGCTCCTGGTTCATACTACGAGGTTCAGAAACTCGTAGCTGGTCTTGGTTTATCGTATCAGGTAATAGATGTATGCAGCGACAACTGCATGATTTATTGGAGGGCGGATGAACAGCGGGTTACATGCAAATTTTGTGGAAAGCCTCGTTATAAAGATACGAGTGGAAGAGTTCCAGTGCCATATAAAAGGATGTGGTATTTACCTTTGACGGAAAGGTTGCAGAGGTTGTATCTGTCTGAACGCACAGCGCAACCAATGAGATGGCATGCGGAGCACTCAACAGATGGTGAGATCAGACATCCTTCAGATGCAAAAGCGTGGAAGCATTTCCAATCAAAGTATCCCGACTTTGCGTATGAGAGAAGAAATGTCTACCTTGGATTATGTACTGATGGTTTTAGTCCGTTTGGCAAGAGTGGAAGACAGTATTCTCTATGGCCCGTCATTCTTACACCATACAACCTCCCCCCAAACTTGTGCTTGCGACGAGAGTTTTTGTTTCTCTCGATTCTCGTTCCCGGACCAGAGCATCCTAAGAGATCACTTGATGTGTTTCTTCAGCCACTAATATATGAGTTGCAACAACTATGGGCTCAAGGTGCTGAAACATACGATGTTTCGTGTAAAGAAAACTTTCAAATGCGGGCAGTACTAATGTGGACAATAAGTGATTTTCCAGCATATGGTATGTTGTCTGGATGGACAACGCATGGAAGGCTATCATGTCCATATTGTCAAGATAACACTGATGCTTTCCAACTAAAACACGGAAGGAAAACGTGTTGGTTTGACTGTCACAGGAGATTCCTACCACCTGATCATCCATATCGTAGGAGTAGGAATTTGTTTACGAAGAACAAGAGGGTGTTTGACAGTCCACCTCCGGAAATTTTTGGGAAAGATTTGAAGATACAACTAAGAGATTTTGGTGCAGAAAGGACGCCAGAAGTCGGTGGACATGAGCGTTTTCCGGTAGATGCTGTTGGAGAACTACATAACTGGCACAAAAAAAGTATTTTCTGGGATCTGCCATACTGGGAGGATCATCTGCTAAGGCATAATTTAGATGTCATGCATATTGAGAAGAACTTTTTTGACAATCTCATGAACACGATCCTTAATGTTCAAGGTAAAACAAAGGATAATTTGAAGTCAAGACTGGATTTAGTCGATATATGTGCTCGTTCAGAACTTCATGTTGATGAAAATGGTAGGGCTCCTTTTCCCATATACCGACTTGATGCAGCGGGAAAAGATGCGTTCTTTGATTGGATTTCAAACGATGTGGAATTTCCAGACGGTTACGCATCAAATTTGCGTAACTGTATCGACAGAAAGGAAGGAAAGTTTACTGGCTTGAAAAGCCACGATTGCCATGTAATGATGCAGCGCCTCCTTCCGTTCGCCTTCAAGGAACTATTACCACGAAATGTTCATGAAGCAATTGCAGGGATAAGTGGTTTCTTCCGCGATTTATGCACGAGATCAGTGACTCTTGAAGGTATTGAAAATTTGAAGACTAACATAGCCGTGATTCAGTGCAACCTTGAGAAGATATTTCCTCCCTCATTTTTTGATGTTATGGAGCATCTTGTTATTCACCTGGCAAGAGAATTGGAACTTGGTGGTCCTGTGCAGTATAGATGGATGTATCTGTATGAGCGGTATATGTTCCATTTGAAGAAGATGGTGAAAAATTTAAGTAGGGTGGAAGGTTCTATAGTCGCACAGATGATCAATGAAGAAACTTCAAACTTTGCCGAGTACTACTTTCCAGCAGAAGTTCAGACCAAAAACAGAAGACCTGCTCGGCATGATGATAGAGGCGAACGGGCAGCATATCATGTTACGGTTCCAGACATTTTCACAGATGTTGGACGACTTAGCGGAAAACCAAAGGACCGTCGACTTACTGAGCAGGAGCGCAGTCATTTGCAAACATATTTGCTCACCAACTGCGAAGACGTTCTTCAATATGAGAGGTAAATAAATGAGCTTACAAATTTTTATTTTAACAAGTTGAAATTTAAATCTTAATTAATTACATTATTGTCATCATATACAGGATTTTCATGGCAGAAAAGCGGTTCGAGTATAGATACGCCACAGAGGACGAACTAGAAGAAATGAAGCAGAGAGAATTTAGTGGATGGATGTTTACTTATGTGAGTGCTTTAAACAAATTAAAATATATTTTATCACATATTTATACTAATTCACATTTATTGATATAATATATATATATGTGCTATTAATAGGTGTCTGCTGGTTTGGCCAGAGGTGAAACATTTGACGATTGGATACGTGAGATGGTCGTTGGACCAAACTTTGTTGTGAAGTCATATCCGAGATTTTGTACTCGAGGATATGCATTCACAACTCAGAAGAGGAGACGTTCGAGTACGACTTATGATGCTGGCGTTTGTTCTGCATCAGGAGATGATGTATACTACGGACACATACATGAGATTTTGGAAATTAAGTATTTGGGCATGGTTGGATTGCGCTGTACTGTTTTCTATTGTGATTGGCACGACAACACCCCAGATCGAGGTGTGAGAACAGATGCATTTGGTGTTACATCAGTAAATTCGAGGCGAAAGCTGCAATATTATGATCCTTTCATTCTTGCTTCTCAGGCCGATCAGGTAATTAAATGTTAATTATTCAGAATGATTCATCATCATGTGTATTAATTTATAATTTTTCTAAATGTTACAGGTTTGTTATATCAAGTACCCCCGGGTAAGGAACAGAGATGATCCATGGGTTACTGTTACAAGACTCAACCCGAGAGGCCGAGTTCAGGGAAGTTCTGAGCTGGAAGACCCACTACAACCAAGCACATCCGGCAACTTAAGTGCAGCAGAAGATTTAGCTGGAGTTGGCCTTGTAGTCGATTTAACCGACTTTGGAGAGGAAGCCGTCGTTCACGTAGAGGATGAACCAGTGATTGGAGAGTTTCACGAAGATCCAGATTCAGATTCATCTGGTGATGATGACTCGGAAACAGACTACCATTGAACTTATTTATTTTTTTTTTAAAGAAATACCGAGGAAATTCCGAGGAACACTTGATATAACCTCTTTCCTCGGATAATAGTTATTTGGTTTATCTAGCAAGGCAAAGCTGAATACGAATTAAAAACTACTCAGAACACAACCAAATAAAACGAAGAAACCATGTAAAAGAAATACGAACTCATAATTAAGAAACCCAAAAAAAAACTCAGTTCAAAATTAACAGAAAATAAGACCATAAAACGTTAGAATAGAAAAGAAAATAAAATAGCCGGTGATAGCTCCTACTCCTCGTCTCCTGCTCCAGATGTTCCTGCATCGTTGGGTCTCTTGGACCTCTTTCTTACCCTGTGTGTACCACTCGAACCCGAACCAGAGGTGGATGGAGAGTTGTCCCGATGAACTACATCATCCTTTTGGCAACGACACGGCCTGATACGTGAAATGGCAGCCCAGATCTTGTGTAGCATGTCGTTGTTTGTCTTTATGCTCTGATCTCTCCAATGTTGTTGCTGGCGCGAAGTGGCGTTCGGTGGAAGCTCTTGCAGCTTGTACTGGCTGGAGTCTGATGGGAGTAGCTGATGGGGTTGTGAATCATCTGGAATGGCTTGTGCAGCCTCATCTTCTCCTTCTTCATCAACCACGCCCTTGCCTTTGGTCTGATATTTTGGCGTGAAGAAGGATGGCTTGTCTACTAGTGCGGTAGCAGGGGGTAGGAACTCAACTGCAGCCTCTGAAAGTAGAGAAGTGAGACCGATCTGAGGTAGGTGGCAGTAGAGTGTTTTCTTCGCTCGGTCCTGGAATACGTAGACGTAAGGACCATCCCGATGGATCCTCGAGTGGGGACCAGCTATGAACTCCTTACTTACTAGAGAAATGACATCCAGGTAGTTCCAAGCAATGTTGTTCGATCTGTCCAGTGCTACCTGCTGGTTCTTGCAGTCTACACCCACATGTCTAAGGATCCGAGTAATCACTGCACCAAATCCACATGCATTGCTCTTTTTTTTGGTTACTTTCCCCTTGTATCCTGCTAAGTTTGCGGCCAGCACCGCTCCCATGTTGAAGGCAGTAGCAGGTGGGAATGTAGAGTTTCCAAATGCCGGTAGCAAATGCCTCACACCTTGGTACAGGAGGCACAACTCCCATTGCGTGACTGATGCGGCTGTGGTTGTCCCGTATAGCAATGAGCCAATGAGGCGTGTGGCATATCTCAGTACTGGGCTCCGGATAAGTGACTCCTTTGCCTGAGAAGATCTATAAACCCCTGTGCCAATCGTTTCCCAGAAGTTCAACAGCTCTGAAGTCCAATAAAGACCAGATGTCCTCTCCCCTGCACTCAATCCAAATAGTCTGCAGAGGTCTGTGAAAGATACCTCATAGTATACTTTCTGCACTACGAATGCCAGAAAACCTTCCTGATGGCTATCATCGGGACGGGTGACGTATGCGGATGCTATGAACTGGCGTACCAACTCCGGATAAGTGGGTTCGTTGAGGTTGCATAGTTGGCCTAGACCCATGTTCTGGAACAGTCCTTCAATGTCTGCTTGGATTCCCAATATTGTCATCGTCTCAGGACATGCTAGTTGTGTAGCCGGAACGGCTACCTTCTTCATGTTGTTGTAGTGGGTGGTATCAGACTTATCCCACTTCTTTGGCCTTTGCTTCTCTCGCTGAGACGAACCCTCTTCTTGTGTGTTCTTCTTTGCTGACATTTTCGTGCGCTTCATTCTCTACAAAATAGAATCATTGCTCTCAACATGGTTATAATCAATTAAGAACTCAAAGCAACATGAAAATGAAAAGCGAAATCGAGTTGTGATAAAAAAAAAACCAAATTGAAAAAAATTCTCAATCCCTAAATCATCTCAAATCATGTTTCAAACTCGTTGATCACAGACAATTGTGTTCTATTCCATGTTTAAACATCTGTTTCATGCATATTTGATCAAGGAATCAACACGGAAATAAGAAATTCACAAAACCCAAAAAATTGCTCAAGAACACGATTTCAGAATGTGGAGATTCGCGGAGTATACCTGTCTTAGGGTGAAGACGAGTGTAGGAATCAGGTAGAGCTCGAAAAATCAAGTGGAATGGAGCCCAAAATTGTTCAAATCGGATGATTATAGAGAGAGAAAGGGGGGGGCGAATTATAGGGGAAATCGGAGGGGATGAGAGTTCTAAGGTTTAGATCCAGAAAAGGTCGGGTTTTGCCTTATAATTCTGTTTTCCGAACACGCATCGATCGATGCGTTTTTGTTCTATAACGCATCAATCGATCACAATCTTACGGCCCGGTCCATCTTTGTAATCGATCGATTTGTTTTTGTTCAAAAACGCATCGATCGATGCGTTTTTAAAAAAACATACAAGATTTTCCGAGGACATTCCGAGGAAAAATTGAGATTCTCGATCGATCGATGGGATTCTCTCATCGATCGATCACAATCTTACGGCCCGGCCCATCTTTGTAATCGATCGATTTGTTTTTGTTCAAAAACGCATCGATCGATGCGTTTATTTAAAAAAAATTACGTTTTGAAACCCCAAACACTAGTTCCTCGGAATTTCCTCGGAATATTCCGAGGAAATTCCGAGGAAGTAGAGGGTTTCCTCGGAGTTCCCTCGGAATAATCCGAGGAAATTTCGAGGAAATAGGGTTTTTAAACTGAAAACAACGTTTTGCCGTTTGAATAACATCTATATAACCCTTATTAAGTGTCTTACGTTCATTATGAAGTCAAAAATTTGTTCCTTACCGTATAATTAACACTTTTCCGATTGTATGAACGAAATCTCGCAACATAAGACAAACACTTATACCTTTTAATGAACGGTAAAGGGAATACTTTCAATTAGTATTGAAATTTTTTATTTCATGGTTTATGCTCATCTATACAAAGAATCCTCAATGGTATGCATTACAATTGTATAAGAAATGAAATACGGCAAAAAAAATTGATGTTTTGAAACCCCAAACACTAGTTCCTCGGTATTTCCTCGGAATATTCCGAGGAAATTCCGACGGATATTTTACTATCCGTCGGAATTTCCTCGGAATATTTTCATTTTACCGGGCAAATATTTCGCGAAAATTGAAATTAGAATTCCGACGGAATTCCGACGGATAATATCCGTCGGACCCTAGGTTTTATAACCACGAGCCACTTCTTCTTCCCCATTTCTTTCTTCTTCCTCTGCGCAAATCCTCTCTTCTCTCCGGCGATTTCCCCCTGAAATCCGACGATATCTCCGGCGATCTCCCTCTTCTCTTACACAAATCATGTAAGGACCCTATCCCACTCTCTTAGGTTCTATTTGTTAGGTTTTTGTGTGGTTTTGATAGATTTTTTTTAGGGTGATTGGTTAGGATTGTGATTTGGTTGTATAATAGGTTTAGAATTGTGATTTGGTTGAATGATTTGTTTTGTTGAATTGATTTAGAATTTTTTTATAATTTTTTTTTCTATTTATAAAATCGATTTTTGTATATAAAATCGATTTTTGTATTTTACAAAACGATTTTTCTATATAAATTCGATTTTTTGGACTTTACAAAAAAAAAATTTCTATATAAATTCGATTTTTTGGATTTTACAAAACATTTTAAATATCTATAAAACTCTTTTTGTGATTAAAAACTATTATTTGGGATTTAAAAATATTTTTAATATATATATATATTATTAAAACTATTTTTTTGTAATTATTAAACTATTTTTATTTATTACAACTATTTTTTGTTTATTAGAACTATTTTTATATATTTATTAAAAATTTTAAATATATATAAATCTTTTTTTGTGATTAAATTATTTGGGAATTTTTTTTTAAAAAAAATTAATTTATATATTTCTGTATTTATTAAATATATTTTTTAAATTTACAGGTCTCATGATGATCAGACCCGGCCTCGACAGCGTCGTGGTCGTGGTGGTACGGGGAGCCAGTCTCGGGATTCCAGCCATTTTCAGGATTCCCCTTCGCCCCACAGCTCCAACCATACATCTCCCTCTGCTGCACCCGCTCCTGCTCCTCTCGCTCCCGCTGCTGCATCCGCTCCTGTTCCTCCGGGTCCTCCGGGAGTGATGCGTGTTGCGGAGTTGGTTCAACAGCCCGGTCGTGACCATCTTCCGTATCTCACTCCGTATCCACATGGACGGGGTCAAACATGGTAATTAAACATTTTTTTTCTTTAAATTTGGTTTCATTATTAACCGTTTGTTCTTTTAATAAGGTTCAACCGATCCGGGAACGGGATCAGCGCATGGATCAACCGTATGATGTACTCGGCCCTCGACAGTGGACATCCGACTTTCACTCACTTCCCAACCGACAAGCAGGTTCTGTGGTTTCGTCAGTTTGCGGTAAGTATTCTAATTTTTTACTTATTCTTTAATATAAATTTTCTACTAATTGTGTTTTTTTTTCAGCAAGAGTTCAACTGGAATTCCGATGAGACGCTCTTTATCTATCACCACTTCGTCCATAAAGTAATGGACAACTATGGGAAGCAGATCCACGAGTGGAAGAAGAAGTGGGAAATCAATAAGGTTCGATTTAATTTATTAAACCATTTTTTAATTTATTAAACTATTTTTTAATTTATTAAATTTTTCTTTATTTTTTATTAAAAGGTCCCAAAGTCGAAGAACGACACGGTCTGGAAGGAGTTGTGTGCGCATTGGGATAAGGAAGAGACGAAAGAAACTTCTTCCACCAACTCCACCAACCGCAAGAGCGACCGTAAAGGGAAGGGCATCTACAAGCATAACTTGGGTGCTCAATCTATTGCCACTCTCGGAGATCGCATGGTAAGTTCAACCGCTTTTTCTTCAATTATTTGAGTTTCAGAATTTAAATTTATTGTGCATTTCTTCTAATTTCTAATGTTTCTTTAATTTATGTTTTTTTTCAAGGCGGAAGAAAATGATGGCGAGCCGGTTGATGATCTCGCCCTAATGAGGAGGGCGTATACCAACAAGAAGACCGGCCAGATTGATGACGGTCTTGTGAGGGACGTGGTCGACCTGGTCCAAACTCAGGTGGTAGACGAAGTGTCTCAGCTTCAAACCGAGGATGACGCTTCGACGGCTTCGACCAACTTGTCCCGGTTTCGAATCAACGAAATCGTTGAATCCGTAAGTTCTTTGTTTTTAAAAGTTCAATTCATTTATTTCTTGGTTTAAATTTCTAAATTTGGTTTTTTTCTACTCAGTCGGTTCCAAAGAAGAAGGGACGTTTGGTCGGTTTGGGTCGTCGCACCCGGTCGGTTCCCCCTTCTTCTGCACCACCGCCCTTTGTTGATCCAGAAGTACTTACGGCCCAGTTGAAGGACAAAGATGATCGTATATCTTTGTTAGAGACCCAGATGGCGGCTCAACAGGCGGGCTATGAGGCACAGAGGAGGCTGAACCAGCAAATGATGGAGATGATGCAGAGGATGTACCCGAACGAGGTGTTCCCGGACGTGCCAGACCCGTAGTTTTTTTTTTTCCACAAACTCGGAATGTTTTATTTTTATTTGTGAAACTTTGAATATTAATTAATATGATTTCAATTTTACTTTTAATTTCATATTTTCGAATTTAAATTTCATAAATTTTATTTTTTTTAAAAAAATAATATTTTTTACATTCCGAGGAAATTAATTATATTTTTCACTTGATCGATCGATGCGTTTTTGTTCAAAAACGCATCGATCGATGCGTTTTTTAAAAAACGTTCGGGCTATACCGAAGGACAGGTTCCTCTGTTTATTTTGAGGAACTTTTCCCTCGGTATATTCCGAGGGAGCTGTCCCTCGGAAAATTCCGAGGAACTGGTCCCTCGGTATATACCGAGGGAAAAGTTCCTCGGAATAAACCGAGGAAAATGTCCGTCGGTATACTTCTATCGATCGATGTATATATGTCCAAACACGCATCGATCGATGAACTTCCGAGGAATTATACCGACGAAGTTCTCCCTCGGTATATTCCGAGGACATTTCCGACAAACTAGTGATCTTCGGAATTTCCTCGGAAATTTATTTCCTCGGAATTCCGACGGAAAATTCCGAGGGATTTCCGAGGAAAAAATAAATTCCGAAGAATTATTTCCGACGATGTATTTCGTCGGTATGTCGTCGGAATAACGATATTCCGACGAAATTCCGACGATTTTTTCCCTTAGAATCCGTGATGTTTTCTTGTAGTGGATGGAAACATTAATCATTAGTTTTTGGAAGATCATTGTGGTCATATCGAACAATATAAATGTTTTTCTGTTTTTGGCTTCTGATGGGTGACGCAAATATGAAAATGCAGATCAAATAAATATGCAGATCAAATAGAACAATTGCAGATCATGCAGATTAATCAAAATAAATATTTTTTTTTTAAATCTAGTTTTAATAAAAAAAACACTATATAAAAATCCCCAAAGAGATTAGTCTGAGATCTATTTCTGAGTTATCAAAAGAAAAAAAACAACTATTTGAAAGTTTATATTTTTTCTTAAATTCTTCTAATGAACATATTCATTATGATGTCCAGGTGTGAAACCGATTTTTTCTTCGTGAGTATTCATCAAGCATCTTTCAACGGTAAGCGCAACTACGTACTGAAATGACAAAGAGCTTATAATAAAAATGTCATTCGTTGAACATTAAAGATTAGGTCGAAATGATAACATGATATTATATATACCTTTTTCATTTTAAAAATAAAAGATTCATAAATTGCAAGGGCCATAGCCTGTGCAGCTCATTTCAAGTATGCATGCGATAATGTTGCTTCGAAGCGATTGGCCTCATGATTGATTAGAACCGATTATGTTGAAGATTACATAAAAGAAAGATATATGAACTGTGAGATGGGCTTCTGTCACTAAGATGCGTTTAACACAACGTATTCATCATCTACCATGTCATATTTTTGTTTTTGAATAGACAGATACCAATGTTCAAATCATAGTGTATACAAAACGCTCACGTTTGGGAAACTAGAGTGAAAACAAGTCAGAAGCAGATGTAGAATAGAATCATATTTGAGATTCAATATTTGTATGATCTCTGGAAACGAAAAAAAAACCTACAAAGCTGGGTCATCCACAATCATCAGCATTTTTTTTGTCTGCATGCAGTTTTTACTTTTACAAAAGCCTTTACTACTCTATTCCTGAGGGTTCAGACGCTAATGAGCAATCATCAAGGCCTGAGGTTAACAAAGGATCATACCAATGTGAACAACCTATCATCTCTATCTCTTCTGAAACCTCCTTATCCTCTTCCACCTCTTCTCTATCGGCAGGTGTAAAATCGAACTTGAGATTAGGGTCATTTCGCCTCACCCATGACACTTCCGATTGTTCTGCTGCTGAGAGTTTTCGCTGTTTGCTCTTTGAGGACTTGGGCGTGTCTGAGGCGGATAGCTTGTGCTTCCCCAGGGACTGTGCTTTCACTCCACTTCTCGACTTCGGATCATATGCGGGGAACGTGTTTGAAGCCCATCCAAACGAATCTTCAATACACGCATTTGCAGCATTCCTACAAACAAGACCACCGATACTTTAGTGACCACTACTACTCTTAAGACTTTATAGAGAGCTTTTGGCATGGATAGAGTTACAAACCTGTAACGGTCCTCTGCAGCAATCCGAGATACTTTGAGCTTATCTTCCCCTGGAGGGTCATTCACATAATTGAATGAATCTGATCCATCAATAGTTAGCTTTATGATGGGTGGGAAATGAGTCGAGGAATCATCATTGCCATGTGGGAACTCCAAGGTTAGGTCTAATCCCACTTTATTGATAGGTTCCTGTAATCTAGGACGAGAAGCAGTATCGAGTGGCTGGCTCGTGCTTGAGTCCTGGAGAGCGAATTCTACCAACTTGCTACTTAAGCTGGTGATCTTCATCCCCTGAAAAGGTTTTCTCGCTAATTCTTGAGTGTGATTCGCAGAACCCATAACCTGTCTGTTGAATATGGGACTATTTAAGGAGAGCTTTTGATTGTTTGTAGAGCGTGTTGACGTCCTCCAGATTGAAGACAGCAAGCAAGTAAAGTGTTTTTGAAGGAGCATCTCCGTATCTGGCTGCTCAGCTGCAACATTTAGGAGTGCCCGCATATTTTCCTGCACCAAAATTAAAATATTAGTGAAAACCACCTCCTTTCCACTACAACAATCTTCCTGAGCAGATTAACAAGACCTCGTTTACAATACGAATTTCAGAATATCCCTAATTCATAGTACTTTGATGCACACAGGCGAGTTAGCTAATCTGTCTGTCTTATATCAATCTCTAACGCTATGGGCATAGTCAACCTTACCTCAGTTACTTTAAGGAGAGCCTTCCCAGAACCAGCGTTGAGGTTCTTTTCGTTCACTACACTGTCGGAAGCAGACAAAACATGTCGCTGCATAAGCTCCCTATATCTCTCACAACAATATGCAGGATGGCGATGCCTTCCTCTGTAAGCTCCACCAGCAGCCATTCCGTAAAGAGTCTCGCTAACTAAACTCCAGTTAGACCCATATTCATGAACCATAGCACACAATACAGCATCTTCCTGAGGCAACCAAGAATCAGGCGAGGGAACACAGTCTCTAGACCAGAGATTTCCTTTCTTCAATTTCTCTGGCTTGATCATAAGAACACGCTTTATTGGCATAGAAATGATGAACTTTTTCCCTAGGGTTTTACCCCTGTTTGCCGGTTTCAATTCATTATCAACAGCCATACTGTCAGACGGCTTTGATGGAACCAGTTCATCATGCGGAGTCTTGCATTTGATATCTGAATGTGAAAGAGGCTTCTTATGCTTCTTTGCTTTCTTCTTCGAGTTCTTCTCTTCATCACTGTCGAAGACTAATTCTCTTTTCTTGCCTTTCATACGTTTCTGCAAACGCGGTGAGACCATGTCTGAGTCACTGCTACTCACATATCCGCATTCTTCATTGTCTTCATCACTCGAAGCTTCAACTTTCACCACTGGCTTCGCTTGTTTTGACTCGGACCCGAGTGATCCTTTTTTCAGGGATTTATATTTGGCTTTCTTCACCTTTTTCTTCTTCTTAGGTTTAAGTACATGGGCACTTTCGTTCCTGGGGAAAAAATGGTTTGAACCAATAACTCGAAATAAGTGCTTGTCTATTATTGCTGACATATAATTTCCAATAATATTTCCTAGATAATCATATTGACAATAAACTGTGTTGGTTCAAAAGTGTCTTACAGTGCCAAACGCCTTTCAGCCTCTTCTGCAGCTTCCCTCTCTCTAGCTTCATTTTCTAGATCTTCCATCAACTACAATAATACGTAAAAACGTGAGCAAGCTGAAATGCAGAAGGCCACTGCAGATGCATTAGTTAATCTTTACCTGGTGCTGAGCTAAAACTTCAACTTGCTGCCTGTATGCCTCGGTTGCAAAATCAGCGTCCCATTCTGAAAATAGCATTAACATCACATGTGAGATAAGAATCAGCCTATGTATTCACATTATACAGATATACTAGGAAATTAGGAATAGGAGTTAAATGATTGCATGGAATAAGAAAAAAATATACTTACTCTCATAAACAAGAGGCTCTTCACCATCATCAATTTCAGCTTCCATTTCCTCCTTGTACTTCTCAATGTGGTCAAGTTCCCATTCTTTCTCTTCAAATCCCGCTTCATTTTCAATAGCAGCCTCAACAATGATGGGGTCCCAAACCTCTAAAAATCTAATCGCATATCTATCAATAGGACGCAGCTGGTTCTCAAAAGATGAGATAGCTTGTCCAGCAGCAGCGGCTGCTGCAGCCATTTGCTTGACATCATCTGGTACATCATTATCTTCTTCTTGGCTTAAAGTAATGATGTCATCTCTCTCATCCCTGTTATCAATAGGTACCAATGAAACTTCTTCTTTAGCCGACCCAGCTGCAGCTACACCTTGATCAGCAGGCTCATCAGACTTAATGTCATCCTCATTTACTATCTCATCGTCTTCTGGTCTCTCTATAGGTTCTTCTGTAAACTCTTGATTCTCCACAGCTTCTTCTTCTTCTACTCTTTTGAGAGCCATATAATCTGCTTCATCTTCTGCATGTTTTAAAGCAGCCTCGACATCTGCGTTTGACAGAGGGAGCTCCGCCTCACAATTCTTGCTCTTTTCCTCTTCATCCTTCCTAGTCAGAGTTTTATGCCCAGAGAACAATTCCATTGGGTCGAGCTTCTTGAAAAACTCGGTGTTATATTCACCATTCTGAATAACTAGGTTATCAAGCGCACGCTTCTGGTTTGCCTTCTTCAAGATATTCTCTTCAATGGTGCTCTCACTTATCAACCGATAAATATGCACTTCCCGTGTCTGACCAATCCTGTGGCAGCGATCTTGAGCTTGTTGATCCATTGCGGGATTCCAGTCACTGTCATAGAAGATAACTGTGTCTGCACCAACAAGGTTTATGCCTACACCCCCACTTCGGGTTGACAAGATGAAGAGAAAAATCTTGGGATTTGTGTTAAACCGCTGCATTAATGTCTGCCTCTCTTCTGGTGGAGTAGAACCGTCAAGACGCATGTAGGTATAACCGTATAAATTAATGAAAGCCTCCAAGATGTCAAGCATCTTGGTCATTTGCGTGAATATCAACGCTCTGTGACCCCCAAATTTTAATTTTCTCAGTAACATAGCAAGCTCCTGCAGCTTACCACAGTCAAACTGTATCAGCCGCCTATCTGGAAAATATACTTGTCTCCTAACAATCGCAGGCCTAATCGGAGACAGAAGAGGTGACAATAGATCTGTAACTTTCTCCTTGTACGATGGACTAAGAAAAACAGGAGAGTCACTTTTGCTGCACCAGCAAGCAGGTGAAGGCGCTCTTGCAGCAGGAATCGCAAACGTGAAAGCTTCGACTAGCTCAATTACCTTCTGGAAACGCTCGATCGGTGAAAGAACTATGTCAGCGAGCATTGAGGAGTACATGTAAGATGGACGATTAGCTTTGAGATGGTGTATATCATCAAGAGGACCCTTAATGGTTAAAAGAGTTCTTAAAGATGTAGAGTAAGTAGGCTTTCTCCGGCATCTCAAAGAATTCCACCATGCAATGGCTGCTGCCCGATCCTTGGATTCTTTAACCCTTTCCTCAAAGACAGCCTTACGAATTTCTTCAAAAATATTTGTCCCTTGCAGATTTTTGCGGTTTACTAAACTCAGAGGAACTTCTTCTGGATTATCCTTCAAGTCCACCCGATGCTTGATCAAATCGGAGGGCGTTGAAATAGTCTTGATCTCATCCCCTTCCCAAGAAGTCATAGAAAAATCATGATGGGTGAATAAGAATCCCAGATCTTCAAGATCGACTCTGGAAAATGGACTTTTCAAAAGAAGAGAGCAGATTCTCGAACTCAACTGCACATCAATGCCAGGCATATCAAAAGAACTTACAATAGGCCGACCCTCAAAGAGATCAGGATGATTACAAACTTTCCGCAGTTGCATTATGATACTTATCATCCCAAAAAAGCTTCCGCTGTTAAGTGTAGCCTGTGTTTCTGTGCTTGCTATGAAGTCCTCATACAAGTTGCGCTGCCTCTTAGACAATCTGCAGAAAATAACATGCTCATGTTTCTGAGGAAGTTGTTTTTCTACATCTCTTTTTAGGCGTCGTAGAAGGAAAGGACGGAGGACATTATGCAAGCGATCAATAACTTCTCTATTGATTTTATCTTGGCCCTCCACCATCCCTGCTATCGGGTTACAGAACCAATCTTTGAACTCCTGGTGAGACTGAAAGACATGTGGCATCAGAAAATGCATCAGTGACCACAATTCCATAAGATCATTTTGCAGCGGTGTACCAGTCAACAAAATTCTGCGTTTAGAATTGAAGTTCAACAGAGTTTGCCATCTCTGAGACTTCCAGTTCTTAATTAAATGGGCTTCATCAAGAATCAAGTACTTCCACTTCTTGCGCTTGAACATTTTACTGTCCTGGATAACTAGCCTATAGGTTGTTATGCATACATGAAAGGAGTTCAGCTTCATCCACCCTTGTCTCTTGAGTTTTCGCTCCTTTGCACTCCCAAAGTAGGTGAGGATTTTGAATGCAGGACACCATTTAAGAAATTCAGTTTCCCAATTCAGCATCACACTTGTCGGAACCACGATCAGATGGGGACCCCATATCCCCTTATCACAAGCAAGATGTGCGAGAAGAGCGATGGTCATGATCGTCTTTCCAAGACCCATTTCATCAGCTAAAATCCCATTCAACCTTTTCTCATACATCGTGACAAGCCAGTCTAAGCCAATGTGTTGGTACTCACGCAAAGAATGCTTGAGAAGAAACGGCAATTTCGTTCTAACTTTTGTTGTAGAGTATGTAAATCCAGTTGGCTGTGCAGATCTTGCTGCTGCTGCTGCATCAGCAATTTTGTCACTGTTATCTTTACCATCATCTTCTTTTATTTCATTGGATGTGCCTTCATCTTTTTCTGAGCAAGGCTGTAAAGCTGGCTTACATTCGGCTGATTCAACATTTTCGTCATCTGAATCAGCTTGCTGCCTGATATCTGACGAATCATCTTCAGATAAATCCTTGCCACCGAAATCCTATAACAGGGAAATTGAGTTACAGAAAAAACGAACAAAAGCCGCAGAACAGAAGCACACAGGAGGATTAAAAGCATACCTCCTTATACCTTGCAAGCAATTCTTCAATAGACATTTCACTCTCCTTCTGTAGCAGAGCAATCTGTAGTACAAGGACAAGTTTCTGTTTGTAAACTCCCCAGCTAACAACGTTTTCATATTACAAGAAAACAGAATAATCAATATATGCTTGTTACCTCGTCCTCAGGGTCCACACTATCTGCTTTTGCCAGTTCCTCTTCAACGGACAGTGTCGTCTCATCATCCTGCACCACAAGAGAAAATACAATTTGAAGTTTCGAAACCATATGGTCGTTCAACAAAAAACCTTCGACAAGGCTAAGAAAATAAAGTTACAAGAGTAAAGTCCCGAAATAACAGTCTCAGGCATCTGATAAAGACTGACCTTTTCCTCACCAGTGGCAGCAACAAAATCAACATCCTCCTGCATATGTTGGCAAATAACAGAGAAACAGAAAATTCAGCATTTTTGCAGTCAGAATCAGAGACTCGTGAGAAAAGATGGTAAGGTCTTCTGACAAAGGATACACAAAGGAAATCAGATTCCAGTTACCTGTTCATCGTTGAAATCATAGGTCTGATCTTCCTTTCCGGACTTCACAGAGGCAGTTTTTGGGCCTGGCTTGTGATCATGTGTATGGGTCTCGGATACTGCTAAATGATCAAAGCTATCATTCTACAAATAAACGATAAATATTACATTTGAGCCACAATTTTGATTGCAAATCAGATACTGGGATTTTAAAGACATACAACTTACAGAACGACGAACACTTGGGCTCCCTTCAGTTTCTTCAGAAGCTGTAAGATTGTTTTTGTCAGCTGCACATGTCAAATGGGAAGGAAGTCAAAGAGCAGTTTCATTGCTTCAAATACATTATAAGAACTTAATACCGCTCACCCTCTATATGATCTTCACCTACTGATGCCAGATTAGCTTCATTTTCATCTCTTTCTGGGCTGGTTTCTCCGCTAACTGAGGATACAACTCAAACAGTTGAGACTCATTGAGGATACAGCTTGTGTAATCATAGTAAAATATGACAAAATGCGGGGGAAAAACAAATTAATAAAGAGTGTTCAGTTATACCAACCTCTACTAGCAGTATAACGTCTGAGTAGCTCCTCAACTGGTAGATCCACTTCATTTTGCAAAGATTCCAACTCTTCTTGCCTTTCCTGTTTGGTGAAGTGCTTTTCATCCTCCTCAATAGTATCTTCATCATCTTCCTAAGTGTAATTATGGGTTTGAAATTAGATATTGAACATATTACTCTTCAAATGATCAGACATACATAGCTAATAAATAAAATCATTTAATTCTCAACAGGGTGGTGTCATGACAAAACAAAACGATTCCATTTGTTAACGTTTTCTAAATCTCTTATAATTTACAAATAGAGCAAAAACACATTCTTATCCATCTTTTCTATAAGGTGCAGGTCGATTCAAACTGTGACACGCATTAACTGCCAATAAGTGGTAATATATAGTTATTAAAATTTTATAAACTGAAACTCACTGACGCATCCTCGGAATTGAGATCATAATCCTCATCGACATCAAGAGTTTCTGATTCAAGACCTGCAGCTACAATGTCAGGAGATGTGTTAGAATACAGCTCACTTGCTTATAGTAAACATATGCGGAGTTGAGTAATGTGGAGCTCACAAGCATTCAACTCCGAAGGTGTCTCTTCTGCCCTTTCTTCATCACTTTTTGATTCGATAGCCAGAATAGGTTTAGGAGATTTGTTGTGGCCATGTTTATAAGGCTCCACTAAATTTTCTGCCAACATAGTTGAGTACCTAACATAAACCAACAGACTAAACTCAGTCTTTATTCACAATTACAAAAAACAAGAAAAACTGTGTAAGAAAAGTTTCATAGTAACCTCTCAGTCTGGCCTAACAGAAACTCAAGTTGCTTGTCCATAGCCTTCTTCTTTTTCTCATTGCGTACTAGCTGATGCTTGTAGAGCACCTGTAAAATTGGCAGTCCACACAGGAGAACAAGTTCAGATGCTCAAAAGTTATGCCAAACCCTTAAGTTCCAAGACCAGGGAGAGAACAAATGAAAGAATTACCAGCTTCTCAACTTTGATCCAAAACTTTTTAACGTCTTTAGAGATATTAAGGGCTACTTTCCTCAGTCTCTGTTCTTCTTCCTGTAAGACGCAATACTCTCACTTAAAAAAAAAAAAAAACTAAAGCTGGGGTGTGTAAGTAGAGAGGAAGAGGGCAGAGAACCTTAAGCTTCCTTTCTTCCCTCGAAGCTTGATCTACCATGCCTTTGCTGGCCCTCAGAGCAACTTTCTTTGCCTGAGCTAGCTTCCATTTCCTCTCAGACTCAAAGTCCTAACAAAAGATCTCTCACTTAGCAAAGAAACAACATGCATGCATACAAATGCTACCCTTCCTTTACCTTTGAGAGCCAAATCATCTCCTCTATAACATGGTCCCAGTGAGTCTTAGGTCGTCGCGGCTCTTTAGGAGCTTCCAGCGTCTGAAACAAACAAACAAAAAAAAAGCCAGAATCAATATAAATGCGTTTCTTGGAGATCGAGATAAGCTCAAAGTAGGAATCTAGCTAACCTTGTGTCGCTTAGGTTTGGAGTCGCTATCGGGTCTAGATTTGGCACCTTTGGACGACATTGCTGAATCGGGTATCGACTTTCCACCTCTAGACGCCATTACTAGCGCCTATCGAACCGAATCGTACACCAAAAGAGGGAGAAGATGACTAGTGACTGCAGAGCGGATTACAAATTAGGGTTTCTACATCAGCAGCGAAAAGCTCCGCGGTAACTAAAAGGCTCGTCACTAGGAACATCACAGTAAAAACCGGTTCCGCATCTTGGAATTTACAGCCGACTAATCTAGGTTAAAAAGAAGGTTTCTCGGAGATAACGGGAGGAACGATTTGTTTTTTTTTTTTTTTTTTTTTCTCTATCAAAATCTCTTCACTTCGTTACGTGATGTGATTTGGGATCGACAACGAAAAAGAAAATGGAAGATTACTAAAAGGGTCTAAAAATGGAGAGAGGAGAAGAGATAGCGCGCGGCGCAGATAGATAGATGAAGGAAGGGTTGTTGGGTCTCGTAACCCTCTTTTCCTTAAAGTTATTATATTTAATTAATTCCTTTGTAAAAATATTTAGGATTTTTTACCATATGATGTGGATGTGATAATAATACTTAACGGATTTAGTTTGATTATAAATTATATTTAATAAATTCCTTTGTAAAGTATTTAGGATTTTTTACCATATGATGTGGATGTGATAGTAATACTTAGCGGATTTAGTTGATTGTATATGATATACACTATAGAACTATCTGGCTGTAAAATTGTTGTTATTATAGTAAAAGAAATCTTTATTGCTGGAAAGATTATATATTTTTTTTAATTTTATAAAAATGAGGAGCTACTGTTATTATAGTAGAAAATTGTTATTAATGGAATGATTATATTTTTTTTAGTTTTCTAAAAATGAGGAGCTACTAAACCAAACACGATGGCTAGGCGTGAACGTTCAGTTCCATCCCGTGTATTTCAATTCAATAAATTTAAGAATCATTCGGTTAATTACAAAATTTAGTTCAATTTTGATTTAGTTATTTTAATTTTTAGTTTGGGTTATGTAGTGAAATTGAGAACCAGCTAATATCCAAAAAAAAAATATATCAGATCCAATTCAATTCCAAGTTTTTAGGTAATTTTAGATAACAAGAATAAACACGTTAGATAATTCAGGTTTTCAAATTACATATCAAATAACACAGATACAGTAGAACCTCTATAAATTAATAATGTTGGGACTTTAAAATTTTATTAATTTATAGAGATATTAATTTACAAAAGTTTTATATTTTAGATTTTTTTTCTATTTTTGAATATTTTTATTAATAAAACAGAAAAATATTTGATTTTACCGTATGTAAATTATTTAAATTTTAGAAATTTGACTTTCATATTATTTTATTATCTTATTTGGTGTATATTTTTATGTTTCATATAATTGTTATGTGGTTTTCGATATAATTTTACTAAATATTATCAAAATATATTAAAATATTAAGAAAAATAGAAGTATTTTTATTGTGAATATAAAACCAATTATATAATGTTTAGTTTATACTTATATAAAATATATATAGAGATAGGTTATTAATTTATGATTTTAATGGGACTATATATTTACATGGAAGTTTTAAAAATATTATTATCTTATTATTTTATCGATTTGTGTCATATTTTACACTGGTCCAAGTTGGGACCGACAAAATTTATTAATTTATAGAGACTATTAATTTATCGAGTATTAATTTATAGAGGTTATACGGTACTTTTAAATATTTTGGATAAAGAAGTATTTAGATAATTTCAATTTTTGGATAATTTGATTTATAAGTAGTATTTAGATATCAATATACAATACTAAAAGCTAAATATAATCAACAGAGAAGCTATCCACGTTGGACTAAATAATCAACCAATAGAAAACTTGCTTTTTGCCACTTCACATCTTTTTTTTTTGTCGAGATGAGCTTTTAAAATTGTCTGTGGCCCATTTGAAATCGTTTTGCTATCTTCTTCGATGGTCTCCGACGATTCCCTTCCACAGCCATGGTTTCCACTCTCTCCAAATTTCTGACTTTGACCTATTATGATGCTTGCGTCTCTCAATCTGCCCTTGCGACTGATTCTGCCGCTGTGACTCTAACTCTGTCGCTTCGCCTCCGCCGCTGCTTCTCCGACTACTCCGCTGTGCGTATACTCCTTTGCCCGCGGCTCCAGATCTCCTCATGTTCTTCACTATCCTATGCGACTTCAGATCTCTTTCCCTTTTCCACAACTAGGTTTAGATGGCTCTTATACTCGAGGTAAACTCAACTCTAAGTCGGCATGAGAACATCTTATGTTATTAGGTTTAGTAACCTTTCTGCTCCACTTTCTCAGGCTTCTACAACACTTTCATTCAGAATATATCACCTATATGGAGTTCTAGCCACATCTCATCGTTTAGGAATTGTCATTGATACTGACCTGGGTAAACTTCGTTCGGCTCTCCGAGAAATTGTGAATCCATATGAGAATGCAATCTTTGTTATTGGCAAAACGTTGGCTCCTTCCAATGAAGACAACTTCATCTCCTGTTTCGGCTTTGTCGACTGTGAGTTTGTTTCCCAAAACAATTTCATCTTCAATTTTGACTCACTGTGTTTTTTTTTCATCATTATTCAGCTACTACCCATGGCGACGAAGTGTTCAGTTTGCACAGTGACAATTCTCCAAGCCATGGCTTTGAAGATGTCTTACCATGTTACAGAGGATTCACACCTAACTTTCCTTTATCAGGTATTTTTCCTCTCTTTAGTAACATCTCTACCTTCAGTACCAAACAATCAAGATTTTGAATAGCTTTTGTTGAAAAGGGCCAATATCGTATGAACTGCTCATCGATGCTGCTGTCGACATTGTTGAACAGAGCAACCGCCAGTTTCATGTTCTGGTGATTGGCGCCGATGGGCATGTAAAGTTTAAAGTTTTTAAATAGAGAAAACAGAGTATGAATGCTTAATGACAAGGCCACATTCTGAATGTGAAGGGACTGAGATGTTTCGATATGGCCTAGGGGGAACTCAGACAACAAGAGAAAGCAACTATTTCTTAACGTAAGGTAAAAGAACTCTTTTTTTTCTTCATTTCAGCAACTCTATTTTTCCAGAAGCTAATTCTCTGAAGTTCTTCTCACATTTCAGCTCATATGCCGATTGTTTTAGTAAGTGTTGGAGACGGGCCATGGGCAGACATGAGGAAGATGGGTGACCTTATCCCTAAGCGTGTCGATCTTTCAGGTATCATCTCATCTCCAATTTCAGTTCCATTTGTATCCTTTTTTGATCTTGATCTGCTCTCTGCAAAGTTTCTGAATTTCACAGAGATCATGAGAGAGGGACCATCAGAGTTAGCCAAAGAAAGGGAATTTTCTCTTACTGATCTAATTTGTGATTCAGATGAAGAATGGATCCGAGGAGGGTAAAGATGTTTTCATCATTCACTTCCAACTAAAAAATTATTAACAGTTCAATGAACACTTTCTGTTTTATGTTGCAGGGCAGATGAGGATGTACGCATTTTCTGTATTTTTGTGTTTAACACACTAAAGAATTTAGAAGCATAAATTATGTGTAAGACTTTGTGGACTTCCTACGAGAACAAAAATTATTAACTTCTATTGTTGTCAAGAAATATGATATTATCAGTTATTTAATAATGATCATTTTTTGAGACGGTGCTAACTTTCTGTGGAGTGAAATTAAAAACTCAGTGGACTGCCTTGGATTGAATGCTTATTGAGGGGATTAATATTTGTTTCTAATGAATCGATAGTCTCTGGAGCACATGAATTTTCTAAGCATAGTGATGGAGTTGGGAATGAGCTGTAGCACCCGGTGTCTCAGTATCTGCGAGATATCAGCATGCAGCGGTATGAAAACTTCTTCTTCTTTGGTTCTCTTATCTCCGTCAGAATAGTTAAATTGTTTGATGGATTATTTAGTTCTTTGTAAATAGAAAACTTCATGTGTCCGGCGACAAGAAGCAATATAAATTTGACAGCTGATGTTTGACAAAAGATGGCATCACAACAACATAATTACAAATTGTTGATACTTTAGGGTGTTACTTGATGACCTATTAGTGGCTGAGGATCTTGCCTCTGTAGAGACAACCTATGATGCTTCTCATGCTGTTCGTTATGAAGACGCTTTGTCCTGAACCTTTCAGAAACTTAAGAAACACAGGCAGGTGAAATTTTGATAGGTGTTGCAGTACCGTGAGGATCCTGTCAAAGCTTTCGCCATGCGAAACCAATGGTCATGAAAGTGGCAGTTGAAGTCGTCTTCAAGCTGGGTCTGTTTCCGCAGACACAGCATCAGGACAGTTGAGCGGAATCATTTGTGAATCCCACACTGGCAAAGCTTTTTACAAGACTTATTATAACTTGTGATGTCTTAACTCTTGAAGAGCCGTCATGCTTTGACCACGAACATATGTTTTTTCATTGGGGTGTTCACACTACGTCTTAATGTATACTCCATAAGTTCCTAAAACAATTTAGTTCGAACCTAATTTTTGATTATACGAAACAAAAATAATGATATTTTAAAAAGCTATTTGTTGTCGTGCTACGTTGAATTAGTAACAGTTGCTGCTCAAACAGCTAATCAAGACAATCTTTTTGATATTTTTGATTGTCTTTTGTCAGACTCTAAAATCTATGAAATATTATTAAATTATATATCAATCACATGTTAGTGTTTTCCTATATAAAAATTGTCAAAAAGAATAGTTGGTGGATGTTGACAAAAAAAAAAAAAAAGAATAGTTGGTGGATGATTTGATGAACGTCCACATTTTATTCAGGGTAAATGAACACCATCTCAATAACAAAACTTTTAATATAAACCCAGTGTAAGCAATCATCTTTCAGCGACATATGTATGGCCTTAATGATGTCTCTGCGCAACTGCAAACTAGATTCTTCAGTGACATGAACTTGTGGAATGTTGTGTTTTTGATGATATACATGTATGGTATTATAGAACCCTGGGTTTTAAAAAGCGTGCCTTAGGGTTGCTAAGGCTTATTAGAATCTATATCTCTCTTTCTGGGAGGAACACAGAGCTTGATGTAATCATAACACGAGAACTCGAGAAGGTTTACCATGCTTAAGTTGTTTGTTGAACTAATTGTATTTTATTTTCGATCTGATTTCTACTATGTTTGTTTGTTCAGTATTTGCAAGTTGTTGGATTGTACGAGGATAAGGAGGAAACATGTAGAAGGAAGGGATTCTGGGGAGTCTTAATCAGTTTATACTACTACTTTGTAATATAAGAAATTGTGCTTATAGATATTTCGTTTATGGTTATGATAAGGATTGAATGATCAGTTGCTTCATGAGACAATGCAGAGCAGCAGAGATATTTACTTCTGGCTAGGGGTAACCATAAAAATATATAGAAGATTAACTTTGTTCTATTCTCTTTTTTTTTTGTGCTGAGAAGTGGGAACTCTTTCATGTAAAATGATAAGGCATGCCGTGAATTGGTTGAAAGCTATGTGTTTCTTTGTTATGTCTCACATTCCTCATAACAAAATAATAGACTAATCTATAGATTGCTTATAAATTTCTGAATATTAATATTTTGCATTACTATAATAAAAATAAATTTACATAAATGCAATTCTATAACTTTAAGGAAAATAAAAACTATTTTCACATTAGAGATCACGCAGTATAATATAAAATTAGGTGTTTTGCCGGCATATGTGGGCATAATTTTCTTATCAATAATTATTAATTTATATCTTATTAATCTACAACCAGCATGATAAGTTATTATATATGTTTTCAGATAGTTAAATCAAACATCAAAGTATATATATATGTCAAATATTTTATCAAAATATACACTTATTATTGTGTAATTTTTTTTTTTCATCAACAATACAGACTCATATTTGTGTAATTTTTTTTAAAACACTCATATCTTAGAAATAGTTTAGAAAATATCTTTATATAAATTTTTTTTTCTTGAATAATATTTCATTATAATTTTTGTATCTATTTAACTTTTATAATAAAAATATTGTTTTCATATAGCAACAAAATATATATAAGAATTATCTGATTTTTAAAACTTTTGATCATTTTATTATATTATTTTAGAATCAATTATTTAATATTAATATAATATATAAATTTTATATGATTAAAAAAAATTTAATTATATATAAAATTCATTAAGGGTATTGTTTTAATTAACACATTAGCGAATCAGTTAGAAATTAATAATAAATCAATAACCTAGCTAAAAGTCTAAAACCTAATAAAATATGACAAATACGAGAAACTAACTAAATTTTAATATTAAATAAAAATTTATATTACTAAAATAAATTTCATTTTATAATATATATATAAGATTAATTAATGGTATTTTTTAAATTAATAAATTAGTGACTTAGCTAAAAATAAATAATAAATCAGTGATTTAGCTAAAACCTAATAAAAACACGACAAATAAGCAAATTTACTAAAATTATGGATAATATAATATATAATTGATTCTTTAATACAAAATTAAAATAAGATTTTTGTTAAATCAAACATAAGTCTGCCGTATCGGTGTTACAAAAAAAACAATCATTAATAGTGTCGTAGGAATTATGTATTTCCCATTAGCGAATAAAATTTAAGGATAGCTCAACGTATAGACGAGATTATGGAGATTGATATGGGAGTTGAGGTAATGGAAACAACTGTTCCTCGGCAAAGAAATGGCCCTGCTAGACATCCTGGATAAATGAAAAAGACATATCTGGACTTGGCTTTGTGTTAATGGATGGTGACTTCCCGATGCTGTTTGGAGCAAGGGCCGATATACACACACCAAATCACCACTGCAAGCGGAAGCTGAAGGTTTGCTATGGGTAATGCAAGTGATACTGAAGTTTGGACATATAGAGATGGTCTTTCAATCGACTGTGAACAACTGGTTATACTCATTCAAAAGGAGGAAGATTGGCCTGCGTTGGACTCGGAGCTCGACGAAATACAAGCTGTATCCAAAGAATTTTCTGAACTTTCTATTACTTATATTCCTAGATCTTTAAAATTCCGTACCCATAACCTAGCAAAAGGTGTCCGGTCACGCGCACTCGATCAACTTTTATAAACCCTTTTGCACCAAGTTGGCTAGCCTCACAAGCTAGCATGAGGGTGCCAAAAAAAAGAGAATAAAGTTGAAAGTGAAACTAAATATCCCAATGAACAAATTTATCAGAAGTCCATATTTACGTGGATGTCTATATGGGACAAATAATTTTTTTTAGACAATTATAGAATATAGTCACGAAAATCAATCCTAAAATATATAATCTAAAAAACCATTTAAACAAACCATCAAAATTTTTAATATTACACCAAATAAGTATATAAAGACCATCTATATTCTCTTCATGTATAATGTGCTGTGGTAAGATTCAAAAAAATTAACTTAATTTACAGTAAGGGAAAATTAGATTTTTAATTCCAAATTTACAGTAAAAAGATAAAATTTTATAAAACTAAACAATTGACATAATAGTACAAAAATATGAAAAAAAAATCAAAATATTATCCGCGCGTAGCGCGGACAAGGACCTAGTAATTATTTAGATACTAAATATAATTAATACTTTTAAGTATATAATCTGTATTTTGAAAATTTGGATATTAATTCCAATTCGATTTTAATTTTTTCGGTTTTAGAAATATAACATCCCTCCGGATATTTATGAACTTTGGTTCGGTTTCGGTTGGGCACGGTTCAGTTGTTCAATTCCAATAAATGTGCCCATGACTGTGACAGGTGATGGAAGTAAGTAGAAGCGAAACGAAACACGAGTGGTCTTTTGCCTTATCATTTTGTGTTCTTCTTTTCTTCTTCTTCTTAGCTTTTGCGTGTCGTGACTCTTGAATCGTGATCATGGACTCTCCGTTCAAGCCCGATGTACTCAAAGGCAAGGTTGCTCTCATCACCGGCGGCGGATCCGGCATCGGGTTCGAGATCTCCTCTCAGTTCGGCAAACATGGAGCTTCCATCGCCATCATGGGTCGCCGCAAACAAGTCCTCGACGCCGCCGTCTCTGATCTCCGATCTCTCGGGATTCCGGTAACTCCTCGAAAGTTTGTTTCTTTTCGATTGCTTGTTTAGTTTATCCACTCTCTCTCTCTCTCTCTCTGTTTGCATGTGTCTTAGGCTGTTGGGTTTGAAGGTGATGTTCGTAAGCCAGAGGATGCGAGAAGAGTCGTTGAATCAACTTTTAACCATTTCGGTAAGGTTGATATCCTCGTCAACGCCGCCGCTGGAAACTTCCTTGCTGCGGCTGAGGATCTGTCCACCAATGGGTTCCGAACAGGTGAACTCTCATCCACCCTTCTGTTCACTTTGAGTCTTGTCTATGGCTAAAGAAAACATCTTTTTGGTGTTGCTGTTTTGTAGTTTTGGACATTGATGCTGTAGGAACATTCAACATGTGCCGTGAAGCACTCAAGTATCTTAAGAAAGGAGGGCCTGGTAGAGACTCATCAAGCGGCGGAGGTTCGATTCTCAACATTAGCGCTACTCTGCACTACACTGCTTCTTGGTACCAAATCCATGTCTCTGCAGCCAAGGTGATTCATTAGTCTTCAGGAACTAAGTATGTTATTTTGAAACAATCAAATGTAACAAATGTTTTTTTTTTTTAAATAGGCTGCAGTTGATGCTGCGACAAGGAACTTGGCATTGGAGTGGGGAACCGACTACGAGATCAGAGTGAACGGGATCGCACCAGGCCCCATCGGAGGTACACCTGGAATGAGTAAACTTGGACCAGACGAGATTGAGAACAAAGCCGGAGATTATATACCTCTCTACAAACTTGGGGAGAAGTGGGATATCGCCATGGCTGCCCTTTACCTCAGCTGTGATTCTGGTATGCTGAGTTTAAATCATTGTCTTTTAATTTGAAAGAATATATAAAATGGTTAGATGATGAAACATTTGGCTGATTTTGGTTAACAGGGAAGTATGTGAATGGACTGACAATGGTGGTAGATAATGGACAGTGGCTTAGCAGACCTCGAAATCTGCCCAAAGAAGCTGTCAAGGAACTCTCTCGTGTTGTGGAGAAGAGGTCCAGGGCCAAGCCGACCAGTAAACTCTAAAGTTCCAGCTGTGTTGTTGTGTTAATGTATTATGTTGGGGACAGGCGAGAAATGGTATTAAGATTCTGTTGGTTGAAGACACAGTACTGTAATGATATGAGACCAGTAAACTTGAAAAGCATTTGTGTTTCCCATCTCAAATAAAAGCACATTTTTATCACTCCCTTGTTTGGTTTAGTGATTGTATTACATTGGAGACAAGCTACATGGTGAATAAGGTTCTGTGGATGAAACATCTTCTTTGGTAATAAGAAATAGGATTACGGTTTTGAACGCCAAACCGAACCGAACATTTTGCCTAGTTTGGTTCCTGAGTTCAGTTCAGTTAGACAGGTTTATAAAAAGCTTTCGGGGTTTCTGGTTCGATATTCGATTATTTTGAATTTTCAAAAACATATTAGTTAACTAAATTTTAAACAGAATTAATCGATCAATCCAAATTTAACCGAATTTTCAACCAAAATCAAAAACTTTGATTAATTTTAGTAGAAATCAACCTATCCAAATACAAGCCGAATTTTTTCCGATTCAATCCGAGATTCTGGTTGAATCGAACTATCCAAACTAACCGAACCCGCAAGGCTTGTCTGAACCTCTCATCAACGATAAGAAAACAAATATATATTATTCTAATCTCCTACAGAAGATTGTGAGTCACACTCTCTCTCATTGTCCCATATCTCGTGATCCTCTTCTCTCCTCTAAACTCAACATGTCATCCGCCGCCGCAAGTCCAGCTCTTTCACTCCTCAAGTCAACCGGCGGCGTTGCTTCATCCGCCGCAACTCGAGCACGCGCCACCCTTCTACCCATCACCTCCAAATCCAAATCCATCTCCACGCGTCCTCTCGGCTTCTCCGCCGTCCTCGACTCCCGTTTCACCGTCCATGTCGCCTCAAAGGTTCAGTCTTTCCGCGGCAAAGGCACCAGAGGAGTAGTCTCCATGGCCAAGAAGAGCGTCGGAGACTTGACCTCTGCTGATTTGAAAGGGAAGAAGGTTTTCGTGAGAGCTGATCTCAATGTACCTCTCGATGACAATCAGACAATCACTGACGATACGAGAATCCGTGCCGCCATTCCCACAATCAAGTACTTGATCGACAATGGCGCTAAAGTCATCCTCTCCACTCATCTGGTACATTTCAAACTCCTCCATGGCCTGAACTAAAGCTAGACACTTTTTAATAGGGTGACTTGGTGAAATAACCCAAAAAAACAAAAAAAATAGATTTGTAGAGAGAGATAGGAAGAGAAAAGAAGAGAGAGAGTGAGTAGAGGGTTTTGGTTAGTTAGCAAATTTGAGTTTTATTTTTGGTTACAATTAGGGCTGGGATTTCGGGTATTCGGGTCGGTTCAGTGAGAACGGCAAGGAATCTTTTTGAAGAAAGTTTTCGTGTTGTTGATTTCTCGGCGTAGTGCTTCTTCCCCTGTGCCTCCTATTCGTATATTGTATTAGTCTAGTAGGATTGATCTGCTCGGTTCCTGGTAAATTGGTTATTTAGAAAACGTATCCAATGAGTACTTGGTCAACTTATGGTTCGGATTCTTCCGGGTCAGATCCGGTTTGGTATTCGGATTGAACCTAGTTACAATGTGCAATTTCTATTTTATTTTAACACGAGGACGTTCGGGTCCATAATTCCTTGGGCCCGAAACCACAACATGTAATATTAGTTTCGTCCAAGCAAGACACTTTGCGCCTTGTAGAATGTAAAGCTAGACACTTTCATGCATTTTGAACTTTTGATTCAATCTTTTTTACAGGGAAGGCCAAAGGGAGTCACACCAAAGTTCAGTTTAGCTCCCCTTGTCCCTAGACTCTCTGAGCTTCTTGGTATTGAGGTAAAGTCATTATCTCTGTGGGAAAGTCAATCTCTTGAAAAAGCTCTTTTTGAGGGTTGATTTTGTTTGCAGGTCAAGAAAGCTGACGACTGTATTGGTCCTGAAGTTGAGAGCTTGGTGGGTTCTCTTCCTGAAGGTGGAGTTTTGCTTCTTGAGAACGTCAGGTTTTACCAGGAGGAAGAGAAGAACGATCCAGAGTTCGCTAAGAAGCTTGCTTCGCTTGCTGATCTTTATGTCAATGATGCTTTTGGAACTGCTCACAGAGCTCATGCTTCCACTGAGGGTGTCACTAAGTTCTTGAAACCTTCCGTTGCTGGTTTCCTTCTGCAAAAGGAGCTTGATTACCTTGTGGGAGCGGTTTCGAGCCCAAAGAGACCATTTGCAGCCATAGTGGGTGGTTCCAAGGTCTCGTCCAAGATTGGAGTTATTGAATCGCTTCTTGAGAAGTGTGATATCCTTCTTCTTGGTGGTGGGATGATCTTTACATTCTACAAGGCGCAAGGTCTTTCTGTTGGCTCGTCCCTTGTTGAAGAAGACAAACTCGAACTGGCTACATCTCTCCTTGCCAAAGCTAAGGCCAAAGGCGTCTCTCTTTTGTTGCCGACCGATGTTGTGGTTGCTGACAAGTTCGCTCCTGATGCCAACAGCAAGGTCTCTCTCTCTCTCTCTCTCTCTCATCTCGCCATTGCTTAAAAAAGCTATAAGTGGATGTTATAAGGAGTGCTCTTGTTTAAGCATCTGCACAGATGATCCTAAACTAGAGATGATAATCAGAGTTGTTAAAAAATTGGTAGCGTTATGTTTCTAAATGAAGTGGATGTTTGCAGGTTGTGTCTGCATCAGGCATTGAGGACGGATGGATGGGACTGGACATCGGTCCAGACTCGATAAAAACATTCAACGAAGCTCTGGACACAACACAGACAGTCATTTGGAATGGACCTATGGGAGTTTTCGAGATGGAGAAGTTTGCTGCTGGAACAGAGGTAAGAAAACGATTCCTAGTAGAGTAAAAAAACACATGGTAGATAAATATGTTGGTAAGAGTATGGTTTGTTGCAGGCCATTGCGAATAAACTAGCAGAGCTAAGTGAAAAAGGAGTGACAACGATAATAGGAGGAGGAGACTCAGTGGCTGCAGTGGAGAAAGTAGGAGTTGCAGGAGTCATGAGTCACATCTCCACTGGTGGTGGAGCCAGCTTGGAGCTCTTGGAAGGCAAAGTACTTCCCGGTGTGATCGCTCTTGATGAAGCTTAATAGAAACTCAGAACATTTTGATGAGGCAAACTATGTATAACCATTGAGTTTCTTTTGCTGCAAATCTATGTATTCAAGACTTTTTGACTTTATATTCAATAAGGGGAGTGTATTATTAAAGTGAGAGTTTGTTTTTTGTATTAAAATATCAATTTCACCATTTTAAAATTTCATTTAAAATTTAGTGTTATTATTGAACTTCTCATTTGATGAAATACTCTGAAATCCAATATTATTGGGGGGGGGGGAAATTAAGCAAGAAGTTTTTCAAAAAAAATTAGATTATTTTGGAGTGGTTGGATAAAGTTTCTTAGCTAAAAATATAATCCAAATCCCATCATTTTAGATGAATTTTTTAGAGTTGCTTAGCAAAAGTCATATTAAACTATTCAATTCACTTAAGATCTTCTAAGAACACACTAAAACTAGCGTTTCGGTAAAATAAAACACCCTAAAATCAAATGTTTCCAAATCACAACTCTCAAATGAATACATTCTCCTAAGAGAGTCACTCATAAAAGAAACTCATAAATTATTAAGAATTCAAAGAAAACACACAAAAGAAAACCTATAAAGCAACTACTAGATAAACTACAAGAGAAAGATCTTGTTCAAGAAGTTTTTGTATCTGGGTGTCTTCTGAATATCATCAAACCTGCTAGTAATGGGTTGGAAGTAGGAAGATGAAGAAGAGTAGTAGTGATCACTAGAACACTCTTTCTCTTTGTACCCCTCCAGCTCTTCTTTAAGATCACTGTTGAGAAGATGCTCACCGTAAGTTTTATTGTCTTCAAAGGCAACATAAGTCTTGAAGAACATGTTTCTATCTCTCTCCTTTGCCAAATCCATCTCTTCAATCATGTTCTTCAGAATAAAAGCACCCTTCTTCCTAAAATGACCTTTCACAAAATCCTCAAACCCATTGAGAGGACGCTTCAGCATATCTAGCATCTGATGACATGACTTGTTGGTGTTGTTCATCACAATCTCTTCAATGAGTAGAAACACATCTAATATGTTGTAATGAATTTTGGCCTTTAGTAACGTATGTGTCTCATAGTTACTCAAAGGAAGGCCATAGGAATGGTAGAAGAGACTCGGCGCTTGGTGTGGATACTCTGTAGGGAACTTAATGTCGAAGAAGAACAAGCTGTGACTCTGATCGGTTACAGCAACTCTCATCAGCTCTTTTCTTTCGTTGTAAGTTCTAACAAAGAAGCTGACTCCATTGGAAGAACCATCTCTCTTCTCTAACTCTCTCTGCAGCTTCCCCCACTCTCTCTCAACGTTACTGATTGAACATACGCAGCAGCAAGATGAGTAACAACACCTGTAGTTGCTGAAGTGATGATCCCATGGACAACATCCATCAACAGCTTCGAACTTGTTGAATCTCTTGAAGTTTAAATCCACCTTATCTCCCAACTCCATGATCTCCTTCTCGAAGATGTCAACCACAAAGTAGCTGTTTCGTCCGAAGCGAACGATGTCACCAACTTTATCTTCTCCTGGTGTCGATTTAGACTCTGATTCATCTTCTTTCTTTTCTCTAGTAGAAACTGGTCTAACTTTCTCAGCACGCCTCCTATTTAGGTCAATAGAATTTGACCTAGGGCGTCGTACAGATAAAACTCTTGTTAGATCATCATCATCAGTGTCGCTGTTACTACTACTGCTCATGGTTCTGAATAAATTTCGAATACCAGGACTGCTACTACTGCTCATGATTTTTTTCTTCTCTTGTGAGTTATGTTCTTAGTCGTAACTCGTAAGCAAATTAAATAACAACTCTAAACCCTAGAATATAGCAAAATTAAAAACCTCTAAGATATAGGATTTGTAAATATTTCGAATCCTAACAGTTAAAGGATAACTTTTATTTCTTTGACATGGGTAACAACCTAATAATTTAATAGCAGTGTAATCTCTTATAGATTATTTTACAACTAGGTATTTTGTCCGCGCATGGGTCATAATCGTTTTACAAAGTTTATTAGTTTATATCTTAGTAATTTAAATGTTCTAAAAAAAAAATCAAACATCAAATTTCTATATGAAAAAGTTTTAAAAATATATATATATGATTTTTTTTCTTAAATATTCATCTTTTTTTTTTATAAGTTTGTTTTTTTTGTAGATTTCTCATACGACATGTAATCGAATATTGATTGGGTAGAACATAAATATGAGCTATTGTGGTAACACATATTAGCAAAACTTACAATTGTTAGAAAACATACTTTTTAAAAAACTAAACACTAATAGATTAAAATAATAAATTGTATATGTTATCGATGAGCTTATATTAACAAAATCCAAAAATATATAACCTTTTTAGTACCAAAAATATAAATTTAATCTTTTCATGACATATAAGAGAAGAATCTTTTATATAATATTAATAAGATGATATCAAATAGTTTTGTAGATGATAATTATCATACTTTTCTTAGAACTGTTTATTATCTAATATATAAATATTATTTAAATTATTTAATAAAATCGTTGAATCACCTAAAATCAAATGTTTTTAATAATAAATAAGATAATATCAAATATTTGTATACCTTAAATATTGTAATTATCATGTTTCTAAAACTTTTTATTATTAAAATATATATAAAATATGTAAGAAAACTATTGACTAAGCCTAAAATCATGGAAAACATGTAATTATCATGTTTCTAAAACCGTTTATCATTCAAATATATAAAAAAAGTATTTAAGAAAACTATTGATTAATCCTAAAATCATGGAGAATATGACAAATCAGCAAAATCACTTTATAAGAACTATTTATTATCTAATATATAAATATTATTAAAATTATTTATTAAAATCGTTGACTCACCTAAAATCAAATGTAATTAATAAATAAGATAATCTCAAATATTTGTATAGCTGAAATATTGTAATTATCATGTTTCTAAAATTGTTTATTATTAAAATATATAAAAAGATTATTTAAGAAAATTATTGACTAAGCCTCAAATCATGGAGGAGATGACAAATCAGCAAAATCATTTTATAAATAATATTATAGATTTATTTATAAAATAATTTATACGCAAATTAAACTAAGGATAATAGTGGAATCTATTATATATTCTCTCAGTTTCGATTTTTTTAGATTTTTGTACTTTTAAGAAGATACACATATGATATCCAAAATATTACTATAACTTCAAAAGAATAAATAATCCATGTAGTATAGTTATATGTAATTAATATGACTAAAACAGGTAAATAAACAAAAATATAAATTAAATAAATTTTTAACATTTTTTATGGAATGGTGAGAGTATTATGTAAAAAAAAAATACAAATTTTTAATACGAGATACATTCTTTTTGTTGAATACAACATACAATTTTTTTTTGGAGATGAATATGGAACAAGATATTGTTAGGACTTAGGAGGACATGGGAATGACAATGTCGGAATCATCTCTTCTTGCTTCTCCTTTTCTCCACTGTAAGAACTCTTTGCTACTCAATTCTGCAGCTTTGCTACACGTAAAGCTTTGATCTTTTCAAGTGAAAAACATGTTCATGTTTGATGTAGCCAACAGTGGGATCCATTCAGATTCTTTCTACGCCTCGCTTATCGGCAGCTCCACTCACAAATCTCAGCTTAGGCAAATCCACGCACGTTTATTTGTATTGGGTTTGCAGCTCAGTAGTTTATTGATCACCAAGCTCATCCACGCAAGCTCTTCCTTTGGTGACATACGCTTCGCACGCAAGGTGTTCGACGATTTGCCTCGCCCTCAGATATTCCCTTGGAATGCTATTATAACGGGTTATTCAAGAAACAATCTCTTCCAAGATGCGCTTCTCATGTATTCCAAGATGCAACTCGCTCGCGTCTCTCCTGATTCCTTCACTTTCCCTCATCTTCTTAAAGCTTGCAGCGGTTTGCCTCACCTTCAGATGGGTCGGCTCGTGCATGCTCAGGTGCTCAGGCTTGGATTCGAAGCAGATGGGTTTGTTCAGAACGGTCTCATTGCACTGTACGCGAAGTGTAGGCGTATGGGGAGTGCGAGAACTGTGTTTGAAGGGCTGCCAATGTCAGAGAGAACGGTAGTCTCGTGGACGGCTATTGTTTCAGCTTATGCTCAGAACGGTGAGCCTCTGGAGGCGTTAGAGATTTTCAGTCAGATGAGGAAGATGGATGTGAAGCTTGATTGTGTAGCTCTCGTCAGCGTTCTCAATGCTTTTACGTGCCTGCAGGATTTGGAGCAAGGGAGAGCTGTTCATGGTTCTGTTGTGAAGATTGGTCTTGAAACAGAGCCTGACTTGCTCATCTCTCTCAACACCATGTACGCAAAGTGTGGCCAAGTCGAAACCGCCAAGATTCTCTTTGGTAAGATGAAGTCACCGAACTTGATTTTGTGGAACGCCATGATCTCTGGGTATGCGAAGAACGGCTATGCCAAAGACGCTATTGATGCGTTTCATGAGATGATCAATAAAGGTGTAAGACCTGACACCATCTCCATAACATCTGCCGTTTCGGCTTGTGCTCAAGTAGGTTCTCTTGAGCAGGCTCGCTGGATGGACGAGTATATAGGCAGGAGCGACTACAGGGATGATGTTTTTATTAGCAGCGCCCTTATCGATATGTTTGCTAAATGCGGAAGTGTAGAGTGCGCAAGATCAGTTTTCGACAGAACACTTGATAGAGACGTTGTGGTGTGGAGTGCTATGATCGTTGGGTATGGACTGCACGGGCGGGCTAGAGAAGCTATCAGTCTATACCGTGCTATGGAGCGTGGTGGAGTGCAACCCAATGACGTCACTTTCCTGGGGCTTCTCGTGGCTTGTAACCATTCAGGCTTGGTAAGAGAAGGCTGGTGGTTCTTCAACAGGATGACAGACCACAAAATCAACCCGCAGCAGCAACACTATGCATGCGTCATCGATCTTCTGGGGCGTGCTGGTCATATTGATCAAGCTTATGAGGTGATCAGATGCATGCCTATCCATCCCGGTGTAACGGTTTGGGGAGCGCTCCTAAGCGCCTGCAAGAAACATCGCCACGTGGGCTTGGGAGAGTACGCAGCTCAACAACTTTTCTCAATAGACCCATCCAACACTGGCCATTACGTGCAGCTATCTAATCTGTATGCTGCAGCTCGTTTGTGGGACCGCGTTGCAGAGGTGCGACTGAGAATGAAGGAGAAGGGATTGAGCAAAGACGTTGGATGCAGCTGGGTTGAAGTAAGGGGAAGGTTGGAGGCTTTTCGAGTTGGTGATAAGTCGCATCCAAGATATGAAGAGATTGAGAGACAAGTGGAGTGGATTGAGACTAAACTGAAGGAAAGTGGATTTGTGGCGTACAAGGATGCATCGCTGCACGATCTCAACGATGAAGAAGCTGAGGAGACTCTGTGCAGCCACAGCGAGAGGATAGCTATTGCGTATGGACTTATAAGTACGCCCCAAGAGACAACGCTGCGGATCACAAAGAATCTGAGAGCTTGTGTGAACTGTCACGCTGCTACAAAAGTTATCTCGAAGCTTGTGGGTAGAGAGATTGTTGTGAGAGACACCAATCGGTTCCACCATTTCAAGGATGGAGTTTGTTCGTGCGGTGATTATTGGTAATAGAAGATAGATACTGGATGTCTGAAAGTTGGAACATCTTAGTTATTTGATCATCAAAATAAGAAGATGAAGATTCGGACAAGAACACACAAGTCTATTCATAAATAATGAGCAAGGACCACTGTAAAAATAGAGCTGAGTACTTCTCCCAATTGGCATGTTACTTCTCAACAACGCTCTTGTCATACAGGTACTCAACGAACTCATCGATGAGGTAAGGCCATGCTCCTTCTGCATCGTAGTTCGACAGCGCCGGGTCCACCGTCTGCAACACAAACTACGGTCTCAATCCATATATCAACGCTAAGCCCTAGTTGCAATCAATATGTAAGCTCAATGACACAATTATAACTAGTGTTTTTCTATTACCCTTGCAAACTCCAGGAGCTGTGCCCACGTGTCTTTAGATATGGCCTTGTTGTGACGATCCTGATTTTAGGAAGCAAAATTGTATCAGAAGCAATAAGAACATGCCTTTTGATGATAATACTAAACTCACGAGTGTTTGTTAACCTGTAAGAAATCACACCAGTGGTTTACTAATGGCCACTCTCTTTCTGCAAAAAGCAGCTGCCACATACCAATAGCTGTATCTAAAGCAAGAGACTTCTGTCCCTGAAACATTTTAACAAATGAAGATTGTCACTAACAAAGAGAGAACACCTCGCGATGGCAACTACTTCAGAACAAGCTTTGTTTACCTTCTCTTTCGCCCACCCAAAAGCAAAGTTGTATATTTCATGGAACTTTTCTGAACAAACATAAACGCACAAGAAGAACATGTCAGCCAACATGGAACTTTCTAAACCCAAATCATAAAACAGGATAACGAATGGATATTTCAGTTTGTTTCTTACGTTCATCTTTAAGCTCAGAACGCATAAATGACAGCTTTTCTTGCAACTTCCCAATGGAATCTACGCTGCCATCACAAAATTGGGTCAAAGTTAAACTCCGCACCAAAAAGTCATAGAACAGGCCACAACGTTAACATCATTAGGACTAGAGTTCACTCACCCTAATGCCTGTAATCCACCAAAAAATTCTTCCTTGGAAAATTCACACGCTGTTGCAGCATTCATATGCCACGACAGAACCAGCTGAAACAGAAGTACCCGTTAATGGTCAGAAGATGAACAAGAAAAGTCAGAGCAACAATGAAAGAAACCAATGAGTTTACAACCCTATTTCTAATCTGTTCCTCCCGGGATCTCGATTTTTTGTCATTCTTAGCTTTTCAAGTCACTATCTCTCTCACAAATTACTAATTAACTAATACTTTGGCAGCCAGAGAGCAAATGAAGAAAACAAATGCACACAAACAAGTTGTATGAAAAAAGATTTCAGAATAGACATACCGTGACAATGTCTTGGGGTTCCACCTGGAGAAAAAAAATCAAGTCAGTAATAAACCACATCATTCTTAGGATTATTCAAAGGAGATAAAACATACCTGAAGATCACTACACAGAACCGAGATACCTTCGGCCAGAATCATATCAGAATATGGGTCTGCAGAATGTAACATGAAACTTTTAAACCATAAAAGTACACAAATGATATCAAAACATAGGTTTTTTAATCAACTCGAGAGAAAGAAGGCAGCTCGCCTTTATATCTATTGTAGAGCTCCTCCAAGCGTCTCATATCACCATTGCTTCTTGGCTGGGGCTGGCTGTAAAACACATCAAAAGCTGCTTCGAGCTGCCAATCGCTGGCTTTGAGAGCCTGAAGAGCATTCTTATCACTGCCCACATCATTAAACAAAGTCACCAAACCAAAAGTTTCAAGATTTATGGTTAAAAAAAAACACAAGAATGATGCAAACACGTTAGCTCTCAAGCAGCTACAGTACTAATCACTGTTTCTAGCCCTTACAAAACATCGAATCTACAGTAAACTAGCGATAAGGTAAAGATAGATCCAGTTACCTAGCTCCAGTGATAGCCACGAACTGCTGAAGTTTGTCGCGGTTGCTTCTACTCAACTTATGCTGGCACAAGATCATATGATTGAATCAAAATTACACACAAAAGATGATCGGTAAACCACTGAATCGCAAAAAAGTAATGGGCTTTCGATTCTACTTTGGAATTGAATTATCAAAAGACAAAAGCTTTACAGCGTCAGATACAGAGATTAAGTGGATCCGGAAAAAAAAAAAACACAGAGCAAGAAGGAAGGAAGAAAGAAAGGAGAAAGCGCGTACCATTGTGTGTTGAAGAATCTGCAAGGTGACACAAAAACCCTAATCGAACGAGAACGCCGCCGAGAGAAGAGAGGGGAGTGACTCGGGGAAGACTCGCGACGATTGCTTTTAAGCTTTCTCACTTTCCTCCTGTCCGCCTCTCTCTCTTCTTCAATGCCTTTTTTTTTATATACTCTGGAGATTTTTTTTCCCATTTGCAAAGGCTCGGTTTGATCAAACCGGTACATAGTAAAATATCTCGAAAACCGGTATATAGTAAAATATCTCGGAACTGGACCGGAAGAATTCTATCTCGGTAATAGACCGGAAGACTTGTATCTCGGTATTAATTTCGGTATTTTTGTTTTTTGTTTTTTTTTTTACATTTTCTATGTTTTTTCTTGAAACTAAAAAAAGTTAGATTCCGTCTATCAAAAACACTCACCTAATTTCCGGGTGGAAACAGACCACGGATAAACATTTTATATGTTTTTGCTAGTAATATTTTCTTTATCATCTATATCTATGTCATATAAATACATAAGTTTAACTAAATTTAATATCTATAAAGAGATTTTTATCACAAAATATGAAGAATATTTGTCATATTTTATATTGTAAAGCTAAAAAACATTCAACACTATTTATTTAAAAGAGTAATAAATTTAATAATTTTGTTATACTATTAGATTATTCATTTTTTTATTAGTCTAAAAATTAAAGATTTTATTGAATATGAATGGATGTTATTTGATCCAACTTAATAGTAACATATCTCTTACTAAACTTTTAAACATGTCATAACTATATAAAATTTAATTATATTTTAAATAAAAAAATATCCAATAGATAGAAAATAAAACCAGAATACCTAATAAATAACAAATAAAATCATTATTTCTCAATAATAAATACAGTCTATGAAATTCTGATTTAGTAGAAGAATTCATATATAAAAAGTGGAGATTTCTGACCCAAAGAAGGTGAATATTTTATATAAATTTCATCCGTAAAATGCAGCTTAAAGCTAGTAATAATTTCAAATTAAAGTACACATCTCGTAAATTATGTAAAACAATATGAACAATATATCCGTGATATAAATAATGGACAATGCACATGTAGATGCATGTGAATGATTTATCATGCAGGTTTGATGAATCATAAAATACCACATGTGGTTGTGGATGGATCTGTAATGACCCAATCCCACCATCTCCACTTCTTTCCCCAACCCCACCACTTTCACCTTCTTTTCCACCATCTCCACCATCCCCACCATCTCCACCATCTCCATTATCTCCACCATCTCCAACTTCTTTAAAGAGAGAGAGAGAGAGAGAGAGAGAGAGAGAGAGAAAGAGAGAGAGAAAGAGAGAGAAAGCTCACCTGAGCTCGTCGCCGGAGCAACCGTGTGCCGTGATCACGTTCAGCTTGTCACCACCATCATCCGCAACCAAAGGTAATTGAAAACCGCCATGTTTTTGAGTTAAGTTTCGGCCGTTTTAGTAAATCGACCATAACTTCTTAACCATTGCAAATCTCATGCATCCAAGGCCATCATCGTGTTCCTCTCGTCGAGACGAAGCCGTAGACACCAACCACGCCTCAAACGGAGCCCGGACGAAGCCGTACGCGCCTCCAAAAAACCGCCCTTCGCGCGCGCGTGAAACGCACGCGCCGCCGCCGGAAATCGTCGCCACCGCAGCTCCGCCGCCGGACCACCGTCCGCCGCCGCAGCTCCGCCGTCGCCGCCGGCCAACTTTCCGGTAAACCGCCGCCGCAGCTCCGCCGTCGCCGCCGGTGACCGACACCGGTGACTCACCGGCGACTCGGTCAACTCGGCCGAGTCAACTCAGTGAGTCAACTCGGTTGACTCGGTTAACCGATTGGTTAGCCGGTTTAAATTGATTTCAATTCGGTTAGGTTAAACCGGTCGGTTAAAATCAATTGGAAATCGGTTAGGATAAACCGGATTAATTAATTTATTAATTAATTAATTAATTAATTAAATAATTGATCTTTGACCAGCGGGTTGACTTTTCCGTAAATACCCGTTTTAAACCGTTCGAAAGGTGTTCTGACTCGAAATTTCGATCTGATTTCAGATTTGGAGTCCATTTGAGCAGCTGGAGTTCATATATACCACTTCTCTTCATTGCTAAGGTGAGGGCTACTCCGTTAAATCCCGAGCTAGTTTAGTACTACCATTATGGAAAGTTTAGTTTCGAAACATGGATCCGTCTCTTTGAATCGAGTCTGTTTGAGAGTCTTGGTTGTTCGTTATTGATATTGATTGTTAAACCGGAAATATGATAATAGAGGATTCAACGGTTGATTGAAATGATTGCTGCTAAAAACTGTTAATTATATATATGTATATATGTTAGTCCATGTGTTGAGATTGCGGGGTGCATAGGTATCTGCACTAGGCCGCGGAATTTGCGGGGTACAGAGACGTTTGTACTAGGCCGTGTGATTGCGGGGGCACATGACGTCTGTGCTAGCTACGCCTTGTTTGAGAGATCGCGGGGTACGGAGATATCTGTACTAGGCCGTGTGTTTAGCGGGGTACAAAGACGTTTGTACTAGGCTGCATTGTTTGAGATTGCGGGGTGCAGAGATTTCTGCACTAGGCCGTGGATTTGCGGAGGGTACAGAGTGGACTACTGTACTTACGACGCTTGTAGAATTATATTTATAGATATATATCCTTATGAAGGAAATGCGGTATGATATCATCGCATTGGTTGTAGCATGTCTAGTCCTCTAGACATATGTTGATTGTTTTGTGTGGTGTAATCGACACCGTGTTTGTTTCATGCTAGAGCTAGGCCTACATTTTAGTAGTGCTATGAACTGAGTCAGTGGTTTGCGGATTAGCATCCCATACCTCACTGGGCGATTCCCCTGTCGCTCACCCCTCCTTCTTTCCCCCTTTCAGGTGAGACCGACGAGCAGAAGTGATTATACCGGACCGGTGCTTTTGGGCTTTTACTACTATTGGGCTTTTGGGCATCTATCTTTTTATCGCTTTTATCGTTATCGGGCCTCTAGGCCTTTGGGCTTTTATCGTTTATGTTATTTCGTAGTTCGGACTCTCGGTTTATGTCGTACTTTATGTTTCAGATTTTATTTTATATTATGGAATTCAAGCGTGGATGTGGACTTTCAAATATTTATAAATGGATATTTCAGATATTTGTACTTATCGAATTATTTTTACTATTTCGAAAGTGACGGGTGTCACATTTTGGTATCAGAACTATTTACTTATCGTAACATTTTATTATGTAAATCGGGGTGTCACAATTTGGTATCAGAGCGGGTTCCGTCCCGGCTCCGACCCGGGATGGCGATTTTGGAGACTCGGTTTTATTCGGTTTAAACGGTTTTAGACGATATCAAAATATTTTGGGGATTTGGGAGTTTTGAAAATGAAAATAAATCGCACCTTTTCGTTCGGTATCACTACTTCTTAAATGTTGGTATCCAGAGATCGGCATAAGTTAACTTTTTCGCTTTTCCTTCAGATGGCGCCCAGGAAGAGAGTTGTTCGTACTCAGACTCCCAGAGTTGCTAGAGAGGTTGAAGATGAGCATGTCCAGCCCGCAGTTCAGCAGCAGGCGGCTCCGCCTATTGATCAGGATGCTTTGAGACAGATGGTTCAGGATGCCGCTAGGCAGGCTGCACAGGAGACAGTCCAGCAAGCTGCCCAGGAGGCTGCCCGAATAGCTGCTCAGGAGGTTGCCAGACAGATGGCTGCAGTACAGCAGGGTCCGCAGATTCGCATGCAGCAGGCTCCACCAGTTTAGGTTCAGCATTATCATCAGGTTCCACATCAGCCGGCTCCAGTCCAGCAGTACCCTCAGGTTCCTGTTCAGCCGGTTCCAGGAGTTTTTCAGGTTCCACCGCCGCCACCTGCTTTCCCAGTTCAGGTGCCCGAGGTTGATGAGACATTTATCAGGGTGTTGGGACAGATGAAGTATGTGAGTTTGGAGCATTTCACTGGAACGACGGAACCTACAGTTGCTCACGATTGGAAGCACAGTTTGGATAAGTGTTTGAAGACCATCTCGTGCCCACCAAGGCTCAAGCTAAACATCGCTGAGTTGTATTTGCGCGGAGATGCATCAATCTGGTGGGATGGAGTGAGATTGATGCACCGTGGTGAGCTGACATATGATGATTTTCTTTATGCGTTCAACAAGAAGTATTTTCCGAGGGAAGCTTTGCATGAGAAGAAGAATGATTTCGAGCATTTGAGGCAGGGTGCAAAGTCTGTCAGGGAGTATGAGCGGGAGTTTAACCAACTCCGCAGATTTGTGGGTAACAACATAGATGAGGAGGATCTGATCAGGAGGTTCTTAGATGGGATGCGAGTAGAGCTTCGTGGTAGGTGCAGTGTGGTTACCTACACCAGTTTGGAGGATCTGGTAGAGAAGGCGGCTGTGCAGGAGAAATGTATGGGTGAGGAGCAGAAGTTCTCCAAAGCAGTTCAGCCTAAGGCAGGAGGAGCTTCGGGGTCGCAGAAGAGGCCTTGTGAGCAGACTGGAGCACCCCGTTGTGGGCGTTGTCGTCGCCACCATTTTGGGGAATGTTTCCAGTGCTATAATTGCGATCAGTTTGGGCATCTTGCGAAGAACTGTAGGAAGCCACCACGAACTCAGGTTGCAACACCAGCAGCAGCAGTAGCACCAGCAGTGGCAGCGAGGAACTGTTACGGCTGCAACCAGCCGGGTCACATCTACAGAGATTGTCCGAGGAGAGGCAATGCAGCGCTTCCACCACCACTGAAGCGTCTAGCCATCGCTCCACGGGTCTTTACAGTTGGAGATCCCCAAGGAGTTGAACCGATAGCGGGTATGTGACTTTTTCATACTTGTTGTGTTTGAGTATTTTGGTTTGTGGTTGTCATGTGTAGTTAGCAAAATCTCGTGCAGGATCGGTTTTAGTTGGAGGAGAGTCAGCTTATACCTTATTCGACACGGGAACCTCTCATAGTTTTGTGAGTCCGCGCTTAGTCCAGTCTTGGTCTTTTCGGGGAGTCTTTGAACCGAAGGCTAAGCAGATCCAGACTGTCGGCACGGAGAAGTTGGGTGCAGTTGGCATTTATCACGATGTACCAGTTCTACTTGGAGGAGTCGAGTTGCTCGGAGATTTGACGGAGATAGAGATGAGCTCCTACGATGTTATACTTGGGATGGATTGGCTGTCGCGACATCGAGTAATCTTGGATTGTCCGAAGGCAAGAGTTAATATCCCTAGAGAAGAAGGAAAGATCATTTGCGAGGAAATTCAGACACACCGGGAAATTCCTATCGTATCCATGTTGCGTGCAGAAGAATTATTGGAAAGTGGAGCAGAGGGATTTTTGGCAACAATTTCGATGGCTAAGGAGGACGGTCAGCAGAAGCTGCATGATATATCAGTGGTCGCCGAGTACGAGGATGTTTTTGAGCCTTTAAAAGGGCCACCACCAGCTAGAGCGGACGTTCTTACAATAGAAGTAGAGCCAGGAGCAGCACCAATTTCACGAGCTCCATACCGTCTCGCACCAACTGAGATGGCAGAGTTAAAGAAACAATTGGAGGAGCTATCTGATAAGGGGTTTATCAGGCCAAGCACGTCACCGTGGGGAGCACCAGTGTTGTTTGTGAAAAAGAAAGATGGGAGTTTCAGACTTTGTATAGATTACAGAGGTTTGAACAAAGTGACCATCAAGAATAAGTACCCGCTCCCGCGTATCGACGAGTTGTTGGACCAGTTGCAGGGAGCTTCTTGGTTCTCTAAGATTGACTTGGCATCGGGATACCACCAGATTGCGATAGCTGATGGAGATGTGCGGAAGACGGCCTTCCGTACACGCTATGGGCATTATGAGTTTGTGGTGATGCCATTTGGATTGACGAACGCACCGGCAGCGTTCATGAAGCTTATGAATGATGTATTTCGTGAGCACTTGGATAAGTGTGTGATCGTTTTCATAGATGACATCTTGGTTTACTCTCGGAGTAGAGGAGAGCATGCTGAACATTTGCGGATTGTGTTGGGTAAGCTTCGGGAACATCAGTTATTTGCCAAGCTGAGCAAGTGTAGCTTTTGGCAGAAGAAGATTGGATTTTTGGGTCACGTGGTTTCAGAAGCGGGAGTTGCCGTAGATCAGGAGAAGATTAGCGCCATTTCAGAGTGGCCGACACCTAAGAATGCGACGGAGATCCGCAGTTTTCTCGGTTTGGCAGGATACTACAGAAAGTATGTCAACAATTTTGCTAGCATTGCAAAGCCAATGACACGACTAACAGGAAAAGACACCGAGTTTGATTGGACAGAGGAATGTTCGGGGAGTTTCACTGAGTTGAAGCGACAACTGACCCATGCGCCAGTTTTGGTACTCCCGAGGCCAGGGATACCATATGATGTTTACACAGATGCGTCAGGCACCGGGTTGGGATGTGTACTGATGCAGGAAGGTCAGGTCATTGCCTATGCATCACGACAGTTGAGGCCTCACGAGGCCAATTATCCTACTCATGATTTGGAGTTGGCAGCAGTTGTATTTGCATTAAAAATCTGGAGGTCATACTTGTATGGAGAGAAGGTGAAGATTTTCACGGACCACCAGAGTCTGAAGTACATATTTACGCAAACGGACTTGAATTTGAGGCAGCGTAGATGGATGGAGTTGTTAGCAGACTACAATTTGGAGATCACATATCACCCGGGAAAAGCCAATCATGTGGCGGATGCCTTGAGTAGGCGCAGAAGCGATATATCGGGAACCAAAGAGGTCCAGGAGCTTACTGGGACACTTGCTAGTCTAAGATTATGTGCAGTTACTGTAGAGGGAGAGGCAGTTGGCCTCGAGGCTGTGGAGCAAGCAGATTTGTTATGGAAAGTGCGTAAGGCTCAGGATGCAGATAAGGCTTTGTGTAAGCAGATCGAGATTGAGAGTATTGGATATCATACAGCTTCGAGTGGGATGTTCATGTATCGGAACCGGGTTTGTATGCCTAATGATGAGTTGTTAAAAAAGGAAATCTTGCAGCAGGCACACCACTCGCGTTTCTCTATTCATCCAGGAAACACCAAGATGTACAAGGATCTCAAGCGTTATTATCATTGGCCTGGCATAAAGAGGGATGTTGCTTCATTTATATCGCAGTGTCAGACGTGTCAGATGGTCAAGGCCGAGCATCAGGTGCCTAGCGGGTTATTGCAGAACCTGCCATTGCCAGAGTGGAAATGGGACATGGTAACTATGGATTTTGTGACGGGGTTGCCAACCACCTTAGGAGGAAAGAATGCCATCTGGGTAATCGTGGATAGACTTACCAAGTCAGCCCATTTTCTAGCTATTAAGAAGACGGACAGAGCTGATCAGTTAGCACAGAGTTACATCAACGAGATTGTGAGATTGCATGGAGTTCCTGTCAGCATTGTATCAGATCGAGATACAAAGTTTACGTCTGACTTTTGGAGAGCCTTCCAGAAGGCGCTTGGGACGAAAGTGCATATGAGTACGGCGTATCACCCGCAGACAGACGGTCAGTCAGAGAGGACGATTCAGACTTTGGAGGATATGCTTAGAGCTTGTGTTTTGGATTGGGAAGGGAGTTGGGCAAAGTACCTACCCCTAGCGGAGTTTGCCTACAATAATAGTTATCACTCGAGCATTAAGATGGCGCCATATGAGGCCCTTTATGGTAGGCCTTGTCGCACACCGCTTTGTTGGACCGAAGTGGGGGAGCGACGTGAGATAGAACCTGCAATGGTTCAAGAGACAGTTGAGCAGGTTGAGATGCTTAAGATACGGCTTAGGGAAGCCCATGACCGTCAGAAGAGTTATGCAGATAAGCGGCGTAAAGATTTGGAGTTCCAGGTTGGCGACCTGGTATACCTGAAAATGAGGACATTTCAGGGAGGATCTAAGACTCGGAAGGTGAAGAAGCTTAAACCGAGATATATGGGACCATATCCCATTTTGGAGCGAATTGGAGCAGTTGCTTACCGATTGGATTTATCCGAAGAGTTATCAGATTTCCATGACGTGTTTCATGTTTCTGTTTTGAGGAAAGTCGTGAGAGAACCGGAGCTCATTTTGCAGCAGCCGCCCAGTGACCTTGGTAGGAATTTGCGTGCGCCGTGTCAGCCAGTAGAGCTATTGGATCGCCAAGTGAGAGCAGATGATGGTATGACGACTATGATGGTCAAAGTTCGTTGGGAGAGAGATGGTATTCAGGAGGAGACTTGGGAGTCCGAGCCCCAGATGAGGATTGATTATCCGAAGCTTTTCCGGGTTGACATTGGGCATGTCAGCTTATGACTTGAATTCGGGGACGAATTCCTTATAAGTGGGGGAGAATTTGTAATGACCCAATCCCACCATCTCCACTTCTTTCCCCAACCCCACCACTTTCACCTTCTTTTCCACCATCTCCACCATCCCCACCATCTCCACCATCTCCATTATCTCCACCATCTCCAACTTCTTTAAAGAGAGAGAGAGAGAGAGAGAGAGAGAGAGAAAGAGAGAGAGAAAGAGAGAGAAAGCTCACCTGAGCTCGTCGCCGGAGCAACCGTGTGCCGTGATCACGTTCAGCTTGTCACCACCATCATCCGCAACCAAAGGTAATTGAAAACCGCCATGTTTTTGAGTTAAGTTTCGGCCGTTTTAGTAAATCGACCATAACTTCTTAACCATTGCAAATCTCATGCATCCAAGGCCATCATCGTGTTCCTCTCGTCGAGACGAAGCCGTAGACACCAACCACGCCTCAAACGGAGCCCGGACGAAGCCGTACGCGCCTCCAAAAAACCGCCCTTCGCGCGCGCGTGAAACGCACGCGCCGCCGCCCGAAATCGTCGCCACCGCAGCTCCGCCGCCGGACCACCGTCCGCCGCCGCAGCTCCGCCGTCGCCGCCGGCCAACTTTCCGGTAAACCGCCGCCGCAGCTCCGCCGTCGCCGCCGGTGACCGACACCGGTGACTCACCGGCGACTCGGTCAACTCGGCCGAGTCAACTCAGTGAGTCAACTCGGTTGACTCGGTTAACCGATTGGTTAGCCGGTTTAAATTGATTTCAATTCGGTTAGGTTAAACCGGTCGGTTAAAATCAATTGGAAATCGGTTAGGATAAACCGGATTAATTAATTTATTAATTAATTAATTAATTAATTAAATAATTGATCTTTGACCAGCGGGTTGACTTTTCCGTAAATACCCGTTTTAAACCGTTCGAAAGGTGTTCTGACTCGAAATTTCGATCTGATTTCAGATTTGGAGTCCATTTGAGCAGCTGGAGTTCATATATACCACTTCTCTTCATTGCTAAGGTGAGGGCTACTCCGTTAAATCCCGAGCTAGTTTAGTACTACCATTATGGAAAGTTTAGTTTCGAAACATGGATCCGTCTCTTTGAATCGAGTCTGTTTGAGAGTCTTGGTTGTTCGTTATTGATATTGATTGTTAAACCGGAAATATGATAATAGAGGATTCAACGGTTGATTGAAATGATTGCTGCTAAAAACTGTTAATTATATATATGTATATATGTTAGTCCATGTGTTGAGATTGCGGGGTGCATAGGTATCTGCACTAGGCCGCGGAATTTGCGGGGTACAGAGACGTTTGTACTAGGCCGTGTGATTGCGGGGGCACATGACGTCTGTGCTAGCTACGCCTTGTTTGAGAGATCGCGGGGTACGGAGATATCTGTACTAGGCCGTGTGTTTAGCGGGGTACAAAGACGTTTGTACTAGGCTGCATTGTTTGAGATTGCGGGGTGCAGAGATTTCTGCACTAGGCCGTGGATTTGCGGAGGGTACAGAGTGGACTACTGTACTTACGACGCTTGTAGAATTATATTTATAGATATATATCCTTATGAAGGAAATGCGGTATGATATCATCGCATTGGTTGTAGCATGTCTAGTCCTCTAGACATATGTTGATTGTTTTGTGTGGTGTAATCGACACCGTGTTTGTTTCATGCTAGAGCTAGGCCTACATTTTAGTAGTGCTATGAACTGAGTCAGTGGTTTGCGGATTAGCATCCCATACCTCACTGGGCGATTCCCCTGTCGCTCACCCCTCCTTCTTTCCCCCTTTCAGGTGAGACCGACGAGCAGAAGTGATTATACCGGACCGGTGCTTTTGGGCTTTTACTACTATTGGGCTTTTGGGCATCTATCTTTTTATCGCTTTTATCGTTATCGGGCCTCTAGGCCTTTGGGCTTTTATCGTTTATGTTATTTCGTAGTTCGGACTCTCGGTTTATGTCGTACTTTATGTTTCAGATTTTATTTTATATTATGGAATTCAAGCGTGGATGTGGACTTTCAAATATTTATAAATGGATATTTCAGATATTTGTACTTATCGAATTATTTTTACTATTTCGAAAGTGACGGGTGTCACATTTTGGTATCAGAACTATTTACTTATCGTAACATTTTATTATGTAAATCGGGGTGTCACAGGATCATTCAGTTGATGATCATCTGAAAAATATGGATATTTTACGCCTTATGGGTCTCACAGGTAATGACATTGCATCATTAGGAGCCTCGAACTTTGATTTGAACAATGAAATGTACATGAATGGTCTTATCTGTCACTACAGTTTGAGAAGTTCATGATGATTTGCCAAGAATGCATGCTTGGAGACGGAGTTCCTTTTGTATTATAAACTCTATTCTACGAATGTACATTTCTTAGCGCGGAAAGCTAGTTATAGTCCTATTATTTTTTTCTCATGTCTACATCCCAAGATGGAAGACTCTTCAATTATTGAAATTGAAGCTGTTGACAAGAAAAATGTTGCCAACATTAGGTTCAGGTAACCATCGCACTCAACGTAATGGTGACAGTGAAATCAAAATTCAAAACACGTGGCCTTATTGGCCCAACACTACCCACCGATACCACCTTGTGAGGAGTGAGGACGATGAGACCATCGTAACATTTTGAAGGCAAAAGTAAATGGAAAAATTAAATTAAAATCACTCTTCTCACGGCTCGCAGACTACCATGACGACATTCTGTCTTCACATTTTACTTTCTGGTTAAAAAGTACAATTTGTATACATTTTTCTTTTCGCTTTTGATAAAGTAGTTAAAATAGTCACCATGATCATGACTATTGACTAGCAATTACAAGGGTTAGAAATCATTCACAACGTATCTCCTTTAAGACCAAATCTACGCATACGTAAAAGAAAACAGTATGCTAGTTATCTAAAGACCAATCAAGCTCCAAACTCAACTTGTCTCTATGACTTTTCTCAACATGTATCTTTGAATTGTTTTGTATCTCAAAAATGTATATAAACAGATAAGTAATGATTAGAAGTTATCGAAAGGGCGTCTTATATCAACCATCCATAAACTCCAACCTAAGATACTTAAGGAACTTCTTGTACTAACCAATGAAATTTCTTTAGTCGTCTTGTCCCATAAATAACAAAAACTTAAAATGCCAAAAGAGCAATACTTTTTTTTTTGTTCATTCCATTTTTATGATTAGTCATTGTTAGTGACTTAAAAGTTATACAATTATCAGAGTAATAAGATGCGTGACAACGAAGTTAGTATGTAATGTATAGTGGTCAACTCTACGTAAGTTAATATTCTGCTACTATCATTTACGAACCACTCGCTAATAAAGTTAAAGGTTCTCTCTCGCTTTCTCATTATAAAAAGCTTCCCCTACTTCTCCATAACACTCCACACTTTACTTTCTTACAACATAGAAACCAGAAAATATCTAAACTAAACTCATGTCTGAATACAGTTTCTGTTTCTCCACAAACATGTTGAGAGTTTATGTAATATTAGTGATATGTATGCATGTTTGTTGCGCGTCTAGTGATTGTACAAGTCACGATGAACACGACGTTGTGTCACAAGAGGAAGCAGAGCGAGCAACAACGCTGAAGCTCGGTTCTATCGCTTTGCTTCTTGTGGCAGGAGGTGTCGGCGTGAGTCTACCGTTGATAGGGAAGAAGATCCCGGCGTTACAGCCGGAGAACGATATCTTCTTCATGGTGAAAGCCTTCGCTGCAGGAGTGATCCTCTGTACAGGGTTCGTCCATATATTACCAGACGCGTTCGAGAGACTAAGCTCGCCTTGTCTTGAGACCACTGCAGCTGGTAAGTTCCCGTTCGCTGGCTTTGTCGCGATGCTGTCGGCGATGGGGACGCTTATGATCGATACATTCGCGACGGCGTATTACAAGAGGCAGCATAGTATGGGAAACAAGCAAGTGAGCGTGGTTGAGGATGAAGAGCATGCGGGTCATGTTCATGTTCATACTCATGCGAGTCATGGACACTCGCATGGGTCGACGGAGTTGATCAGGAGAAGGATTGTTTCTCAGGTTCTTGAGATTGGGATAGTTGTGCATTCGGTTATTATAGGGATATCTCTTGGAGCTTCACAGAGTGTAGACACTATAAAGCCGCTCATGGCTGCACTTTCTTTCCATCAGTTCTTCGAAGGCCTTGGCCTCGGTGGCTGCATCTCTCTCGTAAGCATCCACTCCACTTATCTCCGATTGGTTTTATTGATATAGTTCTGACAAATGTTTTGATGTTATAGGCGGAGTTACAGTCAAAATCTACGGTGATAATGGCGACATTTTTCTCAGTGACTGCGCCTGTGGGGATAGGGATAGGTATGGGGATGTCGAGTGGCTTAGGATACGGGAGGGAGAGCAAAGAGGCAATCATGGTGGAAGGAATGCTGAACGCTGCATCAGCTGGGATACTCATTTACATGTCACTCGTTGATCTTCTTGCTCCTGACTTTGTTAACCCAAGATTGCAATCTAATCTCTGGCTTCACTTGGCTGCTTTCCTCTCCCTCCTCCTCGGCGCTGCTTCCATGTCTCTCTTAGCCATTTGGGCGTGATACATTGTGTCCACAGATACTAGCAAGCAAACAAGCACACAATGCTGCTCTTTTTTTTCTCGAATCTGTAATCTTGGAATCAATACTATTCTGTTTTGAACTCAATGGCTTGCTTTTTGATAGAGACAAACATTAGTTAAAGGCAGAAAGAGAGAGGCTAGCTAAGTGCTTTATTCGTTATGTGGATGGAGGAAGAGAAAAGGAGAAAGGTAAATGAAAATGATAGGAAGCATCAATCATGGTGGGCATCTTTCAACTGTAACATCATCATAGCACTTACACATCTATAAATACAAACTATCACTGGCAGTTTTAGCTAAATATTACAATCATGGATAAAGAGATTTACATACACGGATCATTTAAAGAGTCTTTTGTTTACCGACCACCACCGGGAACTCTGTTCCATGACAAGTAAGTAGGATCTCCAAGACGCCTGCAAAAAACACCAACACCAAATCAAAATCTATCTACGCTTTGCTGTTATATAATAGCCAACAAGGATAAGAATCATTTGTATGTACCTTGGTTTCACAAGATACATGATGGTAAACACAAGTGCCAAGAAGAAACAGATTCCTCCAACTGTGAGGTAAGCAATGCCGAGGAAGTCATTCTTCCCACCGAGCCAACTGGTTGTTGACAGAACAAGCTTCTTCTTCCCATCGAAACTGTATGTGTTGTAGTTGTTTAACAGAGTCACGTGTATGGTATCGCCTTTCTCCAGGTCACTCTCTATCTTCCCGTAAAGTTTTCTAAACGTTGGCAAAGCTGCAGTTCTCATCCACACGATCAGATCCTCTTGCTCACTCAGCTGAAACACCATAAGAGACAGAGAGAGGTAAAGATTCAAAATCAAGTGTTTTGCAACCGAGAGTTTGATGACTCTACCAAAGCATTAAAGGCTTACCGATTTATTTGCATCTAGCCTGCCACCACCGGTGATATTGCCCTCCTGAAAGTTCTTGGGGAATACATTTTTGCCGAACTTGTGTTCCCTGTCACTCTTCCAAGCAATCCCTCTCTTGTTTACAGTTAAAGGCTGGTTGTTTTTAGATAAAGCGTATGTGTCATTAAAGAGACTCCAAGCAATTAGACCACATGGCACAATAGGCCGCCCATTAACATCATCCTCAGGCTTGCACGCATCTATTTGATTCTCATCTTTCACACTCCTCAACTGAGAATCACTTCTGCTTTTAACATACCTGTAATATCCAAAACACCAATGCAAGAAACAAAAGGATTTAAGGAATCAAAGTCACATACTCAATGTCAAGCACTATAGTAACTCCATAGAATACCTGCGGTGGTTCTGGTAGAAGTTCTCAAGCTGGTAATAAACGTAGATAGGCTGCTTCATCTTCTTAGGAACCTGAAGATACCCACCCACAAGGAGAAAGTAAACAAAAGACAACATCAGAGGCTACTCCTTCTCTCAAAGAATGAAACAGTGTTGTTCTCTTGTTGCGTAGTGAAACTCACCACTAGTGTCCGGTTACAAGATTTGTCTGAAACTCCTTGAATATAAGCAACCTTGTTAGCCCTAGCAGGCGTCGGGACGCAGTCATTATCATAGCGATCAACGATCTCAACAACCTATTATTATCACATAAAGAGATAGAAACATTTGGTTAACGTGGATAAAAAGAAAAACGAAGCGCAAAGATGAGGATCTTCATCCTCACTTACATCTTGGGAAGCGAAAAGAGAGACAACTCCAAGGGGGATGAAGATAACACTAATGACTAAAAACGTCAGAACCACCTGCAAAATTAAATAATTAAAAAAGGAAACTTTTATAACGTTTCTCAAAGAATAGAAAGAAGCTATATACCCAACCAGGCGTGAGAATTGGTTTGCAAGCAGGAAGCTCCTGTTGTGTAAATTTCGAATCTGCAAAACCAAAAACATCAACGAGAGCTTGGTTGATTCAATTCAATTCAAAAACATGGCTAAAGATTCTAACTTTGTTTCTACGCAAGAAGCTGAAACAAAAAGAATGGATTTTGCAGATAATATAATTAGAGTCAACGAGGATCCAAAAGGAAGAGAGATTTACACTTGGGTCGCTTGGATTTTGTCCGGGAGGCGGAAGAATCTGCAGATCCGGCAGGGGCGGAGCTAGACGACGCCGTATTGGAAGGCATGGCTGAGGGAAAAGTGAGAGGTTTGTGCGTGGGGGGGCGGGGGGGGGGGGGGGAGGAAATAGAGAAAGGGAGAAACGAGACCAGAAGCTTGGTCGTCGTCAAAGGCGACGGCTTTAGACCAATTTAGCTACGATCTAGAAGATAAGAAAACCCCCAAATCGAAGTTTCGTAGATCCTCCTCCCTCTCCCATGGTTGATTTGGTCAAAGTCGCTCCTTTTTTTTTTGTTTGTTTGTTAACTTCGCTCCTTTTTTTTTTAATTTAACTGAATTTACATAATAGTCCCCTTTCTTTGTTTAGTTCACGAATTAACTTCCTAAGTTTGATCTAGCACATGTTATGACCAATTATTCGATTGTGTTCAGACCACATAAATCAGAAAAAAAGGAAAAAAAAGAATGATCTATTGCTAAGATTCTTTGGTGATTGATGAGTAGAAATAGAATAAGCAAGAGAAAGTAGAGTGGGTAGGAAAAATGACAAAATTATGAATTGCAATTGTCATGTTAGGAACACCAAAAGACAAAAAATAACGAAGGTAAAGGGGGCCTAACTCAATTGGGCCTTACGTTTATTGGACTGGGCTTGAATACTTTTTAAATGGGCTTAATTACCTTTCTTCTTGGGTCTAATGTTTGTATTGCTCAGTAACGTGAGAGAAGTCTACATTTTTGGTTGAGTTGTGTTGGAGTCATTAGAACACATGCAACTCAGGGTCCATAGAAAAAATCCTTAAAAAAAATATTAAAAAATTGATTTTTTTTTTATTTTCGTGTCAGATCGGAGCCGAAAACTCCCAAGCTAAAAATTGATCTTAGCTGAGTTTTATTACTGTGTCACGGGCCCCACGACACGTGGCAGTCTACGATTAATTTTTTTTTTTTTAATTAGACAAAAAAAAAAAAAATTAATAAAAAATATATAAAAACATTGGAAATCGAGTCTGATGAGACTCAGCTTTGCATGTGCTCTTAGTGGTGTGTGTGATATGAAAGGGAATAGATTCATCTTACATGCATACAAGAAGATTCCTATCAAATAAAGGAGACAAGAGGCGGCTTCAAAACTAAGCAAACAAAATATATACTTTTTATTTTATTTTTTTCCAACCTGCATGACTCGTATTTGCACACATAACTTAATTGTTGAGATCAAAGTTAAGCATCAGCTTTATTCCACTTGTCATCTTTATTCAAAGCACACCGCACACGAATCCTCTCATCGAGATTAAAACATTTTTTTAAAACAAACAAGCTGCTTAGGGCATGATTATTGGTAGGACTTATGCTTAAGTCCTTAGATTAATTTAGTGTTTTTTTATGTTAAGGACCAAGGTTAAGGACAATCCCATATTTTAGGATTATTGGTAGGATTAATTTGATGGTTCTTAATAAATTTATTATTAATTTAAATAAGTAACAACATATAAAAGGAAAATTATTAAAAAAACATATAACATTAAAACATGACAAAGTTGGAAAAAAAAATACAACATGAAAAAAAAACATTTTATTGAATTCATAGAAACTTAAACATTGTAGTTTTTTTTTCCGTCTAAGTTTCTCTAAACATTGTAATTATTCGGGAGATGTCCAAATTTAGCCCATATATTTTCAATCAAATCTTCTTTTAATTGTTGATGGCCTTGTCTATCCCGAACTTCTGCTCGACGGCCCATTGTATTACCGAGATTTGTAGTCCTTTTGACTACAAATGTAGGATCCACATCTTCTCCTTGCTGAAATTCTGAAGCGCTATGCTGAGTGTATGAATGTCGTTCATCTTCGACAATCATATTATGGAGTATGATACATGCTCTCATAATATTTCCTATTTTGTATTTATCCCATAAATTAGATGGATTTCTAACAACGGCAAATCTAGCTTGCAGGACTCCAAAGGCACGCTCAACATCTTTTCGCACGGCTTCTTGGTGCTTAGCAAATAAACAATTCTTTGACCTTGTGGCAGTCGGATAGATTGAATAAAAGTCGCCCATTTCGGATAAATACCATCGGCTAGGTAGTAAGCCAAATGGTACTCCCTTCCGTTGACATAGAAATTGACTTCCGGAGCATTTCCGTTAATTATTTCATCAAAAACAGGTGATCGATCAAGAATATTAAGATCGTTCATAGTATCTGGAGCTCCAAAAAACGCATGCCATATCCAGAGGTCTGATGAAGCTACCGCCTCCAATACAATTGTTGGTTTCCTGGTTCCTCGTGAATACATTCCTTTCCAAGCGGTGGGGCAGTTCTTCCACTCCCAATGCATACAATCGTTGCTTCCAACCATCCCGGGAAATCCACGTTCTTCTCCAATTTGTAGTAGTCTTTCAAGATCCTCCGGTGTGGGACGTCTTAAGTATTCATCGCCAAACAAGTGGATTATTCCGGCGGTAAATTGGTGCAAACATTTTCGAGCCGTTGTTTCACCTAGTCGTACATATTCGTCAACTGTATCTGCTCCACCACCATATGCCAATTGACGAATTGATGCAGTACATTTTTGGAGTGGTGATAGACTTGACCGTCCGGTTGCATCTTCTGATGGTTGAAAATACTCTACTTCTGTGGAGAGACGATGCACAATACGTAAGAACAATGGCTTGTTCATTCGAAAACGTCGGCGGAATAAATAGTCCGGGTAGGTGGGTGTTTCGCTAAAATAATCATTCCAAAGCTTCATATGACCGTCTTCTCGGTTTCTCTCGATAAAAATTTGTTTTTTTCGCTCTTTTGGTTCTGGCAAATCATCGGGGTACTGGAAAAAAATTTGAAATCGGGATTCAAGTTCATCATCAGCATCATCATCTTTGTGGTAATGATAATGGGAAGAAGATGTCATTTCAAATGAAAAAAAAATTGTTATAGAAATGAGTTGAGGATAGATGAAAGTGTAAGTGTAATGAAAGAAGATGTCATACTTATAGGCTGAAGAAGTTGTGGTTGTGTGATTGTATGAATCTCCCGTGATAGTGCAAGTGTATGAATCACCCGTGATAGTAGCTTGTTAGTGTCATAGTAGGCTTTATAGGTTCTTTGATTGTGTAAGTGATTTATTTGTTTGTTTGTGTGATTCTATATCCCGTGAGCAAGTTTGTAAAACGCGTGAAGTATACAAACAAAAGAAAGAGAGCATGTTTCTTACTTGATAAATCTCGTGAAGTATACAAGTTTTTTATGATTATATTTTCCTTTAATTTAGCATACAAAATACAAGTTATAGAGCATTCAAAATACAAGTCATACAAAAGAGACAGAGCATAGAAAATACAAGTTAATACAAAAGAGCCGAGCATACAAAATACTAGTTCAAAGAGTTCATACAAGAGGACCATGGCTATCAAGTGCATACAAGTTCAAAGCCAAGAGTTCAAACCTACAACAACTGCATATGAGCAACGAGGAAACGAGCTGCAGTTACTTAATCAAGAGGACCATGGCTATTATCCCTAGCACAACAACCATAAAACCTACAACGAGTTGAAAGCCATTCCCAAACCTAAATTTTTTTTTAGCTAAGTCACACACAATTCTCTCAAGGCTAACCAACTTCTGCTCTGTCTCGTAATGCAGTTCCTTTACCTGGTTAAGCTGCGTGTCGTAGTCACTCACAGACGTTAGATAATCAACCTTATCCGAGAGCTGGCCGCAATGTCTCGAGAGCGTGACTTCTGTTCGTTTCCAACAACAGCGTCCTTAGAGGTGTTGAGCCACGCGCTTATTAGAACCTCGTCATCAGCTGGAGACCATTTTTTTCTCTCCCGACGCTCCGCGGGTGTGTCTTCAGGTACAGCTGGAGCTTCAGATTGTTGAGAACTTAACGGAGGGATTTCAGAGGATCCAAGGTTTGCACTAGAGGGAAAACTTTCATAAGAAAAGTTTTGATGAACTACATTTTCTCTTTGGCTGTTAAGAAGCCCTACATAACTACGATACTGGCTATATGGATTCGTTGAATCCATATCAGGATTGCTTGAATCCATACCACCATGAACAGATATGAGAGTATAGAGAACAACGAGCCAATTTAAGGAAAGAGGAGAGAAAGAAGCGTATGGAGATAATTAGGACATATTGGGGTTTAATAGTTGAAACGGTAACAAGTAATAAGTCACAACCACCCAACCATTATCTAACAAAGTCTAATCATCAGTTATTACATATCTAACAAGTCGCTAACAAGTACAAAGCTATCAAGTCTCGGTTACATTTTCATTAAATTTAAAAGAGATTTGGTTACACAATCAGACATGGAATGCATTTTAGTTACAACAATGCATTTTAGTTAAGAGATTCTACACAACTAGAAAGCTGTCATCGATATCATTGTAAATAAACTTTATTTGGTTCAAGATTTAGTTACAAGATTTCTAACAACAATGCATTTAATTTACGAAGACTATTTGGTACCTACTATATTCATTTTAGCATTAACGACTGTGACAAGAAACAACAAGTAACCAGTACCTACAATGGTGAAATCAAATTCGAAATGAAGCTACACAGGTTCATCGGCTACAAAGAAGATGTCATGAACAAATTCGAAATGAAGCTACACAGGTTCATCAATTTCGAAATGAAGCTAGACAGGTTCCACAAATTCGAAACGAAGCTAGACATTTCATCGGCCAATAACGACAAGTAACAAATACATATAATTAGAAACAATCTATAATACAACGGGAATCATTTCATCACAACAATATAATTAGAAACAATCTATCAAGGGAATCATTTCATTACAATAACAGAACAGTCTATGGTAACGATCAACTCTATAACTCAACAAGCAATCAAGACAACACAAACAGCAACAAGATCAACACACGGGAATCATGCAATCAAGACAAGACAAACAGCAACAAGATCAACACACGGGAATCATGCAATCTACAAACGAGAATCATGCAATCAAGACAAACAGCAACAAGATCAACAAACGGGAATCATGCAATCATTCGGAGGAGGTAGATCGACAATTAAATCTCAAAACGGTAGAAAAAAAACATACCTTTTTCAAATCGGCGGAGAGGCTTGAAAGAGGATGTCGGTTACTTATCGCCTTCGACAGAGGCTCGGGAGAGAACATGAGAGAGTCGTGAGAGACGAGAAAAGATTGCTCCCCACCGATCGAAACCAGAGACGCTTGAATTTGGATGTCGTTCTCTATCGCCGTCGAGAGAGACACAGGAGAGACAAGAGAGAGTTGTGAGACAGGAAAAGAGGTCTTTGCCCTACACCGATACCTTCTCCAATCGGATGCTGCCACCTGTGACGAAGGACCAGCCCAAAAACATCTTAATGGGGGACGTTCGGCTTAATTTCTTATGATGTCGCGGCTTTTTTATTTTTTTTTTGGGCCGAAATACCTAAGGACGAAGCCCAAGATACTCCGATAATCATGCCCTTATGCTCCTTACTCCCACATTGCATATATCTAAAAGCAATTTCTTATCGAATGAAGGTGCATTACATCAAAATATGACGACTTATACATTTGGATTTGATGGTATTAAGCAAATTCTTATCGTATGAATATATAAAGCCAGACGCGTTAAAAATCAACAATAGAAGGACTGGGACATGCTATAATTTGGATTTAACGGTACTTAACAATAGACATGTGTAGATGTAAAATCGCCTGCATGGTTTACAACTTCGAAGCGTAAACCATATTGCATTTGTACATATAGTCTATAGATATGCATCCCTGCCTTTAAATATGATTATACAAAAAGGTTATATGTGTCAATGTCAGTCCATAATTTAACTTTATAGTTTGCAAAACGTCGTGTGTTTCTTTTTTTCTTTTTTTGCTAAATTGTAAATATCATATAAATGAAAAGAGATTTTGCAAAGCGAGATCTAAGTTTGACACATCTTAGCAAAAAAAAAGGAAAAAACAAGATGGATCAACTGACATCCAACACCATGGGTAACTTAATCACCTATCGATTGTTTCTTTTTTTCATCTTTCATAAATACTTAATATTCGCTTGTGTTGAATATTGCATCACCTATCGGCATCTGTTAATCATGATGCAGTCGAGGGAGGAGAGGAGAGCCGAGTCACCATCAGGTCTCGTTCTCACCACCGACCCTAAACCTCGTCTCTGCTGGACCGCTGAGCTTCATGAACGTTTCGTTGACGCCGTCACTCACCTTGGAGGCCCTGACAGTACGTTTTCATCACCATTATCATTTCTTATATTGCTTCATTCATTTGTAGTCATATGTATGTCTGTATGCAGTATAGTATGTAGTTGGTGATTATTTACACTAATAGTAAACATTACCTATAATTGTGATATTATATCAACAGAAGCTACACCAAAGACGATTATGAGAGTGATGGCTGTGAAGGGTCTTACACTTTACCATCTCAAGAGCCATCTCCAGGTCCTTGTCTTGCTTCATACATCATTCTTCCTACTTTACTGTTCTTGTGTTCCTTCTTAATTAGTTAGTTTTGCATGTATACTTAGAAATTAGAATTAAAAAGTATAACATACCGGTAACTATAACTTTATATGTATATGTGTTTACAGAAGTTCAGACTTGGAAAGCAGCCTCACAACGAGCATAGTCATGGTCACTCCACTAATATTAGGGATACTAATAGAGGTGCGCATAATTCATCAGCCTTCTTAATTAATCAAAATCACTCCATATATTGGTTAATTTGTGACAATGAATGTCTTATCTAGTTGTTAATCGACATCGATCGATTACACATGCAGCTTCCATGTTGGATCTTCAAAGGAATGTTGTATTCAGTACTCCTCACATCATTGGTCGCAATATGAACGAGTATGTGCTTTCCACTTCACATTCCTAACTATTGATTCAAATATACTTAAAACTTAATTAAAATCTTATTATAGTATATGATTAAATGGTAAATTATAAATGATGAATTGGTGATGAAGGATGCAAATGGAAGTGAAAAGAAGAATAGAGGAAGAGGTAGAAGTAGAAAGACAGGTGAATCAAAGGATAGAAGCACAAGGGAAATACATGGAGAGCATGTTGGAGAAAGCATGTGAAACACAAGAAGCAAGTCTCACCAAAGACTACTCTACTCTCTTTTTCAACAACACATCACCCCTCCCAATTCCATGGTTCGAGGATCATTTTCCCTCGTCTTCCTCCATGGATTCTACATTGAATCTTTCTGATATCAGTCTCAACTTCTCCCTCCAAGATTCTCGGAGCTCTATCAGCTAGAACCGTACGGTTTGTCTCGGTTAGAGAATACATATGTAGGTCTAGCTATTTGACTCCTCCTACTCTAGTATTCTAATGTGTATAAATGCACAAACTCACATGTAATAGTTCTGCCAAACAATGAAGTAGATCTTCGTTATCCACTCTAATAAATGTGATGATGTGCAATAGATGGTTACGTGGGCTGCCCCATGTATTTCTCAATTCTTGTGTGTTTATTATATACTAGGATAAGACCCGCAAGATATTTATATGAAAATTATTTAAGAAATATCGTATGAAAACAAATTATATTATTGATCGAATTAATATATTTGGCTCTTAAACAATTTTTTAAACTTTTTTTATTAATTGTTGTTTACTAATGAACTGATCTCATTTTAAAAAATATTTTAGGTCAAAAATTATTTATTGCATAAAAACCTAACGTTTAGGCCGAAGAATCTCATGCCTACTATTTGGTTACAATGAAACTATGTCAGCTCGGTTTTATATCATGATTTAGCAATTTAAAAGTTAATTATGATTATGAGAAATTTACGGTCACGTGTCAATCCTATCTATCTTCAATATTTTTTTATTTTTTGTGTCATTTTGGTTATTGCTATATAAATATTGATTTTTGAGTTTATTCTCATTTATTTCTTTTATTTTGGCCTGAGATTTAGAAAATGTTTAAGATTCAAAATTATTAAAGAGATACATATTTAGGTTAAGATTTACTGTCTTGTGCAGAATAATTACTTATTTTATATTTTTCTGCATATTATGAAATAATAAAATAATAATTATATATTAAATAACTAAGAAATTAGTTACTATTATGTAATAAATTGGCTTACACATATAAATCAAATGACCGCTCTTGTTTATGGGCTTTTTGCAAGATTGACTCAAAACTCAAAGTCAAACCTAAAACTAACCCATGCTTTTCTTGGATTTTTCTTTTGTCCTATTCACCCCCACAAGTTCATGATATTCACGAAAATACCATCACATTTTTTTTATTTTTTTTTCCGAAAATGATATTTTTACTCTCTCACCCTCATCATCTTCAAGTAATTACAAGATTGCCATTGTGATCAATACCCCAACCACCATGAACAACCAATTTGAAGCTCTTAATGCACCTAAAATCGATTTACACTCTCTCTTTCTCACTTGTAATGAACTAAAAACAACATCTCTTTCACTTTGCCTCCATATTCATCCAAAAAACTCAAGCTTTTGATTCAAAATTTTTTATGGTTTATAGAGCCATTCAAGCATACTATTCTTGGTGGGTTACTTTCGTTTGAGATTGTGGGTGGTTGGAGAAGACTCTGTGTGCTAAGGAAGTCATCTCACTAGTTTAAGGTATGAAACTGAAATTTTTTCCAGATCTGTTTGTGTAGAAGACTTACCCGAAAGTAGTCTGGCTGTAGAAGACTTACGGGTAAGTCTTCTGGTCAAACGGACGACTTACTTTTAAGTCCTCATCTTTGTTTGTTAAAAAAGAACTAGAGAATACCCTAGACGACTTACTGATAAGTCGTCTAGGATAAATGGGTTAGTTTTGCATTTGACCGAATTGTGTCAGATATTTGACTATTCCTGGACGACTTACCAGTAAGTCTTCTCCGGGAAAACAAAAATTTCAATATTTTATTAAATCTGGACGACTTATCTGTAAGTCGTCTCAGGTTACTTTTGCAATTGGAAAATAAAACATAAATTTAACTTTTTCCAGACGACTTACGCGGAAGTCGTCCAGTAAGACAACTTACTTGAAAGTCGTCCAGGATAAGCAAAGTCGTCCAGATTTAATTCCTAGATTATGGTCAAACCTTGCTTATCTCGGACGACTTTCTTGTTTGTCGTCTGGCTGGACGACTTTCAAGTAAGTCGTCTGGGTAAAGTTAAATATATAAGTTTCTTTTTCGAATTGCAAACTAACCTGAGAAGACTTACAAATAAGTCGTCTAGCTTTAATAAAATATTGAAATTTTTGTTTTCCCTGAGATGACTTACTGGTAAGTCGTCCAGGAAAAGTCAAATATCTGATACAATTCGGTCAAATGCAAAACTAACCCATTTATCCTAGACGACTTCCTGGTAAGTCGTCTAGGTTTTTTTTTTTAACAAACAAAGCTGGACGACTTACAAGTAAGTCGTCCTATTTAAAATTCAATTGCAAAAATGACCTGTTTGGACGACTTACTGGTATGTCGTCTGCGTCAATGTTTAGTAAACTTTCATTTTCTCTATGTTTACTAATGTGTTTTATTTTGAATTTTTGTAGATGATGCGCCAGTTACATGCAGTGTATGGAGAATGGTTGTTGAATGATTGTCGTTGGGATTTTGTGGTTGATAATGTCAAAGGAGCGAGAATCATTTTTTTGGGGGAAGGTTCGACACATGCTGAACTTCTTGCAATGGCTCAAGAAGATTATAACCTGGACATGAGCACAAAATCTGTGGAGATAACCTACTCATTACCAGCAGAAATGATGCAGGCTCCAGACACCCCTCCTATTCATGTTACAAGTGATAGACAAGTTCGAAACTTGCTCGAGATAACCAAAACGCATGGAGTACGGCTTTGTGTATCAAGCCGTAGCAAGGTGGAAACGGTTTCAGAGTTCAGGGAAGATGATGAAGCTGATGAATGTTTTGAAGATGATGATGATGATTTGGTTGAAGATGAAAATCATGACGGGGAGGAGGACGATGGGGATGAGGTCGATGGGGAGGAGGATGCTGGTATCTCTATTGTTGCTGAAGCGGACGAGAAGGGTGAGGATTACAGTGTTTATGGAAAGGTTGAAGATGAGGATGAGGAAGATGATGATATGTGTTTTGAAGATATCGAAAAGATTGAAGGAGGAAGATCGAATGGTAACAGTATCTATGTCAACCAGAGTTTTGTTAGCAAGGATGCACTGCTTTCAGAGCTGCGGTTGACAGCAGTGAGGTTTAAGTTCTCCTTCAGAATATACAAGTCAACGAAAACTCTCCTTGTGACAACATGTCCGGTTAGTGGTTGTCAATGGAAGGTCAGCGCGAGTGTGAAACATGGGACAAACACGTTTTGGGTAACAAAGTATGTGGAAAAACATACATGCTCAGCGGGAGACCGACTCGCTCAGCGGAGACACTGTACTCCGAAGTATGTTAGTAGGCTTTTTATTGATCGTGTTGGAATCATTGATGGGTTGAATCCGCAGCATATCACTGATGCAATGAAGAACATGTTTGGCATGACGCTTGATTACACCACTTCATACAGAGCACTTTTATATGCACAAACATTGGTGAGAGGATCAGCAGAAGATGGGTATTCGCGTCTGCCATCATATCTCGAGCAAATCTCCTTAGCAAATCCCGATTCTATCACGGCTATAGAACTTGATTTTATCAATAGATTTAAGTATTTATTTCTCTCTTTTGGAGCTTCTATCAAAGGTTTTAAGTATCAGAGAAGGGTCATTGTGGTGGATGGGACTCACCTAAGTGGGAAATATGGAGGTGTTATGTTAGTTGCAGCCGCACAAGATGGGAATTTTCAGATATTTCCATTGGCTTTTGGGATCGTAGATGCTGAAGATGAACCTTCTTGGGAATGATTTTTCACAAAATTGGCTAGTTGTGTATCTGATGAGTAGCCTCTAGTGATAGTCTTCCTTCACTACCTTCAGCAGGTGCCTCTTTACGAGCTTTCTTCCGAGGTCTTGGACTGTCTTCCTTCACTACCTTTTTCTTCGCTGGACTCACAACCGCCGACTTTGTATTGACCCAAGTACCGGTGACTTCCCAGCAATCCATGGTCCACTTCCACGGTTTCTTCACAAACATGAGTTTAATTATGTTCTCCGCGAGCGGGTCCTCAACATCAAACTCCCATTTTGGAAACATTTCACCAGTGTCCTTTTGAATAAAGTTGTTCACCCTTGTCTGCAGTAAATAGAAGATATGAACTTAGATATTTGACGGATTAAGAAAGATGGAAAGAAAAAACTTCACAGACGACTTATAATTAAGTCGTCTGGAAAGTCTTCCAGCTGGATGACTTAGTAGACGACTTATAATTAAGTCATCTGTAAAGTCTTCCAGCTGGAAGACTTAGTAGAAGACTTATAATTAAGTAGTCTGGATAGTCTTCCCAGACGACTTAATTATAAGGCTTCTACTAAGTCATCCAGCTGGAAGACTTAGTAGACGACTTATAATTAAGTCGTCTGTAAAGTCTTCCAGCTGGAAGACTTAGTAGAAGACTTATAATTAAGTAGTCTGGATAGTCTTCCCAGACGACTTAATTATAAGGCTTCTACTAAGTCATCCAGCTGGAAGACTTTCCAGACGACTTAATTATAAGTCTTCTACTAAGTCGTCTAATTGGAAGACTTATCAGACGACTTAATTATAAGTTTTCTGCGAAGTCGTCCAGATTGAAGTAAATACCTGACTGAGGATAGCCTCTTTAAACTGTTTGCGTCCTTTGCGACCCTTGTAAGCCAGTATCGGGGGAGACGGATTGTTTGGGAGAGGATTACCAAAAGTAGCACCCAATTCCGGAAGAGCTGTGTACACCCAGACCTGGAGAGCTTGCGCAAACCCATTAATAGTGTAACAACCCGAAATATCTCTGCCCTTCACAGAGTCCATCAGCACCTTAAACGCGACTCTCCCCCATGGATAATTCTCAAACCGTTCTAGCTCCATCACTAGCCTTGCCAGACTAACCCGTGTAGGGGTTGAATACTTTCTCCCTTCAATGTATCCAGTGAAGATGGCAAGGTACGCGAGCCGCTTGCGATCATCCCGAGACCACCCTTTGCATCTCTCAAGTGCTGTTATTATCTCCTGAGTAGATGGCCCAGCTTCGACATGAACTCCCAGCATCTCCCAAAAAGAAGTCAACTCCTTTGTAACAACAGAGTGAGGTCTCTCAAGGTCCTCGATGTACTCGCAGTTTAGACCAGTGAGGTGTTCAAACTCTAACAGTGAAAACCTCACAGGTTCTGGACCAACGAGACTCCACAGCTCATACTTCTTCTTTATGTCCAGCTGGAAACCGAGCATGTAGTGAACCAGCCTTGAAGCCCAATCAAATCCCAGCTCTTGGAACTTGATAAAAACTCCCAACTTCGACTCCTTCAGCTCTTCATATTCGTCATCATGAAGAGCTTTCTTTAAAGCAGCATGCAACGTCCAACAAGTATGATACGAAATGCTATGCACTGCGGGGGGCTCTTCCCCTAATGTATATATCCTACGGGGGAGTTCTGGCTTCTCCATTTTTTTTTGTCTGCCTGCAAAACAATCAAAGACAACCATCTCAAACAATCAAAGACTTATAATTAAGTCGTCTGGCAAGTTTTCCAGCTGAAAGACTTATAATTAAGTCGTCTGGGAAGTCTTCCAGCTGGAAGACTTCCCAGACGACTTAATTATAAGTCTTCCAAGACTTCCAGTTTTATGTTCATCTTTTCCTCAATCAATCACTCGACAGTAAGAGATATAACTTACCGGCGGCGGAGTTCAACGAAACGCCTCTGAGAGAATGCATGCTAGGGTTTCCTCTCGGATCTTAAATAGAGGAAGCGGCTGTGAGAACGGTGGTGAGAACGACGGTGAGAACGACGGTGATAACGGCGGAGAGATAACCGGCGGTGAGAACGATGAGAACGATGGATTAGAGAGAATCGACGGAAATCGCCTTCGAAATCGCTTTTGAGAGAAACGGCTTCTGATTTTCGATAAACAGTGAAAAAAAAACACCTTATATATGGCCGGTAAATAATCCGGTTAGGTTTAAAAGTACATTGTAAAATTAAAGGTTTGGTCCAGTTTGGACGACTTACTAGTAAGTCGTCTGTTGAATACTGTACATCAGAGGACTTACTAGTAAGTCGTCCCAGACCCTAAATTTAACCCCTAAACTAAATTGACTAAATTAACTAACTAACCACGTTATAAACCCGTAGTTATACTTAAATAGTGTTTACTATACACAGAATTAAAACACTTAGGTAAATTTTAAAGTTTTCAAAAAAACATTTATGCATTCCAAAATCTAACCCTAAGAACACATATAATACTAAAACATATGTTGGCAAAACCTAAACCAAAGAATATCATGACTCACTACTTTCACTCATCTATGTTGAAAACAATTAACTTTTGTTATATCTTAATTTATATCTCTTAAAACATATGTTAATTACATGATTTCAATTTTTCGCTTATCAAAATATTTTTTACAAAATTTTTAAATTATTTCTAAGTAAAACTAGTTCAGATAAGTCGTCTGGACGACTTTCTGGTAAGTCGTCTGGATGACTTACTGGAAAATCGTCTGGAAGACTTTCTGGAAAGTCGTCTGGACGACTTACTGGAAAGTCGTCTGGACGACTTACTGGAAAGTCGTCTGGAAAGTCGTCTGGACGACTTACTGGAAAGTCGTCTGGGCAGACGACTTACGGGGGTTAGAAACGTAAAAAAAAATCGGTTTTTTTGTTTGTTCACAAGGGGTTGGTTGTAATTTCATTAGCCTTTTAGGTTACTTTTGCATTTGTTTCAAGTTTGGGTTAACCTTTCTGTTTGAAATCAAGTTGTGAGTCATATTTGGCAATTTTCCCCTTGTTTATTCGCAATCATTTTAGAATAAATAAATCAAAACAATCAATCTTATCTATTGTATATGATATATAATTAAATTTAAACGATATGAAGTATATATATATATATATATATATATATATATATATTAACATAAACACCTATTAAAATAAAATTATTTATTTATATGATTTTATTATCATTGTATATTATTATAGAAAAAATTTAAACATTGATCACAAAAGTTTATGTGAGACTTTTAACAGTTTTAGTAATTTATACTCGTTTTGAAAAATTCAAAATACAACATATACAAAAAAATCTAAATTTTTAATATATGATTAATGTAATTGTGTAATTTATTTTAATAGTAAAGAATTAAACAACAATGATAGAAATCATACAGATTATTAGCAAATTTTCATTATTTAAAATCATTAATTACTATATATATCATAATCACATTAGGTAATTCCGTAGGTTTTATTTAATGAAATAATATACAATAAATAATCATCTTGCTTTAGTTAATATCATATGATATCATATAGTTGGTATTAAATATTTATAGTGAGATATAAAAATCGAATTAGACTAACATGTTTTTCAGTTTCAATGTGAGACTGACACTTATGACTAATTATACCTAATTGATTGACACATAAGCAATATATTTTTTTTAATCATTACAAAATTGAGATTACACCTTTTCAAATTTTTATCAATTAATATACAGAAGATATGTGTGTTACTTGCACACTGAAATTTTAAAGATTTTGTCTTTCTAGTCACTTTTGTAGTAAAAAAATCACCACCCAACACCACTTTAACTTTTCATCACTCAAATATATCTATCCCCTCACAATCTGAGGAAATGTGGGCCAAAAGACCAAAAACCCAATTTATTGAATTTTGAAGTGATAACGTTAGATGGGCCACATTAAAAGGGTCAATATATTTGAGGATCTTGAGACAAACGAGAGTCTGGTCAAGGCAACCGGAGCCGTGCTTAATAATGTAAAATTTTTGGGATCCCTAATCTCTAATTTTTTGTACCTAATAAATATTAGTTAGATTTTTACCGGATTTCAGATCCACTTTTTGTTTGGAACTTTTTTTTGTTAGAATCTATTTTAGTTAAAATCCTAGAGACTTTAATAGTATTTTTTAAAATCATCAACTTCTAAGTTCTAACCCATGCAAATTAAGATGACTTGCTGAGAAAAATCAAAGAAATAAAAATTGAAGCAACTTTTGTTGACTTTTAAGGTTTTATCTATTATTATATGGTTTTATATATTTTGTATCATTTTTCTGAATATAAGTAAATGTAAAAACATTTAAAAGTAACTAAGTTTTAGAGATTTAATATTTTTAAAAGTATCATCATTTTAACACAAAATTTTAACCTTCATTTTTATGTTACTAATTTAATAATTTACATCACCTTTTATACACATTTTATATACTATGATAATTTGGTGAAAATTATTAAAGAACCAAAATAAATTAATCAAAAATTTTACATTCTAATTGTATCATTTTTTGTTTTCTAATTTTTATTCCATGTGGTAAAAATATGTTATTTTGAATTATTTCATTTTAAATATAATACGCATAAAATTATATAAACAAAAAAAAATATAATTTCGCCTCGGATCCCTATATCTCTTCCGACTGCATGAAAGGCAACTAGTCAAAGTTATAGTCTCACCTCTCAAAGTCTGTCGGTTGACGAGTCAATGGAAGTCTCGCGGATATGAAACGGTCAAAAAAGGGTGTTTTATTAATCTTCTGCAAGGAAGGAGACTTATTACATAACTTAAGGATAAGATTGAACGATGGAGTAAATGTGTTATTTGTTTGCTCTCACACTTCACCAGCTTTCAATTATCTGTTATTATTCGTTGTTTCTTTTCTTTTTCAAAACATAAAGTTAACGTTATTTTTTTTAAACATTTCATTCGTAACTAATACATCCAAGCAGGATTATGGTACAAAGTTTCTCAGTCCATCAAGGAACCGCATTACAAAAAATGGCTAGAAGCTCGCACTACCTACTAAAAAGAAGATACCACGTCGACAAAAAGGAGACCGTTGCAGGCCTAACGCGTTGAAGGCGGGAGAATGAAACAAGCTTATTGTACAGGTAACGTTTCTCAGTCCATGGCAGGCATAACGCATTGAAAGTTTCTCAGTCCTAACGCGTTGAAAGTTTCTCAGTCCAATAAAGTTAACGTTATTAGTTTAGGTCTCATTTATCCTTCAGGTTCTTATTCTAATTTCCAAAAAAAAAATTCTTCCAAAAAAAATTACAAAAAAAACTACTCAACACAAAATAATTCGCAAAAGTAGTTAACACAACAAATGATCCAGAAGACAGTGTTGTTATGTTGACGATGTTTCGTGTTAATAAAGCTATACGTCGAGCTAAACATTTGGAAATAATTAATTAAGAAAAAATGTTAAACCAAGAAAGACAAAGTTAACGCTACGACCAGTCGGTATAGGCCGAGATCTTCTTAGTTACTACTCCTACAATCAAATGACGTACGTATCTTGGAGAAAACAGACTCATGAATCATGATTACCCAGTTATTTATTAGCAAAATGAATTGTGTTACATCATTCTAATTTCATGTTGTCAAATTGATACCAGAATCGCCCAACAATGACCACTACTTTCTTTAGTTTTATTTTTTTGTAGAAAACTAAAAGATTACCAAGTGGTCTATTCCATCTTTACTCAGGGTTAGGGTTTATCGATAAATAAATAAAAATTAACTAAAAGAAAGAAAGGCTGCCAGATAAAATACTAATTTTATAGTATGATGGAAAACCAGAACAGATGTGGTATCGTTAAATATATGTAGCTTCATCAATACGAAGATTTTACATGATATGGTAATTAACAGCGACGGATTAGTACTATTATGTTAATTAACCGCTTTTCCACACCTATATTTTGATTAGTTTATTATTACAGTTAACTTGACGGATTCAAACAAACGATTGCGTTAAAGACATATATCAAGCTTGACCGTACGTGGCTTACTTGAGCGGAAGTGTTATTTGGAAGCCCCAAGGATTGTTCTAATTCTTCTCATGCTCCAATTTTCTAGTAGTTGCGATTAGGTCGGAAAATATTGCAATCGTGCTCCTTACTTTACCTCTTAATTTAACTATTATGTTAGTAAATGAAACGTATTTACTGATGGATAGTACGTATACTAGTCATGGATTCCAATATTCAAACTACCAAAAGTAACGCATTTGCAAAAAGCCTTTCACATGATAAGTTGATAAAGATCATGTAGAAAGCCTATAATCTTTTTGTTCATATCAGTTTAGGTCAAAATTTAAACACGGGTTCTAAAGATTTATCACCGCAAAGAAAGCTTGATCCATTGGCGGTGGAAGATCGAGTTCTAGTAGCCTTTTAATAAATTCGTTTGAAAAAAAAGAAGAAAAGAAATTAATACAGATTTGATGATCTTTATACTCTTGTTGATTGTTTGTAGAGTTAATGATACTCTGCTGCATTTTTTATACTTCTATTTGGTTTTACTAGTCTACGGCATTTGAACATATCATACTGCGTTTATGCGTACTGAATTTTAGTTTACAAAGGTGCGTGATCATGAGTACAACTAATCTAAAATCCAATGGGTCATTCTATATTAAGTAGTGTAATGATCCGAAGATAATATATCTACTATTTTCTTACTAATGAGTCAGTGACCCATGCCATGTATGTTGAAGTCTAGTTTAATCAAAACTTGTATAATTTAGGAAGTTAGCGTCTTATAAAGAACATATAGTATAGAACCATTCCATTAAAGTACACTGATAATTACAGGAACCATGCATGCAATGAATCATTAATCAGAAAACAAGTTAAATAGATACATGAATGGATTTTTTTTTTCTTGTCAAGGAAAGTGACGTGAACTGCTAATGTCTCTAAACAGGCTTCCATTTGAAGACACGCAGAGAGAAAAAGAGAAACAACACAAGTTTGGTTAATCATATTAAATTAATTATACGAAGAAAGAAAATAAAACTGCTGAGGGAAAATTAATTAAATAGTGACCCTGGTGGTTTATTAACACCAAGAGTCTTAGCTTGTATGTTGCATATATAAATTAGGAAGATGAGTGAGAAGTGGGAAATGAAAAGAGATGAAATGGGACATCGATGTTGTGGGAAGCACAAAGTGAAGAGAGGGCTTTGGTCTCCAGAGGAAGACGCCAAGCTTCTTCGTTATATCACCACTCACGGTCATCCTAGTTGGAGTTCTGTTCCCAAGCTTGCCGGTTTTACATCTCTCTCTAACTCTTTGACTATATATATATATATATATATATATATATATATATAGGAATTACTAGTTTCCAACTCAAAACCAATTGACGATTAAACATATCGATACATGTTATTTATATATTAATGTTGGTCCATTTACAGTTTCGATGTATGATTTATATATAGTATGTATGTGTGTATATAGGATTACAGAGATGTGGGAAGAGTTGTAGATTAAGGTGGATAAACTACTTGAGGCCTGATCTGAAGAGAGGATCCTTTACAGCGGAGGAAGAGCAGACTATCATTGATGTTCATCGTATTCTTGGTAACAAATGGGCTCAAATTGCTAAGCACTTACCTGGACGCACTGATAATGAAGTGAAGAATTTTTGGAACTCATGCATTAAGAAGAAGCTTCTTTCTCAAGGTTTAGATCCTTCCACTCATAACCTTATGCCTTCACACAAAAGATCTGCTTCTTCTTCTAGTAATAATACACCTAAGCCAAGCAAGACGAAGTCCATCATGACAAACCCTACTTTTGATCAATCAACCACAGCTTTCTCAATCACAAACGTCAATCCTTACACTTCCAATAAACCAAACAAAGTTAAATCTCCTAACCAGACTACAATCCCCTCCCAAACCGTGATCCCCATCGACCATACCATGTCAAGTCTTTTAAATGATGAAAATATGATTCCTAACTGGTCAAATGTTGATGGAATGGCACCAATCCACGAACAAGCTCCCATGTTTTCAAGTGAAAAGGCAGTGATAGGTGTTGAAGATGATGATCTCAACATGGACATTTTGTTTAACACGCCTTCTTCCTCTACATTTGATCCTGATTTTGGTTCCATGTTTTCTTCAGCAATGTCTATGGATTTCAATCCCATGGATGATCTTGGCTGGACCTTTTAGTTTTACTTTACAATTTTTTTAGTTTTCTAAAATGTATATAATTTGTACGAATAAGTTCCACTTGTTGTTGTCACTAGTTTTGAAAGCTGAGATTTTACCAAAATCAGTTTGTCATTTTCTCACTACTTTCGTATAGGTTATTGCTTTCTATTACATAAAGTTGGGCTTGTTAACTCCAATTTTATCTATTTACATAAAGGCCCATATAATGATGGGTCGGATTAGTAGGGCTCTTAGGTTATAGTACATGGCTAAAGGGAAAGAAAAGTGCCAAATCCATACCACTAAACAGTGTGACCTTATAGACTCAATTATATATTGCATTCATATGATTGATTTTTTTTTTTGTGGTCAAAACATTCCTATGATTGATAAGACAATGACGATATATGTTCGATGGATTCATATATACGTTTTTTTTTTGTTCTTCAAAATTCAATTATACGTATTCCACAATGATATATATATTTTTTTGGTTAAAATTTGGTTCCCCAATGATATTGATCGTGTGGAAATAATTATGCCAAGTGTTGATGAAACTTCGTGCGAAGCGCGAAGGCAAAGAGGCAACGTGCAACATCGTCACATGTTCTCTAACCTGTAACCACATTCTTCTAATTTGCTTGTAGGCTTATACTTGTACATGAACTAGCATAAGCGTTGAGAAAGTCAATTGTGTTATTCTGAAGAAATGATTCACAAGATGGCATTCAACGTATATATAAAATCTTGAATTGTATAAAACTCAATAATAAGAATAACTTTCTTATTAATCTTAAGAAAAACTCACTCAAAAACCTAAAACTCTCGCACAATCACAAAACTCATAAGTTATACCACACATTGATATCTTCTTATATAGAGATTAGATTTCTCCTAAACTCTATGAACTTAAGATATTTCATATTTCCTTTTCCTAATCCTTTTGCAAAGCCATAACTCGGTAGGATTAGGTCTTTAACTTGTATCTCAAAATTCATTTTCTTTCAAGCTTAATCCAACAGTATAAATATTCTGCATAATAGATATTTGATTGGAATGGACATAACGGAGGAAGCAAACATATCATGGATTTAAAAAGGACTTAGGAGTAACGGGAAGACAAACACCGAAGCACAGAAGATGGAGAATAAAGATATGTATTAGAGTATTAGCCTATTAGGTAGTGTTTAATATTATAAAACTGATAAAAATAAGATATTTAAAAATAGGATATGTGAAACCACATGGTCTGTCTCTTACTCTCTTATCTTATCTCCTCCATCCTAAACAGTCCTTTTGAAATTCCTAATTTCCATTTTTCTGCAAAATGTTTAAACTGCAATATGCATACAAAACTGCACATGAATATATAAACAATTGAAAAACGAACTTTTTCCATTAAAGAGTTGTATTGTCTCTGTAAACTAATTCATATAAATAAATACATAAATAAAATTCAAGATGGAAAGTTGATAATAGAAAATTTAAGTTGCGTGAATACTATTCTTCAAAAAAAAAAATATGAGTGAATACTAACGCTATAGATATTGTTTTGAGCATGTGATACAAAAAAAATGAATAAAGGACAGAAGGCGAAAATAATACATGAAAGAATATTGAAGTACCAAAAGAAAAGTAAACAAAAATAGTTAGAGGAAGACTTAAAGGTCACATGGATGTGATTTGATGGCATCATTGCATCAAATTCTGCACATGCCACTGCCTCTTAACTCTTTTTCATATTCCTTTTCTTTTGTTGTTGCTTGTTGTTATTATTTGATAATTTAATTTCCACACGGTTTTAGTTTTACAATAATGTTACACTGTAAGAATGTAATTACCCTTAGTTACAACCACTTTTCAACTCTCTATGTCCCTCGTAGTATATATACGTACACAACCACTTCTCTTCTCCATTTCATCATCATAAATTCATAATAATCAACTCAACCCTTCTCTCGTCTTACTAAACATTACGGCTTCTTTCTTCCCACATCATATAACTTAAGAGTTGATATATAGAAAAATGAGCAGAACGGAGACGATGGGTTTGACCAAAAGAGGAACGTTGCAGTCAAGTAGTTGCAATCGCCTTATGGGCCGTTCTGAGTCCCTCAAAAGGGACAGTGTGATGAGCAATGGTGGTTCAGCTAAAGTGAGAGGAAGCTTGGAGCGCAAGAAATCAAAGAGTTTTAAAGAAGGAGAAAGCTATCCTTCTTGGCTCATAACCGAGGCTCCTGGGAGTATAGCCGCCGTGAGGAGGGAGCAAGTGGCTGCACAACAAGCCCTAAGGAAACTGAAGATTGCTCATTACGGCAGATCTAAATCAACGCTAACTAATTTTACCTCCTCCAAAGTTGTCCCTCTTGTTCACCCTAGCCCTCATCCTCATCCTCAGAGGTGCAGCTTCATCACCCCTACTTCTGGTATATTAGCCTTTCCATTTTTCTTTTACTTGGTGTATTAGTCTCTCTTCAAAATTCTGAATTTTGTTAATGTCATTTTCTCAGATCCTATTTACGTTGCCTACCATGATGAAGAATGGGGAGTCCCTGTCCATGATGACAAGTGCGTTACATATTTTATTTTCTTACAATTTTAATACTATCACTTTTATTTTCATAATTGCAACAAAATTTAGTTTATTGAGGGTATTAAAATCTTGGAAATTAGGATATAATCCTAAATGATTTGGTAACCTACTAATCTTAAATCTATATCCCCTTATATATTTGGAACTAAAAGTGATTAGCTTTCTTTTGTTTCTTAGATTTTATATCTTACTATAACACATTTTCATTTTATCCAAATAATAAACTAATTATCTCTATTTCAGGACGTTGTTCGAACTGCTAACCCTAAGTGGCGCGCAAGTAGGCTCCGATTGGACTTCAACCTTGAGAAAACGCCATGACTTCAGGAAAGCATTTATGGAATTTGAAGCGGAAGCGGTTGCAAAAATTAGCGAGAAAGAGATGAATGAAATAAGCACCGAATACAAGATAGAGATGAGCAAAGTGAGAGGCATTGTGGAGAACGCAACAAAGATCCTAGAGATCAAGAAAAACTTCGGGTCACTAGAGAAGTACATTTGGGGTTTTGTGAACCACAAACCCATCTCCACGAACTACAAGTTTGGCCACAAGATTCCGGTCAAGACATCCAAGTCGGAGAGCATAAGCAAAGACATGGTGCGTCGAGGCTTCAGGTACGTGGGCCCCACTGTGGTTCACTCCTTCATGCAAGCCGCTGGTCTAACCAATGACCACTTGCTCACTTGTTACCGTCACATTCCTTGCACTCTCCTCAGTACCAATCCCTAAAAGAACTCATTTCTTATTTATTTACTTAATTGAAAGTGTGTTTTTCAACTTTCGGGTGATTTGTGTACAACAAATGTAGGTGTAGGAGGAAATGGATTGTGTGATTTTAATTGGCATGTAAGATAAACCAGCTGGTGTAGTTTGTGTTTTTTTTCTTTTCTTTTGTGTGACGTTTTTATTATAATCACATGTATAAGGGTTTTTGATGTATGTGTGGTGTGACAAATTGAATTAGTAATTGATTTTCATTTGAGTTTAACTTATCTTATAATAACTTAAGACTAATGTGCATTCTTAGCCAAAGAAAAAGACTAATGTGCATGGGAAAATTCAATATCCTCTTGGGTTTTCAAAATATCGTCTCTATCCAATCTTTTATCCAAGATATTTATTTTATTGTTTTAAAATTTGTATTGAGAATTGAAAGAAGAGTACAATAACAAAAAAAATGGTGATTGGTGTTCGTAGAAGCAAATAGAATGATGATGAAGCATGTGATGCTTCTCTGTCACCAATAATGATTGCATCATTTTAGTGGATGCCATGATGGGATTGGTCATTGCCCATTGGATTGGGTCATTCTCCCCATCCCTAATATAACTTCTTTCCCAGTTCTACCCTTTCAATTATTTATTCAAGTTCCAAGGACAAGGCTCCTCCTTCCTTCACTCTCTGTTTATATGATCATTGATATTATTTGAATATTTACCCTTATCGTATGTTTTTATAGAAGATGTGGTCTTTAAGTAAGGATGTGACTTTTGGTATAAAACAGAGTACTCGACAAGTTTTGTTAATGTTGAGAGAATGTAAAAATGAAAAAGAAAAATCAAATATGCTTTGAGAAGAGAGCACATGAGACTGCAACAACGATGCATCAGATTCCTACTTTCCTCAACACCGTAACACAGAAGCAGCCCTTCTTTGTCAGAGCGTGTAAACTTAGTAAAGAGTAAAGACCAAGCTAATGAAGTTATGGGCCCAACCTGCTCTCTCAACGGCCCACTAAGAGGCTATTATTTACAAGGCCCAATAGTGATTCTATGGAAATGAATGCTATCTAACAAGTTTTGATAGCATTATTTACTTGTTCACTAACAAATTTAATTTTGTCAAAACACCAATCTAAAGGCAGGTAGAAGGAGAAAAAGACAAAGTTGAGGCCGCAATATCAAACTCCCACAAATGATTCTGCTGCATTATATTCCCAATGACATTAGTAGCCTCAGCTTTAGCCTCCACAAACCCTAAACACCTGATTCCTGGCGCAGCATTTATCAGGTAGCTTCTACGATAAGGCGCGAAACGAGTACCGCCCATGAAGTGAAACGTTAGTTGTGGCAGCTTTCTGTCGTCGAACTTGCTGGTATAATAACAAAACTCTATTGGTAGTCCTTCTGGTTTGATTCTTTTCACACCAACAAGGTGACGCTGTAGCCCTGTAACCACGGCCTTGTACGCGGCCTCAGCTAAGAACGTGAGGCTGCTTCCTGAGTCCAAAATGGTCCCACCACCTTTCTTTACACCCCATACTTGTGGAGGGATATTGAGCATTTCCTCTCCGATGGAGATTCCAACGATGTTGACGGCGTAGAAGGGAGGAAGGAGACTGAGATCAAGCCTAGCGGTTCGTCTTGCGGGGGCTTTGGTGGTGGTAGACGAGGGTGTAGAGCCGAAGATGAGATAGTTGGAGACGTTTTTGTGTGAGGTATGGTCAACGAGGCAGTATGAGAATTTGCCTCCGAAGATGTTAGTGGCTTTTGAAGTGAAGGAGTAATCGCTCAAGGCTAGACCAAGGATACCGTCTGCTTCACGGAAGCTGGCACCACCTTCGGAGGCGCTGCTGCAGCCAATGAGGAGGCCACGGACACTAGTAACGCTGCCGTTGGTGAGACCAAGAGTGAAGGTCTCCTTAGCAAATACACCTTGTGCTGATGATCCATCAACATATCTGTTACACCAAATCTAAGTAAGAATGCAAAAAACATGGATAAATTATTACTAAAGAGGCAAACCTAACTCCCAAGTCACAATAAGTAACATTTATATACTGTAATGAATAGTAGCACAAGACACATTTAATTTTCACATCTTCTCCTTACATACACTTGCATCTAACTCTATGTCTCCCTCATGTTTAGGCATGGGCATAAAAACCGAGAACCAAAAATTGAACCGGAATCGAACCCGAAACCGAACAGATATTCAAAAATAACTGAACGGTTCCTATATTTCTATAACCCAAAAACTGAAACCGGAGTGGAACTGAATCGAGAACAATTATATATAGTATTAAAATTAGCAATTTTTTTAAAAGTATTACTTATAAACCGAATTACCCAGATATTTTTTATCCAAAGTATTTAAAAATTTCCGAACTACCCTAAATAACCAAATTACTCGAATAGTTTTATCCAAAAATTTAAAATTTATCCGAATTACCCGATTTTTTAATCTAAAAACCTGAAAAAAATCTGTATTTGTACCCTCGAATATCTAAAACTAACCGACAAAACGATACCGAATTGAAACCAAAAGTTTATTGGATATTAGCCTGTTCTTATAATTATTACCCGAACCGAACCAAAAACCGAAATAACTGAACTAAATCCGAACCGATTTTCATAGATAACCGAATGGTTCATTGAACCGAAAACAGAAAGAACCGAATCTGCACCGAACCCAAAACCCAATGCCAGGCCTGATTCGCATTTTGACTATGGATCAATAATACAAACACAACCACTAAAAGAGAGTTTATTTATCCTTGTACCTGTAATCGTATGCGCATGGAGTTCTAGGGGTAGGGCATATAGCGATGGAGAATAGTTTCGCCAAATCTTCCGAACAAGTCTTCGTCATGCATCCAACCTTTCTGAAACTGGACGAATTCTCTGCTCTGAAGACATGACGATTCTCAAGTTTCTCTGGCCCTTGCCCATGGAACCTACAATTCACCCATGTCAGCTCGCTCCCTGTGTCCACCACCACCCTGAACCTCTTCGCTGGCGTTCCAACCATGATCTCCGAGAAATACTGCGCCGCTCCGAAGTCGAAACCTGATCCCAGCGACATTTTCACTCCACCCTTAGTTGTTTTTATTTTCTGAGAAATGACGTTGTGACGCTTCTGGTCCATGCCCATAATGTCTTCGATGCGATGGTAAGGTGACGGATTCGGTGAGAGTGAATCACGGTGCTTCATGTCGAGACGCATAGCCGTTTCTTCCTTGGAATGTGCGGAGGCTATTAGGAGCATCGTGATGAGACACAAGAGCATTGTTGTCGTTGTCTTCATTTTTTTCGTCCTCTTGTTCTGTTTTTTTTTTTTGCTCCTTTTAGGGTTGTCCGTTTCTAAAACAGAGTATTTATATTGACCAACACGCCTTTCTCTCTCTATTCTTTTTTTTAATCATAAATCTAAAAAACCTTGATTGAGTTATAGTTTTTAGATTTGTTTTAGTTTCTGAAATTACCATATTTATCAAGATTTTGAAAATGTGGTTTTCCTGAAAAAAAGGGAGACTCATTTTTGTAGCTACAATAAAAACAAAAAACACACCATGTTATTTGGGTTTCTTATTAAAAAGCCTATTTTTTCCAACGAGAGTTTATTTGTTATTTATGATTATTATTTTATAACATATTTTTGTTATTATCCAAAATTCAAAAACTATTTTAAAGGCTTTAAACATCTTCCGTAAATTAAAAAGAAAACATTTGAGGCTAGCATGTCAAAAGTCAAAACCATGTTTTCTATGTATTTTAGTTTTAAGTCCTATAATTACTTTTAAAGCTATTAATTCAGAAATACAGTGTTCGTTTAGATTACTTAATTTATGAATTAATGACAAACTGATCAATTCTTAGCAAATCTAACATTTTTTGAGAAATTAAAGTAGGAATGCAAAACAAATAACTCTCATCGGTGACCATTAAAATAAGAATAAAAATGAATAAGAAAAGAATGAAGAATAACAAAATAAAATGAATGAAAATAAATATTTAATCCCTTTGTTCCATATCAATTTTGATAATAAATGTTTTTCTTATATAGTTCCTTAAAATTTAAAGAATGAAAATGAATCAAATGCAGCAAAAACTTTCTTATAAATGGTGTAATTTTTAAGAAATGAATAGGAATCGAGTATTCTCCTTCATTCTCTACGTCACACCATTTGGACTCAAAGACAAACGTGAAAGAGGGTAAAGAGAGAGAGTGTGCGCTTGTGTTATGACATTGTAACACAAGTGTAAGAAAGAGAGAGAGAGTGAGTGAGAACAAAGACAGAGACTGAACAAAAGAGTCTTGAGTGAACAAGAGCAAGAGAGAGGCCGGCCGTAAGTGAGTCGAGTGGAAAGGTCAAGCCAAGAAGAGCTTTTTATTTATAAATTGATCTTTCAATTTTTATATAGTTTTGTTTGTATCAAAACTAATTCAGTATTTGTGTTTTATGCTTTAATAAATTATTAATATTTTCATAATACAATTATAAATTTCTAAAAATAATTTTATATTCTTGTAAAGACTAAATTTATGTATAATATAATAAAGATAGTTAAAATACAATTATTTTGGATAAAATTTGTAAAATTATAAAATAACAAACATTATTAGAACTTTTTTTTGTGCAACACATTATTAGAGCTAATAATAAGTATTAATAATAAAATATATTTACAATATTCTTTTTCAAAAGGAAAAATGAGTGAAACTCCAATTCATTTAGAAAGAACTGTTGACATGAAGAATTAAACAAAGGGAAGTAGTGGAGGAAGTAGGAGAAGTGGCCATATCACTTACCAAATGGGGAGGAGTGGCTAGTCCACTACTAGTTAGTGGAGGAAGTGGGAGGAGTGACCATATCACTTACCAAATGGGGAGGAGTGGCTAGTCCACTACTAGTTATTTATTCTTCCACCATTGAGTGCTTATTGCTTTTGTTTCCTTTAAATACACCATGTATGTTACACAATTAAACACACAATTCAATACAAACATTTCTTTCATTCTCTCAATCTCACAAATCCTCTCATTCTCTTAAATTCGCAAATTTCTCTTCTCTCTCAAATACTTACGGTTACTTCACTCCTTTTTTACTTTGTTCGTGTGCTTCATCACGGTTAAAACACTTAGAAGCTCTCATAATCCCACAAATTATCATGGTATCAGAGCAGCAACAATCTTGAAACCTTTCTAAATTCCGCAAAATCAAAACTCTGTTTCTAGTTCTTAAACTTTACCTCTGACCAAGTAAATCCTCAAGATGGAGAACAACAACAATAACAACAACCGCATCAGCATACCTGTGACCCTGAAGGGGATTAACTACCTCTTGTGGGCCAGGATGGTGAAGATTGCCCTTGGAGGAAAGGGTTTGTGGAGTCATGTCTCAGCAGAAGCAGCTCCAAAACAAACCACCCAAGGAGAAGATGGACAGGAGATTGTGGTAGCTACTGATGAAGACAAATGGGCTCAGGAAGATCTCATGGTTCTCACGGTGCTCCTTAGCTCCCTAGAACCCGCCATCATGGAGTCTTACTCCTACTGTGAAACTACCAAGCAGCTGTGGGATACACTCTACAAAGTGTATGGAAATACCTCCAACCTTACAAGGGTCTTTGAAGTAAAAAGAGCTATCAATACCCTCAACCAAGGAGATATGGAGTTCCAGCCTCACTTTGGCAAGTTCCGGTCTCTTTGGGCAGAGATGGAACTACTCAGACCACATACTACCGACCCCGCCACTCTCTTAACCAGGCGTGAAGAGGACAGAGTGTTTGGACTACTGCTCACGCTTAATCCATCTTATGGGAGCTTAATCAAGCACATCCTGAGAGCTGACAAGTTACCTGACCTGGATGAAGTATGCGCTCAAATTCAGAAGGAAGAAGGCTCTGTGGGCTTATTTGGAGGCAAGGGAGACTTAAACATGGCACATCAAGCTGAACGAGCCGTGTCAAACAAGGCAGCTTACAAGCTAGATGAGAAGAAAAACTTGACCTGCGATCACTGCAAGAAGAAGGGCCACATGAAGGACAAATGCTGGATACTACATCCGCACCTCAAGCCCAACAAATTTAGGGACAACCGCCCTCAATACCAAGATGCAAGAGCCAACTTCTCAACTGATGGTGCTGAGCCAACAACACCAATCACCATGGGTATAAGCAACCTAGGTGTGGGAAGAGCTACTGCCTCCACATCAGGCTATGCCACGCCAAGAGCCAATCTAGATGAGACCATCAAGAAGTCTGACTTAACCGCTCTCATCAAGGCTCTCAAGGAATCTGGTATATCTAAAACTCTTGGTATCTCCCTTAATGCTTCTCACAATGCAAATGGTTCTATGAATAATTTTAAATCGGCTAAGCCCTTAGTTATAGACTCTGGTGCTTCTCATCACATGATAAGTGATTTAGAACTGATTAAGAACATAGAACCGGCTTTAGGAAATGTGATGATAGCAAATGGAGATAAAATTCCAATAAAAGGTGTAGGTGAACTTAGATTGTTTGATAAAGAATCTAAAGCTTTCTATATGCCTACATTTGCCTCAAACCTACTGTCTGTTAAAAAATAACTAATGATCTCAATTGTCAAGTTACTTTCACGCCTAACAGTGTATACTTTCAGGATATTGATTCTAGTAAGTTGCTTGGCAAAGGTGTTACCAAGGGAGACTTGTACTTACTTGAGGACACAAGACCTGTATCTCAATTATCGTGTGTGTTTCATTCTGTTTCTGAATTCCCTAAAGATGAAATCTGGCATGCTAGACTAGGACATCCCCATTCTCGTTCCTTGAACATCCTGTTGCCTAGTATTTCTTTTAAAATGAGTGTGAAGCGTGTATATTAGGAAAACATTGCAGAACTGTGTTTCCTAAATCAAAAACCCAATATGAAAACTGCTTTGATTTGATTCACTCTGATGTGTGGACTGCTCCATGTGTATCTAGAGAACAACATAAATATTTTGTGACATTCATTGATGAAAAATCTAAATACACATGGATCACTTTGTTGCAATCTAAGGATAGGGTGCTAGAAGCATTTAAAAATTTTCAGAACTATATTACTAACCATTTCAATGTTAAGATTAAAATTCTTAGATCAGATAATGGTGGTGAATATACTAGCACAGCCTTCAAACAACATCTAGCCTCACATGGAATCATTCAACAAACCAGCTGTCCTTACACACCCCAACAAAATGGTGTGGCTGAAAGAAAGAATAGACACTTGATGGAAGTGGCAAGGAGTATGATGTTCCATACAAATGTACCCAAGCGGTTTTGGGGGGATGCAGTAGTCACAGCCACCTACCTAATCAACCGCACACCTACAAGAGTCCTCTTTGATGCCACCCCATATGAGGTACTAAACAAATCTAGACCATCAATTGATCATTTGCGTGTGTTTGGGTGTGTGTGCTTTGTTTTGATTCCAGGAGAACTAAGAAACAAACTGGAGGCAAAGAGCACAAAGGCAATGTTCATTGGATACTCTACGCACCAAAAGGGGTACAAATGCTATGTACCAGAGACAAGGAGAGTCCTAGTATCCAGAGATGTTAAGTTCATGGAATCCAAGGCCTATTATGATGAGAAGAGTTGGGAGGAACTCAAAGATCTATCTCATTCTGCCTCGGACAGAGCTAACAACCTGAAGATTCTTATGGAAAGACTCGGCATTAACCTAGAAAAGGAACCAGAGAAAGGCCGGGACACTACTCCTTATAAAGAGACCATGGTTCATAACACTGAAGACTCTCATCCTGACCATGAAGGGGGGAATGAAGATCAACTGGCGCAAGCTCAACCTGAAGAAAACCCAGTATTATCTCATGATCAAGATGAGATGGGACAACCAGACACTGAAGCTCAAGAAGGAGAACCAAGCAGCAGTAATGAACCTGAGCAGACACAAGTACTAAGGAGAAGTACAAGGATCAGAAGACCAGCCTCAGATTGGGTTAAAAATGATTTTGTTTACTACAATGCTCAAGCTGTGGCACATCCAGAAAGTGGATTATGCTCCCTAGCTCACTATCCAGAAGAACATCAAGTCTTTATGAGTTCATTGGACCTGGAATGGATACCAAGAACATATGCAGAAGCTATCGAAGATGATGAATGGAGGAAATCGGTGGATGATGAAATGAGGGCCATGGAGAAGAACAACACCTGGTATGAGACAGAACTTCCAAAAGGGAAGAAAGCCGTGACCAGCAGACTCATACATACCATTAAGTATCTTGCAAATGGGAAGCCAGAAAGAAAGAAGACCAGACTGGTGGCAAGAGGATACACACAAGTGTATGGAGAGGACTATCTAGACACCTTTGCACCAGTGGCCAAGCTTCATACAATCCGGATTCTACTCTCATTAGCAGTGAACCTAGAATGGGACCTTTGGCAAATGGATGTGAAGAATGCTTTCCTGCAAGGAGAACTAGAAGATGAAGTGTATATGAAACCACCTCCGGGGATGGAAGAAATGGTGAAACCAGGGAATGTCCTTAGACTCAGAAAGGCAATCTATGGCTTGAAGCAATCACCAAGAGCTTGGTACCACAAGCTAAGCACTACATTGAATGGAAGGGGATTTGTGAAGTCTCAAGCGGATCACACACTCTTCACTCTCACCAGCAAGCAAGGAATTATAGTAATTCTAGTCTATGTGGATGACATCATCATCACGGGTAGTGACAAGGAGGGGATCAGTTTAACCAAGACATTTCTCAAGGCCGCATTTGACATCAAAGACCTGGGAGAACTGAAGTACTTCCTTGGCATTGAGATGTGCAGATCAAAGGAAGGATTATTCATGTCCCAAAGAAAGTATACCCTGGACATATTAAAGGAGGCAGGAGATCTTGGAGGAAGACATGCCAAGACACCACTTGAAGAAGGTTACAAGGTATTGCGAGAGGGGGAGTATGAAGACACTCCATTTGAAGATGTCAAGCAGTATAGACAGATGGTTAGGAAGCTGATCTATCTAACCATCACTCGGCCAAATGTGTGTTTCGCAGTTAATCAAGTGAGCCAGCACATGCAAACTCCCAAGGTTCATCACTGGAACATGGTGGAGAGGATTCTAAGATACTTAAGAGAAGCACCAGGACAAGGTGTATGGATGGCTTGCAACAAAAACACTGAGGTGATAGGATACTGTGATGCAGATTGGGCTGGAGATAGAGTAGACAGAAGGTCAACCACCGGTTATTGTACATTCATTGGAGGGAATCTTGTCACTTGGAAGAGCAAGAAACAGAAAGTAGTATCTTGTTCAAGCGCAGAAGCAGAGTACAGATCAATGAGGAAGCTAACCAGTGAGCTTATCTGGATAAAGGGGCTTTTAGGCGACTTGGGAATTGAGATCACCTCTCCCATGACCATGCACTGTGACAACCAAGCCGCAATACACATTGCATCCAACTCAGTCTTTCATGAAAGGACAAAGCACATAGAAGTAGACTGCCACAAGGTCAGACAAGCAGTGGAGCAGCAAGTGATTCTCCCATGTTATACAAGAAGTGCGGATCAGCTGGCTGACATCTTCACCAAGGCGGTCAGTAGCAAAGTTTGTGAGTCCATTCTTCCAAGACTTGGACTCATAAACCTTCCATGTCAATGATCTCCTCACCGTGGAGTATTCTACTCTTTTTCCTTTGCTTGGTTTTTTATCCCAAGTGGTTTTTCCAAGAAAAGGTTTTTATGAGGGAATAATTCATGGCTTTCCAAGCTTGACATTCACTACTGTCAAGCTTGAAGGGGAGTGTTGACATGAAGAATTAAACAAAGGGAAGTAGTGGAGGAAGTAGGAGAAGTGGCCATATCACTTACCAAATGGGGAGGAGTGGCTAGTCCACTACTAGTTAGTGGAGGAAGTGGGAGGAGTGACCATATCACTCACCAAATGGGGAGCAGTGGCTAGTCCACTACTAGTTATTTATTCTTCCACCATTGAGTGTTTATTGCTTTTGTTTCCTTTAAATACACCATTAAAACACACAATTCAATACAAACATTTCTTTCATTCTCTCAATCTCACAAATCCTCTCATTCTCTTAAATTCGCAAATTTCTCTTCTCTCTCAAATACTTACGGTTACTTCACTCCTTTTTTACTTTGTTCGTGTGCTTCATCACGGTTAAAACACTTAGAAGCTCTCATAATCCCACGAATTATCAAGAACGAAAATGATCTTAAAGTGAAGATGCCTTAACCAGTTTTGTGAACATTATTTGATCTTTCAATAACAATTTTTTAATATTGTCAAGTAATAAAACGCCAAGATAAATATATCTAAAGGCAGGTAGAAGGAGAGAAAGACAAGGTCGAGGCCGCAAGATCAAACTCCCACAAATGTTTCTGCTGCATTATATTCCCGATGACATTAGTAGCCGGAGCTCCGGCCGGCACAAACCCTAAACACCTGATTCCTGGAGAAGCAGTAGCTATCAGGTAGCTTTTACGATAAGGCGCGAAACGAGCACCGCCCTTGAAATGAAACGACAGCTGCGGCAGCTTGCTATCGTCGAACTTGCTGGTATCAAAACAATACTCCATTGGTAGTCCTTCTGGTTTGACTCTTTTCACGCCGACAAGGTGACGCTCTAGCCCCGACACAACCGCCTTGTACGCTACATCAGCCAAGAACGTGAGGCTGCTTCCTGAGTCCAAGATGGTCCCACCACCTTTTCTTACCTCCCACACATGGGGAGGGATGTTGAGCATGGTATCTCCGATGGAGATTCCGATGATGCTGACGGCGTAGAAGGGAGGGAGGAGATTGAGTTCAAGCCGAGCGGTTCGTCTTGCGGGGGCTTTGAGGGTAGACGTGGGGGTAGAACCGAAGGTGAGATAGTTGGAGATGTTTTTGTTGGAGGTATGGTCAACGAGGCAGTATGAGAATTTGGCTCCGAAGATGTTAGTGGCTTTTGAAGTGAAGGACTGATCGCTAAAGGCTAGGCCAAGAACACCGTCCGCTACACGGAGGCTGTCACCTTTTGTGGAGCTGCTGCAGCCAATGAGTAGGCCAGGGATACTAGTAGCGCTGCCGTTGGTGAGGCCAAGTGTGAATGTATCCGTAGCGAATACACCTTGTGCTGTTGACCCATCTGCGTATCTGTTACACACGATCCAAATTAATTAGTATTAGTAAGAATGCATAAAACATGAAATATTTGCATTAGGTTCTATTAATTACAATAAGAGAGGCTAGAGTTTTATCTATTACTCAAAAGGCAAACCTACCTAACTCACAAGTCACAATAAGTGACATTGATCTATTCTAATGAATAGTAGCATGACACATTTAATGTCACATTTATCCCTTACATGCACTCGCGTCTAAATATGTCTCCTTCAAATTCTCTAGATAGTTGGAGAAAAACAGAGAGAAGGATATGTTAACAATAGAGAGAGGTCCCTCTTCTTCTCTCGTTCATGACCATCACCATCATTTCCTCTTTGGCATATAACTACATATTTAATCATATTGTTATACTAATCATCTCCTGTTTAGAATCTACATAATCACATTTTGACTACGGATCTATATTGTAATCACCACCACCAAATGAAACGCACACAATACCTCTTTGGTATATAAGTCATTACAAATAAGCTAATCAGATTGTTTTTTTTTTTTTTGAACTGAGCTAATCTTTATCCCTAAATAAACTCTACCTAATCACATTTTGACTATGGATCAAGAATGCAATCACCACAAATGAAAGAGAGATTCTTTATGTGACATGTACCTGTAATCATAAGAGCATGGAGATTGAGGGGTAGGGCAAATGGCGAGGGAGAAGAGGTTCATCAAATCAACCTTACAAGTGTTTGTCATGCATCCAACTGTTTTAAAACTCGACGACTCCTCTGCTCTAAAGACTTCACGGTTCCCCTTTCCTTTCCCTTGGAACCTACAATTCACCCACGTCAGCTCGCTCCCTGTGTCCACCACCACCCTGAACTTCTTCGCCGGCGTTCCGACCATAATCTCCGAGAAATACTGCGCGGCTCCGAAGTCGAAACCTGATCCCAGAGACATTCTCGCTCCACTTTTGGTTGCTTTTATTTTCTGAGAAATGAGGCTGTGACGCTTCTTGTCCTCGCCGATAATGTCTTCAATGCGATGGAAAGGTGTATGTATCGGGGAGAGTGTGTCACGGTGCGTCATGTCGAGACGCATCACCGTGTTGGAATATGCGGAGGCTATTAGGAGCATCGTGATGAGACACAAGAGCATTTTCATTGTCTTCATTTTCGTCCTCTTGTTCTGTTTTTTTTTTGTTTGTTTTGCTCCTTTTTGGGTTGTCCGTTTCTAAAAGACTAGAACAGAGTATTTATATACATTGACCAACACGTCTTTTTCTCTCTTCTTTTTCAAATCATCATTATCTAAAACCTTAAAATATTCTGTAGTTTTTAGAATTGTTTTAGTTTAGGAAATATACACTTCTAATTAGATTTAGTTTCGGAAATCACCATATTTATCATGATTTTGTAGATGTTATTTGCCTGAAAATTAGGGAGACTAATTTTTATAGCTAGCTTTTCGAATTTTTTTTTAAAAAGACCATGTTATTTGGGTTTCTTATTAAAAACAGTACTCCTATTTTTTCCATCGAGAGTAAATATAGTATTTATAATTATTATATTTAAACATATTTTTGCTATTATCTAAAATTCATAAACTTTTTTAAAGGCTGCAAACATCTTCCATAAACTAAAAATAAAACATTTGAGGCTTACAGATCAAAAGTCAAAACCATCTTTTCTATGTATTTTAGATTTTTCAGTCCTACAATTCCTTTTGTATTTTAAAGCTATTAATTCAAAAATATTCATTTTTGACTCCTTGATTTAGGGTTTAATGACAATCTTATCAATTCTTACTAGCAAGTCAATATTTCTTTGGGAAATTAAGGTAAGAACGCAACTAAATATTGCACTGAACGTTAAGACCAAATTTTCATTTATGATATTGTAAATCTTAATTTCCTTTTTTAGAATACTTAAATTTGTCGAATATCTTTAGATGACACTAAAATATTAGGAAACATTCAATTCATTGACCATTCTATTAACAGAAAAGCAAACAATTTATATTTAAGTGTGTCATTCAAAGATACTTAACCTCGCAACTTTTGAAATATTCTCTCTATGTAACTTGCTAACTCGATCGGTGATTGGATTTTGTGAAAGTCCATATATATATGGGCTTACTATATGTTATTTGAGGCTTGAAAGCAAAAAATCCCTTAGATATTATTTAAGAAGCGTCACATGTTCTCTTTACCATCATTTTCACGAAAGAAATATGGAAAAAATTGCCAAATATAACTCACAACTTAATTTCAAATGCAAAAGTAAATTCAAACTTGAATCAATGCAAAAGCAACCTAAAAGGCTATTGAAATTACAACCAGCTCCTTGTGAACAAACAAAAAAACCGAATTTTTTTTACGTTTCTAACCCCCGACTTACTGGAAAGTCGTCTGGACTAGTTCTACTTAGAAATAATTTAAAATTTTTGTAAAAAATATTTTGATAAGTGAAAAATTGAAATCATGTAATTAACATATGTTTTAAAAGATATAAATTAAGATATAACAAAAGTTAATTATTTTCAACATAGATGAGTGAAAGTGGTGAGTCATGATATATTTTGGTTTAGGTTTTGCCAACATATGTTGTAGTATTATATGTGTTCTTAGGGTTAGATTTTGGAATGCATAAATGTTTTTTTTGAAAACTTTAAAATTTACCTAAGTGTTTATTTTTGTGTATAGTAAACACTATTTAAGTATAACTACGGCTTTATAACGTGGTTAGCTAGTTAATTTAGTCAATTTAGTTTAGGGGTTAAATTTAGGGTATGAGACTCTGATGTACAATATTCAACAGACGACTAGTAAGTCGTCCAAACCAGACCGAATCTTTAATTTTTCAATATACTTTTAAACCTAACCGGATTATTTACCGGACATATATAAGGTGTTTTTTTTTATTCACTGTTTCGCGAAATTCAGAAAACTCTAACGCCGTTTCTCTCAAAGACGATTTCGAAGGCGATTTCCGTCGATTCTCTCTAATCCATCGTTCTCACCGCCGGTTATCTCTCCGCCATTATCACCACCGTCTCACAGCCGCTTCCTCTATATAAGATCTGAGAGGAAACCCTAGCGCGCATTCTCTCAGAGGCGTCTTGTTGACCTCCGCCGCCGGTAAGTTATATCTCTTACTGTCGAGTGATTGATTGAGGAAAAGATGAACATAAAACGTTGTCTCTATCAATTTATACACTCGTTTTTTTTCACGTCTATTTTTGCAGATATATAACCGCTATGTCGAAGACGACTATATCTTCTTCGAATTTTCAGGTCGGCTTTAAAATGTTCTACTAGAAGTCTTGGAAGACTTATAGATGACTTAATTATAAGTCTTTCAACTGGAAAACTTGCAAGACGACTTAATTATAAGTCTTTGACTGTTTTGAGATGGTTGACTTAATTATAAGTCTTTGATTGTTTTGAGATGGTTGTCTTTGATTGTTTTGCAGGAAAAAAAAAGGATATACCAGAACTCCCCCGTAGGATACATGCATTAATGGAAGAGACCCCCGCAGTGCATAGCATTTCGTATCATATTTGTTGGACGTTGCATACTGCTTTAAAGAAAGCTCTTCATGATGACGAATATGAAGAGCTGAAGGAGTCGAAGTTGGGAGTTTTCATCAAGTTTTAAGAGCTGGATTTGATTGGGCTTCAAGGCTGGTTCACTAAATGCTCGGTTTCCAGCTGGACATAAAGAAGAAGTATGAGCTGCGGAGTCTCGTTGGTCCAGAACCTGTGAGGTTTTCACTATTAGAGTTTGAAAACCTCACTGGTGTAAACTGCGAGTACATCGTGGACCTTGAGAGACCTCACTATGTTGTTACAAAGGAGTTGACTTCTTTCTGGGAGATGTTGGGAGTTCATGTCGAAGCTGGGCCATATACTCAGGAGATAATAGCAGCATTTGAAAGATGCGAAGGGTGGTCTCGGGATGATCGCAAGCGGCTCGCGTACCTTGCCATCTTCACTGGATACATTGAAGGGAGAAAGTATTCAACCCCTACACAGATTAGTCTGGCAAGGCTAGTGATGGAGCTATAATGGTTTGAGAATTATCCATGGGGGAGAGTCGCGTTTAAGGTGCTGATGGACTCTGTGAAGGGCAGAGATATTTAGGGTTGTTACACTATTAATGGGTTTGTGCAAGCTCTCCAGATCTGGGTGTACACAGCTCTGCCGGAATTGAGTGCTAATTATGGTAATCCTCTCCCAAACAATCCGTCTCCACCGATACTGGCTTACAAGGGTCGCAAAGGACGCATACAATTTAAAGAGGCTATCCTCAGTCAGGTATTTACTTCAATCTGGATGACTTCACATAAAATTTATAATTAAGTCGTCTCATAAGTCTTCCAACTGGACGACTTAGTAGAAGACTTATAATTAAGTCGTCTGGAAAGTCTTCTAGCTGGATGACTTAGTAGAAGACTTAAATTAAGTCGTATGGGAAGACTATCCAGACTACTTAATTATAAGACTTCTACTAAGTCTTCTAGCTAGAAGACTTTCCAGACGACTTAATTATAAGTCGTCTACTAAGTCGTCCAGCTGGAAGACTTTCCAAATGACTTAATTATAAGTCGTCTGCGAAGACTTTTCTTTCCATCTTTCTTAATCCGTCAAATATCTAAGTTCATATCTTCTATTTACTGCAGGCTAGGGTGATCAACTTTGTTCAGAAGGACATTGGTGAAATGTTTCCAAAATGGAAGTTTGATGTTGAGGACACACCTGCGGAGAACATAATTAAACTCATGTTTGTGAAGAAACCGTGGAAGTGGACCATGGATTGCTGGGAAGTCACCGGTACTTGGGTCAATACAAAGCCGGCGGTTGTGAGTCCAGCGAACAAAAAGGTAGTGAAGGAAGACAGTCCAAGACCTCGGAAGAAAGCTCGTAAAAAGGCTAGTGAAGAGGCAGTTTCAGTGGCTAGTGAAGAGGCAGTTGCAGAGGCTAGTGAAGAGGTTCATACGAATGTTGGTGGGTTAACCAAATAGGATATTAAAACCATGTTCAAGGACATAGTTGATGCCATGAGGGAAGGGTTTGAGACGTGCCTTAAGGAGATCAAGTATTTGTCGGAAAGGGTGGAAGCTGTGGAGAAGAAGGTTGGTATCACCACAAAACGGAAAGGGACATCAGCTCAAAACACTACCCCTCCACCTAAACCGACGCTCGAACCCGGGGTTAGTAACAAATCCTCTCCCAACAAGAGATTGACTAGACAAAGTCTTAAGAATAAGAATTGAAAAGTTGCATTTGCTTTGTTTCTTGTATGTCAGAACATGTGTGCTTTGTTTATAGTGTATGAAATGGATCTTTGGACAAAGTCGTTGGTTATTATTGTTTGAAATGGATCTTTGGTTATTATTGTATAAACTCATCTTGTATATTGCAGAGTGAAAGTGTTAATGGGACGAACGCGGGAAGGAAGAGCTTGTCGGAGGATAAAGGTCCAGATGTGCCCGCAGATGCTAGTTCCTCGAAAGATAAAGCTCCAAAACCGAGCCTTCTTCTGTTGGACAAAAATCAATCCACTCTTTCGAATTTACAGAAGGAGGATGCTAGATATCTGGAAAAGATGGATGCTGCTTTGGCACTTTGCCGTGCAAAGAGTGATCGAACAAGGAAACTTGCTGCCTCACAGCAATCTCCTTATACGGCAAACAGCACGGCCAAAGTGATCATTCCAAACAAAAAGCTTTATCCAGTCTATAATTCTTTTGCACCAATTGACAAAAAGAAGTTGAAGGAGCTTGTTGATTGGTTGAAAAATTGTCCGTAAGTAAAATATGATATGGACAATTACATTTAATATTGATTTATATTTTTCTGTAAATCTTTTAGAATATAGTAATAACTCATACATTACATTTAGTGTTGATTTTTATTTTTGGTAAACATTTTAAAATATGGTAGTAACTCATACATTATCATTAAAATAAATATATTCAAATATGGCATTGCAAATTTCGAAATATTATTTAGTTTTATTTTTTATAATTATATATTTTTATTATAAAAATTTTCAAAATTTTCTACAATTTTTTTAAATTATAAATTTTAATCGTAATATTGTTAGTTTCTTTTAAAGTCTAGAGCTTAATACATAATTTAGTTAGAATATTACATAATACATAACTAAAGTTAATACATAACTAAAGTTAGAATATTAGATACTTAATAACTAAAGTTATGGGGATTATGAATAATCTAACTAGATTATGTATTAAGCTCTAGACTTTAAAAGAAACTCGATATTACGATTAAAAATTTATAATTTTAAAAAAATTCTAGAAAATTTTGAAAATTTTAGTAATAAAAATATATAATTATAAAAAATAAAACTAAATAATATTTCAAAATTTGCAATGACATATTTGAATATATTTATTTTAATGATAATGTATGAGTTATTACCATATTTTAAAATGTTTACCAAAAATAAAAATCAACACTAAATGTAATTAACTTTGAATAATCTAACTTTAGTTAGAATATTAGATAATCAATATTCTAACTTTAGTTATGAATAATCTCCATATAGTCCAATTAGATATATGGAGATTATTCATAACTAAAGTTAGAATTTTAGATACTTAATACATAACTAGAGCTTGATCTGTGCGTCCGCGCGGATGTATGTTTGTAATTCTTGCTTATTATCTAATTGTGTTTGTTATAGATAAATATTGCTAGATTAGTGTTGGATTATTACTGTAATTAACTATTGTTTTAATTTTTATGTAATACTATTTTTAGACTGTTGTTTCATATTGAATGTATTTTTAACACGGATAAATGATTAATAATACACGGATAAATTATTAATTATTTTGTTTTTTTGTTTCATTGTTAATTTTATATTGTACTCATGTCCTAATATTGAAATTGAACACCTATAAGAGTAAAGATGAAGCAGGTTAGATTCGAAATAATTTGATGAATATGAATGTTAAAACATTACAGTATTAAAATAGATCAGTCTTCACGTAGGAAGTATTTGGTTTGATGTTCACTTTAAATAGAGGCTTACCATTTTCTTTTGGTAAAGCTTTTATTAGTAGATTTGGACTTGACAGCTTGCTTTCGAATACCTTTCAAGATATTGAATAATTCTTCAGGTTGATAAGGATCTGTTTCTGGTACAACTGAAACAGCAAAGTCATCTTGCTCAGTTTCAGAATCTGAATTGTCCAGAGAAGTACAGTCGAACTCTAGTGTTGTTTTATTCTTACAATGATAACAATATTAGTAACCTCTCAGGATGTTCGAAAACTAAAGATCTCGCAAACCGTAAAAAATACAACCTCCATATATAATCCATATTGTAAGCATTCAGTTCTACTCCAGCATCTTCACTGGCTTGATCCTCGGTTAGATCATTTAATGTGTTGCTAATGTTTGCTTCATTGGAAGTTGCTACAAATTCTGTATGGTCGTTATATCATTTAGAATAATAGGTGGATTCTTTCTTGGTCTCTTTGAGTTTTTGTTTTGAGTCGAATATACTCAAAAACTGTTAAAATCACGAGCTGTTGATATGGAAATAAAACCAAAGATATTAGGTACATACCTGTGGGTTTTGCTTATGGTATCTGATTATTTAAAATAATAACATTTAAGATTAGAATGAACTTACATGATTAAGGCTGTGAGACAATTCCTCTGTTCTGGAGTGTTGAAAGATTGATTTGATATCAAATCCTCACCTAGTAATAATTTGATTAAATTAACATACCATATTAATGAAAAGTTTCTTCATAAAGTTGAAAAAACCATTTTCAGTATTTTGACATTAAAAAAACACATACCTAGCTTGCATTTCGTTTTGATTCTTGGATTTTTTGTGTGTTTGTGATTTGTGGTTCTAAAGAACCCATAAAGGTGGTAGCTGGGTTTTTATCAAGACAATCAAAAACCCTATTAAAAATAGAGCTTGAAAGCACAATCACTTGGAACATGTAGATTTCCTTGCTGATCAAGGCAGTGTTCATCAGTAATGTTAATATTACTGTGAATTGATATTTAGTTTTTACCCATAAAAACATTGGTATCTCATTCTCAATATTTTATCCACCTTTCCCATGCTGTCGTTTTATTTTCATGATATTTTCCTAAATATATCAAAATAACGTTTATAATATCTAGTGTTACAATAGACGTTAATCACAAAAAAAAATATAGAGGGGGTAACGCTAATTGTATCATCTGCGATATAGTTATTAGCCTCCACGAAATTAATGTGTGCAATAAGTTTGTACTTAACGGTTTGGTTTTATTCTGATTTTAGTTGATTAAAAAAAATGAAAATATTCACTCAATGGCATTCCATGGTAATTATTCAGAAAAACTCAGGGTTAAGTACAAAATGTATTCATGTTTTAATAGATTACTAGAGCTTGACCCGTGCACCCGCACGGGTGTTTGTTTTAAATAGATGTATTAATTTTTTTACAACATAAATATGTAATGGTTGCACAAACATGCGTCTGTATGGATGTTTATTCAATTTGTAATATATAATATTTATGACAGATCGATGGTTTTTAATTGTCTATATTTTTTTTGGTTTCTCATATTGCGGTTGGATGTAAAACCGATAAAATAATATTTTATATAACATATTCATCAATTAAAAATATTTAATTACAGTAACCATTTTTATATATAAAAACAACAATTATTATATTTATGCATATTAATAAATATCTTTTCAAAATAAAATATTTTATGTCGAATAAAAATGTACTTATGTTTTATTAAGATAGATAGAAAATATAAAATAGTTTTTTTATTTTGTTTAGATGAGATTTAGGTATTAAATAAAATGATGTACACATTTTATTCAAATACTCAACTATTAAAATTTTCCCTATATGGATGGTAACTAATTTTATAAATAATATTCCAGATATCCTATAAATATTCTAACTGTTAGTAGCACATACTTAAATATGGAATGTAATTAATACCGAATTTTTTGATGAGAAATAATAACATAATATCCAAATCGTTGTTACCAAAACCGTATATATCTATCTTTTATAAAAAACCAACAGTAAAATCTAGCCAGAATTTAAGACTCAAACTAATTAAATAACATATATTAATAATATCTTTATAACCACACAAATGTCTATAAATTGTGTGTGTATTTTTTGCAATCTGGTATCAAACCAATCCTTGATATTTGTTTACCTAATTTAATCTCCTAACATATAATAACTTATTTCCACAAAGAAGACTCACAAACTATAAAACTGTTGTAGACCGAATTCAAAAAGTCTTACAAAGTTATAATGTATACTATGTATGATATACATTTTGCATATATAAAATTGGTTTGATATTAGAACAAAATTGATAAATATTAAATTAAACCGGATTAAACCACTTTAACTATAAACAGGTCTACGTAAGTGATATAAATGAAAAAAGTGATATAGATGGTTTCATAATGTGAAATAGTCAAAATATCGATTATTTTGGTATATACGTGAGATAGCTTGTTACGTGTTAAACAAAGATTCACTTTCAAAAATAAATACTATAAATGAGAATATCTGCTTTCAATCAACGTTGTCTTTAATAACTAAATGCTATGTTAGGCTAATTAACATGGTACACATATTGTTCCTAAATAATAGGTGTAGATTAAATGTCAATGGCATTAGTGGTAATTATTTAGGAAAAATTAGGGTCAAGTATCAAGTGTAATTCAGTTTTAATAGATTAGATTTTAAGAGAACAAATCATTTGTGCTAATTTGACTTGCGGATTTCTTCTCTCTGTCACAAGGGAAAGAGGAAGATTTGCAGCTGTCTTATTGTCACAGGTTGGCTGTTGAATCCTTGGATTCCTCAAGAATTCATATAGATTTTATCATATTCATAGGTTCAAATTTAATACTAACAAAAACTGCATAATTAGAAGATAGACACAAAACATAAGTTGGATTATCCAAATCCAGAGAGATGCGTGTACACTGTGATGCGTTGAACTCCAATCCAAGCCACAGTACTACAATCTATTGTCTCAGTTTATATGCTATTTGATATTTGTGACTTCGTATATGTCGTATATGCATGCGTTTATTAAACCAACACTGAAACTTGTTTCTTATGATATTCATTAATCAATGGTATCACCGAACTTATAAATTGAGATTGTGATTGTGAAAGCAACAGAGCTACATAGGTAGTAGAATATCCTAACTGCTTCGGAAAATATGTAACGAATGACAAAGGCTTCAAATGGTATGCAAATCAAAAATATGCATATCAAACATAAAATGCAGATCAAGCAGAACAAATGCAGATCACGCAGATCATGCAGAACAAATGCAGTTCTAACTGGTTAAACTAATTTACGAATTAGCATATTTGACTAAATGTTAAAAATAATTGTGTAAGCTAAATATCTAAAATAAAAATACAAATGATTATCTACTTGTACAGAACATGTTAATTTTTATTGTGTATTACTGAATATTAATTTTAACTTATTTCTAATAAATTAAAGTTTTCATAATTTATTTAAAAACAAATAACAATGTACCTTGATTTTAAATTTTTTTATTGGATGTACTCTGATTTTGTTTTTTTTTAATATTAGAAAAATAGTGTGCATAAAATCATTCTACAGAAAAATTATATAATTTTTGAACAGGGCTGGACAAAATATGTGTAAATTTTGATTCGATTCATTATACATTTTGATTCAAACCAAAAAGTAAAGATATCCGTAAGAAACAAAGTAAATCACAAATATTAATATTTTTAAGAACGGATATGTTGTCCGATCCGTTATATGCATATATATACATATATTTAAGGAATTATATATAAGTTATATAAATATTATATTTTATATAAGTTTTACTGTATTTTATTTACTAAATGGTTAATTATTCATTAGAATTTTAAAAAGTAAATAAATTTTTATTTTATAATAAAATATTATTATTTTATATTATTTTAAAATTTTTATTTATTTTCCAATTTTTATTTATTTTTACGGATCTAATAGGATATCCGGGACATAGAATATCATGATGGGTACAGATCAAATCCGAACAAATAATTGATTATTTTGAAGAAACGGATCATATAACGAATATTTCTAAAAACTCAGATATCCGATTTATGCCCACCCTTATTTTTGAATATGTAAATTATATATATACAAGTGTTTATCAAATTTAATAATATTTAATATATATATATAAATATATCATTTTAAATATTTGCATAAGAAAATTCATCTTAAATTTGTTATAAAGAAAAAGACTTTCACTTAAAGAGGAATTGTAATTTGTGAAGGAAAGAAATAAAGTAATATGAAATATTGATAAGTAAAGGAGAAAATGTAGTTGTTTAAAAAAAAATCAAAGAAAACCTTTCATTGGGCTCCTGTATTCGACCAGCCCACTTTTCCCTATTACATGCAGATAGGGATGTCAATCAAGGATCTGGACCGCGGGCCTGACCTGTAAAAGCTTGCTGCGGGACGGGATTGGACCTCCATGTGGTAAGCCCGCAAAATTGCGGGCCTCGCGGGACGGGTCAAAAGCGGGACAGGTTCAAAGCGGGACGGGTCGAAAGCGGGACGTAACGAAAGCGGGATGGACTACAGGTTAACCTGCGGGATTTTGAAGACCCGCAACCCCAAGTCCTCATTTCTTCTTTCACCTAATTCTTAGAGAGAGAGAGAGAGAGAGAGAGAGAAGGTGATTCGACGTTATGTAGCTCTGGTGACGGTGGTTTCAGGATCGATGATGCTTTCGGTCTCCCAAGCGCCTTCGATCTGCACCGGTGAAGCTTCTTCGAGTCTTCGAGTCATCATAAGAAATTTGAAAACTCACTTTCCACCGAAGAAGAAGATATAGTTCCCGCAATGGGTTCTTCGTAGTTTTGCCTATATGTATTTGTTCACATTATTATACATTTTGGAGTTTTAGGTTTCAATATATCTTTAACTGACTTCTATTATTCTTATTCGCAGAAGATGAAGTTGATGGTGAAGAAGATAAATCTCCATCTTTTTGTCGCTTGTTGGTGATAAAGATGAAGAACAAGAAGTGTGATTGGTGTTTTTTTTTTATTTATTTTTGGGATTAGCATCTTTGATTTGGTATTGGTTTTATTTAATTTTGGATTCAGAAAACTAAAGCATTTGTTATGAACTTATGAGTTATAATATTTGGATTCAGAAACTAAAGTATTATTTATTTTTAAAATGTTTAGAATCTAACAAAAGTAAATAAACTAGTGTTTTGATCCAATTAAAATCTTCAACTAACAAGTGTATTGCCTTATCCAGTTCAATCTTCGACTAAACTCACTTACTGATGCGTCATGAAACTGATAAAGCGTCCTGAATCATGTCTTGAAGCGTTCAGGAGCCATATGTCCGTTTGTAACTATATGTCCCGCGGACCGATCGGCAAAGACCTACATGTTTTGCGGTACGGGTTTGGTCAGCATTTTGAGGACCACAGCCCGCGCGGACCTGACTCGTCATGACCTGCTCGAAGACGAACCCGCTGCGGTACGAGACGAGATGGGACGGATCAACCTGTTTGACATTCCTACATGCAGATCAGTTTTTTGTCAATCTGCATATTATTTTTTAATATAATAATTTCTTCTGCACTTTTAATGGTGACCCGAGATAAAGTACAGATCAATCTGCATATTATTTTTTCCTGCATTTGTACTACATTTATATTGCACTGCATTCAAACCCAAAAAACAAGTGGGAGAAGCGAGATTAATTCAAACTGCTAGTTTGCATGCACCTAGAAAATTTCTTAAAAATACATCTAATTTTTATTTTCTAATAAAGTACACGAACTATTTTGGATTCCCGTTTAATACACGAACTATTTTTTTTTGTCTATTAAATACACAAAATTTTGCAATTCGCTGATTTTACACATCATTTTAGACGGCGTTAACTTTATTTAACAGAAGTGATGACGGCGTTAGTGTTTAATTAACACATGTTTAAATTGTGAAAATAAAATTTCTTAAAAATACACAAAATATTTTTCATTTGCTAATAAAATACACGAACTATTTTGGATTCCCGTTTAATACACAAACTAATTTTGTTTTTTATTAAATATACAAACTTTTAATTTTTTTAGATTTTACATATTGATTTAGACGATGTCAACTATGTTTAGCAGAAGTGAAGATAATGTTAGTGTTTAATTGAGCATGTAGTTAAACTGTAAAGAAAAAGTTCCTTAAAAATCCTCCTATAGATTATATTGTTAGATTTCTTCTCCATTACGCTTCCATAGTGTAAATATTTTTTTTGATTAAATTTCAAATTTTTTGATCATAGTATAAAGAACATATGTAGAACCTAATTCATAACACTAAACTTATTTATCATAGTGTAAATTAACTTTGAATCATTATCACTACTAGCAAAGCGAAAAACAAGAATTAGAAATGCATAACACTAAACTAATTCCAAAATCAGAAACTCGTTTAAAATTACGTATTTTTCTTTGTCCTTTTTCACGACATGGAAATCGACTCCACTTCGAATCGATATAAAGGGAAATCTAAGTAAAGAAGAAGAAGAAGAAGAAGAACATAGTTTGAAGAATAAAAGAGGTTGGAACATATTAGAGTGTCAAACTCGAATTGAAATTAACTCAAATTAATTTTAATTGGCCGAGAGTGAGCGTGCTTTTCATAGTTAGACCACTTGTTTAATTAAAACATCGTTTTCACTTCTGTTAAACATAGTTGACATCGTCTAAATCGATGTGTAAAATCTGAAAATTTCAAAAGTTTGTAGATTTAATGGAAAACAAAAATTAGTTTATGTATTAAACGGAGATCCAAAAATAGTTTGTGTATTTTATTTAGCAAATGAAAAATAGTTTGTGTATTTTTAAGAAATTGTTTTTAAATTTAAACACGTGCTAATTAAACACTAACGTCATCATTTTCGTTAAATATAGTTAACGCCGTCTAAAACGATGTATAAAATCTGCGAATTTCAAAAGTTTGTGTATTTAAGAGGCAACGAAAATTAGTTTGTGTATTAAACGGAAATCCAAAATAGTTTGTGTATTTTATTAGCAAATGAAAATTAATCCGTGTATATTTAAGGAATTTTCCCAAAATATATAAAATTGCAACAATCTTAATGTGACGACAAGAAAAATAATTTATAAAAACCCTGAGGACTTTTTACCAAATAAAAAACAACCCTAAGGACTTCATGCACGGCCGTGCACTGCAGCTTTTTTTTTCTGTTTTGAACACAAACACTGCTGCTTTCAATATCTTAATTCACGATATAGGCTGCTTATAATGGCCTACATAGCCCCTATTTTATTACGAATATAATTGCACTTTAATTCAAATAGCAGTATGTTCGATATATTTTGTATGTACCTTAGAGCATGATTAACAGGGAATCTTAGAGCATCTTTTATAGTGGAGTTATTATGTTATTTAGGAATTAAAATAAAAGAAAATTAGTTTATATATGAAAACACTTCTCTTATTTGGGGACTACAAGAGACGGATCTTATGAACACGTGTCCCATCGTTTGCGACTCTGATCTCTTCTTCCCCGACTTCGCTCTTCTTCAATTTCTCCCGATTCGCAGCGAGAGAGAGAGATGGTGCCGCCGGCAACGGAGCGGTGGTGCTGGGCATTGATTAGGGTTCATCTTTTCCCATCTTTTTTTCCAATTCAGATTTTGATTTTAATCTCAAGATGCAAACGCATCAGATATAAAGAGATCATGCGATTATTGATTCTTCTTTCTTAGTCAAAATCGCCATTGCTTACGAGGTTCTTACCAATCCTTAATTTGTATCTTTTCACTCTCAAAAGGGTAGTTTTTTTAATTGTATGTTTGTTTGTAATCTTATTGCTGCAGATATTGAAAGGACTGGTGTTCGATCACGCTGCTCAGTTCTTCATTGCAGATGATTCTCGTCTTATCCAGTACGTCGATGGATGGTTAGAGAAAGGACTTGTTCGAGAGTGGAAAGGTGTTGTGGGAGAGCTTGAAGTTGGAGGCAATTTCTCGCAGTTTCCTCCTTCATGGCCTCCAAGATACATTGCTGTTCACGGCATGCGATCTCTCGCTGATTCATTGCTATTAGAGGTTGTTGTTGCAACAAAAGAAAAAGAGTCTTTTTGTTGTTTTTTTTTTGTGAGGTGAACTAACTAAATACTTGTTGGTTCTGTTGCAGAGTCGATTGTCATTGCTCACAATGGTAAGAACGGAACATCTCGTGGTCAGTTTGATGTCATTATCATTGCTCACAATGGTAAGAAACTGTATTGATTCCTCTCTCTCTCTGTAGCTCAAAATGGTTCCACCTTGTGTTCAGGTAAATGTGCGAACCGTTTGCTGTCTGCATCAGGCTTGCCCCTCGTTGCTAAACAGATGAAGGTAGACAATATCTTCTAATAAACACCATGTGACTTCTTCTGATACAATCCTATTTTTTTTGTTTAGAATTTTGATCTTAGCTCCATATGGGCGCTACTAGCAGCGTTCGATGATCCTCTTCCTACAGTGAACTTCGAAGGAGCGTTTGTGAAAGGAGTTGAATCATTGTCTTGGATGGGAAACAACTCCGCAAAGCTTGGTAACTCTAGAACACCACAAACTATTTCTGAGTTCTTTTGCTTCTGTAATATTAGTATCTAAGTTGCAATATATTTTGTTATTTGTTTTTCGGCTGGCTTGTAACATGCAAGGCTTCAGTAGTTTGGGATGAACAAAGCAAAGAATATACTAGTTGTTCCTGGAAGTTCATTGGCATTGCAATTTTTTTGTTTATCTCATCAAAAGCTTCTTTGGAGCAACTCAGACTTGTCATAAACCTTCCAAGTTCCACCATGATTTGGTTTCATCTCTATACTAGTCATTTGGTTGATGTTTGAGTTGTCATAAGCAAAGACTCTAGCTTTTTGGCAATGTTTTTTTTTTTTTTTGTGGCAATGTTCACCTTCCTCTAATTCATTTTAATTTTTTTAAGAACTTTTAAATAAGGGACTTGCAATGGAGGACATAAATGATCGGGTCTCTTAACGGAGTCTTTTAACACATATTTATTGCTTAAAAATATTAAACAATAAATAAGAGACTCTAATTGGGTATTTGGGATAATGATGCTCTTAGAGCATGATTATTGGGGGGTTCTTAGAGTGGGGTTCCTAGCGGAATATAAGAATCCGTCTCTTAACTTTTAACTAAAAAAGTTAAGAACCGTCTCTTAAAACTCTTATTTAAGAACCAGTTCTTAGCTTTTTTAGTTAAAAGTTAAGAAACAGGTTCTTATATTCCACTAAGAACCTCACCCTAAGAATCCTCCAATAATCATGCTCTTAGGATGAAGTTCTTAGCGGAATATAAGAAACCGTCTCTTAACTTTTAATTAAAAAACTAAGAAGCTTAAATATTTAAGAGCATATTCTTAGATTTTTTAGTTAAAAGTTAAGTGACGGTTTCTTATATTCCGCTAAGAATCCCACCCTAATAACCCTCTATTAATCATGCTCTTAGTGCATTTAGACCATGATTAACCCGAACTCTTAGAGTGAAGCTAAGAACTGTTTCTTAGCTTTTAACTAAGAAAAGCTAAGAACCGTCACTTAAATAAGAGATATAAGAACCGTATGTTAGCCGAAAAGTGTAAAAACAAAATGTCAAATCATGAGTTAAGAATCCTAAATTAAGAACCCGGATTAATCATGCTCTTAGAGTACTGTATGGCGACACCATTCAACTCAATTCTTCTTCTTTTATATATCATTTGCAGTGTCGTCCCATAATTTGGGGTGGCCTAAAGCACAAAAAAATTTGTGTGGCCTATTATATAAATACCAACAATATATAGTAATACACTAACACCAAACCAGTACAAAAGTGTAAAAAGTAATCAAATGGTTAAAATAAAAATTATATTGGACAAAAAGAGGATCGAACTATGGTATCCTAACTCAATTTAAACTTGTTAATCATTTGACCTAGTTAAGTAGTTAATATTTGGTGATATGTGGCCTTAATTTTTCTTCTATATATTATGGCCTAAAGCATATGTTTTACTTGCCTTATGGCAGGGGACGGACCTGATCATTTGTGTCATAATAATAACTCGACAGCGTTGATAAATTAATGGGCAGAGAGGTTCTCTCCGGCCTTTGTGACATAATAACTCGACAGTCCGGGTTAATCATGCTCTTAGGGTACTGTTACGAAACGGACGTCTATATGACTTTTTTTAACACAAAGGTAGTCTATATATATATCAAAAGAAAATCTAGCAAACTGATTTTAATACTATTACTTGAGACGACCAAATGCATTGAGAAGCTAATGATAAAGCCAGGGAAGCTGGCCAGTGTTGATTCTCCGCCGCAAGTATTTTGAAAAAAACGACTTACCTTAATAATTACAAGCAAGTAGCCACATGGCGATACTTGTTTGTTCAGTAGTCATTAATTACCATTTATGGAGGTTTTTGATATGATAAACGTGAAAATGAGCGAAGAGTATAAACAAATGGATATCTGATCACTTCGTTTGTCACTCGAGCTTATAGTTTCGATCCCATCTAGAACGACCCACACCTAAAGATGTGCAATGGGCGAAACGGTTTTGATGCGATTTGTATCGAACGAAAACCTAATCTAGTATGACCCTTCATTCATGCATGCATGCTTTGTGTTTTTAGATCCAATACTAATTTGGTCCACAAATCGCGGAACGGTCTACCCATAACATCGTTGCTCGCACCTATGACCAGCTCTTAATTCCACGTTGCGAGTTATTGTGGAAACAGTCAATTGTCACCGCGTCAACATATATTACTAATTTTTTTTTTTTTTTGTGGCTTGTTTACAAAACCAGCTTAATTCTATAAAACTCTAAGAAAGAAACGTCATGTTCTAGCATTCGTATGACATAAAGATAACAAGTACTTCAGTTACAAGAAAAAAGAAAGATAACAAGTACTTGATTATTAGAACTTAGAATGCCACATATTTATACAAACGTATGGTACAAGGAAAGAGGAGGTGTGTAGTGGTATCATGACATCATCCATTCCCCGCCATTTGCTTATTTTCCGGATCATATATCTTATTAGGGACTTTTTTTGTATTTATCTTTTTGTTTGTATGCTGCTATTCACAGACACAACTTATTTCTATTCCTTCAAATCATCATCTATTTTAGAAATTAGTCCACTAAACTTGATCAGTTTTCTTTGTCCCACTGCATGTTTCATTAAATTTTCAAATTTATTTGATTATTTTTAAACGTTAGTGCAATTACGTGTCTATCAGAAAAGATTATTTATTTCAATTCAGTGATAAGATTAACAAGAGTTTTATTTTAACAATAAAAGAATATCATAATGAGAAAGTATTGTAGCCAATAGCTTAAACGTCAACGATCATCTATCTTATATTTGTTGGTTGTGAGTGTGTTTATCTCTTTGACCAATATTCACAAATCACAACACACAATTCATATTTATATTCCTTCTACTCATCATCTAACTTGGACAACGGTCCACTTGATCAGTTTCATATGTCAACTAGATTTTCAAGTGTTTTTTTAAATGTTAGTGCAATTTTGCTTACATAATGGTATAATCTTTATCTTTCTATTTGACTTGATAAGTTGAAAAACAAAAACAAAGTATTCACATAGCTTAAAAATTCGCCAGCAATGTTAGAACCGACCTAAAATTCGTTATGGGCTTCTGTTGATTAAAACCTAAAATGGGCTTTACTAAATAAGCCCATAAAGGATTGATAGACATGTCAACTTCATCAATTAAAACGGGTAAACCCAAATACGACAACATGTTTCTAAATTCTCCGGTCAGTTTCTTTTCCCGCAACTTCTTAAACGGAACTCATGCTTCTTTTTAGGCCTGGGCATAAAATCCGGAACCCGAAATCCGAACCAAACCCGAACCAAAAAACCCGACCCGTTATCCGACCCGAAACGTTAAAATACCCGAATGGGTTTTGTAGGGTGGTACAAAAAATATCCGAACCCGAAGTGTTATTAACCGAACCCGAACGGGTAACCCGAAAAATCCAAAATTAATAGTCAATATAAATATTTTGAAATATATATAAGTATTCTAATTATTAAATTCAATATTTGTGGTAATATTATATATAATAATAAATATTAAAATTCTAATAAATTATTTAAGTACACAATTAGTTATAAATAAGTATTTTATAATTTGATCATTGAAATAAAAAGTCTACTTTCTTTAAGGCAATACATATTGTTTACAAATGATGTTTGTTTTCATGCTTGATTTAACATTTTATTGCTATTTTATCAATTTTATATGTGATAGATTAATTTTTATTTAATTTAGATGTTTTTCTTTATGTTTTAAATTTTGTTTTTTACTTTGGTTATATCTGAACCGAACCGATATAACCCGAATCCGTACGATATATGATTACTTTATGGGTTTTATGATGCAATACAATTTTGAACCGAACCCGAAGTGTTATTATCCGAACCTGACCCGTACTAATAAAATTTTAGTATGGGACCTAGAAGCGTAAACCCGAAAATCCGAAAACCCGAAAACCCCGATCCAAATGCCAACGGGTACCCGAACGCCCAGTCCTACTTCTTTTTCTACGACAGTTGCAACTGCGTCTTGGACGCCGTCCAGAAGAATGAATATCCACTGAGGCAGGTTGCTGTCCGAAATTTTTATTTTCTCTGTTGGTCAGGGAGAGAGACCAAGAGACCATACGTATAGATATGAAGCAGAAGATGAGGAGAATGTTTAATGACCAGGTGACCTTTACCATTAGACATTCTTGAATTCATTTTTTGTAACTATTTATTGATAAGATATGTCTCTGTCGCACCATATTTTTGTAAAAAATAAGAAGATGTCTCTCTCAATGGACCAATTAAACTGCTAATTTAGTCAAGAGAGAGATTAGAGAGAGAAATTGATGGCAAAAGACATGCATTAATGAGATGAGAGGCTAAGAACATTTCACTCGCTCCATCTCTTTTGCATCTCCTCATGTCTCTTCCTCTCTCTCTGCTTTACCAGGTGGAGATACTATTAAGAGGATAAACAAATGTTTTACAAAAGACAAGCCAATTAAAGCTCCCCTTCTTTCATGTTTTCTTTTTGATTGGAATGTTGGAACATATTATTATAACAACGGTTTTGTTTTAGATGATTTTGTGATTCGTATCCTCTGAACTACACTTATGCCACGGAAATTTAAACATGGTCTGCATTCTTGATTTCTCGAAACATTTTTCTGTATTATTATATCTGTTTATGTGACGCATTACAATCTCTCTTTATTTGTATGTTGGTCGTTGGTTTCTTCAGTTTGACATGGTTTGATTTCTCCTCAACTTGTCTCTTAAATCATCAAGTAAGCGTACCAACACATTTTTTTTGTGTGTCTTTTGAATAAGCATCTTAATTTGAATGTCATTGATTCCGCAGGTGATAGAGCTACTTTATAAGCCAAAAGAATCATCACAAGCCTGGAGACATGGACTTAGCTTCCAATAAGAACACAACAGCTAACTCTAATGATATAGATCCGACCGTAAAACCTAAGTCGCCTAGACCAAGCAACACACAAGCCTCTTCATTTTCGCTTAAACTAGGAGACAACGTTCCCAGGAACCCTCATTTCGATCCCAAGAAGATGGATCCTCTCGTCAGACATCAACCCTCAAAATCTCCTGAACCTCCTTCCTCAGCTAGAGGAACCAACGAGAGTGATAGCTTGGGAGCCAAGAAAAATGTTCTTAAAAATCTTTATTATGATCCCAAGAAGATTGTTCCTTTAACCACACCTGAAACACAATCCCCAAGCGCCAGAGCTCATCACCAACACAAGACAAAGTCTCCAGACAAAAAGAGAGTCCCTAGACAGAATGGAGATTATGGTTATGGCGATATGGGCCCATCAGCTACACCCTTCAAGCCCCACACGGGAGGAGACGTGAGGTGGGAGGCTATTAACTCAGTCACTTCAAGAGGCCCTCAGATAGGTCTAGACAGCTTCAGGCTTCTTAAACGTCTAGGGTATGGGGACATAGGCAGTGTCTATCTCGCTGACCTACAAGGGACCAACGCGGTTTTTGCCATGAAGGTGATGGATAAGGCCTCGTTGGCTAGTAGAAACAAGTTGCTGAGGGCTCAGACCGAAAGAGAGATCCTATCTCTGCTTGATCATCCTTTCTTGCCGACGCTATATTCTTACTTTGAGACTGAGAAGTTCTACTGCTTGGTCATGGAGTTCTGCAGCGGAGGCAATCTCCATTCTCTCAGACAGAAGCAGCCCAACAGGCGTTTCACTGAAGAAGCTGCAAGGTGAGACAAAACATTCCTCCATCTATTTGGAGTAGTCCAAGGGGCATATTATCCGAAACTCCAAAACCGAACTGGAACCAAAAAAACCAAAACCAAACCGAATTTTACAAAAAATGGTTTATAATTTTTAACTCGAAAACTGAAACCAAACAAAAAAAACCAGAGGTTACCCAAATCTGAAATGTAATAAAAATATTAATAATTTTAAATGTTAAAATTAATATATTTTTAATCTGAAATATTAAAAAAATATAGTTTGTAATAGAAAATTTATTAAAAAACTTTAAGTGCTCGCAGGGTTTAACTCGGAGTTTTGTCAGTTTTTCGGCTTTAAACCCAAACCAAATCCGAACCATTTCTAAATCAGTTTTGTTTCAAATTTTATAGAAAAACAGAAACCTGACCTAAACTCACCGTTACCCCAAAACCGATCTGATCCTAAAATGTCCGGTTCCTAAACGGGTCCTAAACACCTCAACTCGAATAACTTGAAACCCCCCGAATAACCCAACCCACCCCAACCGTTAACCCAAAAAAACCCCAACACTAGTTTGGAGTTTGGAGCTTACTTATTATCTTTCTCTCTGATGAGTTTCTTTGACAGGTTCTACACTTCTGAAGTGTTGCTAGCCCTAGAGTATCTACACATGTTGGGGGTTGTGTACAGAGACTTGAAGCCAGAGAACATCCTAGTCCGAGACGAAGGCCACATAATGCTTTCTGACTTTGACCTCTCCCTCCGCTGCTCCTTTAACCCCACCCTCGTCAAGTCCTCCTCAGTCTGCAGCACAGGAAGCGCTATCCTCAACGAAGAGTTCGCCGTCAACGGCTGCATGCATCCCGCAGCCTTCCTCCCACGCCTCCTCCCTTCCAAGAAAACCCGTAAAGCCAAATCAGACTCCGGCCTGGGCGGCCTCTCCATGCCAGAGCTCATGGCAGAGCCAACGGACGTGCGGTCAATGTCCTTTGTGGGCACACACGAGTACCTAGCTCCAGAGATCATACGTGGAGAGGGACACGGCAGTGCTGTTGACTGGTGGACGTTCGGGATCTTCCTCTACGAGCTCTTGCACGGGACAACACCGTTCAAAGGTCAGGGCAACAGAGCTACGCTGCAAAACGTGGTGGGCAAGCCACTGAAGTTTCCTGATACTCCTCATGTGAGCTCTGCAGCGCGTGATCTTATCCGTGGCCTTTTAGCTAAAGATCCTCATAGGAGAATCGCTTACACAAGGGGAGCTACGGAGATAAAGCAGCATCCTTTCTTTGAAGGTGTGAACTGGGCTCTGGTGCGTAGCGCCTCTCCGCCACATATTCCTGACCCTGTTGACTTGGGACCGTTGACCGCTGCGAGAGGGAAGGGTAAGGGATATGGAGGTGGTGATCAGTATAACTCGGTTAAGCATGATGCTCAGGTTGCTTGTGCTGCTGGTCCCGCGACTCCTACTGATGATACGGCTTATGTAGACTTCGAGTACTTTTAGAACTAATACAAGTAATGTACTCTACTATGTGTTTTTTTTTTTGTTCATATTCTTTTTGACGAATACAGACTGTGATTTGTAAAAACAAAGAAGTGTCGCTTAAACAGTGTTTGAGAATAACATTTGAACCTTTCGTTTAGCTGATCAAAAAGTTTCACAAAATCCTTTCATTAAATTTTTATTTTTTTTCACAGAATCACTAGCTTTTGAATAACATCAGATTTGATGGTTTCGCTAAGGTCGTCACTTTTTTTTTTGAACGAACAAGTGATTATCATTAAGAAAAAGAGTTACTCCCCACGGGGAGGGTTTACAAGGGAAAACAGAGTAGATTTAGCAAGAGAGTCTGCTTTAACATTGTTTAAACGTGGAATAAAACCAAATGAGATAACTTCGAACGTGCAACTTAAAACCCTAATATCAAACAGTAAGCTATGCAGCTCAATTGTTGAAGAGGACGAGTTGAGAAGGTTGACGAGGGATTTCGAATCAGAGAAAACATTCAAGCGAAAGAATCCGTAAGCGACTGCGTCAAGTAGAGCAGCCTTTACCGCAAGGGCTTCAGCAACCAGGGGTGAAGCGACATGGGAGCGGTTTGAAGATCGGTGTTCAACAGAGACCTGGGGTCGTGAAAGACCCAGCCTTGTCCACTGTTTCTTGAGTTGGGGTCCCAGGCTCCATCTGTGAAGCAAGCATATCCAGTAGATGGTGGCTGCGGTAGAGGAGGCCGGTTGCGTAGAGAGCAAGTCTTAACAGGGGCTTGAGAGGCTTCTTCCCAGGACCTAGCATCTTTCAAAACTTTCAGAGTTATCTCTGCTTCAGACCAAGACTTGTTGTCCAAGACAAGTTGGTTCCTGTTCTTCCAGAGATGCCAAATAACCCAGGGGGCGACCGGAGTGGAGGCCAGGCCGGTAGGTGAGAGGTTGGTCATTGTAGTGCAACATAGTAGAAGCTCAGAGATGGAGAGGTCGGAGCTAGGGTCTGGTTTGTTCAGGGCCGGAATAAGATCCCATACACGGGCAGAGAAAGTACATGTCAAGAGTAGGTGGATAGGAGTCTCAACCTCTTCACATCGTTTGCATCTAGGATCGACTTGTATGCCTCTTGTTAGGAGAGCAGAGCCAACTGGAAGCGCCGCACTTTTGATCTTCCAAAGAAAGGACCTTAGCTTTGGAGAAGTCTTAAGGTTCCAAATGGTTTTTTTACAGGGGAATGGATCAATGTTGTGGGGGTAAGAAGTGATTCTGGAGAGGGCGTAGCCTGACTTCGAAGTGTAAGAACCTGATTTTTCAAACAGCCATACCAACTCGCCCTCCTTGTTCAGGGAACTAGGGATGAGTTGTAGGATGAGATCCTGATAGAGAGGCAAGTGTTGGCGGATAGCTTGAATGTTCCATTCTTTTGAGTGTGGGAGAATGAGTTCATGGACTCGCATGTTCCGGTTGTGGAGGGTTGGAGGCCCCATTGGAATAGACGGAGAGAGGTTTGACAGCCACGGGTCCTCCTACACTTTCACAGACGCTCCATTGCCTACTGTCCATCCGAGACCTGTCAAGAGAAGGTCACGGCCCCAGATAATCCCTCTCCATCCGTGGGAGCATGTGGTCGAGCTTGAAGCCCTAAGGAAGGGATCAGAGTGGCAATATTTTCCTAACAGGGTCTGGCCAAGGAGAGAATTCGGATCCTGCACAAGGCGCCAAGCAATTTTTGCTAGAAGGGCCTGGTTAAAACACTCAATATCTCTAAATCCAAGACCTCCAAGGTTTTTTGGGAGAGTAAGCTTAAACCAAGCTACCCAACACATTTTTCTCTTTTCCGGGTTAGCATCCCACCAAAAACGAGTAAGTAAAGATTGTATTTGCTTACAAAGGGAGGCTGGGAGCATGAAGCATGACATAGCGTAGGCGGGTATAGCGGAGAGAACCGATTGGAGGAGAACTTGCTTTCCCGCGCCAGATAAGAACCTTGTGGTTCAGCTGATAACTCTTTGTCTAATCCGATCTAAAATGGAGTTAAAAATGTCCCGCTTTCTTCTACGAAAGTGCTCGGGCAGCCCGAGATACTTTCCGATACCTCCCTCCTTCTCTATTGTTAGTTGGCGCTTAACTCGAAGCTTTGTGTGGGAAGACGTCTTGGAGGAGAAAGTGATAGCGGACTTAGTGGCATTTATGCATTGGCATGACGCTTTCTAATATTTGTTGAGGAGAGACACTAGTTGCGCGCAGCTTTGGGCGTCCGATCTCATGAAGAACATAGTGTCGTCGGCGAAAAGTAGGTGGTTTATCGCATGGTTGTTTCGTGCCACTTTAACTCCAGTCAGCAAGCCCAGATTTTGTGCCTTGGTGCACAGTCCCGAGAGAACCTCCGTACACAAAATAAAGAGGTACGGGGAGAGCGGATCACCTTGCCGGAGACCTCGGGAAGGTGAAACACGACCCTGGGGAGCTCCGTTCACCAGGAAAGAATATGACACCGAGGTCACACACATCATGGTCCAAGAAATCCAAGTCTCGTGAAAACCCAATCTTCTAAGTACCGCTTCGAGAAAGGACCATTCGATTCTATCATAGGCCTTACTCATGTCAGTTTTCACCGCCATGGAGCATCGCACCTTAGCCTTTGATGTCTTGAGATAATGGAGGATCTCGTGAGTAATAAGGACGTTGTCTCGCCCGTTTAGGCACGAACGCAGATTGGTGTGGCGAGATGATGTGTGGCAGAAACGGCTGAAGACGCTTTGTCATTATCTTAGCAATGATCTTGTAGTGGGTGGTGCAAAGCGGAATCGGGCGGTAGTCAGCCACCTTCCTCGGGCAGGTGATTTTCGGGATAAGCTGAATATGGGTTTCGTTCTGCCTATTGTGGAGGTACCCTGTCTCAAAAAATTCCCGGATGTCCCGGTAAATATCCTCGCCAATGATATCCCAATAGGAGTGGTAGAAGCCAGCGGAAAATCTGTCAGGGCCCGGAGCTTTATCAGCATGAATGGCGAGGACAGCAACCTTGACCTCTTCTCTGTCCGGGAGAGCGATGAGATCAGAGTTCATCGCTGACGTGATGCAGGGAGAGAGAGCTTCTTCAACGGTTTCGATCCAGTCAGCGCCCGAGGTTGTGAAAATAGACTGGTATTACTTTGAGATAGTTGCCACTATGTCTTCTTCAGTCTCATAGATAACGCCATGTTCATCTTCAAAGATAGAGAAGGCATTGATTTGTCTTCTGCCTCTGGTAATGGCATGAAAGAAAGACAAGTTGCGATCCCCACTTTGTAGCCATTGGATGCGACTATGCTGCTTCCAGTATTCTTCTTCCTCGCGGTATGCCTTTTCAAGCTTGGATGTAGTCGAGGCAATTAGATCAGTATCCGGGGAAGGGGCAGAGAGTGCTTCTTCGAGAATGAGTTGGGCCGCTCTGATAATTTCATTGCTTTTCTCATTTTGTGCCTTCGTCCACTCAATGATCTTGGCTCTAATCCTGCTAGTTTTAGATATGACTGATTCCTGCTTGGGATGAGGCCAATGATTTTTTACCAGCTCTCTGACTTTTGGCTTTGAGCGCAGTCTCCTGTCGAACCGGAAGGAGCCCTTTTTTAGGCTTTTAGACTGGCCAAACAAGGTGAGGAGAGGACGATGGTCCGAACCCTCAAAGCGTAGATAGACGCTCCGACCAGATGGAAACTTCTCAGACCATGAGCAATTGGACATAGCGCGATCAAGGCGGGATTGGATGAAGTGTTGATAGCGCATACCTCTCCAAGAGAGGTGGTTTCCCGCATGTGGAAGGTCCCAAAGGCCCATTTGTGACACAAAGCTACGGAAAGCCAGGAAGGAGCCTTCCCAGCGGAGAGGTCCGCCTAGTTTCTCGGTGTTGTCAAGCAGGTCGTTGAAGTCACCGGTAACGAGCCAAGCATCGTTACGGTTCTTGCCGAGTTCCATAAGTTTGTTCCAGAATTCTGGGCGATCTTCCATCTTTGGAGCTCCGTAGATAAATGATGCAAAGAAGGAGGCCTTTTTGGCTTGAATGTGGGTATCAATGATATTACACGATGAATATAGAATCTCCACATTAATATCCTCTTTCCAAGATAACATCAGCCCACCACTAACACCAGTGGGGGGGGGGGACAGAGAAGTGATGCTTATACAACGAGTTTTGGTACAAACGGAGAACTTTTTCATCAGTGTTTTTAGTCTCCATTAGAAACAAGATGTCGGGAGAGAAACGCGAGCGAATCTCTTTGAGGCGCTGGACTGTCAGGGTGTTTCCAATCCATTGGCAGTTCCAGCTCAAACAGGCTAAGGAAGAGATCCTTGAGGTGACCGAAAATCCGTCACCTTACGAGTGCTGGTTGGAAAAACTCTAGAACCCGGGACTGCTTTAGACGAGGGGCCTGTCTTTTTTCCATCAGCTTGCATAATGAGCTTTCTCCTTGGCGAGTTATGGGTTTTTGTGATTCTTCTTTTTTTAATAGCAACCCCCTGAGTGGAACTTCTAGTGATCTTTGTGTGAGGGGGAGTTGGCATTTGACGCTTTCCTGACAGTCTTGCTGCTGCAATTCTACTAGATCTCTTCACGGTAGAGGCAATGGGTAGAGCATCAGAAGGACTGGACTCAGCTGGTACAGGGCCTAGTCTAAGAGACACATGACGTCTATCTTCACTCAGCGTTCTGATGGGAGAGGCAGGGGCCTGCTGAGCCTTTGAGCTCGAAGCTCCTGTCTTGTCGACAAAAGGAGCATCAGTCATAGTGTCTTCAAAGTAATGAAGTTCTACATCTTGGAGATTTGCTGAGCCTGAGTTATGATCCTCACGCTGAGGTACTACAATCTCATTGGAGGGCAAAGACAGCCAATGGAGAGCTGATTGACGTTCATTGGAAACATTTAAGCTCCCAGCGGGGGATATTCTTTCCAGAGCAGAACGTCGTTCTTTGGAGTTATGAGTGCTCGAGGAGATAGCAGCTGAGGGAGTGTGGGTTGGCTCACGAGCAGGTTTAGGAGGAGGAGTATGAGAGACATGAGAGGTAACTGGAGTCCCCCCAGATCTTCTTTCTGAAATTCTAGTATCTGAGCATCTCCCACCAGAGCGCGGGGAGGCTGAGTGAGCGTCCTTACGCGGAACCCACACCTCTCGTTGAGTAGATGCTCTATGGTGGTGGTAACGGGGGGCGTAGTCATGCTGTCTGCGTTCATGTCTGTCGTCTCCAAGGGGAGCGTGACGAGGATACGCAGAGTCAGAACCTCTCTCCCTTCCTTGTTGTGCAAAGCGACTCGGTCTGGGGGGGGCATGCATCCTATCGGTTCTACCACTAGCTTGTCTCCTCTCTGTTAATTTTTCCAGCGTCCTGACTTGGTTGATACCCATGGGGGCTGAGCGTTGAGTGTTGGGAGCCTGAGCTGAAGGACAGTCATCACTTTCGTGAGAGAGAGAGAGAGACAAGAGAAGCAGTGTTTCTCGAGTTTCTCATATTCTAGTTCGACTTCCTTCACTCCACTAGACGACAAGCTTAATTCCAGAGTCCTATCTAGAGGTTGAAGACCGTTAATACTGACTCTGAAGCGCCCATTAGTGGCATCCTTAGCTTCTACGTGGCCAATATCAGAGCCAATGGCGTGGAGGGCTTGATCTGTCCAATAATGCAGGGGGAGACCGTGTACGGTAACCCAAAAAGAGATCAAGGAGGGGAAAGTCTCTGAGACTGTTGGTTCCCAACGTTGGGCAAGATCATCCACTGCTTAAAATGGTATGGCGCTCTGTTCAGAATGCTAAGTAGGTCCTTTTCAGACTCGAATCTGAACTGAAAGAGGTGGGGACCTAAAGCCCTTCCTGTGATGGAACCCGAGACTTGCCAATGCTGCAGAAAAAATTCAAACAGAGCTCTGGTGTTTTGAGCAGTAGGGTTAGAGACTCTACCGATAAGAGTGAACTTGTTCTGTTCAATGAGGGCAGAGTTGTCAGTGTCTGGGATCTGTATCGGAGCCCTGCGACGGGGAACCGAGGGGTCGGGGATCTGAACCGGAGTCCTACGACGAGGAGCAGCAGGTTCAGAGGCCCATTTGGCTTTCTCTGTCGCTGAGTACCTTCTAGTCATTTCAATGCTTGAGGAGAGAAGTACGGAGCGAAGGAGAGTGTGGCGTTTATCGGAGCAGGGGAAAAACACAAACTATCCTCACAACGGAGGCAAGACACAAAAACAAACAAAGGAACATTGCTTTTGGAGAGCCCACAGTGCAGGGTGGTAAGGAATTCTCAGGGGGAGGAGATAACTAGAAGAGACCAGAGGGGAGGAAAGACGGGAGAGGCAACCCAGCTTCCATAATCGCCTTCGAGAGGTGTAGATTCCGGTAAAGCAGCGGTGAGAGCGGTCCCTCCGACCCGGGTCGGGGGAAGAACCCGGCGGGTAAAGGGCAGAGGGTGCTAGTGACCGGGGGACAATCCCAAAAGGGGAAAGGAATTTGAAAAAGAAAAAGGAGTGTCAGCGGTTTTAGGCCAATAGAAGGTAAAACCGGGTAGAAAAGTCAAACAATGGGACTTTAGACTGCTGGGCAAGGACCTTTCTCAAAGACAGTGTCCGGGAGAAAAACGTAATGTAGTAAACATACAATAGTTTGATGATTATTATTATTAGTGGTTAGGTCGCTAAGGTCGTCACTATGTTACTTAAAAGGTGAAAATTAGCTTTTATATATATGGAAACATTTGTAAATGAGATCAACAACACAACTGAGCCATGCATTGGTTCCAGTTTTCTCACTGTCCCCCTTTCTTATCATCATCCTCTTCAAAGTTTATTCCTTTGCAAACAGATATGCTGAATCACTGCTTTGTGTCTCATAACGCCAATACTATGTATTTCTCTGCCTCCAACTAAAAGCTCAATCTTATAAACTCTTCCTCAAAGAAGCCAAATCCTCTCACGTCCTGTGTTATCAATGTTGAGAACTTAGAGCAGCATTAACGCAACGGGAGGGAGCGTGGGTTCTAATTTTTTTTTTTTTTTTTTTGTTTTATCCGATTAAAAAAAAAATAGATCAATCGCGGACCGCCACGTGACAGTGGGGTCCGCGAAAAGTGGCAAAAACCTCACAAACTCACCTCTTACTGAAAAGGTAGAAGAGGCAGGTTTTAAATAATGGTGGATCCCGCATGATTTTAAATTTTTTTTTTTGAAGAACCAGACAGTTATTGATGCTTTTAGTCTGTTGTGGCTGCAGCAAGTGCAATTAGCTTGAACCTTTTCTCTTCTGAATCATCCCTAAGAGTTTTCAACTTATGCAACTTCCTGAATACGGTTAGGCTTCAGGGGATTTTGTTGACTCCATTTTTGGCCTAATAGTGGTTTATGCTGCCCTTATCATGCATGTATGATGCTCGAGTACTTTGCTCATTTATGCCAAAACTCAAAACTTCCTTTATCTTCTTCATTGTGACAAGTAGAGGATCCAGAGGGCATCAGTAAATGGTCTATAGATAGTGGTGGTGAAAACCGTCTTTGCTTGAGACATTTTGCTTGTAAGCTATATATGAGAGAAGACAGTAGTATCTAAATGTCTTATATCTCATGTATTCTTGTAGCATTGCAGGATGTGAGGAGAGAAGTTAGTAAGCATGCGAAGGTGTTGAACAAACTAACAACAACAACCAATGCTCAAAGAGTTGAAGAGATGAGTTTAAAGTGTTAATTTTATTTCTTTATGATTCATCAATTTGAATCTCATAACCATATAATTCTCTATTTGAATAGACAAAGGGGAAAACATACCTTGTGAATCCATGACTCAATGATCTATGGCAAGAGAATGGATCTTCCAATACAAACCCCTTGTTGACCTTAGCTCTCCATTGATGGGATATGGAGTTTTTCACTTAATGTCAAGTTAGGTTGCATTGGGGACCATAACCCATGATGTAGAAGTAATTTCTTGTTCAACCCTTCACTAAACTAGAAATCACATAAGGCATCCACATATAATATTTCATAACATTTTATGCCCAAACTTATTAATGGTCATATCACATTTATTCCTTAACATATGTGACCCAACCAAAATGATCTTACAATCTCCCACTGGGTCATATATGTGCCTTAGAATGTGATAAACTTTATGAGCGCTCTTTATGCCATTAATTCTGGGAGCATAAGCAATCTTGTCTATTGATTATATCAACATAGGATCATGGTGGCTTTCGTTACATTACTTTCGTAACTAAACTTTCCATGGTCACAATATCAATACAGCCAAATGACATAGATCAATTATGAAACATGTGGCATGAAAATCACATGAAGTGTGGTCTGTATATGTCGATTTTCAACTGGTCCTACTTTAGTGAGATCAACTTAACCCTTATGGTACAAAGTGTATATGCCGAAGACTTTAAACTTTATTTCTGATCAGAAAGTGTGTATAATACAACCAAAACATGGAACAAAAAAAACAAATTACAAACTCCCACTAAACCGAATGATCCCCAAACACCAAAATACCCATATGAGCAGTATGCTCATGAAAGACCTTAGGTACAATTCCTTTTGTAAGAGGATCCGCAATCATAGAGTTTGTCCCTAAGTGTTCTATGGTAAACTTTCCACTTTGTACCCATTCCTTAACAACTCGGTACTTGATGTCTACAAACTTAGACTTTACCGAACTTCTATTGTTGTTGGAATACATAACGGCCGCCTTATTGTCACAATACAACTTGAGGGGTCTTTCTATTCCTTCAAGAATCCTTAAACATGTGACAAAATTCCTTAGCCAAATTCCCTGAAGTGATGCCTCGTAGACTGCTACTAATTCTGCTGCCATTGTGGATGATGTTACGAGTGATTGCTTAGCACTACGCCAAGAGATCGCTCCACCGGCTAACAGAAAAACATAACCTAATGTAGACTTTCTACTGTCTTGGCATCCCGCAAAATCAGAGTCAGAATACCCAATGATCTCCATATTATCCGATCTCTGGTACGTGAGCATACGGTCTTTTGTTCTCTGCAAGTACCTCATGACCCTTTTGGTTGCTTTCCAATGGTCCATGCCCGGATTACTTAAGTATCTGCCCAACACTCCAACTATGTACGCTATATCTGGACGCGTACAAACTTGAGCATACATAAGACTCCCTACTGCTGATGCATAAGGGATCTTTTGCATCTCCTCAATTTCCAGTTTTCCTTTAGGGCATTGTTCGAGACAAAACTTGTCTCCCTTAGCGATTGGGGTATCTCCTGGTTTGCAATCATGCATGCCAAATCTTTTAAGAACTTTATCAATATAGCTCTTTTGTGACAATCCAAGAATTCCTCGAGGGCGATCTCGATGAATCTCGATCCCTAATACAAAAGATGCCTCACCAAGATCTTTCATCTCAAAATTTTCCTTAAGAAATCTCTTGGTTTGAACCAGCATGCTAATATCGTTAGTGGCCAGAAGTATGTCATCGACATATAAAACCAGGAAAATATATTTACTCCCACTGAACTTTTGATACACACAATCATCAACCAAATTCACCTCAAAACCAAAGGAGGTGATAATCATATGAAATTTATGGTACCATTGACGGGAAGCTTGTTTTAGCCCATAGATGGATTTCTTTAATTTGCAAACCATATCTTTTGCATCACCTAAGGTAAAATGTTCTGGTTGCACCATATAAATCGTCTCTTCAATGTCTCCATTGAGAAACGCTGTCTTAACATCCATCTGATGAAGCTCTAAATCATAATGTGCAACAAGAGCCATGATTGTCCTAAAAGAATCCTTTGAAGATACCGGAGAGAAGGTTTCTTTATAGTCAATCCCCTCTTTCTGAGTATAACCTTTAGCCACTAGACGAGCCTTATATCGCGAAACATTACCATTCGAATCCCTCTTGGTTTTAAATATCCATTTGCAACCAATGGGTTTCTTTCCTTCTGGTAATTTAACGATTTCCCAAACCTCATTGTCTAACATAGACTTATACTCTTCATTTGCTGCCTCAGTCCACTTATCCGACATGGAACAACTCATTGCCTGAAGGAAGGTGATGGGATCATCTTCCGAAAGAGTTTGATTTTCCTCATGTTCCATTAAAAATACTATGTAATCATCTGGGATAGCATTTTTCCTTATTCGAGTGGATCGCCTAAGAGCAATTTGATCTTGTTGCACTAGTTCTTGAGGATTTTGAGTTTGACCTTCATGTACGATATCATCGACAACCTGAGTTGGAGGAAGGACTTCATTATCAACTTGAGGATCCAAATTTACTTCATCAGAAGTAACTATACGAATCGGTATAGGTATTGGAGCCGATTCTTCCTCAAAGATGATATCCTTAACCTTATTTCTCCCCCCAAAATCAATATCCTCAAAGAACGTAGCTGTTCCTGTCTCAAAAATAGTCTTAGCAGTGGGATCGTAAAATTTATACCCTCTTGAACGCTCCGAATAACCAATAAAGTAGCTGCTAATGGTTCTTGAGTCCAGTTTCTTTTCATATGGCTTATAAGGCCTTGCCTCAGCTGGACATCCCCATATCCGAAGGTGCTTAAGACTAGGCTTGCGCCCAGTCCAAAGCTCATAAGGGGTCTTAGCAGTTGCTTTAGTTGGCACCCTATTAAGAATGTATGCTGCAGTCTTTAGTGCCTCTCCCCAAAGTGATTCAGGTAAGGAGGAATGACTAATCATACTCCTCACCATGTCCTTAAGAGTGCGATTCCTTCTCTCAGACACACCATTCATGCTAGGAGAACCTGGCATGGTGTATTGAGGCACTATACCACACTCCTCTAGGTATCTGGCAAACGGTCCTGGACGTTGTTCACCTGAACCATCATACCGACCGTAGTATTCGCCACCACGATCAGATCTGACAGACTTTATCCTTTGGTCAAGTTGGTTCTCAACCTCAGCTTTGAACCTTTTGAACACGTCCAAAGATTCCGATTTCTCATGAATAAGAAACAAATATGCATATCGAGAATAATCGTCAATGAATGATATAAAATATTGTTGACCATTCCAAGAAGCCGTAGGGAAAGGTCCACAAATATCCGTATGTATCAACTCAAGGACTTCCGTAGCTCTATATGCACCCAATTTCTTATGCTTGGTCTGTTTTCCTTTAATGCAATCCACACACATATCACAATCCGTGAACTTTATGGAACTCAATATACCATCTGACACAAGACGCTCAACTCTATTTCTAGAGATGTGACCTAGGCGTTGGTGCCAAAGAGTTCCTGAATTTGCATCTTCAAACTTTCGTTTAGTACCTCTTGATTCAACACTTAAACTTTCATCTTTAGAGTTTATAGTGTCAAGCATATAAAGACTGTGATTTTCCAAAAGTTTACCGGTTCCAACAAGTTTTGAATTTAAAGACAAAGTAGCGGTTCCGTTCTCAGTTAGACAAGAATAACCTGATCTGTCTAACCAAGGACCTGAAACCAAATTACGTCTAAAAGACGGTACAACAAAAGTGTCTTTCAAATCCAGAAAATGACCAGAAACAAAAAACAATCTAAAATGCGCAATTGCCTCCACATGCATCGGACTCCCATTAGCCACATGAATGCGTCTTTCAGCATCATTTGGGGTTCGATAGCTCAGGCAACCCTGAAGTGAAACACTAATGTTAGTAGTAGCACCAGAATCTAACCACCAAGTGTTCCTAGGTACTTCAATTAAGTTCATTTCTGAGCAAACCAAAGCAAGGAACATACCTTTCTTAGCACGCCAAGCGTGATATTTAGGGCAATCCTTCTTTATGTGTCCACCCTTCCTGCAAAAGAAACATGTATCTTCAACCTTAGCATGTTTCTTTTGGGTAGGACCCTTAGCAGCATTATCCTTAGTGGGCTCAAATTTCTTTCTTTTGCCCTGTCCCTTAGAGGTGTAAACCATATGAGAACTTTCGGTCCTCTCTTGTTTCATCCTCTCTTCCTCTTGCACACAATATGCAATGAGCTCGTTAAGAGACCATTGCTCCTTCTGTGTGTTATAACTTGATTTCAGCTGACTGAACTGAGGAGGAAGAGAGTTCAAGACAAAGTATATGAGCAATTCAGCCGGAAGCTCAGTCTTAAGTGTCTTGAGTTTCGAAACAATGTTGGACATTTCCAAAATGTACTCCCTTATTTTTCCATTGCCATGGTACCTCATCGTACTAAAGCGATGCAAAAGCATGCTAATTTCCGCCTTATCGCTTCTTGCGAAACGGGAATCCATCTCGGCAAGGAACTGTTTGAGATCATTGATCTCCTCACCACCTCTGAAGGCTTCTGGAATGGTGTCCTTAATGATCATCAAACCAATGCGGTTAGAACGCTCCCACTTCTCATGAACAGCCTTATATTCCGAAGTGCTGTCATCCGTAGGAGAAGAAGGTTTGTCCATCCTGAGCGCAAGGTCAAGATCCATACACCCAAGAACAATCTTCACTTTACTTTTCCATTCCGAAAAATTGGAACCCGTAAGAATTGGAATGGATCCTAAGTTGGCAGATAAAGTAGCTGAAAAGAGAGAACAAAACCGAGTTAACTCAATATCCGAAGAAATCAATGATAAATTTTAACTGATTATACTTCCCATCCAAGATACCAAATGTAACATCAATATCAAGTCTTTGGACAGTAATATTGACTACTAGCAGTACTCTTGTAATAACAATCAAATATTGACAATAATCCACGATAAACAATAAACCTTCCTTTGGGCCGATTTATTATTTACATGTTGAAACCATATAATTGTCATGTATTCATCATCATAATTGTATGTACAATTCGGCCAAAAATTAAGTCTTCCTTTGGGCCGACTCAACATCCGCATGAATATTGCACACACGTATATATATAAATTTCGGCCAAACACAACCTTCCTTTGGGCCGATTAAATATTCGCCATGAACTTACATACATACTTCCTTTAATAATTCTCATGAAAAATCTTCTCAAGAGAGGTCTTCCTTTGGGCCGACATCTTGATTAAATTAACCAATCAAATTATTAAATATGTATAATCAAATTTATTAATTGATTTAAAGCTGAATTTTATTCTTGCACATACATATAAGTGAACGTATGTAGGTTCTTTATGCAAGAATACTTAAGCGGGAGAGTGGTTGGAGGCAGCAAGGGAGGTGCCAGCTTTAGTCACGCGACCTGGGTTCGAATCCCACACTCTGCGTTTTTTAACTTAATTAAAGCTGGATGGGCCTAACTTAATGTTTGTACCAAACTGGCCCAACTGATTTAAAACATAAGAAAATGGGCCAAAATAATTAAATTCGCAGGCCCAGAATAATTAATTAAATCAGAAATTTTATTTGGGCCAAACAACTAACAAGCCCATCACGAATCTGCCTCCCACCTTGGGTATTGTCAAACAATTTTTTCAACTTTAATACCTAAAAAACAGATCTAACCAAATCTGGAAAAAATTGTTCCACAAAAAAAAAAAATGAAAATTTTCAACAAAATTTCAGAAAGTATAAACCTTATGAACAATATTTTCCATCAATAAAACCTTAAACCTTATTTAGATATAAATCTTAAACATAGATAACAACCAAAGATCTATATCTAACATGCATGGTCCCAAAATTCAACATAAACTTTAGAAAAAAACAGATTGAACAATCCAATATTTTCACATAATAATTAAATTCGAATTTAAAATACAAACTTTAGATTAAATTCGAAATTATTTTAGATCCAAATAGAAAATCAATATGGTGGCTCTTGATACCAATTGTTAATTTTATTTCTTTATGATTCATCAATTTGAATCTCATAACCATATAATTCTCTATTTGAATAGACAAAGGGGAAAACATACCTTGTGAATCCATGACTCAATGATCTATGGCAAGAGAATGGATCTTCCAATACAAACCCCTTGTTGACCTTAGCTCTCCATTGATGGGATATGGAGTTTTTCACTTAATGTCAAGTTAGGTTGCATTGGGGACCATAACCCATGATGTAGAAGTAATTTCTTGTTCAACCCTTCACTAAACTAGAAATCACATAAGGCATCCACATATAATATTTCATAACATTTTATGCCCAAACTTATTAATGGTCATATCACATTTATTCCTTAACATATGTGACCCAACCAAAATGATCTTACATAAAGTGCAACAAGACCAGTGAGGAAGAATCAAAGTTGAAGTCTCTGTTCGGTCTCTTTGTTAACTTCGGTGTTTATTATTATTATTATGTAATAATAAAACAAAAAAAGCTCACAACTTTATAAATCTATTTATTGATAATGATAAGAAACAAAGAGTAATTTAATAAAAAAAGAAAAAAGAAACTAAAGAGAATCAGTGAAGAGATGTCAAATCAGTTTCGTGGGATCTGAGAGAGAGAGAGAGAGAGAAGAAGAGAGAAACAAACCTCTCTCTCTTTAGGGTTTTCAATCACAAATCCGAATGGCAGCACATCGTCACCAATTGTTCACATACGCCCTCCAACCTTCTCTCGCCGCCGCCTCCACCGTTTCCCCCGCTCCTCCTCCGCCGCAACCGCTACCGCAACCGCAGCAAAGTCTCTCCCTTTCTTCTCTCTACGCCTCCTCCGCCGCCGACCGCTACTACCCCGACGCCACGTTCCGCTTCTTATCCCGCGACGGATCCGAAGCTTTGACCAACTACCAAGCAACGGTTGCTTCTTCTTCCTCTTCTTCGGCCATGTACCACCACCACCATCTCCCCAACGCGGCGGCGGCGTCGCATTTGGCTTACCCTCCTCAGCTGATTCATCAGGAAGCTTGGCCGCCTGGCGTCGAGCCTCCCGCCGCCGCCGCCGCCGCCGTTGAGCCTCTTCCTCCTGGAGTCAAACGCACCTCTGAAGGTTTGTCCTTTTACTTAATTCTCAGATCTGCTTCATTGATTCTTATTTATTGCTTGAATTGTTCAATTTGTAAAGCTTTAAAGTCTCCACCTTTCCGTTTTCTCTGCCCTCATCGTGATTCTACCTCTATAGTTCCTTCAATTGCAGCATTAAAAAACTTATCTTTAACATTAGAACACACTTCTTTAATCATTGGTCTCTAGCTTAGCTTGCTATTCTAGGATTGGATAGATCTTGATTTACATTTGCATTATGGTTTGTGTTCCCCTGTGCTTTTATCTTTAAATAGAGGTTGAATTGGTTGGCCTTTTTGTGTTTGGGATACCACTAAGCTTATACAAGTTAGAATCATCCCTAAGGATATTTGACTACTCTAATGCTATTAATTATTAGTTTATTACATCTCTGTAAAGTATATTTGACTACTGTAATGTAATTAATTAGTCTTTGTTGCTTTAAAATTTCAGAAAGACAGTTAGTTTTCCCTTAAAAGTTATGCTTTCTTGCAACTCTCTTATGGTTTCCAATAAACTTTTCAAAAGGATTATATGTAAGACATACTTATTGAGGCTATATTTGCTTTCTGCTGTATTATTTCGTATATTTCATTATCCTCAAGTTTATTTTCAAGGTATAAATATACAGCAGCATATATATATATATATATATATATATATATATATATATATTACCTTCTCATGTTGTTGTATATTACTGTTTATTATGTAATATAGCGCTCTACTATCCGACTCTCTACGGTGCCCATAATCCAATGGGTCAGACGGAAGCTTGGTATACTACGGACTACTTAACCAAGCGCCTTAAGTTGGAGAGTACGAGCCATTTGCCTGTCTATCCACAGCGGGCAGGGGAGAAGGATTGTACCCACTATATGCAAACAAGAACTTGTAAATTTGGAGAGGGCTGCAAATTTGATCATCCTGTTTGGGTTCCTGAAGGTGGAATCCCAGATTGGAAAGAGGTGATCGTTTACTACTATCTAAGTATTTACATTATAATGATGATTACGTTTTTCTCTTCTCTGGATTTAGGCTATGTACTTATATGTTTATACCACGAGAGTTTGTGTCTGATTACTTTTAAACTATACCTATACTCTTTTTGCTTGGTGTCTGGGCTCATAAACTTAGGTACAATATATATATATATATATTTTGTCAGCACTTAGTACAATATATCTATACTGTTTAGGTATCTTGATAGTGACTCAAGGCTTCAGTTTCTGTTTCTGCAACTATGTTTGTTATTCTTGCATTTCTCTTTGTCAGATCGTTTCTTGACTTGAAAGTGGCATTGTTTAGGCATTCAAGGATAAGATGATAAAATCTTTTTTTTCTTTTTTTTCATTCAGGCACCAGTTGTTCCAAACGATGAGTACCCTGAGAGACCAGGTGAACCAGATTGTCCGGTAAGCTGTTTCTGAAAACTTTTCTCGCTATTTTAGTTCTGTTTCTTCCTTAGGATCTGACCATCATTGTCTTCTCTTCACTGCCGGGCAGTATTATATAAAAACACAACGTTGCAAATATGGTCTAAGGTGCAAGTTTAATCATCCCAAAACAGCGGCTGCAGTAAGTGACTTTTCCATCTCCTAATTATATTCCTCAGTTTCTTTGTATGTGGCAGCAGACACTCCCGATAAGATCTTGTGGTTCTAATATATGCTACTTGATGCTCTTCTGTATATCAGGTTACTGTTGAAACTCCAGATGCCTTACCTGAGAGGCCTTCTGAGCCCCCGTGCACTGTAAGATACACACATATAGTAACACAACTTATCCGTTTTCACTGATGAATAATCTAATCCTAATTATTAAGTTCACTGATGTTTTCTACTCTGCAACAGTTCTACATGAAGACTGGAAAATGTAAATTTGGTTTAACATGCAAGTTCCACCACCCAAAAGATATCCAGCTACCATCATCTAGTCAAGATAATGGTAGTACTGAGGCTGTAACCAGTGAACCTGATGTCACCAACAATCCGCATGTGACATTTGCTCCAGCAGCATATTACAACTCGAAGGGACTACCAGCTAGGCCGGTAATGGTTTCAACTTCAAGTTCCATACATATTATCTTATAGTCAGAATTGGTGAACTATCTAGTGTCTAGTTACTATTCTTATAACTGATGAAGATTGTATGCTGACCTGTTCTGTCATCTTAGAATGAAGTTTCATTAATTAGATTGTTAGATTTTACAGGCTGAAGTAGACTGCCCGTTCTATCTCAAGACCGGAAGGTGAATATCAAATACAAAGTCGTTGATTACAACCTCGAAAGAACAGAAAAAATGACACTAACGTTTAATATGTTTTCCATTTTCACGATCAGCTGCAAGTATGGTGCCACCTGTCGCTACAATCATCCTGAGAGGACTGGTTAGTGAGCGTGTCTCATTTAAATATGTTTGTTCTTAGAATCTTCAGGTACCACTTTCACTTCTTAGAATCTTTACGGTATCTTCTGTGTGCGTGTTTTGATTTTGGCCACAGCATTCACTCCCCAAGCTGCTGGGATAAATTATCCTCTAGTGTCCCCGACCAGTGCGAGTGTAAACCTTGGGTTGATTAACTCAGCTGCCTCCCTCTATCAGACTCTTGCTCAACCCACGGTAGATGTCTACAATCATGCTGTAAGAAATATTTAAATGCTCCTTCTAAGATGCTGGAGGTTTAATTAAAGTAGAACTTGTTGCAGCTAGGAGCGCTTACAGCAACGTATCCCCAAAGACCTGGACAACCAGAATGTGACGTGAGTATTCTTGTGCAACTTTTTAGATTGTTGACATGTCAATTGGACTTTTACTAAAACCCCTCACTATCTTTCATATGTTATAGTACTACATGAAGACAGGGGAGTGCAAGTTTGGAGAGAGGTGCAGGTTCCATCACCCAGCAGATAGGTTGAACGCAACGAGTAAACAAGCTCCTCAGCAGCCGAATGTGAAGCTGAGTCTTGCAGGGTATCCCAGAAGAGAGGTACCGTACAAAACGTTGATCAAATAGAATCCACACTGCTTTGCTTGTATTTTGTGTGCTAATCCAATAGAGGAATCTGTTGCAGGGTGCGCAAAATTGCCCGTATTACATGAAGACGGGGACTTGCAAGTACGGGGCAACATGCAAGTTTGACCATCCTCCTCCAGGCGAAGTTATGGCTAAAACCGCTTCAGAAGCTGAAGCTGATGCTGCTGGTGGAGCGACTGACACGACTCAGTGAGTAGCTATCTTTATGTAAGATAAGATGATAAGCGTGTTGTAATCTTGTTTTACTTGCTATGTTCTGCATCTGTTTCTCCTTTCTCAAATCCCTTTTTATCACATCCTAAAACCAAAAGAAGAGATTGAGTGAGTCCTACTTTGCTGAGTATCTTCTCTACAATTGGTCAAGCAGTAGAGCTTCTATGTTTATAAAGGCAACAAAGTGGGTCTGAAGTTTTCACCATTACCATTATTCTCCTCTCAATGATTCAATACTTAATATGAAAGCAATAATCAGTAAACTCCAACCAAATTATACAATAACGTTGAAGAACACACACACACACAAACTAGTTTCCAAAACCGTTTGCTAGTTCTTGTAAACATGCTTCGTCAGCAAGAAACATGTCGATGCCAACTGCTAGCGGATCCAAAGTTTTGTGTTGTTAGTTTTTGGTTGTTATCAGCAGAAGGAGAAGAGGACAGCAAACAAAGGCAGAGGAAGAGTACATGGAGTTATAGACTCTTGTCTCTAGTTTTGATTGAAAACATGTGAATGCCTCTATTAACGACAAAAAGGACAAACGATCAAAGATGTATAGCAGAGCAAAGACTCAAAAAGTTTGATACCTTTCCCATCTCTCTTTTTAAAACTTTTTGATTGGTTTTAAAATTGGACGCACAGTTTTCAAGACCCTCTCCTGGGCCTATCTCTACCGAAACACTATGCAACCTCTCCCACAGCTTCAACACGGGTGTCCGTGTCTCCATGGTATTGAATGAAATCTACAGCTCATTAAAGACTCAGATGGGTCAAAGCCACAACTACATGTCGAAATTAAATTAAAAATTAAATTATTCTTTCTTTAGAGGTTTAAATAAGAGGGGAGGGTCTGCAGGTTATAGCTTAAAGCCGCCGCCTTGAAAAAATCCAGAAAGGCCATTGCTTTATTCGACTAAGGTAGAAATTTGCATTTCTTATTCACGCTTTCTTCTGTGTTTGATTCATACATAACCATCTTGTCTTTATTAGGAAGAGATTGTTCGTCTTATGCTTACTGAGTCTGTTCTTGATGGTTTAGGTGAAGAGTAAGAAGAAACTTAAGAGACAAACCAAACAGAATGAAGTATGTTTTGGTGACAGGAGGAGTGGTGAGTGGACTTGGGAAAGGAGTGACTGCAAGTAGCATTGGACTTCTCCTTCAAGCCTGTGGCCTTCGTGTTACTTCCATTAAGATTGGTGAGGCTATTTTATATACATCCTGTGTTTTTGGCTATGAGACTGCATGTAACAACTAAAGGAGACACCTTTTTGTTAGCAAGGATGAGACTTTCTTGACTGGTTTTTGTTGGTTCCTATCTATATGATCATTTTACACTGTTTACGCAGATCCTTATCTTAACACTGATGCTGGGACAATGTCTCCGTTTGAGCATGGAGAAGTATTTGTTCTGGATGATGGTGGAGAGGTATGTCAGATTGTATGTCCTGTATAAAACTGATGCATTGTTGTATCTAACCGGTGAGCATTATTTAGGTGGACTTGGACCTTGGAAACTATGAGCGTTTTTTAGACAGTACATTGACCCGTGATAACAACTTAACAACCGGAAAGATCTACCAGGTATGTCTAGTTGTCTACTACCTCAATAATCATCTCATGTTAGAACCTGGTTTACAAAGTTTTTGTCTTTGATTTTTGCAGTCAGTCATTGACAAGGAAAGGAAAGGGGACTACCTTGGAAGAACTGTACAGGTTCATTCACTATCTACTTGTCGCTTCTTAACTTTATGCTGGTTCTAATTTGACTTGGTGATTGAACAAAAGCGTTTGAATTTTCTTTAAGGTGGTTCCGCATATAACTGATGCAATCCAAGAGTGGATTGAGCGTGTTGCTAATGTTCCCGTGGATGGAAAGGAAGGTCCTCCTGATGTCTGTGTCATTGAACTAGGAGGGACCATAGGTAGGTACTTTTTGTCGGTTGATATTGCTCAGATGAGTGGCTTTTATTTACTTATGTTCTGTGCAGGTGATATTGAATCTATGCCCTTCATTGAGGCTCTTGGTCAATTCTTCTATAAAGTTGGTAAGCTGTGCTCTGAAGTTGTCAAAGATCCACTAGTTCTCTTACGTTATTGATTATCGGCTCCATTACCTTCTGTCTTTTGTGTTCTTAGGGCCTGGTAATTTCTGCTTGGTGCATGTGAGCCTTGTGCCTGTTCTCAGTGTTGTTGGTGAACAGGTAGCTTTCTGTGGTTTTCATATCTTCAGTGGAGATTCTATTTTATTGATTTGTAACAGTTGAGGTATCAACATCTGTATTTGCAGAAGACAAAGCCAACTCAGCATAGCGTGCGAGGACTCAGGAGCCTTGGTTTGACTCCAAATATCCTTGCATGTCGCAGCACAAAGGTAATAGCCTCTCCAACACTGTTCATTTGTTGTAGTGTTGAATAGCTATGAGTTTTGGCTTTTCATCTTATCAGTTCTTGTTTTGAAACAGGCACTTGAAGACAATGTGAAGACGAAACTATCTCAGTTTTGCCATGTTCCGGTACTTGTTGTTTAATTTCTCAACCTCTTAGAGCAGAGACGTTATCTCTCATTTAAGTCTTAAGCAAACATTCTGTCTGCTTTTCTTTTGTTTCCTAGGAAGAGAATATTGTAACACTCTATGACGTTCCAAATATCTGGCACGTTCCTTTGCTTCTGAGGGTAAGTAAAATTGTGCTTGAATAATTTCTAATACTACTTACAAAATCAAATTAATTGTTTTTTTGTCTTACTCTTTTGGTGTTAAATTCTCTTCTATAGGATCAAAAGGCTCATGAAGCAATTTTAAAAGAGTTGAACCTCCTTGGGTTTGTCCCTAGACCATCTTTTCGTTTTTACTTGACTATAAGTGTAATTTTTGTTCTGCTTTAGGTCCTACACTTTAGCTTCGCTGTGATGACTTTTTCTCTACTAATTGACATTTGCTTCTTTGCAGCAAAGCTGTAGAGGCTGACGTGACAGAATGGACTGCAAGAACTAAAATCTATGATACCCTGCAAGATCTTGTTAGTCAACTTTCTAATTGTTTATTTGATGGCAGCGTGTCTAGATAATGGAAACTGTTGTTCATTCTCAGTGGTCTTCTCTTTCAGGTTAGAATTGCTATGGTTGGAAAGTACACTGGCCTTACTGATTCTTACCTTTCCGTGTTGAAGGTAACTTGATCTCTGTGGTCTTGATTAAACCAAAAATAGTTAACCTTTAGTTTATGCCCTAATCTGGGCTTAGTATTGAGTATCTTGGCATTTTCATTATTGTCTACAGGCTCTTTTACATGCCTCTGTTGCATGTCACAAGAAGCTTGTTGTAGACTGGGTTGCAGCCAGTGACCTTGAAGAGATTACAGCACAGGAAGTGAGTCTTCTCTTCGTTTCTCTCCTCTGTGTACTACAACTGTATTTAATCTCATGAACCTTTGTACGACTTGCCATTGCAGACGCCAGATGTCCATAAAGCTGCATGGGATCTTTTGAAGGTAGGTTAATCCTTACAGAGACTGCTACACCAATTCTGTAAATATGTTGGGACTCACCATTTGTTGCTTGTTTCAGGGTGCTGATGGTATTCTAGTACCAGGAGGTTTTGGTGACAGAGGAGTGCAGGGGAAGATGCTTGCTACAAAGTACGCCCGTGAGAATCAAGTCCCTTTCCTTGGCATATGCCTGGGAATGCAGCTGGCTGTTGTTGAATTCGCCCGCTCTATTCTTGGCTTTGAGGATGCAAACAGCACAGAGTTTGAACCAGAAACGCCAAGCCCTTGCGTCATTTTTATGCCAGAGGTACTTAGACCATATAGTCTTTTCATCTGACTGATTACATGCTTTCATTTTCTCAAGTGTCTTCTTAACCTTGGTTTAATCTTATTTTTAAGGGATCTACAACGCATATGGGTGGCACAATGCGCTTAGGGTCAAGGAGGACTTACTTTCAGGTTCCTGATTGCAAGTCTGCTAAGTTGTAAGCACATACCAGCTCCATAGCACATGATAACTCTTAAGGCTCGTTTCCAAAGCCTATATAACTTCTTATCTCTATTTGTAGGTACGGCAATGCAAAGTTTGTTGTTGAGCGACACAGGCACAGATATGAGGTAATGTTTTATATTCTACATATTCTTTTCCTTGAGCTCTCTCCTCAGTCGTGAAACTTGGAATATATTTTTGTAATGGCAGGTAAATCCAGATATGATACAAGAAATTGAGAATGCTGGGCTCTCATTTGTTGGGAAGGATGAGACTGGGCGTCGTATGGAGGTAATATGCTCGTAGACACCCTGTTTAATGTGTAACTTCAATGAGTTTGGAACAGTATGTCAATGTTCTGCGTGTGTGGTGTGCAGATTGTGGAGCTTCAAAATCATCCATACTTTGTGGGTGTTCAGTTTCATCCTGAGTTCAAGTCCAGACCTGGAAAACCTTCTGCATTGTTTCTAGGTAATTTCTCGGTTATATAGCATAATGGCAAGAACCTGTATTTGATGGTTTTTTGTGGGCTTGCTAAGAAAACACTTTGATACAAACAGGTCTTATAGCAGCAGCGTCTGGGTGTCTAGAGGCAGTTCTGCAAGCAAGTGGCAAGGTGAGCAAAGTTTCAACAACTAGAGTGGCCAATGGAACGACAACGGGGAAAGTTTACCAGAATGGCAATGTGTATAGCAATGGAAACGGATTACATCACTGACTCAATGAAGAGAAAATTTTACTGCACTCGCTTTCTTCTTTTTTTTGTTTCCCTTTAATCAAAAACACTCTGCATGTATAGCACCTGAGTTTTGTTTCCTTGTCTTTGAAGACTTTGTTGTTGGTTTTTGGGATAGACATGGATGTCAAATGTGCTTCATGTTCTTGTGGTGCTTTTGCCTTTTCATAGCTTAAAGTAATAAACATCTTTAATCTAATGTTTGCATTACTTTGTTTCCTTTATTATACATGTAACCAATATTAAAAAGATTGGTAGAAAGATAGAAAGACTAGCAACTATATTGATTATAACTTCGCATAGGCGTTAACAAATTATTAATTTATTTTGTATATTAAATATTTATAAAAAATATTTTAGATTTTGGATTTTATTATAATATTATTTTGATGAATTATTAAAATTAGATATATAAAACTAAAAATAGACAAAATTATGGATTCATAGTAATATTATTATTTAATTAAACAGATAAAAATTAGATTAGATCGAATTAAACTGATTTTAAACAGTTTAAATTGATTTACAATGATTTAAACTGATTTTAAGAAAATTGTTTGGGATAATGCAACCAAACAACAAGGCACCATTTGTAATAAGAAAAGCCGTGCAAGTTTGTGTTTCTTTATTGGCTTCCAATTGAAATCTCTTACAACTTAGCCAAGCATCCAAATAAATAACTTTTGGGTTTTACAACTTCCTCTATCCTTATTGAATCATCAATCACTTTATTTCTTCTAGAGATATTGTTGCCTTTATTCCATAGAACTTGTGAAGCTTGAACTGTTCTTTGTGTTTTTGGTGAAAAACTTTTCTTCCAATCTCCTCTTTTTTTCTGGCTCTCAAAAAGCTGATCTGATATTTTTGATTCTTGCATCCTGTTATTCATCGCCGTCAAGTCTTAACCATCACATCACCAGACCGTCATGAACAACCAAAATGATGAGACCACGAACGCAGACGCAAAGTTAGGAGCATTAATCGCTGAAACTCCACTTGTTGAGTTGGCTTTTGCAGCAGAAGGTGGCTTAGCGGTAGCAGCAGAAGGTGGCTTAGCAGTAGCGGCAGTAGCATCAGCAACAACGGGCTTAGTAGTAGAGGAAGGTGGGGATGGTGGCTCGTCAAATTCATAATCATCATCATTAGGAGGTTGTGGAGGAAGTGGTTTAGATGATGAACCAACATCAAATGAACCATCAGGATTCATGAAACGTATGTAGCTACTAATATGAAGCACCGAGATGTTATATGGGTGTGTGGCAACAGAGTCTATAAGCTTAGAGTCAAGGATAGATCCAGGAACCGCAGATCCAAACATAACGTCACCGTTGTTCATAACGGTTGCGTTTACGAACCCTTGTTCGCCTTTGGCTTGGCCGCTTGCTTGGAAGAGAGTGGTGAGTATTACTGATTTTTTGTTCAGGCTTCTGAGTTTCTTGATGTCGTAGTAATCTAAAATGATGAGGAGGCTGAGGACTTTCTTGTTGTCTTCGGCTGATTGGTCGGAGAAGTGGGACACTGCGTCGTTGGAAAGGGCGAGGACGGTTATGGTTTGACGGGAGTTGATGGCGGAGGCGAGGTTGGTTTGGGTGAGAAGGTTGTTGAAAGTGGAGAACTCATTGTTCTGGTTTAAGATGTTTGTGATGTTGAATGAGTTTGATGAAGTGTAGAGGAATGTGGAAGCGAAGGAGAAGAAGAGTGTAAGTGAAGAATAAGAAGAAGACATTTTGTTGTTGATGAGGTTGGTTGTTGTTTGCTGTATGGTGTGAGCTTTTTATAGAGTAGAGACCTGCAAGTTTGATTTGGTCTCTTTTATTAGGCACGAGGAAGAGAGTGTGTTTCTCCAAACTTTGAGGAAACTTGTGTCTCGTCTCTTTTGGAGCTAGAGTACTTGTAGGATCGATATGGATTTTATTTTGAATTTAAAAGTTGAAAAAGACAAAAATAACACTAAATCAAGTTTTTGTTCCCAAACTAGCACTCAAGGTCAAAAGTCACAAAATAGCATTTAATGTTTTATCAAAAGTCACAAACTTATGATTTAGAGTTAAAGGGTGGGGTTTAGGATTTAGGGTTTAGGGTTTAAAGTTTAGGGTTTAGGGTTTAGAGTTTAGGGTTTAGGGTTTAGAGTTTAGGGTTTATGGTTTAGAGTTTAGGGTTTAGAGTTTAGAGTTTAGGGTTTAGAGTTGAAAAATGAGGTTTTGGAGATAAGATTTCAAATTTTGAAAAATAAAAAAATTAAAATTTTCAAAGGATAAACTTAGAAATGTGCTATTTTGGTCATTTTAGTTTTTGAGTGCTATTTTTGTGATATAAACTTAGAAAGATGCTATTTTGGAGATTTTTCCTTAAAAGTTTGATGTTTAAAATTTTAATTATTGCAATTTATTTTAAACTAAAATTAGAGTTAAATTCTAAAATTATGAGTAGTATAATTTTATTTAGGAATCAAATAAAAACAAAACAAAAATTTAATAGATAAATATATCTATTTAGTTTTAATTAATATGTCTGTAAATCCTATAACATCTTTTCAATATGGACGAAATATGTTTTCATGAATCAAATAAAATTAAAAATTAGTAAAGAAGTGTATACATTTAATTGTAACCATAAAGGTAAAATTAAGTGTTTATGCTATTACAGTGATGCCAAGTTGTATGCACTAGAGGTGGTGTAATCATAAAGGTAAGATTGCTTATACGTAGCGAAATTCTGGGCCCTTTATGTGAAACTTTTTTTGACCCATTAATTACTAAATTATTTAAAAAATTGAATGAGTGAGCCCAGAAAATCGAAAATCGGTGACAAGTGATAAATGAAATCTATTACGACAAGTCTCAATTTTCATGAAACCACCTTAGCGAAGAGGGTCCTTCCTCTGGACACGTGACTTCTGTTCTCCATTTTATCGTAAATTGAAATTTGACAAATTACGTTTGATCATGGCCTCTTATGGAAGCTTGTTTCTTTTAATTGAATGTGTGACATAATTTTCAGTCCAAGAAGATACTGCCTCTTCGTGCTCCGTCTTTATCCCTTCTTAATTGCGAACCTGAGAAATAAAAATATCCATCTAAACTGTGAATGTGTAAAGTTATAGAATTTAGTGTCGAATTCAATTGTCTGTGTAGCTTCTTCCTCCAATCAAAACTACTCATAACTTCATCTCCTTGTGACACCTAAACGCTTCACCTCCAACCAAGCTCAGCATATATACTCCTATAATCATAAGCCTCATGTACTTCCCAATCAGAGGCGGAGACAGATAATTTATTTGTTGGGGGCATAAGTAAAATTGATCAATGGATTAGGAGTATATTTGCTAAAAACAATGAGGGCATATTAAATTTATTTAATGATTACCATAAAATTTTAAAAAGTTGTTTGGGGATAAATGTCCCTCTCTCACACAACGTGGCTCCACTGTTCCCAATCATCTCACTAATAACCCACCACATACATTGTTTACAGGGTACAAAATATAGCTTCCAAGCTCCACCGCTCCGGTGAACTCAATCTCCACAACCCCGGCGAAATTCAAAACTGCTTCCATGGATACTATTCTCGAAAACTCAACCAGCAAAGTCCTAGCAAGTCCACCACCAAAGTTTCGGCGAAGTCCAACACCGGTTCCTTGGATAAGAAAAAAGCATTTGCAGCTCCAGTGTTCTGCCAAATAGCCGCAGCATTCGCCATCGTATACATATTCTACCATCCTTGCCAGTGGACTCCAACGTCTCTTCCCTCAAAGTTTGATCACTTCGCCAATATATTAGATATATGATGGTCACAAAGGCGTTCAGGTATGCTGCAGTTTGTAAATCGTTTAATTAATATGAGCAATATGGAGTTTAAAGGCCAAATTTTCGAAACGAAGCGGAAAGTGGTATTTCGGCGTTTTCTGGTGGTCTTTCAGACAAGTCCATCAAGAAAAGGATCAAACAAGGGTCCAATGATTGACCTGAAACCACTTGATGTTCTCGAGAGTCTCTCTAATACTGTTTATCTTGACTGTTTATTTGTTACTATTGTCTGAAATCTTTTAATGGTTTTTGCAGCTGAATGCTCATTTTGTAGAATGTAGGCAGCACATAGATTATGGTAATGAAAGGTATTATATACTCAAACAACATCAAAGAAGCCAAGTATAACAAAGGCAGTCAAGTGGTCATCATTGCCTTACCCGCTTATTCCCTTCTTAATGAGCTTCTACGCTATATCAAATCCATTTCCACCGGTTTGTTACATACTGAAATACTGAAATTCTTTCTAATCGAAGTTTATGTAACATAAAATCGATGTTCTATAGAGAAATGGAGACAACAAAAGTTTCAAGCCTCTTTGACCATCATCATATATTAGTACATGAGGCAACTATGCATTAAAGCAATATTGTTATATTTTTTGAAATTTTCTCAAAATCTATGTGTTAACCCATACGAAAATATTGAGTTTTACGTTAAACGCTCTATATACTGAAGCCTAAACTTTTTAGTGTTGTTTTAAAATTTCTAATCATATTCTACATTTGTATTAACGTATTTTAAACTCTCTTTTATGGTATATGAGAATCGTTCTAATTTTTTTATCAATTAATTAGTAAAACTACGTAATACTATCTTAATCAGTAGAATAATCACTACAAAATCGTTATTTTCTTGAAAAACGGACACAATAAAAGCTCTAAACCTCTTTCAACATCATCATATATTAGTGTAGGATGCAACTATGCATTAACACAATATTGTCATATTTTTTTTAAATTTTTTCAAAATTTTTTTTCTCAAAATCTCTACAAAAATATTGAATTTTGGTATATGTTTTATACACTGAACCTTATAATCTTTAGTGTTGTTTTAAAATTTCTAACCACATTATACATTTGTATTAATTTATGCTAAACTCTCTTTCATGGTATATGAGAATCATTATAATTTTTTATTAATTAATTTAGTAAAACTTCATAATACTCCCTAATTAAATCGCTGGAATAACCACTTCAAAATCACTATTTTCTTGAAAAGCGGTGACAACAAAGAATCCAAACCTCTTTCAACATCATCATATATTAGTGTAGAATGCAACTATGCATTAAACCGATATTGTCATATTTTAAAAAAATTTCTCAAAATTTATGTTTTAACCTCTACAAAATATTAAATTCTGGTAAATGCTTTATATACTGAAGCCTATAATATTTAGTGTTGTTTTAAAATTTCTAACCATATTCTACATTTGTATTAATGTATTCTAAAATCTCTTTCAAGGTACATGAGCATCGTTCAATTTTTTTTATAAATTAAAATAGTAAAATTTCATATACTCCCTAAATTAGTGGTCTAACCAATATAAAATCGCTACTCTAGAGAAATGGAGACAATAAATCTTCCAAACCTCTTTTCCATCATCATATATTAGTACAGGAGGCAACTATGCATTAAAGAAATATTGTTATATTTTTTGAGTTTTTCTCAAAATCTAAGTGTTAACACCTATGAAAATATTGAGTTTTACGTTAAACGCTCTATATACTTAAGCCTAAATTAAGCCTAAATTTTTTAGTATTATTTAAATTTCTAACTACATTCTACATTTGTATTAATTTATGTTAAACTCTCTTTTATGGTACATATGAATCGTTCTATTTTTTTATCAATTAATTAGTAAAACTTCGTAATACTATCTTAACCAGTGGAATATTCACTACAAAATCGCTATTTTCTTGAAAAACGGACACAACAAAGGCTCTAAACCTCTTTCAACATCATCATATAGTAGTGTATAATGCAACTATGTATTAAAACAATATTGTCATATTTTTTGAAAATTTCTCAAAATCTATGTGTTAACCTCAACAAAAATATTGAATTTTGGTAAATGCTTTATATATTGAACCGTATAATCTTTAGTGTTGTTTTAAAATTTCTAACCACATTCTACATTTGTATTAATATATGCTAAACTCTCTTTCATGGTACATGAGCATCGTTCAATTTTTTATAAATTAATTTAGTAAAATTACATATTCCCTAAATTAATGCACTAACCATTATAAAATTTTTATTCTCTAGAGAAATGAAGACAACAAAGGTTCCAAACCCCTATTTGACCTTCACCATATATTAGTACATGAGACAAATATGCATTAAAGCAATATTGTTATATTTTTTTATTTTTTCTCAAAGTATATGTGTTAACCCCTACGAAAATATTGAGTTTTACGTTAAACGCTCAAAATACTGAAGCCTTAAATTTTTAGTGTTGTTTTAAAATTTCTAACCATATTCTAAATTTGTATTAATGTATGTTAAACTCTCTTTCATGGTATATGAGAATCGTTATAATTTTATATTAATTAATTTAGTAAAACTTCATAATACTCCCTAAATCGCTGCAATAACCACTACAAAATCGCTATTTTCTTGAAAAGCGGTGACAACAAAGGCTCCAAACCTCTTTCAACATCATCTTATGTTAGTGTACGATGCAAATATGCATTAAAACAATACTGTCATATTTTTTGAAATTTTCTCAAAGTTTTTGTGTAACCTCTACAAAATTATTAAATTTTGGTAAATGCCTTATATACTGAAAGCCTATAATCTTTAGTATTGTTTTAAAATTTGTAACCACATTCTACATTTGTATTAATGTATACTAAACTCTCTTTCATGGTGTTTGAGCATCGTTCAATATTTTTTACAAGTTAATTTAGTAAAATTTCATATACTCCCTAAATTAGTGGACTAACCAATATAAAATCGCTATTCTCTAGAGAAATAGAGACAATAAATGTTCTAAACATCTTTGACCGTCATCATATATTAGTACAGGAGGCAACTATGCATTACAGCAATATTGTTATATTTTTTCGAGTTTTTCTCAAAATCTATGTGTTAACCTTATGAAAATATTGAGTTTTACGTTAAACGCTCTATATGCTTAAGCCTAAATTTTTTAGTGTTGTTTTAAATTTCTAACCACATTCTACATTTTTATTAATGTATGTTAAACTCTCTTTTATGATAAATGGGAATCGTTCTATTTTTTTTATCAATTAATTAGAAAAACTTCAGAATACTATCTTAATCAGTGGAATATTCACTACAAAATCGCTATTTTCTTGAAAACGGACACAACAAAGGCTCTAAACTCTTTCAACATCATCATATATTAGTGTTGAATGCAACTATGCATTAAAACAATATTGTCATTTTTTTTTTGAAAATTTCTCAAAATCTATGTATTTTGGTAAATGATTTGTATACTGAACCTTATAATTTTTAGTATTTTTTAAAAATTTCTAACCACATTCTACATTTGTATTAATGTATGTTAAACTCTCTTTCATGGTACATGAGCATCGTTCAAGTTTTTTATAAATTAATTTAGTAAAATTTCATATACTCCCTAAATTAGTGGACTAACCATTATAAAATCACTATTCTCTAGAAAAATGAAGATAACAACGGTTACAAACCTCTTTGACCATCACCATATATTAGTACATGAGGCAACTATGTATTAAAGCAATATTGTTATATTTTTTGAATTTTTCTCAAAATCTATGTGTTAACACCTCTACGAAAATATTGAGTTTTACGTTAAACGCTCTATATACTGAAGCCTAAATTTTTTAGTGTTGTTTTAAAAATTCTAACCATATTCTACATTTGTATTAATGTATGTTAAACTCTCTTTCATGTTATATGAGAATCGTTATAATGTTTTAATAATTAACTTAGTAAAACTTCATAATACTCCCAAAATCGGTGGAATAACCGCTATAAAATGGCTATTTTCTTGAAAAACGAAGACAACAAAGGCACCAAACCTATTTCAACGTCATCATATGTTAGTGCAGGATGCAACTATGCATTAAAACAATATTTTCATATTTTTAGAAATTTTCTCAAAATCTATGTGTTAACCCCTACAAAAATATTGAATTTTAGTAAACGCTTTATATACTGAAGCCTATAATCTTTAGTGTTGTTTTTAATTTTCTAACCACATTGTACATTTGCATTAATGTATGATAAACTATCTTTCATGGTAAATGAGCATCTTTCAATTTTTTTATAAATTAATATAGTAAAATTTCATATACTCCCTAAATTAGTGGACTAACCAATATAAAATCGTTATTCTCAAAAGAAATGGAGACAATAAAGGTTTCAAACCTTTTTGACCATCATTATATATTAGTACATGAGGAAACTATGCATTAAAGAAATATTATTATATTTTTTAAATTTTTCTCAAAATCTATATGTCTACGAAAATATTGAGTTTTACGTTAAACACTCTATATACTGAAACATATACTTTTTATTGTTGTTCTAAATTTTCTAACGACATTCTAAATTTGTATTAATGTATGTTAAACTCTCTTTTATGGTATATGAGAATCGTTCTAATTTTTTATCAATTAATTAGTAAAACTTCATAATACTATATATCTAAATCAGTGAAATAACCAACCACTACAAAATCGCTATTTTCTTGAAAAATGGAGGCAAAAAAGGCTCTAAACCTCTTTCAACATCATCATATATTAGTGTAGGATGCAACTATGCATTATAACAATATTGTCATATTTTTTGAAATTTTCTCAAAATCTATGTGCTAACCTCTATAAAAATATTGAATTTTGGTAAATGCTTTATTTACTGAACCCTATAATCTTTAGTGTTGTTTTAAAATTTCTAACCACATTCTACATTCGTATTAATGTATGTTAAACTCTCTTTCATGGTACATAAACATCGTTCAATTTCTTAAAAAAATTAATTTAGTAAAATTTCATATTCTCCCTAAATTAATGGATTAGCCATTATAAAATCACTATTTTATAGAGAAATGAAGACAACAAAGGTTCCAAACCTCTTTGACCATCACCATGTACTAGTACAAGAGACAACTATGCATTAAAGCAATATTGTTATATTTTTTAATTTTTCTCAAAATCTATGTATTAACCCCTACGAAAATATTGAGTTTTACGTTAACCGCTCTGTATAGTGAAGCCTAAACTATTTAGTGAAATACTGCAAGTCCAACACCGGTTCCTTGGATAAGAAAAAAGGATTTGCAGCTCCAGTGCTCTGCCAAATAGTCGCAGCATCCGCCATCGTATACATATTCTACCATCCTCGCCAGTGGACTCCAACGTCTCTTCCCTCAAAGTTTGGTCACTTCGCCGGTATATTAGAT